>NW_027362770.1:117140469-117765469 GCF_046119375.1 Phyllobates terribilis
CAACCAACACTAGTAAGGGTAATATTTAATTATATGATCCTCTATGATTGTTACTAAAAATGTCAACCAACACTAGTAAGGGTAATATTTAATTATATGATCCTCTATTTTCTGGATGAACTGAGGCTGACTCTTCTGAACCCTATATACTTGGTACTTGGCATTTTGAGGTGTGGTTTGCATGTATATACAGCTATCAGCTGTTGATGGTAATTCAGAAGACTCAAGGTTCATTACATGGCTCTTTGTTTTTTGTTTTTTTTATATAAAGAAATTTTAATATATATCTAATAAACGTTATATTTTAACTATCTTGCTTAACATTATGGGCTACTACCACCAGTTCATTCCTCACTTCGCTATGATAGCAGAACCTCTGACAGACTTCCTTAAGGGTACAAAATCGGCTATGGCCAAGTGGTCTCCAGAAGCTGAGACAGCATTCCAGGAACTGAAAATAGCCTTGAGTAAACAGCCAGTGTTGGTGTCTCCAGATTTCTCCAAGGAGTTTGTGGTCCAGACAGATGCATCAGATGTCGGATTATGTGCTGTTTTGTTTCATGAAATGAACGCCGAAGAACATCTGATAATGTACCTGAGTCAGAAACTGTCTCCTTGTAAGAACTACTTCATCGTGAGGAAGGAGTGTTTGGCCATCAAGTCAGTGTTGGACACTTTAAAATACTACCTATCAGGCAGGAAGTTCAGGCTTGTGTCACAGACCATGCCCCACTGTGGTGGATGTGGGAGAAGAAGGGGAACAATGCCTGAATGACCAGGTGGTTTCTAGCACTACAGGATTTTAGCTTCCATGTAGCGCATAGACCCGGGAAACTACATGGCAATGCTGATGCACTGTTAAGGTCCACTGTTTGATGGCAGAAGTTGCCAAGGGGTTATATAAGATGGCTGCCAGACAGGTCCTCGAGATAAGTTATGTATTATTGAGGTTGGTAGCCTCAGTGATGTAAACCTGAAAAAACAGGCTCCAGTACATATAGTGCTGAGAGAGTTAAACCAGGGCCTGGTTTACGAGCAGTCAAAGAGATGGGTGGGACTGGCTGCTCACATATTGGGACCATGGGGCCTGATATGGGATATATATAAGGAAGTCCAGCTGTGTCATTAAGGTTGTGTGTGCGCAAGATGGAAGACCTTGTTTGTGTGGCTCAGTCTGCTAGAGGCTGAGTGAAGATCTGACATTTAAACTGGTGAGCCCATGCTATATATATAAGGTTTATTTTATATATTGGTGCTGTTATACCATTTGTACTAGAAGGGGCAGACTGTTTTTATTTGTTAATCTGGATGATATATAGACTTTTAATAAACCGCACTTTGTTTTGAACCAACAAATCGGACCCCTGTGTGTGCACCAGCATCTACCTGAGAGCTGATCCCTTACAGTGTTTTTTGCACAGCTCTTTGACTGAAAGACAGTGGCTCCTGGGAGGAATAAAGTAAATTTTCTCTCTGTAGCTGCATTTTCAGTAAGGCCGCCAGACAGCATTGTAACACTGGTGACCTGCAGATTGATCTGATATAATAGTGTTTGGTGATATGAGAGGGTCCCTTCAAAAAAAGCTAAAAAAGGCAAATTCTGCTTAACTGATTGCAATGTTTCAGAATTTGAGGTTTTCTGACTGCTATGTTTTTTTGTTCTTTATCTCGCATCTGATAAACCCTTTCTCTTGAATTACTTAATATAACAAATAATTAAACAAAACAATATCATAAAAACTATGAAACATATCTAAACATAGACTACATATTTCCTCTAGGTAATCAGTTTTAGTAAGATAAGTATCAGATGATGAGGACAATTGTAGCCTTTATTCTACATAATCGCACATCTCTACAAACACAATAAAAGACCACATTTAGGCAGGCTTTATTTTGCTTCTGTTATCCTGCCATGCATATTACAGTTTTCCCATAGTAGTAGTTTATCTGGTAGTTTAGGTTTGGCATTGCATTGCGATTATGGGATTTGATGCTTAAGTGTTCTCAATGTAAAAAGCTATCCAAAGTGCTCTTCCTGATGAGTATTTGGGTTTGCAAAACAAGGGGCATGGATGGGATGGCACAATGGTTTGTTTGATGGGGGGAGATGATCTTCCGAGAAGGAGCTTTTTTTGACTGTGCAAGTTATCGTAGATACATTACATGCATTTTCCAAGAGATTTTCTCAAGCACTAAATTGCAAGCCAAATGAGTTGGCTACAACCCATGAAGTCAGTGTTAGAGAGCTCAGCTGTGGTTGACTAAAGTTATTGGAATATGTGCAAAGCAATAAGATAAGAGCTCCCTTTGCAATTTCACCATGGCACATAGATTACAATATGTGCACTCAACAACATGGAGGTCTCAATTGAAATCAACACCAATGAAACTACCCAAATGTGAAGTGTTGTTTAGAAGCCCATTGATATGTAGAATAGTCTAGCATAGTAAATGAATAACATATCAACTACATGTTCTCAGTTTTAATGAGTTGACCTCTGTCAGACATTGGGATGGTTATGTTAACCAAGCCTATTGGTGTTCAATTGTTCAGATGTATTCCAGATGCAAATATATACAGGTGCATCTCAGTAAATTAGAATATCATCAAAAAGTTAATGTATTTCAGTTCTTCAATACAAAAAGTGAAACTCATATATTATATAGCGTCATTACAAACAGAGTGATCTATTTCAAGTGTTTATTTCTGTTAACGTTGATGATTATGGTTTACAGCCAATGAAAACACAAAAGTCATTATCTTAGTTAATTAAAATAATTAACAAAAAACACCTGCAAAGGCTTCTGAAGCCTTTAAAAAAGTCCTTTAGTCTGTTGCAGTAGGCTCCACAATAATGGGGAAGACTGCAGACTTGACAGATGTCCAGAAGGCAGTCATTGACACACTCCACAAGGTCCCTGAGTCTGGAGGAAGACTGTAGAGGCCACAATCCAAGCTGCTTGAGGTCTAGTGTGAAGTTTCCACAATCAGTGATGGTTTGGGAGCCATGTCATCTGCTGGTGTAGGTCCACTGTGTTTTATCAAGACCAAAGTCAGCGCAGCCGTCTACCAGGAAATTTTAGAGCAATTCATCCTTCCCTCTGCTGACAAGCTTTTTGGAGATGGAAATTTCATTCTCCAGCAGGACTTGGCACCTGTCCACACTGCCAAAAGTACCAACACCTGGTTTAAAAACAGCAGCATCACTGTGCTTGATTGGTCAGCAAATTCCCCTGACCTTAACCCCATTGAGAATCTATGGGGTATTATCAAGAGGAAGATGAGAGACACCGGACCCAACAATGCAGACAAGCTTAAGGATACTATCAAAGCAACCTGGGCTTCCATAACACCTCAGTAGTGCCACAGGCTGATCTCCTACATGCCACACCACATTGATGCAGTAATTGATGCAAAGCAGCCCCGACCAAGTATTGAGTTCACTTACTGAACATACATTTCAGTAGGCCAACATTTTGGATTTTAAAATAATTTTTCAAGCTGTTGCTATAAAGTATTCTAATTTACTGAGATAATGACTTTTGTGCTTTCATTGGCTGTAAGCCATAATCATCAACATTAACAGAAATAAACACTTGAAATAGATCACTCTGTAATGTGTAGCATCGGCGTCTCTGCCTCCTGCCGGGCAGAGACGCCGTTCCCCTCACCACCGCGGTCCAGCTCCGGCGTCTTCCTGATCCCCTGCTGCTGTGGCTCGCACCGCACGCAGCTTCCCGGGCACTGTGCTTAGGGCGCACGAGCGTGCGCTCCCTCCCTCTTAAAGGGACCATGCACGCCAATGGCCGGAGGACTTCTATATAATGCACCTCCTCCAAAATGGAGGTGCCTGTGTGTTACACTCGCGCCTGGACTGACTGGCGTGAGCGTGATTAGTGATCCCACTGTACCATGAACCGAGGAGTGCCTGGAGGGGCGTAACTAAGTATCAACCCAATCCGACCAAGGTCGGACAGCGGCTCATTCGACTCCGTGAACCAAGGAGGAACCGAGCAGAGGGACCAGGTGCTACTCCAGGTCAGACCCCGGTCACAGCTGTTGACCAACACCGGGGAATGCAGGAACAGGCAGGTTAGACTGGCATACAGGCAGATGGGTATTGGCAGGCACGGCTGGTATGCAGATAGGTGGGTACTGGCAAGCACAGCTGGTATGCAGACAGGTGGGCACTGGCAAGCATGGCTGGTATGCAGACAGGTGGGCACTGGCAAGCACGGCTGGTATGCAGACAGGTGGGCACTGGCAAGCACAGCTGGTATGCAGACAGGGAGATACTGGCAAGCACGGCTGGAGTGCAAACAGGGAGGTACTAGCAGGTTGGAGCGCAGGCTGGATAGGGTCCAGTACAGATTGGGAGACAGGAACAGAGCCACAGATGTGGTAGACAAAGTGAAACCGCCGGAGCGGAGGACAAGGCAGAGCAGAGAGGAACCGCCGGTGTGGTAGGCAAGGCAGAGCAGAGCGAAACGGCAGGTGCGGTGGACAAGGCAGAGCAGAGCAAAACCACAGGTGCGGTGGACAAGGCAGAGCAGAGCAAAACCGCAGGTGCGGTCGACTAGGCAGAGCAGAGCGAAACCGCAGGTGCGGTGGGCAAGGCAGAGCAGAGAGAAGCCAACGGAGCAGTGGGCAAGTCAGAGCAGAGGGAAACCGCTGGCGTGGTGAGCACGCAGAGCCGAACAGGGCTGAAGGTGCAGGCAGAGAGGACAGGGCTCTGTTCACATGGAACAGACTGGAAAATTCAGAAAGATGGCTAGAACACAGGAAGTAGATACGGAGGAAGGGAAAAGGGACAAGCAGAACAAGATACACACAAGGTACTTACAATGAAGTAGCGAGTGGACACAAAACTCACAAACAGAAGTACAGAGACAACGAGTTGGAGTTAGGTGCAGGTTCAGATACTGCAGGAAAAGGGAAGGTACGGACATAGAGACAAACAGGTAACAGGCTAGGATACAGTTTAGACAGGAACTGCTACTGCAACAAGATACAAGAATGAGCCTTGGTATACAGCCCCCAGAGTGGCGGAAACAGACTAGAAGTCAGAGATAACAGGCCTGGGTATGCAGCCCCCAGAGTGGCGGAAACAGACTAGAAGTCAGAGATAACAGGCCTGGGTATGCAGCCCCCAGAGTGGCGGAAACAGACTAGAAGACAGAGATAACAGGCCTTGGTATGCAGCCCCCAGGGTGGCAGAAACAGACAAGATACAGGACAAGACCTGGCTACTCATGGGCAAGGAGCACACTGATAGTTAGTGTTTCTCAGGCATCTCCTTCTGGGTAGAGGGGGTTTAAATATCCAGTGACTCACAGCAATAGGCTTGGAACGCATTAGGAGTGCGCCCACAGCAGCTATAAGAATCAAGAAGTAACCGGGCCACTGCCCTAAGCAATCAGACAAGAGATATGCACACAGCAAGGCTTGCAGGCTGGACTGACAGGTAAGATTGCGGTCTTGCATAGTTGGAGGTGGTGCACTATGCAAGCATGCCGCCAGGGATGTTACACTGTACAAGGTTGTTGTTCCAATATGTCTTTCCTGAGCATCGGAGCCCAGAACTGTGCACAATATTCGAAGTGCGGCCTTACCAGCGCTTTATACAGAGGAAGAACAATGTTCTCATCATATGCCCCTATTTCTCTTCTGATGCATACCATGACTCTATTTGCCTTCGCAGCTGCTGCCTGACACTGGGCACTCCAATTTAATTTGCTATTAACCGAGACGCCCAGGTCCTTCTCCATGTCAGATTTCCCCAACGGTTTCCCATTTAATATGTATGGGTGACTGCTGTTTTTCTTTCCCATGTGCATGACCTTACATTTATCGGCATTGAACCCCATTTGCCATTTTTTGGCCAAACTCCCCAATTTATCTAAATCCTCCTGTAGCTGTGCCCTATCCTCATCTGTATTAACTACTTTACAAAGTTTAGTATCATCTGCAAATATTGCTATTTTACTATGCAACCCTTCCACTAGATCATTAATAAATATATTAAATAATATAGGGCCCAAGACAGACCCTTGAGGCACCCCGCTAGTAACCCTGACACCCCCTGAGCTTACTCCATTGATAACCACCCTCTGCTTTCTATCACTTTACCCACTTGCACACATTATCCCCCAGACCAAGCATTCTCATTTTATATACCAACCTTTTGTGTGGCACGGTATCAAACGCTTTGGAGAAGTCAAGGTATACAACATCCACTGACTCTCCCCGGTCCAGCTGTGAGCTCACCTCCTCGTAGAAGGCGATCAGGTTTGTTTGGCAGGAGCGATCCCTCATGAATCCCTGTTGATATGGACGTTGATGCAGCAGGTAGATAAGGCATGCAGGAAACAAGGACTAGATGTACAGGAGGCACACAGAAGACAGGAAAACTGAGTGTTAAAACCAACAGGTGTGTGTCTTGGTGGACCTTATATAGGACTAGGCAGATAATCAGAGATAATCACATGGGAGCACGCTGGGCCACTTGCAAAACCTAGCATGGAGCAAAGCAGAAAGCACCAGCCATAGGAGATGGTGATGAAGCCCTGCCGAGTCAGGGCAGCTACCTAACAGGAGTATGCTGATTCGGTACAAATCGAATCTAAAGAGAAGGGGTTAAAAAAAACATCCTGGCGCCAATCCTCTAATTGGCTCATTTTTTATCTATCTTCTATTTTTTTATCATTTTTTTGCACAGCTGTTCTTCAATAGGACCCATGCCGTCAAGTGAGGTGTGACACACGTCATTAATGTCAATGACTTGTGCTGTACCCCATGTGACCCTGAAAGTGTGGTCAACCGAGAAAAAAAAGAGAAAAATATGGTTGTTTTCCACCAGAAACAGTCAACTTACGATTGTGTCTGGTATTGCGGTCCAGATTCATTGAAGTAAATATGGTTAAGCTGCACTACCACGAACAACCTTCAGGCAGGTGTGGCGCTCTTTTTTGTAAGAAAAAAAAAAGCTATACTTTTCTAATCCTGTACAACTAAAAATCTTAAAAAAGAATGTTATTAAGAAACAAGGCAAAAATAAATGAATACAATTTTCAGACAGAACCAACTCCATTTTCCTAATCGCCTTGAGAATATTGAAAACTGTATTTGGGAAAAACTGTGCTATGAGTATAATCTTTGCTCCGATGGCATGTAACTTTATCGGCGTTGAAGAAAAAGCGCTTCATTATCACAGCATATATATTCGCGTGGAGTACATTAATACCCATTTAAAAATGCTTTTCTCTATTAAAAGGTTCATTTGCAGGCGATGGACCAAATTAAGGCAGCAATACTGATGAAACTGACTCTGCAGTACAATCTTGCAACTTGAAATTGATTTTTTTTTTTTTTAGCTTTTAGATTATTTAAATATTGCACTGCTAACAAAGTGTAATGCCAACCTCTCCTACATCTTTGTTTTAATGTCTTCCCACCTCTATCTCAGAGACCTGCATATTCCCAGAGGAATCCACACTCAATCACAGCCTTTATTGACTGCCTTGGATATAATCTTAGTCTTTTTAATCCAGAGAAGACAGCAGTTCACACTATTCAGAAGGAAATGGAGCCTTGGAAACACATAAAATAATTAAAAGTTGTAAACTGTGAAACAGAAGGAGGAGATAAGGAGGAGAAGCTTTAGGTGGCAACTCAACCAGAAAACTGAGAATTAGTTACTCTATTCCCCTTCACACTCCTCCTCTACCTAACAGCCTCCCTTATTTTTTGAGCATCCGTCAGATGAACTGTGGAATATGCTAACGCAAAGCTCTCATCTCTGGAGTCTTATCATAGCTTGCTTCTGTCAATACATCATAAATTTCCCTTAACCTCTTCTGAACAAGTGAAGCTGTCCCGAAGAATGACACATTCCAACATACTTGTATGACTATATCCTCATTATTCAGTAGAATCAGTCCAAATATTTTACCAAACCAATTTCTAAACCTTCAAAATGGATTTTGTAGGAAGTGTAACCTAGCAGATAATATGTAACACAGGTGCTGGGATGCAACGCACAGAGACACAAGGCGGAAGCAGTCAGAGGTTGATATAGCAACTTTATATGTATAACAGTTATTCAGAAAGGGGGTTAGTAACAGGGGTAATGAACAGAAACTTGAAAAATAAAAATAAGAAGTGTTTTCAGTAAATATCAGTCAAGTTCATTGCAAAAACAAAATGATGCACCCAATCGTGGGAGACACCACATGAGTTCTCTTTCTATGGCCCTAGCGGGGGTCACCAGTTCTTCCCGCTAGGCCTCAAGTCTCTTGCAGATAAAGTATATAAGAACCCACCGCACCCACCCAAGCTGAAATCCTAATCCTCTCTGTCCCCTGTACTTTAGGTAGTAGTTGGAGGTGACGGACTCTGTTCACCAGCGCGGTTTCTCCACTACTGCTGGCACATTTATCCTGTCGCAGTCTTCTCTCAGCTCTTCTCAGCTTGACCATTGACAGTAGTCTCTTAGGCTTGGGTTAAGGGCACCCAGACCTCAGCTCTTGACAGGCGACGTCGGGTTCTGGGAACTTACTCAGTGCTGTGCGCAGGTTCTGATTCTGATAAACATGCGCAGAACTCAGTACACTTCTGTGAGGAGTCTGGAGCTTATCAAGCAGTGTCCGGCTCTTATGTGATGCAGGCCTCCGGCTGAGGCCTGTCGCGCTGGGCTCTGCGGTACCTCTTGAGCACGTCTGCTCTACTTTGCAGCCTGGTGCCTAATCTCTTTGTCTTGGCGCGCTGGACTTTTATATCCAGGAAATCCTTCCTGGGGGTCATTTGATCAGGTCCAGCATCTGAATTTACTCCCCCTTCAACTGTTATATCACAACTTGGTTCCGCTTGATTTCTTCTGGCCAGCAGATGGCAATCTCTCCTCATCTCTCGCACATACTGCAAGAGTTCTCCTGATGGTTCATTGTCTTCTACTACAGATACAAAGAACTTTTTTTTATTTTACTGTACCTAAAAAGGACTGAGGAAAAGAGTTTTCAAGACAATTGAAAACTAGAGGTTCTGTATGGGGGTGAGCAGATGCCTTGTCACATTGACCAAAGAGGTGGGAGAATTGATTCACAGGATTCCGATCCATCGGCCAGGTCAGCAATCTGTGACAACTGGATGGACAACCTCAGAATCTCCTTACCTCCTGGCATTCTGTGCTTTTCTTTTGATTAGCAGGGCTGGCACAACATCATAATAGCAGTGTTGTAACATCCGTGCTTGTGTATGTCTTCTCTTTGTCTGCTTTGGTTGGCGGGAAATACAGGGTGATAATATGGTAGCCCAGCCTCAATGCTTGGGAGTAAATTCATAGCAAGCTGAAGTTTCTCCCTGATGTCAGCTCTAAGCAAGGCTGCTCTCTATTTAAACTCCTGAAAGTCAGTTTCCAGTGCCAGTTATAGTAAATGCTACTCTGGTTATCTGCTGTCTGTTTGCTTCTGGTTTGGCTGTATTTATCTTTTTCTGACCTTGGCCTATTTTCTGATGATTCTCTTGGGTGCAGATTTTATCTCTGACTTTAACCTCCTGGTACTGACCTTGCATGAAGACCATTTTTGCCACCGGCTTGATAATTAACTAATTAGTGGACACAACTTGATTTAGCATGTCCCTTTTGTCACATTATTTTCAGGGGTACCATCATTTTTGTCCAGGCCTATTTTATGAGTTTCATTTTTTTTTTAATTTTGTGGAAGCAGGGTTGAAAAGCAATGACTGCCTTTCATTTGTTCATTTTCATAGATTTTTAATTTATTATTACTTTTTTCAGATTCAAGTTATTTATGTCACAATTGTGGGTTTTTCTTTCATTAAACGAGGGGTACCAACAATTTTGACCACCTGTGTATGTGTTAATAGTATATGTAGATGGTCGGGTACAGACACAATGTGTGTGCATGTGTGCGTGATCCACATTTAGAAATCCCTGCCGTGCACCCATCATTCTTCCTCAACCGGTGTAAAGGGGCCGGGAAACAAGCGTCGAACGACTTCAGTATTGTCGATTGCACACATTAAATGGCCTGAACTCAGCGCATGTATATACAACCAAAATGTTTGAGTATGATGGTGCAGAATGTCAGCATTTAGGGCTATACATTAAACTTTTGCCTAGTGCCCCACTTTGCCTAAAACCGACCCTGATGACATAACATGACGAGGCTAGGTTCACATTCTTCCTGTGCTCTTCACTAAGGGGTTTTCATCAATATCTCCCAAAAAAGGGATTCAAGCGGATTCCCAAATGGAGCCATTTACTATAATGAGGCAGACGAAGTCACATTGTACTCTGTCCATGCTCTGCTTTGATGGTGTCCCTCATTTTTAGTTATATCACGCTTTTGCGTAATATGGTATTTATTTATCTATTTATTATATTATATTGTGGTAATTGTGTAATAGCTAAATAATCATCATATGGACAATCATTGATTTCATTAATTAATTTACCCTTCTCCACTGTTATGGCAAGGCTATTATATATTCTCAGTTAGACACTTTAGGTGCACCCTTTTTCTTTGGATTTTATAAGTCTTGCTCATAAAAGCAGAGGGATAGGGCATTGTCTTACAGAAAACTGTTTCAAGGCTTAGAACTGCCACGTAAGCATAAGTTATTTACACAGATTTTTGGTAAGCAAAGAATTTTTTGGTAACCAAAGTGTTGAGCAGAGGGCCACCGGCTCCCTGCAACAGAATACCTATAGAAGCCACTGGTCTATCAGAGGCCAGCAGCTGACGTTGACATACCCATTGCGGGGGGCATGTGACGTCACTGCAATGCTGTTGTTGTATGTATATGCTGGTTATGGGACAAGCAAGGTCCGCCCTACCCCCCGGTTGTGGAGGAGGAAGAGAATGCTGCTTGTCATGGGAGCAGGGACAAGTGAGAAGAATTTTTTTTATTATGTGTATATGAAGATCTCTAAATAAGGGGACATTATTACAGGATGGGGATCAAGATAAGGGACATGATTACTGTATAGTGGCCAGAGTGAGGAACATACTGTACACTATTAGTTTACAGAGCCAGTGTGGTAAATAATTACTGTAGAAGGCCAATTAGGGGGCATAATTACTGTATGGTATCAATTGGGGGACATTATTACTGTATGGGAGACAATATTACTCCACAATGGGAGACATTAATAATATTCTGCATTGTGGCCCATACATTACTAATTATTAATTTATTTATGGAATCACAATATGGCATGTTTCAACTTTATTGAGACATAAAAGGAGGACACTGTTGCTGTGTGGGGCAGAAATTGTGTACGTTACTACTGTATTGTTACCATTGCCAAGGGGCCTTTCCAGTTGTATTTTAGCACAAGGACAGACATTACTATGCATGGGGGCACAAAGAGCAATTTTAAAATTATAATGGGTCCAAAAAAGGGGACATATACATTATTATACTATGGGAGGCACAGGGGAACATTTCTAATGTGAGAGGATCACAAAGGAAGACATACTAACTGTAGTATCTTTCATTTTTAGGGATATTGTTGCAGAGAGGAGAACAAAAGGGTACTATTACTGTGCGGGGTACAAAAGTGGGAATATGGCACTTTTCTGAAATCATTACTGGTTGGTCACTGGATTTTTCTGTACATACATTTATATAACTGTTAGTGGTGATAATATTATTGTTAGTACTTAGTAGTTTTCTGACAATAATTAGAATGGTGGTATTTATTCATTGCATGTAGTATTATTGGTATTCTTGGCATAGTACATTTTGTTCAATAACATGTTATATTCAGATGCAATGATAACATATGGTCACTGTGTCATGGTATTTACTTCTTTCATGTTATTTATTGTTGGTACTGTATATTATTTTTGGAATAGTTGACTTGCTCAGGAACAATATGGTGATATTTGCTGTTTGGTAACTATGACTGCTATTTAGAATTAGTATTTAGAAAATTGTCTTATTGCAGTTATTTTCTGTGACATTTATATATTTTATCAGTATTCTTATAGACATATAGACTTATGTCTATATGTCTATAAGAATACAGATAAAATATATAAATATATATATGTGGTCAAAATTGGCGGTACCCCTCGTTTAATGAAAGAAAAACCCACAATGGTGACAGAAATAACTTGAATCTGACAAAAGTAATAATAAATTAAAAATCTATGAAAATGAACAAATGAAAGTCAGACATTGCTTTTCAACCCTGCTGCCACAGAATTAAAAAAAAAATTAAACTCATGAAATAGGCCTGGACAGAAATGATGGTACCCCTGAAAATAATGTGACAAAAGGGACATGTTAAATCAAGTTGTGTCCACTAATTAGCATCACAGGTGTCTACAATCTTGTAATCAGTCAGTGGGCCTGTATAGAGAGCTACAGATACTCACTGTGCTGTTTGGTGACATGGCATGTACCACACTCAACATGGACCAGAGGAAGCAAAGGAAAGAGTTGTCTCAGGAGATTAGAAAGAAAATTATAGACAAGCATGTTAAAGGTAAAGGCTATAAGACCATCTCCAAGCAGATTGATGTTCCTATGACTACAGTTGCACATATTATTCAGAAATGTAAGATCCATGGGACTGTAGCCAACCTCCCTGGATGTGGCTGCAGGAGGAAAATTGATGACAAATCAAAGAGACGGATAATAGTAATGGTAACAAAGAGCCCAGGGTAACTTCTAAAGAGATTAAAGGTGAACTTTAAGCTCATGGAACATCAGTGTCAGATCACACCATCCGTCATTGTTTGATCCAAAGTGGACTTCATGGGAGATGACCAAGGAGAACACCATTGTTGAAAAAAAAATCATAAAAAAGCCAGACTGGAATTTGCCAAACTACATGTTGACAAGCCACAAAGCTCCTGGGAGAATGTCTTATGGACAGATGAGACAAAAATGGAAGTTTTTGGCAAAGCACATTAGCTTTATGTTCACAGACGGAAAAATGAAGCATATCAAGAAATGAATACTGTCCCTACTGTGAAACATGGAGGAGGCTCTGTTATGTTCTTGGGCTGCTTTTCTGCATCTGTCACAGGGTGTCTTGAATCTGTGCAGGGTACAATGAAATCTCAAGACTATCAAGGTATTCTAGAGAGAAATGTGCTGCCCAGTGTCAGAAAGCTTGGTCTCAGTCACAATTCATGGGTCTTGCATCAGGATAATGACCCAAAACACACAGCTAAAAACACCCAAGAATGGCTATGAGGAAAACATTGGACTCTTCTGAAGTGGCCTTCTATGAGCCCTGACCTAAATCCTATTAAACATCTTTGAAAAGAGCTGAAATTTGCTGTCTGGAAAAGGCAACCTTCACACACGTGACAACTGGAGCAGTTTGCTCATGAGGAATCGGCCAAAATACCTGTCGAGAGATGCAGAAGTCTCATTGACAGTTACAGGAATCGTTTGATTGCAGTGATTGCCTCAAAAGGTTGTTCAACAAAATATTAAGTTAAGAGTACCATCATTTCTGTCCAGGCCTATTTCATGAGTTTAATAATTTTTTTTAAATTCTGTGTAAGCAGAAAAGCAATGTCTGACTTTCATTTGTCAATTTTCATAGATTTTTAATTTATTACTTTGGTCAGATTCAAGTCATTTCTGTGACCATTGTTGGTTTTTATTTCATTAAACGAGGGGTACCAACAATTTTGACCATGTGTATGTATGAGGAGTACCAAC
Organism: Phyllobates terribilis; assembly: GCF_046119375.1. Lineage (NCBI taxonomy): Eukaryota > Metazoa > Chordata > Amphibia > Anura > Dendrobatidae > Phyllobates > Phyllobates terribilis. The sequence goes on from NW_027362770.1 coordinate 117,154,184, forward strand.
ATATATACAGTGGTGGCCAAAAGTATTGGCACCCCTGCAGTTCTGTCAGATAATACTCAGTTTCTTCCTGAAAATGATTGCAATCACAAATTCTTTGGTCTTATTATCTTCATTTAATTTGCTTGCAAGGAAAAAACACAAAAGAGAATGAAGCAAAAATCAAATCATTGATCATTTCACACAAAACTCCAAAAACGGGCCAGACAAAAGTATTGGCACCCTCAGCTTAATACTTGGTTGCACAACCTTTAGCCAAAATAACTGTGAACAACCGCTTCCGGTAACCATCAATGAATTTCTTACAATGCTCTGCTGGAATTGTAGACCATTCTTCTTTGGCAAACTGCTCCAGGTCCCTGATATTTGAAGGGTGCCTTCTCCAAACTGCAATTTTGAGATCTCTCCACAGGTGTTCTATGGGATTCAGGTCTGGACTCATTGCTGGCCACCTTAGAAGTCTCCAGTGCTTTCTCTCAAACCATTTTGTAGTGCTTTTGGAAGTGTGTTTTGGGTCATTGTCCTGCTGGAAGACCCATGACCTCTGAGGGAGACCTAGCTTTCTCACACTGGGTCCTACATTATGCTGCAAAATTTGATGGTAGTCTTCAGACTTCATAATACCATGCACACGGTCAAGCAGTCCAGTGCCAGAGGCAGCAAAGCAACCCCAAAACATCAGGGAACCTCCGCCATGTTTGACTGTAGGGACCGTGTTCTTTTCTTTGACTGCCTCTTTTTTTTTTCCAGTACACTCTATGTTGATGATTTTTCCTTAAAAGCTCTACCTTTGTCTCATCTGACCAGAGAACATTCTTACAAAACGTTTTAGTCTTTCTCATTTAAGTTTTGGCAAACTCCAGCCTGGCTTTTTTATGTCTCGGGGTAAGAAGTGGGGTCTTCCTGGGTATCCTACCATACAGGCCCTTTTCATTCAGACGCCGACGGATAGTACGGGTTGCCACTGTTGTACCCTCGGACTGAAGGGCAGCTTGAACTTGTTTGGATGTTAGTCGAGGTTCTTTATCCACCATCCGCACAATCTTGCGTTGAAATCTCTATTCAATTTTTCTTTTCCGTCCACATCTAGGGAGGTTAGCCACAGTGCCATGGGCTTTAAACTTCTTGATGACACTGCGCACGGAAGACACAGGAACATTCAGGTCTTTGGAGATGGACTTGTAGCCTTGAGATTGCTCATGCTTCCTCACAATTTGGTTTCTCAAGTCCTCAGACAGTTCTTTGGTCTTCTTTCTTTTCTCCATGCTCAATGTGGTACACACAAGGACACAGGACAGAGGTTGTATCAACTTTAATCCATGTTAACTGGCTGCAAGTGTGATTTAGTTATTGCCAACACCTGTTAGGTGCCACAGGTAAGTTACAGGTGCTGTTAATTACACGAATTAGAGAAGCATCACATGATTTTTCAAACAGTGCCAATACTTTTGTCCACCCCCTTTTTTAGGTTTGGTGTGGAATAATATCCAGTTTGGCTTTAGGACAATTCTTTTTGTGTTTTTTCATTGAAGACAAATTAAATGAAGATAATAAGACCAAAGAATTTGTGATTGCAATCATTTTCAGGAAGAAACTGAGTATTATCTGACAGAATTGCAGGGGTGCCAATACATTTGGCCACCACTGTATATACACTGCTAAAAAAAATAAAGGAAACACTCAAATAACACATCCTAGATCTGAATGAATGAAATATTCTCATTGAATACTTTGTTCTGTACAAAGTTGAATGTGCTGACAACAAAATCACACAAAAATTATCAATGGAAATCAAATTTATTAACAAATGAAGGCCTGGATTTGGAGTCACCCCCAAAATTAAAGTGGAAAAACACACTACAGGCTGATCCAACTTTGATGTAATGTCCTTAAAACAAGTCAAAATGAGGCTCAGTATTGTGCGTGGCCTCCATGTGCCTGTATGACCTTCCTACAATGCCTGGGCATGGTGCTGATGAGGTTGCGGATGGTCTCCTGTGGGATCTCCTCCCAGACCTGGACTAAAGCATCCGCCAACTCCTGGACAGTCTGTGGTGCAACGTGACATTGGTGGAGCGAGACATGATGTCCCAGATGTGCTCAATCGGATTCAGGTCTGGGGAACGGCCAGTCCATAGCTTCAATGCCTTCATCTTGCAGGAACTGCTGACACACTCCAGCCACATGAGGTCTGGCATTGTCCTGCATTAGGAGGGACCCAGGGCCAACCGCACCAGCATATGGTCTCACAAGGGGTCTGCGGATCTCATCTCGGTACCTAATGGCAGTCAGGCTACCTCTAGTGAGCACATGGAGGGTTGTGCGGCCCTCCAAAGAAATGCCACCCCACACCATTACTGACTCACTGCCAAACTGATCATGCTGAAGGATGTTGCAGGCAGCAGATCACTCTCCATGGCGTCTTCAGACTCTGTCACGTCTGTCACATGTGCTCAGTGTGAACCTGCTTTCATCTGTGAGGCGCACAGGGCGCCAGTGGCGACTTTGCCATTCGTGGTGTTCTGTGGCAAATGCAAAGGGTCCTGCACGGTGTTGGGCTGTGAGAACAACCCCTATCTGTGGATGTTGGGCCCTCATACCACCCTCATGGAGTCGGTTTCTAACTGTTTGTGCAGACACATGCACATTTGTGGCCTGCTGAAGGTCATTTTGCATGGCTCTGGCAGTGCTCCTCCTGTTCCTCCTTGCACAAAGGCGGAGGTAGCGGTCCTGCTGCTGGGTTGTTGCCCTCCAACGGCCCCCTCCACGTCTCCTGGTGTACTGGCCTGTCTCCTGGTAGCGCCTCCAGCCTCTGGACACTACGCTGACAGACGCAGCAAACCTTCTTGCCACAGCTCACATTGATGTGCCATCCTGGATGAGCTGCACTACCTGTGCAACTTCTGTGGGTTGTAGAGTCCGTCTCATGCTACCACGAGTGTGAAAGCACAACCAACATTCAAAAGTGACCAAAACATCAGCCAGAAAGCATTGGTACTGAGATGTGGTCTGTGGTCCCCACCTGCAGAAACACTATTTTATTGAGTGTGTCTTGATAATTGCCAATATTTTCCATCTATGGTCTATTCCATTTGCACAACAGCATGTGAAATTGATTGTCAATCAGTGTTGCTTCCTAAGGGGACAGTTTAATTTCACAGAAGTTTGATTTACTTGGAGTTATATTATGCTGTTTAAGTGTTCCCTTCATTTTTTTGAGCAGTGTACATATATATATATATATATACAGTACAGACCAAAAGTTTGGACACACCTTCTCATTTAAAGATTTTTCATGACTATGAAAAATGTACGTTCACACTGAAGGCATCAAAACTATGAATTAACACATGTGGAATTATATACTTAACAAAAAAGTTTGAAACAACTGAAAATATGTCTTATATTCTAGGTTCTTCAAAGTAGCCACCTTTTGCTTTGATGACTGCTTTGCACACTCTTGGCATTCTCTTGATGAGCTTCAAGAGGTAGTCACCGGAAATGGTTTTCACTTCACAGGTGTGCCCTGTCAGGTTTAATAAGTGGGATTTCTTGCCTTATAAATGGGGTTGGGACCATCAGTTGTGTTGTGCAGAAGTCAAGTGGATAAACAGCTGATAGTCCTACTAAATAGACTGTTAGAATTTGTATTATGGCAAGAAAAAAGCAGCTAAGTAAAGAAAAACGAGTGGCCATCATTACTTTAAGAAATGAAGGTCAGTCAGTACGAAAAATTGGTCAAACTTTGAAAGTGTCCCCAAGTGCAGTTGCAAAAACCATCAAGCGCTACAAAGAAACTGGCTCACATGAGGACCACCCAAGGAAAGGAAGACCAAGAGTCACCTCTGCTTCTGAGGATAAGTTTATCCGAGTCACCAGCCTCAGAAATCGCAGGTTAACAGCAGCTCAGAATAGAGACCAGGTCAATGCCACACAGAGTTCTAGCAGCAGACACATCTCTTCAACAACTGTTAAGAGGAGACTTTGTGCAGCAGGCCTTCATAGTAAAATAGCTGCTAGGAAACCACTGCTAAGGACAGGCAACAAGCAGAAGAGACTTGTTTGGGCTAAAGATTACAAGGAATGGACATTAGACCAGTGGAAATCTGTGCTTTGGTCTGATGAGTCCAAATTTGAGATCTTTGGTTCCAACCACCGTGTCTTTGTGCGACGCAGAAAAGGTAAACGGATGGACTCTACATGCCTGGTTCCCACCGTGAAGCATGGAGGAGGAGGTGTGATGGTGTGGGGGTGCTTTGCTGGTGACACTGTTCGGGATTTATTCAAAATTGAAGGCATACTGAACCAGCATGGCTACCACAGCATCTTGCAGCAGCATGCTATTCCATCCGGTTTGCGTTTAGTTGGACCCTCATTTATTTTTCAACAGGACAATGACCCCAAACACACCTCCATGCTGTGTAAGGGCTATTTGAGCAAGACGGAGAGTGATGGGGTGCTACGTCAGATGACCTGGCCTCCACAGTCACCAGACCTGAACCCAATTGAGATGGTTTGGGGTGAGCTGGACCGCAGAGTGAAGGCAAAAGCGCCAACAAGTGCTAAGCATCTCTGGGAACTCCTTCAAGATTGTTAGGAGACCATTTCCGGTGACTACCTCTTGAAGCTCATCAAGAGAATGCCAAGAGTGTGCAAAGCAGTCATCAAAGCAAAAGGTGGCTACTTTGAAGAACCTAGAATATAAGACATATTTTCAGTTGTTTCACACTTTTTTGTTAAGTATATAATTCCACATGTGTTAATTCATAGTTTTGATGCCTTCAATGTGAATGTACAATTTTCAGTCATGAAAATACAGAAAAATCTTTAAATGAGAAGGTATGTCCAAACTTTTGGTCTGTACTGTATATATATATATATATATACATATATATACATAAATATTGTAAGATGGCTAACCGACACATAGTTGATAGAAGGTGTGTATGACGGAGGTGGTTGTCCTCTGTGATGTAAACCTGGGGTAATGTTCTAGTGCACCTAGTACTAAGAGGCTTGTTTTGTGCATCTGAATCAGGTTTACAGGCATCCTTAGAGATGGGCAGGTCTTGCTGCCCACATACCTAATCTCACACCCAAGAAAGTAGCATTCCTGCTATATATGTGATCTAAAATGCAGGGGCCCATACTGTACATCTGTCCAACATGCTTGTGGGGGCTCATGTCCAAATTTTTCATTTGGACCCAGAGTCTTTACATCTCAGTTATCTCTTGAATGGGAAAAGCAGAAAAAATTTCGGACCATTTAAAACTGTGAAAAATCATTTCACTCCTTGACACAAAAGGTACACTTAGAAAAAAGGGTAGTAGTGGTCAAATTTATCATTAAATTATAGCATATGTTTACAAATGAAAATAAGTTGGACGGGAAATTTATTTGATCTATTTTAGAAGTCTAAAAAAGGGAAAAACTTCATGCCGTGCTAATCAGCGGGACTGAATCATCGAATTGTCCAAAAATAACTGGATTGGTAATAAAATGATTCATACACCTGGAAGAAAATCATATCTTGTTACTCCCTCAGAGCTTTGAATGTGTTCAGATGCAAATGGTTACGTCTCTGCTCTGTATGAGTCTTGTTTAACTGTAAAATTACTGTGATTCTTCTTCACAAACAAAAACTGACTTTTTAAAAATCTTAAAAGGAGCAAATCTGATTGCCTAACAGCTGGCCTTAGATGATTTTGGTCATATGAAGATCCTTTTTTGTCATCAATAAGACCATTTAGACCTATACTAGACATTTGTCGGCCACTTCTAAAGTGAAAGATGGAGTCAGATGCAGACCAACGACAGATGTTTGTTATATTTGGTCACTGCTATAGTGTGTTAATTGGTATATAAAAGAAATTCTGCCAAATACATACGTCACTGTTCTGTTATCACCAACCTTATCAACATTTATTAGTTCTGATTGGAGATGAGCGGATTATTTGAAATTTGAAAACACCAGCTTTGCCGAATTCTCCCCAAAAATTTGATCTACAGCAAATAACTTTGCTAAGGATCTCAATATTCCAAAGCCACTAATTACCCAGAGAGAACATATATAATATCTGGAAGTTTCCAAGTACTCTACTGAACCCTTTGTGAGCTCTTTAATGCAAGTACAGCTTTATTAATGTTCAAGTGACCTCAATCTATCTGACTAAGAGTAAAGGAATCGTGACCAGTCATAAGTAGAGATGAGCGGTGTTCGACTAGAACTGTTCGCCAATCTCAAATTCGAGCTGTTTTGGGCGGTGTTCGAGTTGTTCGACGAACCCGAACGATTTGCAAAAACTTCGGCTGTTCGAGGTTATGTTCGATAACTGTTCGTGCACCAAAAGCGTGTCCTGCATGTCTGGTGCTATTTAGAGCACCAATCATGCAGGGATTGTCTGCCACTCACTGTAATGCCACAGCCATGGTGGTTGTGGCATTACAGTGATTGCCCAAATCGATGGGAACAGTGCCAACAGTGAAACATGAAAAGCCGGCAATTCAGCAGCGGCATACACCGGTACCCGACAATTTAGAACCGAAAGAATAGAGCTTCACACATAGATTAGATAGATATAAACATGTCAGCCACATATATACGAAGTACAGTGAAAGTGCTGCTTACTGTACTTGTCATTTAGCGTAAAGGATTTATCAAAAAAAATAATATTGTTTTCATGCACCGTCTCTTTAAAAAAGCCGGCCGGCAATTCAGCAGCGGTACCCGACAATTTAGAATAGAAGGAATAGAGAATCACACATAGATTAGATAGATAGAAACATGTCAGTCACATATATATGAAGTACAGTGACAGTGTTGGTTACTGTACTTGTCATTTAGTATTAAAATAAAGGATTTATTATTAAAAAAATTGGCGTGGGGTTCCCCTTAATTTTAGGCTCTAGCGGAGGTTAAGCAGACAGCTGGGGCAGATGTTTGAAGCCTGGGAAGGGGGTAATACCCACGGAGCTTCCCAGGCTACTAATATCAGCCCCCAGCTGAATACATAGCCTTTACTAGCTATTAAAATGGGGGACCCCCCCAAAAAAATGACGTGGGGTCCCCCCTATTTTAATAGCTAGCAAAGGCTAGGCAGACAGCTGGGGGCTGATATTAATAGCCCAGGAAGGGTGCCATGAAAATTAGCCCCCTCCCAGGCTAGAAACACCAGCCGTCAGCCGCCCCAGAAATGGCGCATTCATAGGATGCGCCAATTCTGGCACTTAGCCTCGCTCTTCCACGCTGCCCTGGTGCGGTGGCAGGGGGTAATAGGGCTGGGGTTGATGAGAGCTTATAATGCCAGCTGACATCAAGCCCAGGTTAGTAATGGAGAGGCGTCTATAAGACACCCCCATTACTAACCCCATAGTCAAAGTTAAAAAAAACACAAACACCCAGAATAAAGTCCTTTAATTGAAATAAAGACACAATTCTTTATTGTTCTAAATTAAACCATACTTACCATCACGCCCATTCCAGCTGAAGCCAACGATCTCCTGTAATAAAAATAAAATAATAAAGCAACCTCATCCTTACCTTTCCATGGTTCCCACGACAGCTTCAGCTCTGCTACATCGAGATGACAGGCTGGACCGCAGCAGAACGCCGCCATCCAGCCTGTCATCCCGCAGACACTGAGAAGCGCAGGCTTGCTTGCGCTCTGCAGTGTCTGGCTGTGACGGCATAAAGATGAGACGAGTTCATGTCCAATGAACTCGGCGCACCTCATGCACGTCACTTACAGCGTGGGAGAATTCTCACGCTGAAGCGCTGAGTGCAGGAGAATTTTCCCACGCTGTCAGTGAGGTGCATGAGGTGAGCTGAGTTCATTGGACATGAGCTCACCTCATGCACGTCACTGACAGCGTGGGACAATTCTCCTGCACTCAGCACTTCAGCGTGAGAATTTTCCCACGCTGTCAGTGACGTGCATGAGGTGAGCTGAGTTCATTGGACATGAACTCGGCTCATCTGGATGCCGTCACAGCGAGACACTGAGGAGCGCAAGCATGCCTGCTCTTCTCAGTGTCTGCGGCATGACAGGCTGGATGGCAGCGTTCTGCTGCGGTCCAGCCTGTCATCTCAATGTAGCAGAGCTGAAGCTGTCGTGGGAACCATGGAAAGGTAAGGATGAGGTTGGTTTATTATTTTTCTTTTATTGCAGGAGATCGTTGGCTTCAGCTGGAATGGGCGTGATGGTAAGTATAGTTTAATTTAGAACAATAAAGAATTGTGTGTTTATTTCAATTAAAGGACTTTATTCTGGGTGTTGTGTTTTTTTTAAATACTTTACTAGAAATTCATGGCGGTCATGTCTAATACTGGCGTGACCCCATGAATTTTGGGCTTGGGGCCAGCTGATAATACCAAGCTGGCCCTAACCCCTTTATTACCCAGTGAGCCACCGCACCAGGGCCCTGGATGAGTTGGGTACAGCGCCAGAAGAGGGCGCTTCTATGAATGCGCCATTTTCCGGGGTGGCTGCGGACTGCAATTTGCAGCGGGGGGGGGCCCAGAAAGCTTGGGCCTCCCTGCGCTGCAGATTCCAGCCCCCAGCTGCCTAGTTGTACCTGGCTGGACACAAAAATAGGGCGAAGCCCCACGTATTTTTTTTTTTAATTATTTCATGAAATTCATGAAATAATTAAGAAAAAAAGGCCTTCCCTATATTGTTGTGTCCGGCCAGGTACAAATAGTCAGAAGGTGGTTGGGGGCAGCCCGTTCCTGCCTGCTGTACCTGGCTGGACACAAATATAGTGCGAAGCTCCACTTCAATTTTTTTAAATTATTTCAGGAAATTCATGAAATAATTAAAAAAAAATTGACGTGGGGCTTCGCACTATATTTGTGTCCAGTCAGGTGCAGCAGGCAGGAACGGGCTGCCCCCAACCACCAGCTGCCTATTTGTACCTGGCCGGACACAACAATATAGGGAAGCCCTTTTTTTCTTAATTATTTCATGAAATAATTTAAAGAAAATTGACGTGGGGCTTCGCCCTGTTTTTGTGTCCAGCCAGGTACAACTATGCAGCTGGGGGCTGGAATCCGCAGCGCAGGGAGGCCCAAGCTTTCTGGGCCACCCCCGCTGCAAATTGCAGTCCGCAGCCACCCCGGAAAATGGCGCGTTCATAGAAGCGCCATCTTCTGGCGCTGTACCCAACTCATCCAGGGCCCTGATGCGGTGGCTCACTGGGTAATAAAGGGGTTAGGGCCAGCTTGGCATTATCAGCTGGCCCTAAGCCCAAAATTCATGGGGTCACGCCAATATTAGACATGACCACCATGAATTTCTAGTAAAGTATTTAAAAAAAACACAACACCCAGAAAAAAGTCCTTTAATTGAAATAAACACACAATTCTTTATTGTTCTAAATTAAACCATACTTACCATCACACCCATTCCAGCTGAAGCCAACGATCTCCTGAAATAAAAGAAAAATAATAAAGCAACATCATCCTTACCTTTCCGTGGTTCCCATGACAGCTTCAGCTCTGCTACATCGAGATGACAGGCTGGACCGCAGCAGAACGCTGCCATCCAGCCTGTCATCCCGCAGACACTGAGAAGCGCAGGCTTGCTTGCGCTCCACAGTGTCTCTCTGTGAGGGCATCCAGATGAGCCGAGTTAATGTCCAATGAACTCGGCTCACCTCATGCACGTCACTGACAGCGTGGGAAAATTCTCCTGCACTCAGCGCTTCAGCGTGGGAGAATTCTCACGCTGAAGCGCTGAGTGCAGGAGAATTCTCCCACGCTGTCAGTGACGTGCAGGAGGTGAGCTGAGTTCATTGGACATGAGCTCACCTTATGCACGTCACTGACAGCGTGGGAAAATTCTCCTGCACTCAGCGCTTCAGCGTGGGAGAATTCTCACGCTGAAGCGCTGAGTGCAGGAGAATTCTCCCACGCTGTCAGTGACGTGCAGGAGGTGAGCTGAGTTCATTGAACATGAGCTCACCTTATGCACGTCACTGACAGCGTGGGAGAATTCTCCTGCACTCAGCGCTTCAGCGTGAGAATTTTCCCACGCTGTCAGTGACGTGCATGAGGTGCGCCGAGTTCATTGGACATGAACTCGTCTCATCTTTATGCCGTCACAGCCAGACACTGCAGAGCGCAAGCAAGCCTGCGCTTCTCAGTGTCTGCGGGATGACAGGCTGGATGGCGGCGTTCTGCTGCGGTCCAGCCGGTCATCTCGATGTAGCAGAGCTGAAGCTGTCGTGGGAACCATGGAAAGGTAAGGATGATGTTGCTTTATTATTTTTCTTTTATTGCAGGAGATCGTTGGCTTCAGCTGGAATGGGCGTGATGGTAAGTATGGTTTAATTTAGAACAATAAAGGATTGTGTCTTTATTTCAATTAAAGGACTTTATTCTGGGTGTTTGTGTTTTCTTTTAACTTTGACTATGGGGTTAGTAATGGGGGTGTCTTATAGACGCCTCTCCATTACTAACCTGGGCTTGATGTCAGCTGGCATTATAAGCTGACATCAACCCCAGCCCTATTACCCCCTGCCACCGCACCAGGGCAGCGTGGAAGAGCGAGGCTAAGTTCCAGAATTGGCGCATCCTATGAATGCGCCATTTCTGGGGCGGCTGACGGCTGGTGTTTCTAGCCTGGGAGGGGGCCAATATTCATGGCACCCTTCCTGGGCTATTAATATCAGCCCCCAGCTGTCTGCCTAGCCTTTGCTAGCTATTAAATTAGGGGGGACCCCACGTCATTTTTTTTGGGGGGTCCCCCATTTTAATAGCTAGTAAAGGCTATGTATTCAGCTGGGGGCTCATATTAGTAGCCTGGGAAGCTCCGTGGGTATTACCCCCTTCCCAGGCTTCAAACATCTGCCCCAGCTGTCTGCTTAACCTCCGCTAGAGACTAAAATTAAGGGGAACCCCACGCCAATTTTTTTTAATAATAAATCCTTTATTTTAATACTAAATGACAAGTACAGTAACCAACACTATCACTGTACTTCATATATATGTGACTGACATGTTTCTATCTATCTAATCTATGTGTGAAGCTCTATTCTGTCTGTTATAAATTGTCGGGTACAGATGCTAAATTGCCGGCCGGCTTTTTTAAAGAGACGGTGCATGAAAACACTATTACTTTTTTTAATAAATCCTTTACACTAAATGACAAGTACAGTAAGCAACACTGTCACTGTACTTCATATATATGTGACTGACATGTTTCTATCTATCTAATCTATGTGTGAAGCTCTATTCTGTCTGTTATAAATTGTCGGGTACCGCTGCTGAATTGCCGGCCGGCTTTTTTAAAGAGACAGTGCATGAAAACACTATTATATTTTTTAATAAATCCTTTACACTAAATGACAAGTACAGTAAGCAACACTGTCACTGTACTTCATATATATGTGACTGACATGTTTCTATATATCTAATCTATGTGTGAGGCTCTATTCCTTTTTGTCTAAATTGTCGGGTACCGGTGTATGCCGCTGCTGAATTGCCGGCCGGCTTTTTTAAAGAAAGCGTCTTCTGAGCAGTTTGTCAGCTTTTGGACACCTTTGAAGGTGTTTTCTATGTGTTTCTATGTGTTTTTGTTTGCCTGCCATTGGTTTTAACGGTGTTCGACGGTGTTCTAAGGTGTTCGACGAACAGTTCGACGAACAGTTCCTCGAACATCCCGGTGTTCGACGAACCGAACCGAACCCGAACACTACGGGGGTGGCTCAACACTAGTCATAAGCAACAGCCTTAACTTAACTGAATTTAACAATACACTGCAGTATGAGACTTTAAATTGTAAATGCAGTGCAAAAAGTATCCGTTTATGGGGACATAAGCCTGTTTTGTCACTTTCTTTTTTTTAACATTTTTTTTTGTTGCTTTTTCCAGGTTGCAAAAAGTAACCTTGTTTGGGCAGCATTAAGAGCATTGTCCTTTTCTAAATGAGAAAGCAATAGCTTTTCAATAGCTGTTGAAAAATTGTCCCTTTATTTAGGGAGCAATAATTTTGGCAGTTTAGGTCCAGCAACAACATCAGTGTGATTCTGCTGATGTGCTTTCAGGTTGGTGAATTTTGTTTCTATTTTATTTCTATGTTTTGAATTCTATAAGAGAATTTTGTGAAAGAAAATTGCACTTATAGAATTCCAAGAAATTTTGTTTGATAATTTACAACAATTTTGTTCTTTATGCTCTGCTCTGCTCAGGGGCCCAATCCTGCGCTGCGTGCTAATGAGAAAGTCACCCCAGATGCTGGCATAGTAAAATTTAATTTCACCAAACCATTAGAAAGAGGAGTCATGGGAAGAATTTAAAATCTGATGCACGATAAAGAGGATAAAGTTTTATTTTTGTGCCAAACCTAGAAGAAACAACTTTTTATTTTCAATAAATAATGAAGGATAAAAAATTTTCCATTGAGGCTGTGTGCATGAAATTCTTTGACAAACATGCAGTACAACCCAGGTGGATTGGCATCAATTGTGATGAATTTAGACATATGGGAGTTTCCATTAAGATATTTATTGGTGACACAAAAGGCTAATTGAAAAATGGAGGAAGTGGAAGAACCATACGGAAAGCAGTAGTAGAGGATAATGATGGGGCTGATGATATTGACAAGGATGGACTAGTTACCAGAAAGAAGAACATGAGGATTATTACCTGAATGATGATCACATTAGCAGGTGATGTTTTTCATATGTTGTCGGAGTGGCACAGTTCCTTGTCAATGTGTGCCAAGCTTATTTTACAACAGTACAATCTGCACACTACAATAGACTGGTCCATGGCTACATAGAAAAAAATTCCCACACTCGAGATGCCCACACATAGTAATCAGCTCTAACCACAACCACCACCACAGCTTTCAGGCATTATTGAGCCTCATACACCAACAACATATGTGGCATCACTTGCTCCAGAGCTAACCTCCTTGAATGACTTCACCTCCTCATCAGCCCTGTCTAATTCCTAGGTTTTGTCCACAATAGAATCATTAACATCATCATCATCATAATCTTATGTTAAATGCCCAGCATTGCTAGCCCCCTTTTCGCTTCTTTTCTGTTCATGCTACCAAGTCCAACTCCACTTTTGGTTTAACATAAATTTAGACAAAAATATAAAATTTAAATCATCTACAACAATGTGTTACCACACTTAACCAACACTAGAAAAATATGGAATCAACCAAAAATACTAGCCATGGTTAACATGACAGCCTGCCCATAATAGCAGTAGCATAGCAGTTAAGCTGTGCGATAGAGCAGAAGACATGATCTCCCTGCACAACTGCTCTCAGTTGTGTAGACCGCAGGTCACTTTAAGCCTGTGGTCTACAAAATGGCACTGTCGTTGCCGTCGCAATAGGCCGCCATTCTAGCAGAGGTCAGCGGCTGACGTGGGTGCGCCTGTCGCAGGTGGCACATGACAGTGACATTGCTGGCATATGACGTCACTGTCACGCGGTGCCTGCGACGGGCACACTCACATCAGCCGTCAGCCTCTGCTAGGCTGGTGGCCATTTTAACATGTGTGCGCCGGATCTATAAGAAGAGGACGCCGCGTGGCGCTGGGAGCATTGGAAAGTTAGAGGGATCTTTTTTTTTTTTTCTTCTGTCACTGTGGTTGCAACATGATGCTGGAGCCAGGTCAAGGGACATAGGGGGTACAGCAAGGGCCAAGGGAAATAGGAGACACAGCCAAGGCCAAGGGACCTAGGAGGCAAGATCAGGGCCAAGGGACCTGGGGGCACAGCCCTGGCCAAGGGACCTAGGGGACAAAGCCAGGGTCAAGGGACATAGGTGGCCAGGATGGGGCACACTTTTAATTAAAGGGGCCAGGATGAGGGATTGTCAGGTCCCCTATGCCCTCCAACCCAGAAGCATTCACTATTCACTTATTTTTGAGTAAATTCCCTGCCTAGCCAGCCCTGTATAATATTTTTCTGTAAAAATGAGGCTTAAGAAAAGCATTTATATGGTCCGCATTTCCTATGCTAATGAGGGCTTTGACTAGTCGATGGGGCCTTAGTTGCCCTTGACTAGTCAGCCCTCTTTCCATGTTATCATGGGGTTCAGAGGTACAGTGATGATGCCGAAATGTGCAGTTTGCGTGCGCGAGATTTTCAGTGACTAGCAATGTCAACAGCTCTTGCAAGTTATGTTATCACACCCACAAGGGCAACTAATGCCCCATCGACTAGTCAAAGCCCTTATTATCATAGGAAAAGGGGACAATACAAATGTTTTTTTAAACCTCATTTTTACAGAAAAACATTATACAAGGCTGGTTAGGCAGGGAATTTACTCATAAATAAGTGAATGCTTTTGGGTTGGAGGGCTTGGGGGTAGAGATGAGCGTTGTTCTACTCGAACTGTTCGCCAATCTCAAATTCGAGCTGTTTTGGGCGGTGTTCGAGCCGGTCGGCGAACACGAACAATTTGAGAAAAATTCGGCTGTTCGAGGTTATGTTCGATAACTGTTCGTGCACCAAAATCATAACTGGATTTTTTCTCAGTAATGATGAAAATTAATGTTAATACGCAGTTTGAGTGTACAGCGGGGCGGGGGGAGGGGCAGGGGATGGATCTCTGAAGGAACAATGAAGATCTCCATTTTTTTTTCTCTTTCCCGCATTTGCAGTGGGGAGGTGCAATCTGTCAGCCTATCAGCAGCGCACACACGGAGCGAAGTGCTTTTTTTCACACAAGCAAGGGCATGTGTGATTGACAGTGTATGTCACATGTCCTTGCCCTATAAGACCAAGCCATTTTCCCCGTCGCCACCATTTTCTCACTGCTGCAGCTGCGTGTTAGACGGCACCGCTGTTGCTGTGTGCGCTATACCTTGTTAATTTCAAGCCAATTTTCGCACAAATATACAGATAGCTTGGGAGTAGGGAATAGTTGTGATTGCAGTCCTTTTAAGGACTAGGTTACAGCATTTCCTACGACTTTTATCAAGCAGGTCTGTGCTCTTAAATAGATAGATTGTGGGAGTAAAGACTAATTGTAATTGGAGTCCTTTTCAGGACTAGGTTACATCATTTCCTATCAGTTTTTGCCAGGCAGGTCTGTGCCAGTGCTGTGCAAGTTTTTTTCACAGCATTTGGCTGAATCTAGCAAAGCTAATCCTTTTTGGCCTATTGCAGAGTGTGTTAGTCAGTGGAGTAGCCTATCTGTGTTGCAAGATATACCACCTGTGTATAGAATACCAATTTTTTTACTGCACCTAGTGAAGTAAAATCTTTTGGGCATAGCATCATTCTATTAGTCCATCTATACTGACCTCCATCAGGTTGCAAACTGAATATAATTTTTTTCTGCATCTAGCTCTGAAAAAATATTTGGGCTTCTAGCAGTGTGTGGGACTTGGTCTATTAGTCCATCTATACTGACCTCCATCAGGTTGCAAATTAAAAATAATTTTTTTCTTCATTTATCTCTGAAAAAATATTTGGGCTTCTAGCAGCGTGTGGGACTTGTTCTATTAGTCCATCTATACTGACCTCCATCAGGTTGCAAATTAAAAATAATTTTTTTTCTGCATCTAGCTCTGAAAAAATATTTGGGCTTCTAGCAGTGTGTGGGACTTGGTCTATTAGTCCATCTATACTGACCTCCATCAGGTTGCAAATTAAAAATAATTTTTTTCTTCATTTAGCTCTGAAAAAATATTTGGGCTTCTAGCAGTGTGTGGGACTTGTTCTATTAGTCCATCTATACTGACCTCCAGCAGGTTGCAAATTGAATATAATTTTTTTCTGCATCTAGCTCTGAAAAAATATTTGGGCTTCTAGCGGTGTGTGGGACTTGGTCTATTAGTCCATCTATACTGACCTCCATCAGGTTGCAAATTAAAAATAATTTTTTTCTGCATCTAGCTCTGAAAAAATATTTGGGCTTCTAGCAGTGTGTGGGACTTGGTCTATTAGTCCATCTATACTGACCTCCATCAGGTTGAAAATTGAATAAAAAAATTTTCTGCATCTAGCTCTGAAAAAATATTTGGGCTTCTAGCGGTGTGTGGGACTTGGTCTATTAGTCCATCTATACTGACCTCCATCAGGTTGCAAATTAAAAATATTTTTTTTCTGCATCTAACCCAGCCAATAGTTTTGGCCTAATACCACAGTTTGGCCACTCAGCTCTGCTCGGTTACCATCCATTGTTTTTTTGTGCAAACAACTCCAGAGTTGTGAATTAGTTAACCACCAAAATGAGTGGAAAAAGGCCTGCTGCTGTTGGAAAGGGGAATAGGCGTGTTGGGAAGGGGAAAAAAGGTTGTGTCCGTGGGGTAGGTGCAGAAGAAAGACCATCTTCCAGCCAAACTAAAATGTCTACTTCTTTTAGCGGACAATGTGATAAGATCCCTTTCTTACGGCCACGCCAATCGCTACAAATTCCAGATGAGGCACAAACACAGCAGGTGCTTCAACGGATATCAAGTGCTCCTTTAAGTGGGCTCTCCTCCACATCAACTTCAACATCACAAATACTCCAGTCCTCAAAGGTGTCACCCAAATCGCACTTGCTTTCTCACAGCTCCCCAATCTCCAGCTGCCCGTCTGAGTATGAGGTAGAACAGATGGTTGAGTCTGCAGAGCTGTTTACTCATACTATAGCCTGGGAATCAGAGGTCGACTCCAGCGCTTCTGTGAATCCAGATGAGGAAATGATCTGCACTGATGCCCAGAATCTTTATGAGTCGGATCCAGGACCAGACGCAGAAAGTTCTGACCATAATGTAGACCCTCATTCCCAAACTGTAACTCCTGTTGGTGGAGACAATGAGGAAGACGATGATAAGACTCAAATACCTGATTGGAGCGACAACTTTAGTTTTTTGTCAGGGCAGGAACAGGTTGGCTCTGAGGACGACGGGTGTGATAACGCACAGGGTGATGATGATGAGGTCGGAGATCCCACTTACTGTCAACCCACAGTCAGCCAAGAGATGAGGTCAGCAGAGGAGGTGGAGGAAGATGCTAGTGACGATGAGGTCAGGTTGCGCCTTCCTGGACAGAGACGTAGTACTGGAAGCACGTCAACAACTGCATCCTCAAACACAACTCTGCCTCTCACCACAAGTCGTGGTGGCTCTTCAGGTCGCATGGGTGCTAAGCCTTGCATAGCCTGGGCATTTTTTCAGATCGATAAAGATGACCCGACCCAACTCGTGTTATCTGTAACATTTGTCAGCAAAAGCTAAGTAGAGGCCAAAAAATACATAGTTTGAGTACTTCATGCATGAACCGGCACATGGACATGAAGCATAAGTTGCAGTGGGAAGCTCAGTGTGCTACAATGCGGCCTAGCCGGCCGGGCCAACCACCGTCTGCCATATCTTGTGCATCCGCGGCCTCTTCATCCTCTGTGACTGGGGGGACAGCAGTCACACCTGTTTTGGGGCGCAGACCTGCCACCTCTTTACCCGCAACAGCCAGCGTGATTGGCAGGTCATCATTTTCTTTGGAGGTGGTAACACCAGCTGGTCTTGAGCGCTGTCCGACATCGATAGCACCACCTTTGGATCAAGGCAACCTAACATGTCCGCCTGCATCTTCCTCACAGACCGGCAGTTTGCCGGGGACACCCTTATCAACCCCGTCTAAGCACAATAGCCAGCCCTCGGTCCCTCAGATGTGGACAAGTAAAAGACCATTTCCTCCTAGCCATGAGAAAGCTAAGAGGTTGAATTTCACCATCTGCAAGCTCTTGGCTACAGAAATGCTGCCTTTCCGCCTGGTGGACACAGAGGATTTTCGAGACCTTATGTCCGTCGCAGTGCCCCAGTACCAGATGCCCAGTCGGCACTACTTCTCAAAGAAAGGTGTGCCTGCGCTCCACCAGCATGTCGCACACAGCATCACCGCTTCTTTGAGAAACTCTGTGTGTGACAGGGTGCATTTCACCACAGACACTTGGACGAGTAGGCATGGACAGGGGCGTTACATGTCACTGACTGGGCACTGGGTAACTATGGTGACAGCAGGACAAGGGGCTGCTGTCCAAGTCTTGCCGTCCCCACGAGTTGTGCGTCAATCCTCTTTATGTCAAAGTTCCTCCACTGCTTCTGCCTCCTCAACCTCCTCTCGGTCTTCCACCTGCACCCAAAGCCTGTCTGGTCATGCCACAAGCTTTCTAACTGCGCAGAAGGGATCCTGCACACCTCCTTACTATGCTGGCAGTAGGGCTCAACGTCATCAGGCGGTTTTTACATTGAAATGTCTGGGAAATGTGAGTCACACAGCTGAGGAGTTGTGGTCAGCTCTGGAGAACCAATTTCATGAATGGTTGTCTCCACTGGACCTGAAACCAGGGAAGGCCGTGTGCGACAATGCTGCAAACCTGGGTGCGGCCCTTCGCCGGGGCAATGTCACACACGTGCCTTGTATGGCTCACGTGTTGAACCTGGTTGTCCAGCAATTTTTAGCCCACTATCCCAGACTAGATGGCCTTCTGCAGAGGGCACGGTCGCTGTGTGCTCACTTCCGCCGTTCGCATCCCGCAGCTCAGCGACTTACATCTCTACAGAAGTCGTTGGGCCTGCCACTTCACCGGCTAAAATGCGATGTGCCTACCCGGTGGAATTCAACTCTGCACATGTTGCAGCGACTGTGGCAGCACCGACAAGGCCTGGTGCAATACGTTCTGACGTATAGCCTGGGCCAACGAGATTCAGAGGTGGGGCAAATCACGCTGGAGGAGTGGTCTCAGATCAGGGACCTATGCACCCTTCTGCACAGTTTTGAAATGGCGACGAAGATGTTTAGTGCTGACGATGCCATTATCAGCATGACTATTCCGGTGATTTACATGCTGGAGCACATGTTAAACAGAATTCGGAGTCAGGTGGTGGCACAAGAGGAGGTGGAGGAAGTAGAGGAGGAGGAGTTGTATGCGGAAGGGCTAACATCTGCAAGTTCCAGACGGTCGGCAGCACCAAGGCGGCAGGCATGTGAGGGTGGGGGAGATGATTTTACCAGGGCGCATGGTAGCAGCCAAACTAGTGAGGAAGGTGCAGGAGCCCAGGAAGAAGTGGAGGACGAACTGATGGAAGACTCATCAGATGAGGGAGACCTTGATCACATTTCTGTTGTGCGAGGTTGGGGGGAGAGGACAGAGGAAGGAAGCATGATTGTTACCTCGCCACCAACACAACAGGGACTTGGTGCTCCTGGATGCGCAACACACATGAGTGCCTTCTTGCTGCACTACCTGCAACATGACCCTCGAATTGTGAGAATTAGAAATAATCCTGACTACTGGGTTGCCACACTGTTAGATCCCCGGTACAAAAGTAAATTTGCAGAAATTATTCCTGCCATAGAAAGGGATGCACGCATGCAGGAGTATCAGCAGAGACTGTTGCAGAATCTTACATGTGCTTTTCCACAAAATACCAGTGGTGCACGTAGTGAATTTCACAGTTCCAACTTGCCAACCGTGGGACCGTCAAGTGTTCAGCACTCAAACCGTAACAGAACCACAGTATCTGCTGGTAACATCAATTTTGCGGAATCATTTCACCACTTTTTTAGCCCATCCTTTGCAAGGCCACAGGAGACAAGAAGTCTGACACATAGTCAACGCCTAGAGACGATGGTACAGGAGTATCTCCAAGTAAACATTGAAGCCACGACTGTGTCACTGGACCCTTGCTCTTTTTGGGCTTCCAATCTGGATAAATGGCCGGAGCTAGTCACTTACGCCTTGGAGATCTTGTCATGCCCCGCAGCCAGCGTTCTGTCTGAACGTGTGTTCAGCGCTGCTGGTGGTGTGCTGACAGATAAGCACACGCGGCTCTCCACTGATAATGTAGACAGACTCACGTTCATAAAAATGAACAAATCATGGATCCGAAACGAATTTTCTACCCCTGTGTCATCCTGGGGAGAGTAAAAGCTTGATGATTGGTTAAAATCACCCTACCAACCGTTTTAAGCTTTCAAATTACTAATCATGTTTATCTGTATCTTGACTGGAAAATAATTTGGGCTTTGTAGCAGTGTGCAGCACTGATCCTATTAGGCCATCTATAATAAGCTTCACCAGATTTAAAATTAAAAATAATTTTTAGCTGCATCTAGCCCGGAAAATAATTTTGGGGCTCCGAGATGCGCAAGACACATAAGTGCCTTCTTGCTGCACTACCTGCAGCATGACCCTCATATTGTCAGAATTCGAAGTAATCATGACTACTGGGTTGCCACACTCTTAGATCCCCCAAACTTTTCGATCAACCTTTTCATTTTAATAAAGACCAAAAAAATGGTCATTTTTGAAATTATAAGCATTAGCAGGTTGTTAGAAACTGAAATCAAACAGTTTTCAACTCAAAACTTTATTCTAGGTGATGTTACATTTTCACATAGGACCCCTTGTTCGAAAGGAGCTTCTGAACTCTCTCGTCCATTGAATTTGTCAGGTTTTGGATGGTTTCTGCTTCAATTGTTTTGCATGAGGACAGAATACCCTCCCAGAGCTGTTGTTTAGATGTGAACTGCCTCCCGCCATCATAGACACTCCTTTTAATGATGCTCCAAAGGTTCTGAATGGGGTAGAGGTCAGGGGAGCATGGGGGTCACACCATAAGTTTGTCCCCTTTTATGCCCATATCAGCCAGAGATGCAGATGTTTTATGTGCAGCATGAGATGGTGCATTATCATGCAGAAAAATGATCTTGCTGTGAAATACACGGTTCTTCTTCTTGAACCATGGCAGGAAGTGCTGTTTGAGAAAATCCACATACATTATGGAGTTCATCTTTAGCGCCTTCAGGGATCCTAAAGGGGCCGACAATCTCTCTCCCCATGATTCCAGCCCAAAACATTACTCCACCTCCTCCTTGTTGGCGCTGTAGCCGTGTTTGCGTGGGGTGTCCATCAACCAGCCATCCTCCACTCCATTCATCTGGACCATCGAGCTCTGCACGGCACTCATCCGTGAACAAAACAATTTTGAAATCAGTCTTCATGTAATGTTTGGCCCACTGGAGCCGTTTCTGCTTGTGTGAAGTGGATAGAGGAGGTCGATAGGATGGCGTATGCACAGCTGCAAACCTCTGAAGGACCCTGCATCTTGTTGTTCGGGGGACGTTGGAGGCACAAGCAGCTTCAAAAACTTGTCTGCTGCTATGACAAGGCTTTTTTGCCGCTGCTCTTTCAACCTGACGTAATTGCCTGTAGGAAAGAGTCCTCAATTTGCCCTTATCAGCACGCACACGTGTGTACTGTGAATCAGCTACATACTTCTTGATTGCCAAGACACTTCATCCTGATCATCGCACAATGTTGATTGTAGTCATGCCTTGACCTAAACACTCCACAATTTGTTGCTTCTCAGCAGCCGACACATCCTTTTTCTTTCCCATTTTGGCAGAAAATGTAGGCTGCTTAATAATGTGAGAGAGCCTTCTTAAGTAGTCTTGCCTTTCATTGGACACACCTGCCAAACTAATTAGCACAGGTGTCTGCAATTGCTTACAGTGATATAAAGAGCCCTGACACACATCACCATCAATGAGTTTAACTGACAAACAAACAAATTCTTCCCTTATCACTCCTAAACACTTTTTGCATAATAATTTGGAACGCGGTGTACATGTGCTTTTCCACAAAACACCAGTGGTTCACGTAGTGAATCTTACAGTTCTAACTTGCCAACCGTGGTCTGTATGGAATTGTTCAATAAAGGGCCCAAAATTAAGATAACATAGATGGGAGAGGTCTCTATGAATAGGAATTCCTAAGTATTTGATACCCTGTGAGGGCCAGGCAAAGGGAAAGTTGGACTGGATGGAATCCTATATGGATTTAGGGAGGGAGACATCGAGGGCCTCAGACTTCGCTGCATTGATTTTAAAATTTTACCATGTAACAAAGTGATCTATTTCAGCCATAACAGCAGGGATGGATATATGTGATTGAGTGATATATACTAGGACATCATCAGCAAATAGAGAGCACTTGTACTCGGTGCCTCCCACCTCAATCCACCTAATATTGGGGTTACGGCGAATTGATGAGAGCAGGTGCTCCGTCACTAGGATGTATAAGAGAGGGGACAGAGGACATCCCTGCCTTGTCCCATTGGTGATTGTGAAAGGTGATGAAAATGTTCTGACGCACCCCCTGGGCCTTGGGACACCCGGAGCCGGACCATTTTTGGTGGATGCTGGTGGTTGTAGTCTTCGTGGCGGCGATCCGGTTCCGTGGCTCAGGGCGGTCAAACCAGTGGCGGAACTATTTATGTGGTTTTGATGTTTAAATGTCCGACTACGCCACCCGTGGATTGCGGTCAGAGTGAACCGCCGCTACAGGGCAGACCGCTAAGGCTGGTGTTGTGGGTGCAGCAGAGCGTAGCATAACTCCCCACGGGAGGAGTATAGCCTCAGGGCAGTGTATGCGGAGGATGGGGGTGATGGTGCAGGGCAGCAGCAGTAACGACACGGAGTCAGTGATGCAGTTCAGGGCCTTTACTCACAGTTCTTATTATCCAGACCACGTCTGCAGGTAACGGCTGCCCACGTCGTACTGTGCTCACCAGGTGAGGGGCTCAGACAACTCCCAGTTAACTTTGGAGCGCTTCACAGGACCGCCTTTGTGTGTCCTTTGTCTGGCCTTTCTTACCAACACTTCTGTCCGGCTGCCTCGGGCCTCCTCTTGGTAAACTTGGCGCCAGTTTCCCTGACCCTATGTGGTGCCTTCCTAGCGGGTGGATCAAGGGCTGCGCCACATAAAATGTCAGAGCCTCCGGTTTCTAGCTGAGGGTCGTTTCCTGCCTCCACTAGTTCGGGGACTGGTCTCCCCCTTTGGCCTGACCCCTCCACGCAGGTGGATTCGGGCGTGCGGTGGCGACTCGCCCGTCCGCACCCCTGGGATCCCTCATTCCTCGTTCCTGGAGCCTTCTCCGCTCCTCTTCCTTCCTCTTCCCTCTTGCAGGCCTGGGCCTCTGTTACTAGGCCCGCCTCCGGAGCAGAGCTCATGCAGAGCCCCTGCTCCCTGCCACTTCTGCTCAGACTTCTCTGCACTGAACTAAGATGGTGCCCACCTTTCATACTCCCTTCTCAATGCACCCAGGAACTGCTTCCTCCCTGCTCCTGCACTGCAGGGTTCCCCTTCCTCAGTGTTCCCTCCCCCCACTCCAGCCAGGGACAGGGACTGTCCGTGCCCATCTCAGGGGCATATTGGTCGCCCTGCCCCACGGCAATGTGGTGTAATGCATGCAGGTGTCGGGTCCTGATCCACACTCCATCCTTATCTGAGAGTGAGATATCACACCTCTGGGTGAGGTGCAATACGTCTGTAGCAACGAGCCCTCAGTGCTACAGTTCCATTTATCTTCAGCCTAGGTGACGTATTGTGATACAGGGCCGTGATTTTGGCTATAAAAGGGTCCCCTAGACCCTACCCCAAGCTTTTTAAGAGAATCATATATGGCGTGCCAGGAGACTCTATGGAAAGCTTTCTCAGCATCCAACGAGAGTATCTACTTACAAATTTTTAAATGCATCTAGCCCAGGAAATACTTTGTGCCTAGTAGCAGTGTCTGCTAGTCAGCGGATTATCCCGGCTGTTAAGCAAGCTACACCACCTGTAGTTTGGACACTTAATTTTTTCAAAGGAAATGCTTCGGGACCACGGGTTACTCAGTGAAGAGCATCAGGAGGCACCCCAAGGCATAGGGGCTGGGACTGGCAGTAGGATGCCTTGCGGTGGACAGCCGAGCTCGATCCTTATAAAAGCTTTTTAACTGCAGCAGCTTTAGTGGACGCTACTGGAGCTGGAATTACGCGGGCTGCTGGCATGAGACTTGCCTCCAATAGATCCTTGTAAATGGATTTAAAGTGTATTCATTCAAATTAGAGGGACAATTTAAATTAAAAAGCTTAGAGCTGCCTCCACCACAGGGGGGCTCTCTCGACCCACCAGCGGACAGGCACCAGTATTGGGAGAGGGGGGCTGGCCGTCAGGGTTCACCGCGGCTCTGGCACAAACCCGGCGACACGGAGGTGGCACGGGCAGGAGCGGACTGGCCGTCTCGGCTTCTCACTTTTTGGATTTTAGAAGGGCATGACATGCCTATATCTGTGTCTCCCCCTCCTTTTACTCCTCCACCTCTTTTCTTTTCACATGACTATATGTACTTGTCACTTTTCCATGTGTTAGTTGTGTCTTCTGAGCAGTTTGTCAGCTTTTGGACACCTTTGAGGTGTTTTCTATGTGTTTCTATGTGTTTTTGTTTGCCTGCCATTGGTTTAACGGTGTTCAAAGGTGTTCGACGAACAGTTCGACGAACAGTTCGGCGAACACACGGGTGTTCGACGAACCGAACCGAACTCGAACACTACGGGGGTGGCTCAACACTACTTGGGGGACCTGACAGGTTCCCTTTAATTACTATATGGGGGCCAGAATGAGGAACATACATTATAAGTTTATGGTGGCAAATGGGGAACATTATTACTGCTCTAATATAGTTTTCATTTTAGTAGAAAAAAGGAGGGAAGTCCTGTTACTGTGCAGGGCGGCACTGTGTCACTGTTTTTTTCTTCATCTTGCATAGTGTAGAAGTCAGAGGAAAAGTGGGGAATGTACAATAGAAGAGATTAGCTATAAATGCCTGTTATTTTCTGCATAGACGAGTCCTGACTAGTGTGAGCCACCCCGGTAGTGTTCGAGTTCGGTTCGGTTCGTCGAACACCCGTGTGTTCGCCGAACTGTTCGTCGAACTGTTCGTCGAACACCTTCGAACACATTAAAACCAATGGCAGGCAAACAAAAACACATAGAAACACATAGAAAACACCTTCAAAGGTGTCCAAAAGCTGACAAACTGCTCAGAAGACATAACTAACACATGGAAAAGTGACAAGTACATATAGTCATGCGAAAATAAAAAGAGGTGGAGGAGTAAAAGGAGGGGGAGACACAGATATAGGCATGTCCTGCCCTTCTAAAATCCAAAAAGTGAGAAGCCGACACGGCCAGTCCGCTCCTGCCCGTGCCACCTCCGTGTCGCAGGGTTTGTGCCAGAGCCGCGGTGAACCCTGACGGCCAGCCCCCCTCTCCCAATACTGGTGCCTGTCCGCTGGTGGGTCGAGCGAGCCCCCCTGTGTGGAGGCAGCTCTAAGCTTTTTAATTTAAATTGTCTCTAATTTGAATGAATACACTTTAAATCCATTTACAAGGATCTATTGAGGGCAAGTCTCATGCCAGCAGCCGCGGTAATTCCAGCTCCAGTAGCGTCCACTAAAGCTGCTGCAGTTAAAAAGCTTTTATAAGGATCGAGCTCGGCTGTCCACCGCAAGGCATCCTGCTGCCAGTCCCAGCCCCTATGCCTTGGGGTGCCTCCTGATGCTCTTCACTAAGTATCCCATGGTCCGAAGCATTTCCTTTGAAAAAATTAAGTGTCTAAACTACAGGTGGTGTAGCTTGCTTAACAGCCGGGATAATCCGCTGACTAGCAGACACTGCTACTAGGCACAAAGTATTTCCTGGGCTAGATGCAGTTAAAAATTTGTAATTAGATACTCTCGTTGGATGCTGAGAAAGCATTCCAGAGAGTCTCCTGGCACGCCATATATGATTCTCTTAAAAAGCTTGGGGTAGGGTCTAGGGGACCTTTTATAGCCAAAATCACGGCCCTGTATCGCAATACGTCACCTAGGCTGAAGATAAATGGAACTGTAGCACCCTGAGGGCTCGGTTGCTACAGACGTATTGCACCTCACCCAGAGGTGTGATATCTCACTCTCAGGTAAGGATGGAGTGTGGATCAGGACCCGACACCTGCATGCATTACACCACATTGCCGTGGGGCAGGGCGACCAATATGCCCCTGAGATGGGCACGACAGTCCCTGTCCCTGGCTGGAGTGGGGGGAGGGAACACTGAGGAAGGGGAACCCTGTAGTGCAGGAGCAGGGAGGAAGCAGTTCCTGGGTGCATTGAGAAGGGAGTATAAAAGGTGGGCACCATCTTAGTTCAGTGCAGAGAAGTCTGAGCAGAAGTGGCAGGGAGCAGGGCTCTGCATGAGCTCTGCTCCGGAGGCGGGCCTAGTAACAGAGGCCCAGGCCTGGAAGAGGGAGAAGGAAGGAAGAGGAGCGGAGAAGACTCCAGGAACGAGGAATGAAGGGATCCCAGGGGTGCGGACGGGCGAGTCGCCACCGCACGCCCGAATCCACCTGCGTGAGGGGTCAGGCCAAAGGGGGAGACCGGTCCCCGAACTAGTGGAGGCAGGAAACGACCCTCAGCTAGAAACCGGAGGCTCTGACATTTTATGTGGTGCAGCCCCTCGCTACACCTGCTAGGAAGGCACCACATAGGGTCCGGGAAACTGGCGCCAAGTTTACCACGAGGAGGCCCGAGGCAGCCGGACAGAAGTGTTGGTAAGAAAGGCCAGACAAAGGACACACAAAGGGGTCCTGTGAAGTGCTCCAAAGTTATCTGGGAGTTGTCTGAGCCCCTCACCTGGTGAGCACAGTACGACGTGGGCAGCCGTTACCTGCAGACGTGGTCTGGATAATAAGAACTGTGAGTAAAGGCCCTGGACTGCATCACTGACTCCGTGTCGTTACTGCTGCTGCCCTGCACCATCACCCCCATCCTCCGCATACACTGCCCTGAGGCTATACTCCTCCGTGGGAGTTATGCTACTCTCTGCTGCACCCACAACACCAGCCTCAGCGGTCTGCCCTGTAGCGGCGGTTCACTCTGACCGCAATCCACGGGTGGCGTAGTCGGACATTTAAACATCAAAACCACATAAATAGTTCCGCCACTGGTTTGACCGCCCTGAGCCACGGAACCGGGTCGCCGCCACGAAGACTACAACCACCAGCATCCACCAAAAAGGGTCCGGCTCCGGGTGTCCCAAGGCCCAGGGGGTGCGTCAGAACATTTTCATCACCTTTCACAATCACCAATGGGACAAGGCAGGGATGTCCTCTGTCCCCTCTCTTATACATCCTAGTGACGGAGCACCTGCTCTCATCAATTCGCCATAACCCCAATATTAGGTGGATTGAGGTGGGAGGCACCGAGTACAAGTGCTCTCTATTTGCTGATGATGTCCTAGTATATATCACTCAATCACATATATCCATCCCTGCTGTTATGGCTGAAATAGATCACTTTGTTACATGGTAAAATTTTAAAATCAATGCAGCGAAGTCTGAGGCCCTCGATGTCTCCCTCCCCAAATCCATATAGGATTCCATCCAGTCCAACTTTCCCTTTGCCTGGCCCTCACAGGGTATCAAATACTTAGGAATTCCTATTCATAGAGACCTCTCCCATCTATGTTATCTTAATTTTGGGCCCTTTATTGAACAATTCCATACAGACCACGGTTGGCAAGTTAGAACTGTAAGATTCACTACGTGAACCACTGGTGTTTTGTGGAAAAGCACATGTACACTGCGTTCCAAATTATTATGCAAAAAGTGTTTAGGAGTGATAAGGGGAGAATTTGTTTGTTTGTCAGTTAAACTCATTGATGGTGATGTGTGTCAGGGCTCTTTATATCACTGTAAGCAATTGCAGACACCTGTGCTAATTAGTTTGGCAGGTGTGTCCAATGAAAGGCAAGACTACTTAAGAAGGCTCTCTCACATTATTAAGCAGCCTACATTTTCTGCCAAAATGGGAAAGAAAAAGGATGTGTCGGCTGCTGAGAAGCAACAAATTGTGGAGTGTTTAGGTCAAGGCATGACTACAATCAACATTGTGCGATGATCAGGATGAAGTGTCTTGGCAATCAAGAAGTATGTAGCTGATTCACAGTACACACGTGTGCGTGCTGATAAGGGCAAATTGAGGACTCTTTCCTACAGGCAATTACGTCAGGTTGAAAGAGCAGCGGCAAAAAAGCCTTGTCATAGCAGCAGACAAGTTTTTGAAGCTGCTTGTGCCTCCAACGTCCCCCGAACAACAAGATGCAGGGTCCTTCAGAGGTTTGCAGCTGTGCATACGCCATCCTGTCGACCTCCTCTATCCACTTCACACAAGCAGAAACGGCTCCAGTGGGCCAAACATTACATGAAGACTGATTTCAAAACTGTTTTGTTCACGGATGAGTGCCATGCAGCGCTCGATGGTCCAGATGGATGGAGTGGAGGATGGCTGGTTGATGGACACCCCACGCAAACACGGCTACAGTGCCAACAAGGAGGAGGTGGAGTAATGTTTTGGGCTGGAATCATGGGGAGAGAGATTGTCGGCCCCTTTAGGATCCCTAAAGGCGCTAAAGATGAACTCCATAATGTATGTGGATTTTCTCAAACAGCACTTCTTGCCATGGTTCAAGAAGAAGAACCGTGTATTTCACAGCAAGATCATTTTTCTGCATGATAATGCACCATCTCATGCTGCACATAAAACATCTGCATCTCTGGCTGATATGGGCATAAAAGGGGACAAACTTATGGTGTGACCCCCATGCTCCCCTGACCTCTACCCCATTCAGAACCTTTGGAGCATCATTAAAAGGAGTGTCTATGATGGCGGGAGGCAGTTCACATCTAAGCAACAGCTCTGGGAGGGTATTCTGTCCTCATGCAAAACAATTGAAGCAGAAACCATCCAAAACCTGACAAATTCAATGGACGAGAGTGTTCAGAAGCTCCTTTCGAACAAGGGGTCCTATGTGAAAATGTAACATCACCTAGAATAAAGTTTTGAGTTGAAAACTGTTTGATTTCAGTTTCTAACAACCTGCTAATGCTTATAATTTCAAAAATGACCATTTTTTTGGTCTTTATTAAAATGAAAAGGTTGATCGAAAAGTTTGGGGGATCTAAGAGTGTGGCAACCCAGTAGTCATGATTACTTCGAATTCTGACAATATGAGGGTCATGCTGCAGGTAGTGCAGCAAGAAGGCACTTATGTGTCTTGCGCATCTCGGAGCCCCAAAATTATTTTCCGGGCTAGATGCAGCTAAAAATTATTTTTAATTTTAAATCTGGTGGAGCTTATTATTAGTGTTGAGCCACCCCCGTAGTGTTCGAGTTCGGTTCGGTTCGTCGAACACCCGTGTGTTCGCCGAACTGTTCGTCGAACTGTTCGTCGAACACCTTCGAACACCGTTAAAACCAATGGCAGGCAAACAAAAACACATAGAAACACATAGAAAACACCTTCAAAGGTGTCCAAAAGCTGACAAACTGCTCAGAAGACACAACTAACACATGGAAAAGTGACAAGTACATATAGTCATGCGAAAAGAAAAGAGGTGGAGGAGTAAAAGGAGGGGGAGACACAGATATAGGCATGTCATGCCCTTCTAAAATCCAAAAAGTGAGAAGCCGAGATGGCCAGTCCGCTCCTGCCCGTGCCACCTCCGTGTCGCCGGGTTTGTGCCAGAGCCGCGGTGAACCCTGACGGCCAGCCCCCCTCTCCCAATACTGGTGCCTGTCCGCTGGTGGTTCGAGAGAGCCCCCCTGTGGTGGAGGCAGCTCTAAGCTTTTTAATTTAAATTGTCCCTCTAATTTGAATGAATACACTTTAAATCCATTTACAAGGATCTATTGGAGGGCAAGTCTCATGCCAGCAGCCGCATAATTCCAGCTCCAGTAGCGTCCACTAAAGCTGCTGCAGTTAAAAAGCTTTTATAAGGATCGAGCTCGGCTGTCCACCGCAAGGCATCCTAGTGCCAGTCCCAGCCCCTATGCCTTGGGGTGCCTCCTGATGCTCTTCACTAAGTATCCCGTGGTCCCGAAGCATTTCCTTTGAAAAAATTAAGTGTCCAAACTACAGGTGGTGTAGCTTGCTTAACAGCCGGGATAATCCGCTGACTAGCAGACACTGCTACTAGGCACAAAGTATTTCCTGGGCTAGATGCAGTTAAAAATTTGTAAGTAGATACTCTCGTTGGATGCTGAGAAAGCATTCCATAGAGTCTCCTGGCACGCCATATATGATTCTCTTAAAAAGCTTGGGGTAGGGGTCTAGGGGACCCTTTTATAGCCAAAATCACGGCCCTGTATCACAATACGTCACCTAGGCTGAAGATAAATGGAACTGTAGCACCGAGGGCTCGGTTGCTACAGACGTATTGCACCTCACCCAGAGATGTGATATCTCACTCTCAGATAAGGATGGAGTGTGGATCAGGACCCGACACCTGCATGCATTACACCACATTGCCGTGGGGCAGGGCGACCAATATGCCCCTGAGATGGGCACGACAGTCCCTGTCCCTGGCTGGAGTGGGGGGAGGGAACACTGAGGAAGGGGAACCCTGCAGTGCAGGAGCAGGGAGGAAGCAGTTCCTGGGTGCATTGAGAAGGGAGTATAAAAGGTGGGCACCATCTTAGTTCAGTGCAGAGAAGTCTGAGCAGAAGTGGCAGGGAGCAGGGGCTCTGCATGAGCTCTGCTCCGGAGGCGGGCCTAGTAACAGAGGCCCAGGCCTGCAAGAGGGAGAAGGAAGGAAGAGGAGCGGAGAAGGCTCCAGGAACGAGGAATGAAGGGATCCCAGGGGTGCGGACGGGCGAGTCGCCACCGCACGCCCGAATCCACCTGCGTGGAGGGGTCAGGCCAAAGGGGGAGACCGGTCCCCGAACTAGTGGAGGCAGGAAACGACCCTCAGCTAGAAACCGGAGGCTCTGACATTTTATGTGGCGCAGCCCCTTGCTCACCCGCTAGGAAGGCACCACATAGGGTCAGGGAAACTGGCGCCAAGTTTACCAAGAGGAGGCCCGAGGCAGCCGGACAGAAGTGTTGGTAAGAAAGGCCAGACAAAGGACACACAAAGGGGGTCCTGTGAAGCGCTCCAAAGTTATCTGGGAGTTGTCTGAGCCCCTCACCTGGTGAGCACAGTACGACGTGGGCAGCCGTTACCTGCAGACGTGGTCTGGATAATAAGAACTGTGAGTAAAGGCCCTGAACTGCATCACTGACTCCGTGTCGTTACTGCTGCTGCCCTGCACCATCACCCCCATCCTCCGCATACACTGCCCTGAGGCTATACTCCTCCCGTGGGGAGTTATGCTACGCTCTGCTGCACCCACAACACCAGCCTTAGCGGTCTGCCCTGTAGCGGCGGTTCACTCTGACCGCAATCCACGGGTGGCGTAGTCGGACATTTAAACATCAAAACCACATAAATAGTTCCGCCACTGGTTTGACCGCCCTGAGCCACGGAACCGGATCGCCGCCACGAAGACTACAACCACCAGCATCCACCAAAAAGGGTCCGGCTCCGGGTGTCCCAAGGCCCAGGGGGTGCGTCAGAACATTTTCATCACCTTTCACAATCACCAATGGGACAAGGCAGGGATGTCCTCTGTCCCCTCTCTTATACATCCTAGTGACGGAGCACCTGCTCTCATCAATTCGCCATAACCCCAATATTAGGTGGATTGAGGTGGGAGGCACCGAGTGCAAGTGCTCTCTATTTGCTGATGATGTCCTAGTATATATCACTCAATCACATATATCCATCCCTGCTGTTATGGCTGAAATAGATCACTTTGTTACATGGTAAAATTTTAAAATCAATGCAGCGAAGTCTGAGGCCCTCGATGTCTCCCTCCCTAAATCCATATAGGATTCCATCGAGTCCAACTTTCCCTTTGCCTGGCCCTCACAGGGTATCAAATACTTAGGAATTCCTATTCATAGAGACCTCTCCCATCTATGTTATCTTAATTTTGGGCCCTTTATAGAACAATTCCATACAGACCACGGTTGGCAAGTTAGAACTGTAAGATTCACTACGTGAACCACTAGTGTTTTGTGGAAAAGCACATGTACACCGCGTTCCAAATTATTATGCAAAAAGTGTTTAGGAGTGATAAGGGAAGAATTTGTTTGTTTGTCAGTTAAACTCATTGATGGTGATGTGTGTCAGGGCTCTTTATATCACTGTAAGCAATTGCAGACACCTGTGCTAATTAGTTTGGCAGGTGTGTCCAATGAAAGGCAAGACTACTTAAGAAGGCTCTCTCACATTATTAAGCAGCCTACATTTTCTGCCAAAATGGGAAAGAAAAAGGATGTGTCGGCTGCTGAGAAGCAACAAATTGTGGAGTGTTTAGGTCAAGGCATGACTACAATCAACATTGTGCGATGATCAGGATGAAGTGTCTTGGCAATCAAGAAGTATGTAGCTGATTCACAGTACACACGTGTGCGTGCTGATAAGGGCAAATTGAGGACTCTTTCCTACAGGCAATTACGTCAGGTTGAAAGAGCAGCGGCAAAAAAGCCTTGTCATAGCAGCAGACAAGTTTTTGAAGCTGCTTGTGCCTCCAACGTCCCCCGAACAACAAGATGCAGGGTCCTTCAGAGGTTTGCAGCTGTGCATACGCCATCCTGTCGACCTCCTCTATCCACTTCACACAAGCAGAAACGGCTCCAGTGGGCCAAACATTACATGAAGACTGATTTCAAAACTGTTTTGTTCACGGATGAGTGCCGTGCAGCGCTCGATGGTCCAGATGGATGGAGTGGAGGATGGCTGGTTGATGGACACCCCACGCAAACACGGCTACAGTGCCAACAAGGAGGAGGTGGAGTAATGTTTTGGGCTGGAATCATGGGGAGAGAGATTGTCGGCCCCTTTAGGATCCCTAAAGGCGCTAAAGATGAACTCCATAATGTATGTGGATTTTCTCAAACAGCACTTCTTGCCATGGTTCAAGAAGAAGAACCGTGTATTTCACAGCAAGATCATTTTTCTGCATGATAATGCACCATCTCATGCTGCACATAAAACATCTGCATCTCTGGCTGATATGGGCATAAAAGGGGACAAACTTATGGTGTGACCCCCATGCTCCCCTGACCTCTACCCCATTCAGAACCTTTGGAGCATCATTAAAAGGAGTGTCTATGATGGCGGGAGGCAGTTCACATCTAAGCAACAGCTCTGGGAGGGTATTCTGTCCTCATGCAAAACAATTGAAGCAGAAACCATCCAAAACCTGACAAATTCAATGGACGAGAGTGTTCAGAAGCTCCTTTCGAACAAGGGGTCCTATGTGAAAATGTAACATCACCTAGAATAAAGTTTTGAGTTGAAAACTGTTTGATTTCAGTTTCTAACAACCTGCTAATGCTTATAATTTCAAAAATGACCATTTTTTTGGTCTTTATTAAAATGAAAAGGTTGATCGAAAAGTTTGGGGGATCTAAGAGTGTGGCAACCCAGTAGTCATGATTACTTCGAATTCTGACAATATGAGGGTCATGCTGCAGGTAGTGCAGCAAGAAGGCACTTATGTGTCTTGCGCATCTCGGAGCCCCAAAATTATTTTCCGGGCTAGATGCAGCTAAAAATTATTTTTAATTTTAAATCTGGTGGAACTTATTATTAGTGTTGAGCCACCCCCGTAGTGTTCGAGTTCGGTTCGGTTCGTCGAACACCCGTGTGTTCGCCGAACTGTTCGTCGAACTGTTCGTCGAACACCTTCGAACACCGTTAAAACCAATGGCAGGCAAACAAAAACACATAGAAACACATAGAAAACACCTTCAAAGGTGTCCAAAAGCTGACAAACTGCTCAGAAGACACAACTAACACATGGAAAAGTGACAAGTACATATAGTCATGCGAAAAGAAAAGAGGTGGAGGAGTAAAAGGAGGGGGAGACACAGATATAGGCATGTCATGCCCTTCTAAAATCCAAAAAGTGAGAAGCCGAGATGGCCAGTCCGCTCCTGCCCGTGCCACCTCCGTGTCGCCGGGTTTGTGCCAGAGCCGCGGTGAACCCTGACGGCCAGCCCCCCTCTCCCAATACTGGTGCCTGTCCGCTGGTGGTTCGAGAGAGCCCCCCTGTGGTGGAGGCAGCTCTAAGCTTTTTAATTTAAATTGTCCCTCTAATTTGAATGAATACACTTTAAATCCATTTACAAGGATCTATTGGAGGGCAAGTCTCATGCCAGCAGCCGCATAATTCCAGCTCCAGTAGCGTCCACTAAAGCTGCTGCAGTTAAAAAGCTTTTATAAGGATCGAGCTCGGCTGTCCACCGCAAGGCATCCTAGTGCCAGTCCCAGCCCCTATGCCTTGGGGTGCCTCCTGATGCTCTTCACTAAGTATCCCGTGGTCCCGAAGCATTTCCTTTGAAAAAATTAAGTGTCCAAACTACAGGTGGTGTAGCTTGCTTAACAGCCGGGATAATCCGCTGACTAGCAGACACTGCTACTAGGCACAAAGTATTTCCTGGGCTAGATGCAGTTAAAAATTTGTAAGTAGATACTCTCGTTGGATGCTGAGAAAGCATTCCATAGAGTCTCCTGGCACGCCATATATGATTCTCTTAAAAAGCTTGGGGTAGGGGTCTAGGGGACCCTTTTATAGCCAAAATCACGGCCCTGTATCACAATACGTCACCTAGGCTGAAGATAAATGGAACTGTAGCACCGAGGGCTCGGTTGCTACAGACGTATTGCACCTCACCCAGAGGTGTGATATCTCACTCTCAGATAAGGATGGAGTGTGGATCAGGACCCGACACCTGCATGCATTACACCACATTGCCGTGGGGCAGGGCGACCAATATGCCCCTGAGATGGTCACGACAGTCCCTGTCCCTGGCTGGAGTGGGGGGAGGGAACACTGAGGAAGGGGAACCCTGCAGTGCAGGAGCAGGGAGGAAGCAGTTCCTGGGTGCATTGAGAAGGGAGTATAAAAGGTGGGCACCATCTTAGTTCAGTGCAGAGAAGTCTGAGCAGAAGTGGCAGGGAGCAGGGGCTCTGCATGAGCTCTGCTCCGGAGGCGGGCCTAGTAACAGAGGCCCAGGCCTGCAAGAGGGAGAAGGAAGGAAGAGGAGCGGAGAAGGCTCCAGGAACGAGGAATGAAGGGATCCCAGGGGTGCGGACGGGCGAGTCGCCACCGCACGCCCGAATCCACCTGCGTGGAGGGGTCAGGCCAAAGGGGGAGACCGGTCCCCGAACTAGTGGAGGCAGGAAACGACCCTCAGCTAGAAACCGGAGGCTCTGACATTTTATGTGGCGCAGCCCCTTGCTCCACCCGCTAGGAAGGCACCACATAGGGTCAGGGAAACTGGCGCCAAGTTTACCAAGAGGAGGCCCGAGGCAGCCGGACAGAAGTGTTGGTAAGAAAGGCCAGACAAAGGACACACAAAGGGGGTCCTGTGAAGCGCTCCAAAGTTATCTGGGAGTTGTCTGAGCCCCTCACCTGGTGAGCACAGTACGACGTGGGCAGCCGTTACCTGCAGACGTGGTCTGGATAATAAGAACTGTGAGTAAAGGCCCTGAACTGCATCACTGACTCCGTGTCGTTACTGCTGCTGCCCTGCACCATCACCCCCATCCTCCGCATACACTGCCCTGAGGCTATACTCCTCCCGTGGGGAGTTATGCTACGCTCTGCTGCACCCACAACACCAGCCTTAGCGGTCTGCCCTGTAGCGGCGGTTCACTCTGACCGCAATCCACGGGTGGCGTAGTCGGACATTTAAACATCAAAACCACATAAATAGTTCCGCCACTGGTTTGACCGCCCTGAGCCACGGAACCGGATCGCCGCCACGAAGACTACAACCACCAGCATCCACCAAAAAGGGTCCGGCTCCGGGTGTCCCAAGGCCCAGGGGGTGCGTCAGAACATTTTCATCACCTTTCACAATCACCAATGGGACAAGGCAGGGATGTCCTCTGTCCCCTCTCTTATACATCCTAGTGACGGAGCACCTGCTCTCATCAATTCGCCATAACCCCAATATTAGGTGGATTGAGGTGGGAGGCACCGAGTACAAGTGCTCTCTATTTGCTGATGATGTCCTAGTATATATCACTCAATCACATATATCCATCCCTGCTGTTATGGCTGAAATAGATCACTTTGTTACATGGTAAAATTTTAAAATCAATGCAGCGAAGTCTGAGGCCCTCGATGTCTCCCTCCCTAAATCCATATAGGATTCCATCGAGTCCAACTTTCCCTTTGCCTGGCCCTCACAGGGTATCAAATACTTAGGAATTCCTATTCATAGAGACCTCTCCCATCTATGTTATCTTAATTTTGGGCCCTTTATAGAACAATTCCATACAGACCACGGTTGGCAAGTTAGAACTGTAAGATTCACTACGTGAACCACTGGTGTTTTGTGGAAAAGCACATGTACACCGCGTTCCAAATTATTATGCAAAAAGTGTTTAGGAGTGATAAGGGAAGAATTTGTTTGTTTGTCAGTTAAACTCATTGATGGTGATGTGTGTCAGGGCTCTTTATATCACTGTAAGCAATTGCAGACACCTGTGCTAATTAGTTTGGCAGGTGTGTCCAATGAAAGGCAAGACTACTTAAGAAGGCTCTCTCACATTATTAAGCAGCCTACATTTTCTGCCAAAATGGGACAAACTTATGGTGTGACCCCCATGCTCCCCTGACCTCTACCCCATTCAGAACCTTTGGAGCATCATTAAAAGGAGTGTCTATGATGGCGGGAGGCAGTTCACATCTAAGCAACAGCTCTGGGAGGGTATTCTGTCCTCATGCAAAACAATTGAAGCAGAAACCATCCAAAACCTGACAAATTCAATGGACGAGAGAGTTCAGAAGCTCCTTTCGAACAAGGGGTCCTATGTGAAAATGTAACATCACCTAGAATAAAGTTTTGAGTTGAAAACTGTTTGATTTCAGTTTCTAACAACCTGCTAATGCTTATAATTTCAAAAATGACCATTTTTTTGGTCTTTATTAAAATGAAAAGGTTGATCGAAAAGTTTGGGGGATCTAAGAGTGTGGCAACCCAGTAGTCATGATTACTTCGAATTCTGACAATATGAGGGTCATGCTGCAGGTAGTGCAGCAAGAAGGCACTTATGTGTCTTGCGCATCTCGGAGCCCCAAAATTATTTTCCGGGCTAGATGCAGCTAAAAATTATTTTTAATTTTAAATCTGGTGAAGCTTATTATAGATGGCCTAATAGGATCAGTGCTGCACACTGCTACAAAGCCCAAATTATTTTCCAGTCAAGATACAGATAAACATGATTAGTAATTTGAAAGCTTAAAACGGTTGGTAGGGTGATTTTAACCAATCATCAAGCTTTTACTCTCCCCAGGATGACACAGGGGTAGAAAAGTCGTTTCGGATCCATGATTTGTTCATCTTTATGAACGTGAGTCTGTCTACATTATCAGTGGAGAGCCGCGTGCGCTTATCTGTCAGCACACCACCAGCAGCGCTGAACACACGTTCAGACAGAACGCTGGCTGCGGGGCATGACAAAGTGGCTAGCTCCGGCCATTTATCCAGATTGGAAGCCCAAAAAGAGCAAGGGTCCAGTGACACAGTCGTGGCTTCAATGTTTACTTGGAGATACTCCTGTACCATCGTCTCTAGGCGTTGACTATGTATCAGACTTCTTGTCTCCTGTGGCCTTGCAAAGGATGGGCTAAAAAAGTGGTGAAATGATTCCGCAAAATTGATGTTACCAGCAGATACTGTGGTTCTGTTACGGTTTGAGTGCTGAACACTTGACGGTCCCACGGTTGGCAAGTTGGAACTGTGAGAGTCACTACGTGCACCACTGGTATTTTGTGGAAAAGCACATGTAAGATTCTGCAACAGTCTCTGCTGATACTCCTGCATGCGTGCATCCCTTTCTATGGCAGGAATAATTTCTGCAAATTTACTTTTGTACCGGGGATCTAACAGTGTGGCAACCCAGTAGTCAGGATTATTTCTAATTCTCACAATTCGAGGGTCATGTTGCAGGTAGTGCAGCAAGAAGGCACTCATGTGTGTTGCGCATCCAGGAGCACCAAGTCCCTGTTGTGTTGGTGGCGAGGTAACAATCATGCTTCCTTCCTCTGTCCTCTCCCCCCAACCTCGCACAACAGAAATGTGATCAAGGTCTCCCTCATCTGATGAGTCTTCCATCAGTTCGTCCTCCACTTCTTCCTGGGCTCCTGCACCTTCCTCACTAGTTTGGCTGCTACCATGCGCCCTGGTTAAACCATCTCCCCCACCCTCACATGCCTGCCGCCTTGGTGCTGCCGACCGTCTGGACCTTGCAGATGTTAGCCCTTCCGCATACAACTCCTCCTCCTCTACTTCCTCCACCTCCTCTTGTGCCACCACCTGACTCCGAATTCTGTTTAACATGTGCTCCAGCATGTAAATCACCGGAATAGTCATGCTGATAATGGCATCGTCAGCACTAAACATCTTCGTCGCCATTTCAAAACTGTGCAGAAGGGTGCATAGGTCCCTGATCTGAGACCACTCCTCCAGCGTGATTTGCCCCACCTCTGAATCTCGTTGGCCCAGGCTATACGTCAGAACGTATTGCACCAGGGCTTGTCGGTACTGCCACAGTCGCTGCAACATGTGCAGAGTTGAATTCCACCGGGTAGGCACATCGCATTTTAGCCGGTGAAGTGGCAGGCCCAACGACTTCTGTAGAGATGTAAGTCGCTGAGCTGCGGGATGCGAACGGCGGAAGTGAGCACACAGCGACCGTGCCCTCTGCAGAAGGCCATCTAGTCTGGGATAGTGGGCTAAAAATTGCTGGACAACCAGGTTCAACACGTGAGCCATACAAGGCACGTGTGTGACATTGCCCCGGCGAAGGGCCGCACCCAGGTTTGCAGCATTGTCGCACACGGCCTTCCCTGGTTTCAGGTCCAGTGGAGACAACCATTCATGAAATTGGTTCTCCAGAGCTGACCACAACTCCTCAGCTGTGTGACTCACATTTCCCAGACATTTCAATGTAAAAACCGCCTGATGACGTTGAGCCCTACTGCCAGCATAGTAAGGAGGTGTGCAGGATCCCTTCTGCGCAGTTAGAAAGCTTGTGGCATGACCAGACAGGCTTTGGGTGCAGGTGGAAGACCGAGAGGAGGTTGAGGAGGCAGAAGCAGTGGAGGAACTTTGACATAAAGAGGATTGACGCACAACTCGTGGGGACGGCAAGACTTGGACAGCAGCCCCTTGTCCTGCTGTCACCATAGTTACCCAGTGCCCAGTCAGCGACATGTAACGCCCCTGTCCATGCCTACTCGTCCAAGTGTCTGTGGTGAAATGCACCCTGTCACACACAGAGTTTCTCAAAGAAGCGGTGATGTTGTGTGCGACATGCTGGTGGAGCGCAGGCACACCTTTCTTTGAGAAGTAGTGCCGACTGGGCATCTGGTACTGGGGCACTGCGACGGACATAAGGTCTCGAAAATCCTCTGTGTCCACCAGGCGGAAAGGCAGCATTTCTGTAGCCAAGAGCTTGCAGATGGTGAAATTCAACCTCTTAGCTTTCTCATGGCTAGGAGGAAATGGTCTTTTACTTGTCCACATCTGAGGGACCGAGGGCTGGCTATTGTGCTTAGACGGGGTTGATAAGGGTGTCCCCGGCAAACTGCCGGTCTGTGAGGAAGATGCAGGCGGACATGTTAGGTTGCCTTAATCCAAAGGTGGTGCTATCGATGTCGGACAGCGCTCAAGACCAGCTGGTGTTACCACCTCCAAAGAAAATGATGACCTGCCAATCACGCTGGCTGTTGCGGGTAAAGAGGTGGCAGGTCTGCACCCCAAAACAGGTGTGACTGCTGTCCCCCCAGTCACAGAGGATGAAGAGGCCGCGGATGCACAAGATATGGCAGACGGTGGTTGGCCCGGCCGGCTAGACCGCATTGTAGCACACTGAGCTTCCCACTGCAACTTATGCTTCATGTCCATGTGCCGGTTCATGCATGAAGTACTCAAACTATGTATTTTTTGGCCTCTACTTAGCTTTTGCTGACAAATGTTACAGATAACACGAGTTGGGTCATCTTTATCGATCTGAAAAAATGCCCAGGCTATGCAAGGCTTAGCACCCATGCGACCTGAAGAGCCACCACGACTTGTGGTGAGAGGCAGAGTTGTGTTTGAGGATGCAGTTGTTGACGTGCTTCCAGTACTACGTCTCTGTCCAGGAAGGCGCAACCTGACCTCGTCGTCACTAGCATCTTCCTCCACCTCCTCTGCTGACCTCATCTCTTGGCTGACTGTGGGTTGACAGTAAGTGGGATCTCCGACCTCATCATCATCACCCTGTGCGTTATCACACCCGTCGTCCTCAGAGCCAACCTGTTCCTGCCCTGACAAAAAACTAAAGTTGTCGCTCCAATCAGGTATTTGAGTCTTATCATCGTCTTCCTCATTGTCTCCACCAACAGGAGTTACAGTTTGGGAATGAGGGTCTACATTATGGTCAGAACCTTCTGCGTCTGGTCCTGGATCCGACTCATAAAGATTCTGGGCATCAGTGCAGATCATTTCCTCGTCTGGATTCACAGAAGCGCTGGAGTCGACCTCTGATTCCCAGGCTATAGTATGAGTAAACAGCTCTGCAGACTCAACCATCTGTTCTACCTCATACTCAGACGGGCAGCTGGAGATTTGGGAGCTGTGAGGAAGCAAGTGCGATTTAAGTGACACCTTTGAGGACTGGAGTATTTGTGATGTTGAAGTTGATGTGGAGGAGAGCCCACTTAAAGGAGCACTTGATATCCGTTGAAGCACCTGCTGTTTTTGTGCCTCATCTGGAATTTGTAGCGATTGGCGTGGCCGTAAGAAAGGGATCTTATCACATTGTCCGCTAAAAGAAGTAGACATTTTAGTTTGGCTGGAAGATGGTCTTTCTTCTGCACCTACCCCACGGACACAACCTTTTTTCCCCTTCCCAACACGCCTATTCCCCTTTCCACCAGCAGCAGGCCTTTTTCCACTCATTTTGGTGGTTAACTAATTCACAACTCTGGAGTTGTTTGCACAAAAAAACAATGGATGGTAACCGAGCAGAGCTGAGTGGCCAAACTGTGGTATTAGGCCAAAACTATTGGCTGGGTTAGATGCAGAAAAAAGTTATTTTTAATTTGCAACCTGATGGAGGTCAGTATAGATGGACTAATAGACCAAGTCCCACACACCGCTAGAAGCCCAAATATTTTTTCAGAGCTAGATGCAGAAATTTTTTTTATTCAATTTGCAACCTGATGGAGGTCAGTATAGATGGACTAATAGACCAAGTCCCACACACTGCTAGAAGCCCAAATATTTTTTCAGAGCTAGATGCAGAAAAAAATTATTTTTAATTTGCAACCTGATGGAGGTCAGTATAGATGGATTAATAGACCAAGTCCCACACACTGCTAGAAGCCCAAATATTTTTTCAGAGCTGGATGCAGAAAATTTTTTTATTCAATTTGCAACCTGATGGAGGTCAGTATAGATGGACTAATAGACCAAGTCCCACACACTGCTAGAAGCCCAAATATTTTTTCAGAGCTAGATGCAGAAAAAAATTATTTTTAATTTGCAACCTGATGGAGGTCAGTATAGATGGACTAATAGACCAAGTCCCACACACTGCTAGAAGCCCAAATATTTTTTCAGAGCTAGATGCAGAAAAAAATTATTTTTAATTTGCAACCTGATGGAGGTCAGTATAGATGGACTAATAGACCAAGTCCCACACACTGCTAGAAGCCCAAATATTTTTTCAGAGCTAGATGCAGAAAAAAATTATTTTTAATTTGCAACCTGATGGAGGTCAGTATAGATGGACTAATAGACCAAGTGCCACACACTGCTAGAAGCCCAAATATTTTTTCAGAGCTAGATGCAGAAAAAAATTATTTTTAATTTGCAACCTGATGGAGGTCAGTATAGATGGACTAATAGACCAAGTCCCACACACTGCTAGAAGCCCAAATATTTTTTCAGAGCTAGATGCAGAAAAAAATTATTTTTAATTTGCAACCTGATGGAGGTCAGTATAGATGGACTAATAGACCAAGTCCCACACACCGCTAGAAGCCCAAATATTTTTTCAGAGCTAGATGCAGAAATTTTTTTTATTCAATTTGCAACCTGATGGAGGTCAGTATAGATGGACTAATAGACCAAGTTCCACACACTGCTAGAAGCCCAAATATTTTTTCAGAGCTAGATGCAGAAAAAAATTATTTTTAATTTGCAACCTGATGGAGGTCAGTATAGATGGACTAATAGACCAAGTCCCACACACTGCTAGAAGCCCAAATATTTTTTCAGAGCTAGATGCAGAAAAAAATTATTTTTAATTTGCAACCTGATGGAGGTCAGTATAGATGGACTAATAGACCAAGTCCCACACACCGCTAGAAGCCCAAATATTTTTTCAGAGCTAGATGCAGAAAAAAATTATATTCAATTTGCAACCTGCTGGACGTCAGTATAGAAGGACTAATAGAACAAGTCCCACACACTGCTAGAAGCCCAAATATTTTTTCAGAGCTAAATGAAGAAAAAAATTATTTTTAATTTGCAACCTGATGGAGGTCAGTATAGATGGACTAATAGACCAAGTCCCACACACTGCTAGAAGCCCAAATATTTTTTCAGAGCTAGATGCAGAAAAAAATTATTTTTAATTTGCAACCTGATGGAGGTCTGTATAGATGGACTAATAGACCAAGTCCCACACACCGCTAGAAGCCCAAATATTTTTTCAGAGCTAGATGCAGAAAATTTTTTTATTCAATTTGCAACCTGATGGAGGTCAGTATAGATGGACTAATAGACCAAGTCCCACACACTGCTAGAAGCCCAAATATTTTTTCAGAGCTAGATGCAGAAAAAAATTATTTTTAATTTGCAACCTGATGGAGGTCAGTATAGATGGACTAATAGACCAAGTCCCACACACTGCTAGAAGCCCAAATATTTTTTCAGAGCTACATGCAGAAAAAAATTATTTTTAATTTGCAACCTGATGGAGGTCAGTATAGATGGACTAATAGAACAAGTCCCACACGCTGCTAGAAGCCCAAATATTTTTTCAGAGCTAAATGAAGAAAAAAATTATTTTTAATTTGCAACCTGATGGAGGTCAGTATAGATGGACTAATAGACCAAGTCCCACACACTGCTAGAAGCCCAAATATTTTTTCAGAGCTAGATGCAGAAAAAAATTATTTTTAATTTGCAACCTGATGGAGGTCAGTATAGATGGACTAATAGACCAAGTCCCACACACTGCTAGAAGCCCAAATATTTTTTCAGAGCTAGATGCAGAAAAAAATTATTTTTAATTTGCAACCTGATGGAGGTCAGTATAGATGGACTAATAGAACAAGTCCCACACGCTGCTAGAAGCCCAAATATTTTTTCAGAGATAAATGAAGAAAAAAATTATTTTTAATTTGCAACCTGATGGAGGTCAGTATAGATGGACTAATAGACCAAGTCCCACACACTGCTAGAAGCCCAAATATTTTTTCAGAGCTAGATGCAGAAAAAAATTATTTTTAATTTGCAACCTGATGGAGGTCAGTATAGATGGACTAATAGAATGATGCTATGCCCAAAAGATTTTACTTCACTAGGTGCAGCAAAAAAATTGGTATTCTATACACAGGTGGTATATCTTGCAACACAGATAGGCTACTCCACTGACTAACACACTCTGCAATAGGCCAAAAAGGATTAGCTTTGCTAGATTCAGCCAAATGCTGTGAAAAAAACTTGCACAGCACTGGCACAGACCTGCCTGGCAAAAACTGATAGGAACTGATGTAACCTAGTCCTGAAAAGGACTCCAATTACAATTAGTCTTTACTCCCACAATCTATCTATTTAAGAGCACAGACCTGCCTGATAAAAGTCGTAGGAAATGCTGTAACCTAGTCCTTAAAATGACTGCAATCACAACTATTCCCTACTTCCAAGCTATCTGTATATTTGTGCGAAAATTGGCTTGAAATTAACAAGGTATAGCGCACACAGCAACAGCGGTGCCGTCTAACACGCAGCTGCAGCAGTGAGAAAATGGTGGCGACGGGGAAAATGGCTTGGTCTTATAGGGCAAGGACATGTGACATACACTGCCAATCACACATGCCCTTGCTTGTGTGAAAAAAAGCACTTCGCTCCGTGTGTGCGCTGCTGATAGGCTGACAGATTGCACCTCCCCACTGCAAATGCGGGAAAGAGAAAAAAAAATGGAGATCTTCATTGTTCCTGCAGAGATCCATCCCCTGCCCCTCCCCCCGCCCCGCTGTACACTCAAACTGCGTATTAACATTAATTTTCATCATTACTGAGAAAAAATCCAGTTATGATTTTGGTGCATGAACAGTTATCGAACATAACCTCGAACAGCCGAATTTTTCTCAAATTGTTCGTGTTCGCCGACCGGCTCGAACACCGCCCAAAACAGCTCGAATTTGAGATTGGCGAACAGTTCGAGTAGAACAACGCTCATCTCTACTTATTATAGATGGCCTAATAGGATCAGTGCTGCACACTGCTACAAAGCCCAAATTATTTTCCAGTCAAGATACAGATAAACATGATTAGTAATTTGAAAGCTTAAAACGGTTGGTAGGGTGATTTTAACCAATCATCAAGCTTTTACTCTCCCCAGGATGACACAGGGGTAGAAAAGTCGTTTCGGATCCATGATTTGTTCATCTTTATGAACGTGAGTCTGTCTACATTATCAGTGGAGAGCCGCGTGCGCTTATCTGTCAGCACACCACCAGCAGCGCTGAACACACGTTCAGACAGAACGCTGGCTGCGGGGCATGACAAGATCTCCAAGGCGTTAGTGGCTAGCTCCGGCCATTTATCCAGATTGGAAGCCCAAAAAGAGCAAGGGTCCAGTGACACAGTCGTGGCTTCAATGTTTACTTGGAGATACTCCTGTACCATCGTCTCTAGGCGTTGACTATGTGTCAGAC
The DNA here is from genome assembly GCF_046119375.1 of Phyllobates terribilis. Classification (NCBI taxonomy): domain Eukaryota; kingdom Metazoa; phylum Chordata; class Amphibia; order Anura; family Dendrobatidae; genus Phyllobates; species Phyllobates terribilis. The sequence goes on from NW_027362770.1 coordinate 117,198,854, forward strand.
TTCTTGTCTCCTGTGGCCTTGCAAAAGATGGGCTAAAAAAGTGGTGAAATGATTCCGCAAAATTGATGTTACCAGCAGATACTGTGGTTCTGTTACGGTTTGAGTGCTGAACACTTGACGGTCCCACGGTTGGCAAGTTGGAACTGTGAGAATCACTCCGTGCACCACTGGTGTTTTGTGGAAAAGCACATGTAAGATTCTGCAACAGTCTCTGCTGATACTCCTGCATGCGTGCATCCCTTTCTATGGCAGGAATAATTTCGGCAAATTTACTTTTGTACCGGGGATCTAACAGTGTGGCAACCCAGTAGTCAGGATTATTTCTAATTCTCACAATTCGAGGGTCATGTTGCAGGTAGTGCAGCAAGAAGGCACTCATGTGTGTTGCGCATCCAGGAGCACCAAGTCCCTGTTGTGTTGGTGGCGAGGTAACAATCATGCTTCCTTCCTCTGTCCTCTCCCCCCAACCTCGCACAACAGAAATGTGATCAAGGTCTCCCTCATCTGATGAGTCTTCCATCAGTTCGTCCTCCACTTTTTCCTGGGCTCCTGCACCTTCCTCACTAGTTTGGCTGCTACCATGCGCCCTGGTAAAACCATCTCCCCCACCCTCACATGCCTGCCGCCTTGGTGCTGCCGACCGTCTGGACCTTGCAGATGTTAGCCCTTCCGCATACAACTCCTCCTCCTCTACTTCCTCCACCTCCTCTTGTGCCACCACCTGACTCTGAATTCTGTTTAACATGTGCTCCAGCATGTAAATCACCAGAATAGTCATGCTGATAATGGCATCATCAGCACTAAACATCTTCGTCGCCATTTCAAAACTGTGCAGAAGGGTGCATAGGTCCCTGATCTGAGACCACTCCTCCAGCGTGATTTGCCCCACCTCTGGATCTCGTTGGCCCAGGCTATACGTCAGAACGTATTGCACCAGGGCTTGTCGGTGCTGCCACAGTCGCTGCAACATGTGCAGAGTTGAATTCCACCGGGTAGGCACATCGCATTTTAGCCGGTGAAGTGGCAGGCCCAACGACTTCTGTAGAGATGTAAGTCGCTGAGCTGCGGGATGCAAACGGCGGAAGTGAGCACACAGCGACCGTGCCCTCTGCAGAAGGCCATCTAGTCTGGGATAGTGGGCTAAAAATTGCTGGACAACCAGGTTCAACACGTGAGCCATACAAGGCACGTGTGTGACATTGCCCCGGCGAAGGGCCGCACCCAGGTTTGCAGCATTGTCGCACACGGCCTTCCCTGGTTTCAGGTCCAGTGGAGACAGCCATTCATGAAATTGGTTCTCCAGAGCTGACCACAACTCCTCAGCTGTGTGACTCACATTTCCCAGACATTTCAAAGTAAAAACCGCCTGATGACGTTGAGCCCTACTGCCAGCATAGTAAGGAGGTGTGCAGGATCCCTTCTGCGCAGTTAGAAAGCTTGTGGCATGACCAGACAGGCTTTGGGTGCAGGTGGAAGACCGAGAGGAGGTTGAGGAGGCAGAAGCAGTGGAGGAACTTTGACATAAAGAGGATTGACGCACAACTCGTGGGGACGGCAAGACTTGGACAGCAGCCCCTTGTCCTGCTGTCACCATAGTTACCCAGTGCCCTGTCAGCGACATGTAACGCCCCTGTCCATGCCTACTCGTCCAAGTGTCTGTGGTGAAATGCACCCTGTCACACACAGAGTTTCTCAAAGAAGCGGTGATGTTGTGTGTGACATGCCGGTGGAGCGCAGGCACACCTTTCTTTGAGAAGTAGTGCCGACTGGGCATCTGGTACTGGGGCACTGCGACGGACATAAGGTCTCGAAAATCCTCTGTGTCCACCAGGCGGAAAGGCAGCATTTCTGTAGCCAAGAGCTTGCAGATGGTGAAATTCAACCTCTTAGCTATCTCATGGCTAGGAGGAAATGGTCTTTTACTTGTCCACATCTGAGGGACTGAGGGCTGGCTATTGTGCTTAGCCGGGGTTGATAAGGGTGTCCCCGGCAAACTGCCGGTCTGTGATGAAGATGCAGGCGGACATGTTAGGTTGCCTTGATCCAAAGGTGGTGCTATCGATGTCGGACAGCGCTCAACACCAGCTGGTGTTACCACCTCCAAAGTAAATGATGACCTGCCAATCACGCTGGCTGTTGCGGGTAAAGAGGTGGCAGGTCTGCGCCCCAAAACAGGTGTGACTGCTGTCCCCCCAGTCACAGAGGATGAAGAGGCCGCAGATGCACAAGATATGGCAGACGGTGGTTGGCCCGGCCGGCTAGGCCGCATTGTAGCACACTGAGCTTCCCACTGCAACTTATGCTTCATGTCCATGTGCCGGTTCATGCATGAAGTACTCAAACTATGTATTTTTTGGCCTCTACTTAGCTTTTGCTGACAAATGTTACAGATAACACGAGTTGGGTCATCTTTATCGATCTGAAACAATGCCCAGGCTATGCAAGGCTTAGCACCCATGCGACCTGAAGAGCCACCACGACTTGTGGTGAGAGGCAGAGTTGTGTTTGAGGATGCAGTTGTTGACGTGCTTCCAGTACTACGTCTCTGTCCAGGAAGGCGCAACCTGACCTCGTCGTCACTAGCATCTTCCTCCACCTCCTCTGCTGACCTCATCTCTTGGCTGACTGTGGGTTGACAGTAAGTGGGATCTCCAACCTCATCATCATCACCCTGTGTGTTATCACACCCGTCGTCCTCAGAGCCAAACTGTTCCTGCCCTGACAAAAAACTAAAGTTGTCGCTCCAATCAGGTATTTGAGTCTTATCATCGTCTTCCTCATTGTCTCCACCAACAGGAGTTACAGTTTGGGAATGAGGGTCTACATTATGGTCAGAACCTTCTGCGTCTGGTCCTGGATCCGACTCATAAAGATTCTGGGCATCAGTGCAGATCATTTCCTCGTCTGGATTCACAGAAGCGCTGGAGTCGACCTCTGATTCCCAGGCTATAGTATGAGTAAACAGCTCTGCAGACTCAACCATCTGTTGTACCTCATACTCAGACGGGCAGCTGGAGATTTGGGAGCTGTGAGGAAGCAAGTGCGATTTGGGTGACACCTTTGAGGACTGGAGTATTTGTGATGTTGAAGTTGATGTGGAGGAGAGCCCACTTAAAGGAGCACTTGATATCCGTTGAAGCACCTGCTGTTTTTGTGCCTCATCTGGAATTTGTAGCGATTGGCGTGGCCGTAAGAAAGGGATCTTATCACATTGTCCGCTAAAAGAAGTAGACATTTTAGTTTGGCTGGAAGATGGTCTTTCTTCTGCAGATGTTACTGTTGCTTTAACACCTACCCCACGGACACAACCTTTTTTCCCCTTCCCAACACGCCTATTCCCCTTTCCACCAGCAGCAGGCCTTTTTCCACTCATTTTGGTGGTTAACTAATTCACCACTCTGGAGTTGTTTGCACAAAAAAACAATGGATGGTAACCGAGCAGAGCTGAGTGGCCAAACTGTGGTATTAGGCCAAAACTATTGGCTGGGTTAGATGCAGAAAAAAATTATATTCAATTTGCAACCTGATGGAGGTCAGTATAGATGGACTAATACAACAAGTCCCACACACAGCTAGAAGCCCAATATTTTTTCAGAGGTAGATGCAGAAAAAAATATATTCAGTTTGCAACCTGATGGAGGTCAGTATAGATGGACTAATACAACAAGTCCCACACACAGCTAGAAGCCCAATATTTTTTCAGAGGTAGATGCAGAAAAAAATATATTCAGTTTGCAACCTGATGGAGGTCTGTATAGATGGATTAATAGAACAAGTCCCACACACAGCTAGAAGCCCAATATTTTTTCAGAGGTAGATGCAGAAAAAAATATATTCATTTTGCAACCTGATGGAGGTCAGTATAGATGGACTAATACAACAAGTTCCACACACAGCTAGAAGCCCAATATTTTTTCAGAGGTAGATGCAGAAAAAAATTATATTCAGTTTGCAACCTGATGGAGGTCTGTATAGATGGATTAATAGAACAAGACCCACACACAGCTAGAAGCCCAATATTTTTTCAGAGGTAGATGCAGAAAAAAATATATTCAGTTTGCAACCTGATGGAGGTCAGTATAGATGGACTAATACAACAAGTCCCACACACAGCTAGAAGCCCAAATATTTTTTCAAAGGTACTGTAGATGCAGATAAAAATTATTTTTAATTTGCAACCTGATGGAGGTCAGTATAGATAGACTAATAGAGAAAGTGCGACACACTGCTAGAAGGCCAAATATTTTTTCAGAGCTAGATGCAGAAAAAAATTAGATTCAGTTTGCAACCTGATGGAGGTCAGTATAGATGGACTAACAGAGAAAGTCCCACACACTGCTAGAAGGCCAAATATTTTTTCAGAGCTAGATGCATACAAAAAATTATTTTGAATTTGCAACCTGATGGAGGTCAGTATAGGTGGACTAATAGAACAAGTCCCACACACTGCTAGAAGGCCAAATATTTTTTCAGAGCTAGATGCAGAAAAAAATTATATTCAGTTTGCAACCTGATGGAGGTCTGTATAGATGGATTAATAGAACAAGACCCACACACAGCTAGAAGCCCAATATTTTTTCAGAGGTAGATGCAGAAAAAAATATATTCAGTTTGCAACCTGAAGGAGGTCAGTATAGATGGACTAATACAACAAGTCCCACACACAGCTAGAAGCCCAAATATTTTTTCAGAGGTACTGTAGATGCAGATAAAAATTATTTTTAATTTGCAACCTGATGGAGGTCAGTATAGATGGACTAATAGAGAAAGTCCGACACACTGCTAGAAGGCCAAATATTTTTTCAGAGCTAGATGCAGAAAAAAATTAGATTCAGTTTGCAACCTGATGGAGGTCAGTATAGATGGACTAAGAGAGAAAGTCCCACACACTGCTAGAAGGCCAAATATTTTTTCAGAGCTAGATGCATACAAAAAATTATTTTGAATTTGCAACCTGATGGAGGTCAGTATGGGTGGACTAATAGAACAAGTCCCACACACTGCTAGAAGGCCAAATATTTTTTCAGAGCTAGATGCAGAAAAAAATTATATTCAGTTTGCAACCTGATGGAGGTCTGTATAGATGGATTAATAGAACAAGACCCACACACAGCTAGAAGCCCAATATTTTTTCAGAGGTAGATGCAGAAAAAAATATATTCAGTTTGCAACCTGATGGAGGTCAGTATAGATGGACTAATACAACAAGTCCCACACACAGCTAGAAGCCCAATATTTTTTCAGAGGTAGATGCAGAAAAAAATATATTCAGTTTGCAACCTGATGGAGGTCAGTATAGATGGACTAATACAACAAGTCCCACACACAGCTAGAAGCCCAAATATTTTTTCAGAGGTACTGTAGATGCAGATAAAAATTATTTTTAATTTGCAACCTGATGGAGGTCAGTATAGATGGACTAATAGAGAAAATCCGACACACTACTAGAAGGCCAAATATTTTTTCAGAGCTAGATGCAGAAAAAAATTATATTCAGTTTGCAACCTGATGGAGGTCAGTATAGATGGATTAATAGAACAAGACCCACACACAGCTAGAAGCCCAATATTTTTTCATAGGTAGATGCAGAAAAAAATATATTCAGTTTGCAACCTGATGGAGGTCAGTATAGATGGACTAACAGAGAAAGTCCCACACACTACTAGAAGGCCAAATATTTTTTCAGAGGTACTGTAGATGCAGATAAAAATTATTTTTAATTTGCAACCTGATGGAGGTCAGTATAGATGGACTAATAGAGAAAGTCCGACACACTACTAGAAGGCCAAATATTTTTTCAGAGCTAGATGCAGAAAAAAATTATATTCAGTTTGCAACCTGATGGAGGTCAGTATAGATGGACTAATACAACAAGTCCCACACACAGCTAGAAGCCCAATATTTTTTCAGAGGTAGATGCAGAAAAAAATATATTCAGTTTGCAACCTGATGGAGGTCTGTATAGATGGAGTAATAGAACAAGTCCCACACACAGCTAGAAGCCCAATATTTTTTCAGAGGTAGATGCAGAAAAAAATATATTCATTTTGCAACCTGATGGAGGTCAGTATAGATGGACTAATACAACAAGTCCCACACACAGCTAGAAGCCCAATATTTTTTCAGAGGTAGATGCAGAAAAAAATTATATTCAGTTTGCAACCTGATGGAGGTCTGTATAGATGGATTAATAGAACAAGACCCACACACAGCTAGAAGCCCAATATTTTTTCAGAGGTAGATGCAGAAAAAAATATATTCAGTTTGCAACCTGATGGAGGTCAGTATATATGGACTAATACAACAAGTCCCACACACAGCTAGAAGCCCAAATATTTTTTCAGAGGTACTGTAGATGCAGAAAAAAATTATTTTTAATTTGCAACCTGATGGAGGTCAGTATAGATGGACTAATAGAGAAAGTCCGACACACTGCTAGAAGGCCAAATATTTTTTCAGAGCTAGATGCAGAAAAAAATTAGATTCAGTTTGCAACCTGATGGAGGTCAGTATAGATGGACTAACAGAGAAAGTCCCACACACTGCTGGAAGGCCAAATATTTTTTCAGAGCTAGATGCATACAAAAAATTATTTTGAATTTGCAACCTGATGGAGGTCAGTATAGGTGGACTAATAGAACAAGTCCCACACACTGCTAGAAGGCCAAATATTTTTTCAGAGCTAGATGCAGAAAAAAATTATATTCAGTTTGCAACCTGATGGAGGTCTGTATAGATGGATTAATAGAACAAGACCCACACACAGCTAGAAGCCCAATATTTTTTCAGAGGTAGATGCAGAAAAAAATATATTCAGTTTGCAACCTGAAGGAGGTCAGTATAGATGGACTAATACAACAAGTCCCACACACAGCTAGAAGCCCAAATATTTTTTCAGAGGTACTGTAGATGCAGATAAAAATTATTTTTAATTTGCAACCTGATGGAGGTCAGTATAGATGGACTAATAGAGAAAGTCCGACACACTGCTAGAAGGCCAAATATTTTTTCAGAGCTAGATGCAGAAAAAAATTAGATTCAGTTTGCAACCTGATGGAGGTCAGTATAGATGGACTAACAGAGAAAGTCCCACACACTGCTAGAAGGCCAAATATTTTTTCAGAGCTAGATGCATACAAAAAATTATTTTGAATTTGCAACCTGATGGAGGTCAGTATGGGTGGACTAATAGAACAAGTCCCACACACTGCTAGAAGGCCAAATATTTTTTCAGAGCTAGATGCAGAAAAAAATTATATTCAGTTTGCAACCTGATGGAGGTCTGTATAGATGGATTAATAGAACAAGACCCACACACAGCTAGAAGCCCAATATTTTTTCAGAGGTAGATGCAGAAAAAAATATATTCAGTTTGCAACCTGATGGAGGTCAGTATAGATGGACTAATACAACAAGTCCCACACACAGCTAGAAGCCCAATATTTTTTCAGAGGTAGATGCAGAAAAAAATATATTCAGTTTGCAACCTGATGGAGGTCAGTATAGATGGACTAATACAACAAGTCCCACACACAGCTAGAAGCCCAAATATTTTTTCAGAGGTACTGTAGATGCAGATAAAAATTATTTTTAATTTGCAACCTGATGGAGGTCAGTATAGATGGACTAATAGAGAAAATCCGACACACTACTAGAAGGCCAAATATTTTTTCAGAGCTAGATGCAGAAAAAAATTATATTCAGTTTGCAACCTGATGGAGGTCAGTATAGATGGATTAATAGAACAAGACCCACACACAGCTAGAAGCCCAATATTTTTTCAGAGGTAGATGCAGAAAAAAATATATTCAGTTTGCAACCTGATGGAGGTCAGTATAGATGGACTAACAGAGAAAGTCCCACACACTACTAGAAGGCCAAATATTTTTTCAGAGGTACTGTAGATGCAGATAAAAATTATTTTTAATTTGCAACCTGATGGAGGTCAGTATAGATGGACTAATAGAGAAAGTCCGACACACTACTAGAAGGCCAAATATTTTTTCAGAGCTAGATGCAGAAAAAAATTATATTCAGTTTGCAACCTGATGGAGGTCAGTATAGATGGACTAATACAACAAGTCCCACACACAGCTAGAAGCCCAATATTTTTTCAGAGGTAGATGCAGAAAAAAATATATTCAGTTTGCAACCTGATGGAGGTCTGTATAGATGGAGTAATAGAACAAGTCCCACACACAGCTAGAAGCCCAATATTTTTTCAGAGGTAGATGCAGAAAAAAATATATTCATTTTGCAACCTGATGGAGGTCAGTATAGATGGACTAATACAACAAGTCCCACACACAGCTAGAAGCCCAATATTTTTTCAGAGGTAGATGCAGAAAAAAATTATATTCAGTTTGCAACCTGATGGAGGTCTGTATAGAAGGATTAATAGAACAAGACCCACACACAGCTAGAAGCCCAATATTTTTTCAGAGGTAGATGCAGAAAAAAATATATTCAGTTTGCAACCTGATGGAGGTCAGTATATATGGACTAATACAACAAGTCCCACACACAGCTAGAAGCCCAAATATTTTTTCAGAGGTACTGTAGATGCAGATAAAAATTATTTTTAATTTGCAACCTGATGGAGGTCAGTATAGATGGACTAATAGAGAAAGTCCGACACACTGCTAGAAGGCCAAATATTTTTTCAGAGCTAGATGCAGAAAAAAATTAGATTCAGTTTGCAACCTGATGGAGGTCAGTATAGATGGACTAACAGAGAAAGTCCCACACACTGCTAGAAGGCCAAATATTTTTTCAGAGCTAGATGCATACAAAAAATTATTTTGAATTTGCAACCTGATGGAGGTTAGTATAGGTGGACTAATAGAACAAGTCCCACACACTGCTAGAAGGCCAAATATTTTTTCAGAGCTAGATGCAGAAAAAAATTATATTCAGTTTGCAACCTGATGGAGGTCTGTATAGATGGATTAATAGAACAAGACCCACACACAGCTAGAAGCCCAATATTTTTTCAGAGGTAGATGCAGAAAAAAATATATTCAGTTTGCAACCTGAAGGAGGTCAGTATAGATGGACTAATACAACAAGTCCCACACACAGCTAGAAGCCCAAATATTTTTTCAGAGGTACTGTAGATGCAGATAAAAATTATTTTTAATTTGCAACCTGATGGAGGTCAGTATAGATGGACTAATAGAGAAAGTCCGACACACTGCTAGAAGGCCAAATATTTTTTCAGAGCTAGATGCAGAAAAAAATTAGATTCAGTTTGCAACCTGATGGAGGTCAGTATAGATGGACTAACAGAGAAAGTCCCACACACTGCTAGAAGGCCAAATATTTTTTCAGAGCTAGATGCATACAAAAAATTATTTTGAATTTGCAACCTGATGGAGGTCAGTATAGGTGGACTAATAGAACAAGTCCCACACACTGCTAGAAGGCCAAATATTTTTTCAGAGCTAGATGCAGAAAAAAATTATATTCAGTTTGCAACCTGATGGAGGTCTGTATAGATGGATTAATAGAACAAGACCCACACACAGCTAGAAGCCCAATATTTTTTCAGAGGTAGATGCAGAAAAAAATATATTCAGTTTGCAACCTGATGGAGGTCAGTATAGATGGACTAATACAACAAGTCCCACACACAGCTAGAAGCCCAATATTTTTTCAGAGGTAGATGCAGAAAAAAATATATTCAGTTTGCAACCTGATGGAGGTCAGTATAGATGGACTAATACAGCAAGTCCCACACACAGCTAGAAGCCCAAATATTTTTTCAGATGTACTGTAGATGCAGATAAAAATTATTTTTAATTTGCAACCTGATGGAGGTCAGTATAGATGGACTAATAGAGAAAATCCGACACACTACTAGAAGGCCAAATATTTTTTCAGAGCTAGATGCAGAAAAAAATTATATTCAGTTTGCAACCTGATGGAGGTCAGTATAGATGGATTAATAGAACAAGACCCACACACAGCTAGAAGCCCAATATTTTTTCAGAGGTAGATGCAGAAAAAAATATATTCAGTTTGCAACCTGATGGAGGTCAGTATAGATGGACTAACAGAGAAAGTCCCCCACACTACTAGAAGGCCAAATATTTTTTCAGAGGTACTGTAGATGCAGATAAAAATTATTTTTAATTTGCAACCTGATGGAGGTCAGTATAGATGGACTAATAGAGAAAGTCCGACACACTACTAGAAGGCCAAATATTTTTTCAGAGCTAGATGCAGAAAAAAATTATATTCAGTTTGCAACCTGATGGAGGTCAGTATAGATGGATTAATAGAATAAGACCCACACAGAGCTAGAAGCCCAATATTTTTTCAGAGGTAGATGCAGAAAAAAATATATTCAGTTTGCAACCTGACGGAGGTCAGTATAGATGGACTAACAGAGAAAGTCTCACACACTACTAGAAGGCCAAATATTTTTTCAGAGGTACTGTAGATGCAGATAAAAATTATTTTTAATTTGCAACCTGATGGAGGTCAGTATAGATGGACTAATAGAGAAAGTCCGACACACTACTAGAAGGCCAAATATTTTTTCAGAGCTAGATGCAGAAAAAAATTATATTCAGTTTGCAACCTGATGGAGGTCAGTATAGATGGATTAATAGAACAAGACCCACACACAGCTAGAAGCCCAATATTTTTTCAGAGGTAGATGCAGAAAAAAATATATTCAGTTTGCAACCTGATGGAGGTCAGTATAGATGGACTAACAGAGAAAGTCCCACACACTACTAGAAGGCCAAATATTTTTTCAGAGCTAGATGCAGAAAAAAATTATATTCAGTTTGCAACCTGATGGAGGTCTGTATAGATGGATTAATAGAACAAGACCCACACACAGCTAGAAGCCCAATATTTTTTCAGAGGAAGATGCAGAAATAAATATATTCAGTTTGCAACCTGATGGAGGTCAGTATAGATGGACTAATACAACAAGTCCCACACACAGCTAGAAGCCCAATATTTTTTCAGAGGTAGATGCAGAAAAAAATATATTCAGTTTGCAACCTGATGGAGGTCAGTATAGGTGGACTAATAGAACAAGTCCCACACACTGCTAGAAGGCCAAATATTTTTTCAGAGCTAGATGCAGAAAAAAATTAGATTCAGTTTGCAACCTGATGGAGGTCAGTATAGATGGACTAATAGAATGATGCTATGCCCAAAAGATTTTACTTCACTAGGTGCAGTAAAAAAATTGGTATTCTATACACAGGTGGTATATCTTGCAACACAGATAGGCTACTCCACTGACTAACACACTCTGCAATAGGCCAAAAAAGATTAGCTTTGCTAGATTTAGCCAAATGCTGTGAAAAAAACTTGCACAGCACTGGCACAGACCTGCCTGGCAAAAACTGATCGGAACTGATGTAACCTAGTCCTGAAAAGGACTCCAATTACAATTAGTCTTTACTCCCACAACCTATCTATTTAAGAGCACAGACCTGCCTGATAAAAGTCGTAGGAAATGCTGTAACCTAGTCCTTAAAAGGACTGCAATCACAACTATTCCCTACTCCCAAGCTATCTGTATATTTGTGCGAAAATTGGCTTGAAATTAACAAGGTATAGCACACACAGCAACAGCGGTGCCGTCTAACACGCAGCTGCAGCAGTGAGAAAATGGTGGCGACGGGGAAAATGGCTTGGTCTTATAGGGCAAGGACATGTGACATACACTGCCAATGACACATGCCCTTGCTTGTGTGAAAAAAAGCACTTCGCTCCGTGTGTGCGCTGCTGATAGGCTGACAGATTGCACCTCCCCACTGTAAATGCGGGAAAGAGAAAAAAAAATGGAGATCTTCATTGTTCCTGCAGAGATCCATCCCCTGCCCCTCCCCACACCCCGCTGTACACTCAAACTGCGTATTAACATTAATTTTCATCATTACTGAGAAAAAATCCAGTTATGATTTTGGTGCACGAACAGTTATCGAACATAACCTCGAACAGCCGAATTTTTCTCAAATTGTTCGTGTTCGCCGAACGGCTCGAACACCGCCCAAAACAGCTCGAATTTGAGATTGGCGAACAGTTCAAGTAGAACAACGCTCATCTCTAGTCCTGACAGGAAGAAGTGATGGCGGTCTGCGAAAATGAAGGACTTCACCAAGAGACGTCACTTGTGAGTCACTGTATCACATGTACACACACACTTTACACTACATACAGAGCTCCTGTGTAGAATGTCACTGGTGATCACTGTATTACATGTACAATATATACAGAGCTCCTGTGTATAATGTCACTGGTTATCCCTGTATTACCTGTGCACTATCACTATATAAAGAGCACTATATGAATAGCTGTATACTATATATAGTATAATATCACTGGTGATCCCTGTATTATCTTTACACTGACACTATATACAGAGCTCCTTTGTATAATGTCATTGGTGATCCCTGTATTACCTGTACACTGATGTTATATACTATATTATACCCTCTTGTGTATAATATCACTGGTGGTAATAACAGTGTTGTTAGTACTGTGGTTTGTATCCATGATCAGTAGTGATGAGCGAGCACTAAAATGCTCGGGTACTCGTTGCTCGGGTCGAGCAAATTGGAATACTCGGGTGCTCGACCCGAGCAACGAGCCTAATGTAAGTCTATGGGAAACTCGAGTATATTTCAGACAGCTCCCCCCGGTGGTCTGCAGAGGGCCTAAAAATCGCCCAAATTGACAGGAACAGTGCTCAAATGACATGGGAACAGCATGGGGAAGATCCCTGGAAGCAATTCTGACTCCCAGGTCACTGCTGTCAACAATGTTGTCATAGTATTACGCCACTTTTACGGAATCACAATAAAACATACAAAAACAAAAACAAAATGGATTTTCCTGGGAAATATGTTAAGGAGCATCCTTTCCAGGTTAATGACTTGTAAATAAAGCAAAATAAATAACCAAAAACAAAAATACTCCTTCACACCTTGGGCTATGTTCACATGTAGCGTTTTTGATGCGTTTTTGCACTTTTGCATTGCTTTCAACCAAGACAAATGCATTCACCAGGAAATGTCATTTTAGCATTTTACAACTTTATCTGGCCATGTGGTGTGTGACACATCATCAGACACATGCATACATTGCTGAAAAGACATGGGAACAGCATGGGGAAGACTTCTGGAAGCATCTCTGACTCCCAGGTCACTGCCTAAAAGTGTGCCCATCATAAGTGATCCTTGGCGCATGTGAAGATGCCTCCTGCCATGCACCTGTCATTGCAGACTTGCAACAATTACCGTCCATGTCCTTGTCCCAGTGCAGTGTTCAGTTGTCCCTACCCCATTCCTTGGAATGCAAGCGCAAGTATGCAGCCAGCCATCCACCCACCCACAGGCTGCAGTACTATGCTGCCAAATTTTTGACAGCTGATTGCACTTGAAATGTGGCCTTTTAGGCTCGTGGAGGCGGAAGCTGTCCACATTCTTATGGCGGCGGCGACCTGGTATCCATACTCGGTACCCAGCCGCCACAATTTCTCCTGGTATAGTCTCCGCCTTCCACAACCACGGGTCCCACAACATTACCCGTGCCCTCCCCAGTGCACTTACTGGGAAGGACCGACTAACCACAAACACGTGGTCAAGTGAATGTGGCCAGGGACGGTACGGAGCCAGTCCACAGCTATTTTTGCTGAGTTGTATTTCACCACAGCCATAATCTTTAGCTTGGTGAAAGGACTTGGGAATCCATATCTACCCAGCTGTCATTTCTCCCAGGAAGTCCTCTAAAGCTGCTTTCACTTGAAATGTGGCCTTTTAGGTTTGTGGAGGCGGAAGCTTTTCTTACCCTCATGCCGGCGGCGGCCGGGTGTCCATACTCAGTCCCCAGCCGCCACTATTTCTCCCGGTATCATCTCCGCCTTCCACAAGCACGGGTCCCACAACATTACCCGTGCCCTCCCCAGTGCACTTACTGGGAAGGACCGCCTAACCACAAACACGTGGGCAGGTGAATGTGGCCAGGGATGGTAAGGAGCCAGTCCACAGCTTTTTTTGCTGAGCGTTGTATTTAATTCGGTGAAAGGACTGGCATAGAGGGAAACCCTATCTACCCCTGTCATTTCTCACAGGGAGTCCTGTAATGCAGCTTGTTGCAGAAGCAATGGCAGCCCGTCCAACATCAACTCGCACTTGTCGGTGGTGCTTTGACACACAAACATCTTTCTTTGTGCATTTAATTTCATGACTACAGAGTTGGGCAATGGCCTGATCTGCAATGCGGTTTGAGAAATAACATGCATGAGCACGTCCGATCCACCAACCTTCCCCTATACTTTTTTTTAGCCAGGGCTGCTTCTCGGCAGGGATGGACGGGCCTACCAGAAAACCGGAGACTCCTCTGGTGGGCCCTGGCTTCTCCTTCAGGAAAGTTCATAGTGCCGAGGTGTGGCCATGATGATGATAGAGACCACCATCAGCTTAGTTTTCTGTTAATTCGAATGCAAGCGCAAATATGCAGCCAGCCACCCACCCACATGCCGCAATACTAACTGACAGATTTCTGGGCAGCTGCTTGCACTTGAAATGTGGCCTTTTAGGCTCGTGGAGGCGGAAGCATTTCACAACCTCATGCCTCATGTCCATACTCGGTCCCCAGCCATCACTATTTCTCCTGGTGTTGTCTCCGCCTTCTACAAGAACGGGTCCCTGAACATTACTGCTGGTACTTTTCTGTGGGAATTTGCTTGCCTCCTACCAGCCTCGAATATTTCCAGTAAACTATGGTATGATGCCATTGTATTAGCACTGCCCCCACTACCAGTAGCGAAGCCATCCCCAATTTCCTTCTCAGGAATATTATTTGGTAAACTGAGTGGCTGCCCAAATACATTAGTTTCTCACAAAGGAGCTGAAGATAGAGTGGCAGTAGGTGCAAGTTTCTCCAGCCTGTTAGATATTAGAGGGTGAACGACAGCACATTGGATCAGTAGTTAGCACTGAAGACTTGCAGCGTTGGGTTCCTGGGAACAAATCACAGCAAGGACAACATCTGCAAGGACTTTGTATGTTCTACCCGTGTTTGCGTGTGTTTCCTCCTCAGTAAAAAAGCAGCCATAGAGTATCCGGGAACCTTCCCCCACACTTTTCTTAGCCAGGACTGCTTCTCGGCAGGGTTGGATGGTCCCTGGCTTCTACCTCAGGAGAGTTCATGATAGCGCTAACTTTGCAGCTGCTATGGGGCTCTTGAGTGGGGGAGAAAGGTGAGCCCTCAGAATCAAATCCTCTGGTGGGCACAATGTTTTTCAATCTGAAAAAGCTTCTCAGTGGGAGTTGTATTTCACCACAGCCATATTCTTTTGCTCGGATAAAGGACTGGCATAGATGGAAACCATATCTACTCTAACTGTCATTTCTCCGTCACCAGGTTCCGCCAATTGTCACACATGACCATGCCTGGCTGTATGTTCAGCGATGAGAGCCACAGATCAGGCTGCTGTGTTACAGCTTTCAACAACTCTGCAGTGCTAGGCGGTTTGTCACCTAAGCATAAAGCATGTTATCTTCAGCACAGCCTGTTGCCACTTGGCCAAGGCAGTGTTGCAGTGCTGTCAGCTTGTGACTGATGTGGTAATTTCGGAGATGGAGGAGGAGATGCAGGAGCTGAACAATGTGATTAGATTACATTGAGGTTAAATTGGCGATGCTGTTTTTTATACTAAAGAAAGATCCTATTGTTTTGTCTTTTTTTACGTTATTTTTTAAAACAAATGCATTCACCGGGAAATGTAATTTTAACATTTTGCAACCTTATCTGGCAATGTGGTGTGTGACACATCATCAGACACATACTGCTTCATTTATGATGGAAGGACTCTAAAAGTCAAAAAGCCTATTTTTATAGGGCCATCAGACGGCCCTTACTGTTCTTAAAAGGCCAGCATTCGGCCCTCGCTATTGTTAGAGACCCATCAGCCGGCTATGCTTTGTTGTTACCATTATTAACAAGTGGGTCTCCTATACTGTGATTGCATATGCAGTGACCGCAAGAGATGCCAAAATTTGAGAAAAGCCCCACTAACAATTTAAAGACACATAGAGCAGGGCCTCATTAGAGGAGAGAGTCCGCTATACAGTTATAGGGTATGCAGTGAGTCCAACGGCTGACCAAATTTAGGAAAAACCCTACAAAGAATTTAAAGACACATAGAGCAGGGCCACAGTAACAAGTACGACATGTTCCCATTAGAAAGGAGAGGGTCTGCTATACAGTTATAGGGTATGCAGTGAGTCCAACGGCTAACAAAATTTAGGAAAAACCACACTAAGAATTTAAAGACACATAGAGCAGGGCCACAGTAACAAGTACGACATGCTCCCATTAGAAAGGAGAGGGTCTGCTATACAGTTAAAGGGTATGCAGTGAGTCCAACAGCTGACCAAACTTAGGATAAACCCCACTAAGTATTTAAAGACACATAGAGAAGGGCCACAGTAACAAGGCACAACATGTTCCCATTAGAAAGGAGAGGGTCTGCTATACAGTTATAGGGTATGCAGTGAGTACAATGGCTTAGCAATTTTAGGAAAAAACCCTACTAAAAATTTAAAGACACATAGAGCAGGGCCACAGTAACGATAAATTCCCATTAGAAAGGAGAGAGTCTGCTATACAGTTATAGGGTATGCAGTAAATCCAACGGCTGACCAAATTTAGGAAAAACCCCACTAAGGATTTAAAGACACATAGAGCAGGGCCACAGTCACGACAAATTCCCATTAGAAATGAGAGAGTCTGCTATACAGTTATAGGGTATGCAGTGACTCCAACGACTGACCAATTTTAGGAAAAACCCTACTAAGAATTTAAAGACACATAGAGCAGGACCACAGTACCAAGTACGACATGTTCCCATTAGAAAGGAGAGGTTCTGCTATACAGTTATAGGGTATGCAGTGAGTCCAATGGCTGACCAAACTTAGGAAAAACCCCACTAAGAATTTAAAGACACATAGAACAGGGCCACAGTAACGGCAAATTCACATTAGAAAGGAGAGGGTCTCCCATAGTGTAGGCCTATGCAGTGAATGCAAGGGCTGTCAAAAATTGGGAGGCACTCCAATGACCCTTGGAAGAGACTTAGAGGGCCTCATAAAAAATGTTCCCATAAGTGAATGGGCTGACAAACATATACCGCAGGGGGGTAAACATGAAAATACTGTATAATTTTTTTTTTTTTACGGGCTTCATAAACACCCTTTAAAAAAATGATGTGGGTGTTGCATCATGGACCACGATCACCCTGGTGATATGGTGGTGGAGGATGAGGATGAGGAGCAGGAGGAGGACAAGAGCAAATAGCCCAAATCAGGAAGCGTATACCCATGTGTGGGTGTGAAGAGTTGCATGGGAATACACCTCCCAAAAAAAGACACTGGATTTGAGTTTATGTTACCCTGCTATCATTCAGTGGTGTTGAGAAGTCTGGCCCAATCCAGCCCTTGTTCATTTTTATAAGAGTTAGTCTGTCAGCATTTTCAGTTGACAGACGGATGCGCTTATCAGTTAAAATTCCACCAGCGGCACTAAAAACCCGCTCTGATAAAACTCTAGCGGCAGGGCAGCCCAGGATCTCCAAGGCATAGAGAGCCAGTTCATTCCACGTATCCAGCTTGGATACCCAATAATTAAAAGGCACAGAGGAATCACGGAGGATGTTGGTACGGTCGGGAAGGTACTCTCTCAGCATCTTCCCAAACTTTGCACTCCTCGTGAGAGTACCCCGCATCTCCGGATGGGAGGGTGTGAGAAAACTGTCCCAGAATTTTGAAAGTGTTTCCTTTGTCACCCAAAATTTTGAGAACGCGAGATTCATGGTAAAGGCAGCGTAACATAAACTCGGCTATGCGTGCCAGACTGATAACAGGCAAGACTTCCGTGTCCTCACCAAGAGGATGACTGAACATGCTCTCCTCCTCCTCCTTTCTGTCCTGGCTGTAGGTTCAGTGGTGTGAGCCACTGATCTGCCTTATCTTTCAGAGCTGTCCACAACTCTTCATCATTGTGCGGTTTTTCACCTAAGCATATTAGCTTCAGCACAGCCTGTTGCCGCTTGGCCGAGGCAGTGCTGCAGTGCTTCCAGCTTGTGACTGATGTGGTCATTTTGGAGATGGAGGCTGAAGAGGAGGAGGAGGCTGAGGAGGATGAGGAGCAGGAGCTGTAGATTGTGGGAGCAACCCTGATTGACCTAGGGCCTGCAATTCTTGGCATCAGGAGGACGTGTTCCGTCCCAAGGTCCAAATGGGTCCCGGCTTCCACTATGTAAACCCAGTGTGTCGTCAGCGAGATGTACCGTCTCTGCCCACATGCACTTGTCCATGTGTCCATGGTTAGGTGGACTTTTCCAGTAACTATGTTGTTGAGGGCACGGCTAATGTTTTGGGACACGTGCTTGTGTAATGCGGGGACGGCACTCTGGGAGCAATAGTGGCAGCTGGGGAACGAGTACCGAGGGACGGTCACCGCCATCAGGCTGCAGAATGCTTCCGTCTCCACGAGCCTAAAACACAAAATTTCGAGCGCAAGCAGTTGTGAAATGTGGGAATTTAGTACTGTGGCCTGTGGGACTTTGGCTGCATATTTGCGCTTGCATTCCAAGGGCTGGGGTATGGACAACTGAAGGCTGCTCTTGGGGCAAGGACATGGACGTGCTTCCTGATGCTGCTACTTGAAAGTGTGCAATGACAGGTGTAGGGCAGGAGGCATCTTCGCATGCACCATGGACATGGGACTGGCTTGCATGCACAACAGCGAAAGATGCAATGGTGCCACCTACAGACAGTGTTACTGGACCCTGGGGTTCGGTCCACAAAGTCGGGTGCTTTGCTGCGATGTGCCTGATCATGCTGGTGGTGGTCAGGCTAGTCGTTTTGCAACCCCTGCTGATTCTAGCCTGGCAGATGATGCAAATGACCTTTTTGGGGTTATCGGCAGAGTCTTTAAAAAACTAACAGACTCGGGAAGACCTAACAGTTGTACTGGCAACTTCCTTCGTGTTGGTGTTACGGGGAATGGTTGCCAGCCTTCTTTCTGCGGCCATCACACTGCTTCTTCCTGCCTGTTGGGGTGCTCTGCCTCCCTCCCCCTGCGTGCTGCTCTCTTCGCTCTGCATGTCCTCCTGCCAGGTTGGGTCAGTTACTATATCATCCACCACCTCGTCTTCCACTTTTGCACTCTGGTCCTCCTCCTGACTTTCTGGCAATTGTGTCTCTTCATAGTCCACCTCTTGTGACACTTTCCCACTGTCGCCTTCGTGTGACCGTGGTTGCTCAAATATTTGGGCATTACTACACGTGATCTCCTCTTGCCCCACTTCAAGTGGACCAGGCGAGAGGCCAAAATCTATAAATGGGAAAGTGAACAGCTCTTCGGAGTGTCCAAGTATGGGATTGTTATGTTCTGCTACCAAAGCTAAGGAAAGAGAGGAGATCTGTCCCTACTATAGGACTCAGCTGAATCCCTACGATGTAACAGGGAACCTGATCCTGCGATCAGACCTGCTAAAGTCCTAATCTAGTCTGTACGGAGACCTATAGATGTGGGGGGGGGATCCCTACAAGTACTAAGGACTGGGAGGAATATGGGACACCTCCTAACAGAAATAGTAGCAGACAGACGAACAAACAAAATAGATAGAACATAGAGGTCCGTAGACCAAGCAAACTAACAGAGTTAGATACAGAGCACAGGCTAGCTAGAAAGTAGATATACAATGAAGTCCAGCAAAGCCAGAAGGGCGGAGCAGGATTAAATAGGCCAACAAGGTCATGTGACCAGCAAAGGAAAAAAAACCTAACAGCAAGGTTCTAACAGTACCCCCCCTTCTAAGAGGATCCTCCGGATCCCCTAGGACCAGGCTTATCAGGAAATCTCCTGTGAAACGCTCTGATAAGTCTGGACGCGGAAACATCATCTGACCTCACCCAAGAGTTATCCTCGGGTCCGAAACCTTTCCAGGCCACAAGATACTGCAAACTACCTCTATACCGTCTAGAGTCAAGGATGCGAGAAATTTCATATTCCCCGTCCTCCACCACCGGAGGAACAGAGGCAGAGGCGTCACCATCCGACACAACAGCTTTTTTTAACAGAGAGACATGAAAGACCGGATTAATTCTCCAGGAGGTAGGAACCTCCAACCTAACAACAGATTGGTTGACAACCTGAAGCACCTTAAAGGGCCCTACAAACTTGGGACCCAATTTCTTAGAAGGAATCCTCAACCGCAGATTCCTAGAGGACAACCAAACCATGTCACCAACAGCGAACAAAACCTCCTGTCGTTTCCTATCAAAGTAGTCTTTAGATTTTCTGTTGGCCTCCTGAAGATTACCACGCACATCCGTCCAAACTCTTTCCAAATCACCGGAAAAATTCTCCTCCTCAGGCACGGCAGATCCCAACTTGGAGAACGACCCAAACGATGGATGTCTCCCAGAACAACAAAAAAAAGGCGAACAACCAGCAGAAGAAGATGTATGATTGTTCAGAGCAAATTCGGCAAGTGGCAGAAACTCAGACCACCCCTCTTGATTGTCTGCCACAAAACAACGCAAGAACTGCTCAACATCCTGGTTTTTCCTTTCTGTCTGGCCATTAGACTCAGGATGATATCCGGACGAAAACGACAAATGAATTCCCAACCTGTCACAAAAGGCACGCCAAAAACGAGCCACGAACTGAGGACCCCTATCAGAAACAATGTCAGTAGGAACGCCATGAAGTCTGACAATTTCCTTGACAAAGGCCTTAGCGAGAGTTTTAGCGCAGGGCAGTTTGACGAAGGGAACCAAGTGACACATCTTGCTAAAACGGTCCACGACCACCCAGATGACAGTAAAACCCTCAGAGGGGGGAAGGTCAGTTATAAAGTCCATAGCCAAATGTGTCCAAGGAGCACTGGGGACCTCCAAAGGACAAAGCAACCCCGCAGCAGGAGTATGTGAGGACTTAGATCTAGCACATATAGTACATTGGCGCACCCACTTAATGACTTCCTTCTGCCATCCAGGCCACCAAAAACTGTGACCCACCAGTCTCTTGGTCTCAGAGATTCCGGGATGACCTGCCAACCGAGATTCGTGACACTCAACAAACAAATCTCTCCTAAAGGTCCCAGGCACAAACAACCTCCCATGAGGAGTGTTAGATGGGGCATTCTCCTGAGCTTTAAGAATCTCATCTTCCAAAACGGAGTCTAAAGCAGCTATCACAACACCTTCTTGTAAAATGTTTTCCTCTTTCTCAGCACCGACTATGGGAGAAAAACTGCGAGACAAGGCATCCGCCTTAACATTCTTAGTACCAGGGATGTAAGTAACGGAGAAATTAAACCGCGAGAAAAACAGTGCCCACCTAGCCTGACGGGCATTCAGGCGCTTGGCAGCATCAAGATATATCAGATTTTTATGATCCGTAAGAACCTGAACGGGAAATTCCGCACCTTCCAAGAAGTGGCGCCAGTGTTCAAATGCGAGTTTAATAGCCAATAATTCCCGATTACCAATATCGTAATTCAGTTCAGTCTCCGAAAATTTTTTTGAAAAAAAGGCACAGGGATGTAATCCATCCCCGTTATCCTGAGACAATACTGCGCCAACCCCCACAGAGGAAGCATCAACCTCAACCAAAAACGGCCTAGTAACATCAGGCTGCATAAGGATGGGAGCAGAGGTGAACCTCTCCTTGAGATACACAAAAGCTTCAATGGCCTCAGAAGACCACTGAACCGCATCAGCACCTTTCCTGGTGAGATCAGTCAGAGGTTTGACAATACTAGAAAAATTTTTTATGAATTTTCTGTAGTAATTGGCGAAACCCAAAAACCTCTGTATCGATTTCAAACCAATAGGCCTAGGCCATTCCTGCACAGCCTGAACCTTAACCGGATCCATCTCAAAACCTTTGCTGGAGATAATGTAGCCCAAAAAACTAATTCTCTGTACAGCGAACTCACATTTCTCCAGCTTAGCAAAAAGCGAATTGTCCATTAATAACTGTAATACCTCACGCACGCTCCGCCAATGAGACTCCAGATCTGGCGAATAAATCAAAATGTCATCCAAATACACAACCACATTTTTACCGATCAAAGGTCTAAGGATGTCATTAATCAGATTCTGAAAAAATGCAGGAGCATTAGTAAGACCAAAAGGCATAACCAGATTCTCAAAATGACCCACAGGAGTGTTAAAAGCAGTCTTCCATTCATCACCCTCCTTCATGCGCAACAGATTGTATGCCCCCTTAAGGTCAATTTTAGAGAACCACTTGGCCCCCAATAACTGGTTAAACAGATCAGGAATCAATGGCAGTGGGTAAGGATTGTGTACCGTAATTTTGTTAATCTCACGAAAATCCAGACAAGGACGTAAACCGCCGTCCTTTTTTTTTACAAAAAAAAATCCAACTGCCACAGGAGACTTAGAGGGCCTAATGTGACCGGCGGCCAAACTTGTCTGTATGTATTCCTCCAAAGCCTTCCTCTCAGGAATAGTAAGGTTAAATAAACGACTTTTAGGAAGAGTCGCTCCAGGGACAAATTCAATAGAACAATCATAGTCTCTATGGGGAGGCAAAACCTGCGATTCCTTCTCAGAAAAAACTCTCCAAAAATCCTGAATAGGAACAGGCAATTCTCCCCTATCCAAAGCTGCAATACGCCCATTACAACACTTGTCATAACATTTATGGCTCCAGGATTTAATTTCACTGGTAGACCAATCCAGTACAGGATTGTGAAATTTTAACCAGGGCAAACCCAATATTACTGGAGAAGGCAAGTTATTCAACACTACCAAATCCAATTTCTCATGGTGAACACCATTAATAGTGAGAGGAAATTCACTGACCTTGAGAGTAATATTCTTCAAAGGGGAGCCATCCACAGAAACCACAGCAATGGGGGATGATAAAGGTTCAGGTTTTAAATTGAGTTTTTCCACGAATCCCCCATCAATTACATTCAGTGTAGACCCGCAATCAACAAACACCCGAAATTCCATTAATTTTTCCTGAGCAATCGTGGAAGCAGCTAAAAATATACCCTTGGAATTTAAACAGGCAATACGGGCGTGACTGACCATTTTTTTTTCTTTCTTCATACGAAGCTCACAGCCTTTAATCAAATGACCAGATTTTCCGCAATAGAAACACAAGCCTTCCGAAAAACGACGGTCTTTTTCTTGAGAGCGAGGTGCCACCGATCCAATCTCCATCGGTTCACCACTGTTAGTACACACATTATGATAACCAGAAACTGACATAGCAGAGGATTTGCTCTCATTAACCCTAGCACGCAGTCTTCTATCCACCCCTATAGCTAATTGCATAGCCTGTTGCAAATCCTCAGGTGTAGGATAAGCAATTAGCAGGTCTTTAACCCTTTCACTGAGCCCAGCAAGAAATAGACTTTTCAGAGCAGAATCGTTCCACCCTGTTTGAGTGGACCAACGACGAAAATGTGTACAATATTTTTCCACATTACCTGATCCTTGTTTTAAACGTCTCAACTCAGTCTCAGCTGATGCGACACGGTCAGGATCATCATATAATAGTCCCAAAGCAGAAAAAAAACTATCCACTGATCTGAAGCATGTATCACTAGGTTGCAAAGAAAAGGCCCAATCCTGAGGCTCTTTGCGCAAAAGTGACATTATGAACCCTACGCGCTGGGATTCATCCCCAGAGGACTTGGGTCTCAAACGAAAATACAATAAGCAAGCATTTTTAAATGAAAAAAATTCTCGATGTTCACCAAAAAATAAATCCGGCAAACATACCTTAGGCTCCAAGAAATATGCTCCAGGACAGTTACTCACGTGCTGACGGAGCTCGGCCACTTCCAGAGAGAGTCCCTGCAGGTGTTTAGCCAAATCCTGAACCGACACCATGATGGAACACAAAAAAAAATCTTTCCTTAGAGAATTTGCAGGCTGGACTTACTGTTATGTTCTGCTACCAAAGCTAAGGAAAGAGAGGAGATCTGTCCCTACTATAGGACTCAGCTGAATCCCTACGACGTAACAGGGAACCTGATCCTGCGATCAGACCTGCTAAAGTCCTAATCTAGTCTGTACGGAGACCTATAGATGTGGGGGGGGAATCCCTACAAGTACTAAGGACTGGGAGGAATATGGGACACCTCCTAACAGAAATAGTAGCAGACAGACGAACAAACAAAATAGATAGAACATAGAGGTCCGTAGACCAAGCAAACTAACAGAGTTAGATACAGAGCACAGGCTAGCTAGAAAGTAGATATACAATGAAGTCCAGCAAAGCCAGAAGGGCGGAGCAGGATTAAATAGGCCAACAAGGTCATGTGACCAGCAAAGGAAAAAAAACCTAACAGCAAGGTTCTAACAGGGATCAGTTGTCTCTGGGCACTCTGCATGGTGGCAGGATGGAGGTTCAGGGTGAGCAATATGCAGTCCAGACTCACAGCTACTGAGACTTGACCGTGTGGAAGACAAGGTGGTGGTGGTGGTGGCTAAGTGACTGGAAGCATTATCTACTATCCAACCAATAACCTTTTCACACTGCTCTGTGTTCAATAGTGGTGTTCTGTGGTCCCCTATTAATTGGGACAGGAAGATTGAGCGAGAATATGTGGGTGTTTGTTGTGGCCCAATTTCAGCTTGCCCACGGCCTCTGCATGCACCATTAGCACCATCACGTCCATTTCCAATCCCTTGCCACGTGCCTTACCCATTTTAAAAGGAGGACAATATCTTCCACGCTCACAACAAATGACTGAATTTGAAGCGAACTCATACGCGATCTGTGTGACAGACAAACCACAGTTTTAAATACCTGGCCTGTAGGTAACTATTTTGAACAGCAAACTGGTGTCAATTGCTTCACTGACACACTGAAACAGATTTTTAATGGAGGCCAGAAATGGCAGTATTTTCTGAAAACGTATATGTGAGCCATGTGACGGAGAAAACAAAGTTTTACTTACCTGGCCTGTAGGTAACTATTTTGAACAGCAATCTGGTGTCAATTGCTTCACTGACACACTGTAATTTTTTTTTAATGGAGGCCAGAAATGGCAGTATTTTCTGACAACGTATATTGAATCCATGTGATGGAGAAAACACAGTTTTAAATAGCTGAATTTTTAGCTCTGTAATATTGAAAGGACCTGACTGTATTCTGCAATGCCAACAAGCAAATGGCGCAGAAAAACTGTGTTCTCTGGATTGCTTTTTAAGCAAATAATGAGGATTAAGATCCAAAAAAAATTATTCCTGGCCCCTGAGACCTGGGCCTATTTCTAGAAATATTTAACATCAGCAGCAGCAGCAGACAAAACTGGAATGGAGCCTCTTGTCCTATTTACACTTCAGTCTGCTGTATACACTGCCTGCCTGATATCTCTGCGGATGGATTAGTCCTCAGAAGGACTGTTTGTTGAGATGGATATGTGTCTCTAATATAGTTTGGTACATCTACACTAACTAGAAACAAGCAAATCTCTCCCTAGCTCACCAGCACCTCTCCTTATACTGTCTGATTCCGGAGTGACTGTGACGAGCATGGCGGCGTCAGGTCTGATATAAACCTGATGACTCTGTGCAGCCAGCCAATCACTGTAATGCCACAACCAACATGGCATGGCATTACAGTGAGTGGCAGGAAATCCCTGCATGTTCATTGGCGCTCTAAAGAGCGCCAAACATGCAGGGAGGAGACCCGTGCTCTCGCCGAGCAACCCCGGAAATACTCGGCGAGCGCTGAGCATGTCAAGCAGTGAGATGCTCGGGCGAGCACTGAGCAGTAGCAAACATGCTCGCTCATCACTAATGATCAACATTGCATTATTCGGTCACTATGTGGTAGTAATATGTGGTCTGGTCATGGTGTGGTTGAATTTCTCTCTTTTATGTAGTACTATCGGGCACTATGTGGTTGTAACATGTGGTCTGGTCATGGTGTGGCAGTATTTGTCCCTGTATGTGGTATTATTCAGTCACTGTGTGGTGGTAATATGTGGTCTGGCCACTGTATTGCCGGATTTGTCCCCTTCTGTGGTATTATTCAGTCACTATGTGGTGGTAATATGTGGTCTGGTTACGGTGTGACATATTTGTCCCTTGTATTTGGTATTATTTGGTCCCTCTATGGTGGAATATGTAGTCCAATCATGGTGTGGCTGTATTTCTCCCTTATATGTGGTATTAGTATAACTTATTGTAACCAAAGAAGCCCTTTAATGCCAACTACCATAATTGTACATCCCAGTTATGGTGTGCACACAGTAGATGTGCAGGAGCCACACATGTTTTACAGTTGATGTTCCACTATAATGGGGATAACAGCTAACAGGTATTTGCATCAATTTGGTATTTGGTCAATTCCCCTTGTGGGCCCCAGACACCCCAGTGCGACCCTGTGTATAAGGGAGCTGTAGGCCCATCATATTGTATGTAGGAGAGCTGTGAGGACATCATATTCTGAATAAGGGAGCTATGGGCCCATCATACTGTGTATAGGAGAGCTGTTGGCTCATTATACTGTGAATATGACAACTGTGGGGCCATTATAATGTATATAGGGCAGCTTTGAGCACACCATACTTTGTATAAGGAAGCATGTACATTGGGAATCTCAGGTGACATTATTAAATATTAAGTGGGCACTTAAGAATCATTATAGTTATAGGGGCACTCGCGGTATTCTGACCGTCAAAGCTGCACATGGGGCATTATTACTTTCTAGGGGCAAAATGCGGATGCTATTTTTCAGGACTGTAGCACCGGGGTCAATGGTAATTTTAGGGGCAATTCTAATTCTAGGGGGCGATGGTAATTTTACCATCTAAAAGGCACAAAGGAGGCACTATGACTATGTAGGGGCACAGTGGTGGGCATTACTATGTGGGCCAATGTTATTATACCAAAGAGCAGGTGCAGTAATACAGACATATAAGGCAGCAGTGGCTCAGCATTAGGTTGTGTCGTTTGTGCAGGAGGTTGGGAATAGATGGTGATGGCGAAGGAAATGTGAGAATTCAAATGTGTCTTTGTTGTAAACTCTGCTAATGAGTTGTGGCTGGAAAAGTCATCATGTCGGTCTGGGACAGATGGAAAAGATGGGAAATGTGAACGACTCCATCAGAAAGTATGTCAGCTGTGAGTCACTATGTATAACTGTGCTATAATCTCTTATATGTTCTGTAGGACTGTTATCTACCACTATTTGTCACCATATGGCGGTAATGTCGGCACTTGTCTTTGTGTAGAGATTTATTTTCAGTAACAGCACAGTCCTCAGGTGAGGCTCCCCTATACAATTAAGGTGCATCACCGTAGTTGTAATCTGGGTTACCGGTAGGGGGCCCACTCAGATGTTTCACCCCTCCCCCGAGCTGAGCCCCTACATCTCTGTGTAATAGTTTATATGAAGCAGCTTAATTTTCCTGAGGAACAGAAGCAGGAACACTGTCTTAAAATCTTGTATAAGCCCACTATATTGTTGTGTGGTTTATTGTTGCCAAATTGGAATATTTAAAAAAGTGAGCAAATAGAAAAATGTGTGCATTATGTTTTCAAGTTTTTATTTTTTATTGAAAACTATGTTTTCCTTCAACATAAAAATATAACTCAGAATGCTACTTTGGTTGGTAGGTACTCGCTTGGAAAAAAAACTTGCGGCAGTGACAGCAGTATTTTTTTGCGCGTATGCTTATCCATTCTTTTGCTTTTATTTTATAGATTTTTTTTTAATTCATCCCCCCTTAACAAAGGCACTGAAAGTAATTTGTGCGGCGCATATGCTTGTTATATTAGACTAGTAAAACAATTGCCAAAACGTGAACTTTTTTTGTAATTTACTTTTCTATTTTTTTCTTAATTATTTTCCATTGACCATAAATGCAACATACAGTAACACTAAAATGCTACATTATTAAGAGGCTACATAAAGGTTTATGCCCAGAAATGAACATGGGGCAACAGCATTGAATATTATCGTGAGGTGTATGGTTGTGAAATTGGACTATTAAAACGGGTATTTAAAAATTAAAATATGTCCTTTTTTAAAAAGGATAGGACAAAAAAAAGTTACTTTGGTTCATGTCCCAAGAACAAGTACCTGTCAACAGGACATTCGTTGAAGACTGTGAATTTGAATTTCCAAAGATCCGCTCATCTCTACTTGAAATCTGTATAAAATTAATTAGAATGTGGCCAGCATTAGAACTCAATGAAGTGGTGTCCCCAGTAAGAAGATATTAATGGTGGCTCTACCTTGCCACTTTTGATATTCTGCCCCAGATACCACTGAGAAAATGCAATTGTGTGAGAAAGAACCCATAAAGATAAGCTGTTATTGGTGAGGGTGCAGATGTTCAGGGCATTTCATACCAATTGGCGTTAACCACTTGTCCAAGAGAAACACTTTTCAGGGTGTCTGGAGGGTTCCAGAACAGTTGGGGGTGAACCACTGGTTCAAGAGCAAAATTAGAGGAAGAATATCAAGCTAGAAATTGTCTCAGAACACCATAAGTTTTTCTTCTTAAGTATGGTTGATTGGCTCTTAGGCTATGTTCACACATCATGTATTTTTTCAGCGTTCATTTTCTGCAGCAAAACCTGATCTCTTTCCAGGAGGTTGTTCAGGATTTTTGTTGCTGTTTTTCTTGCTTTTTTGCTTTTTTTTGGTGTGTTTTTGGTGTTTTTCTTCAGTGTTTTTCTCATTCTGGTTTAGGTACAAAAATCGCTGAAAAAACGCTGAAAGAAGTGACATGCTTTATTTTGCAAAAAAACATACAAAGTGCAAAATCCTGAACAAAAAAAAACAAAACATGACATGTGCATGAGATTTCTGGAATCTCATAGACTTTGCTGGTACTGCCAAACACAGCCGAAAATTTGCATAAAAAAAAAACGCTGAAAAAAACATGATGTGTGAACATAGCCTTACTATACATCAAGTTCTGATACAAGTGTAATTGCAGCACTAACTTGACACTTTTTATATGTTTCCCTGGATGAAGTGTAGATATGTGTTGGTTCTTTCACGTTTTTGATTTTTTTTTGTTCTGGATTTGTTAACACAATGTGAATAAAAACATATAACTTCTATGAATGTATACAGTATAATGAATCAAGGTTTTATCATTTCGATTATAGTTAGTGCGAGTTGATTCGCAGGACCCAATCTATCAGCTACATCATTAATCTAATCCTCTTGACGGCATCTACAATTATTCTTTTGATTAGCTAGCCTGGTATGACATCACATGTTCATCATGCGGCATTGATGATGTCACACCAGGCCAGCAAATAAAAGAAGAGCTACGAATGCCAGAAGGTACAAAGCCGTTCTCAGGGTTCCTGTCCAGTAGCCATAAATCACTGATGTGCTTGATAGACCAGGTCCTGCAAATCGATTCACAACAAGTACAATTTGATTCAAAAATACTCTAAAAGGACAGAACAATCATTTTTCGTAGAAGATACAGAACAAATGTAGAGAACAATGACAGAGCACACAACCAAATATTATGTATCAATCTATTTCGGCTAACCAAGATTTTCAAAAGTGAACATGAACTTCTTAGTTAACAGTTTGAACAAAGTGTATAAGTGTATCCTCATCGAAGATAGAAAAGTATTTTAGAAGAGGGTATAAACTCCAAAACCAAATTTTTGACTGCCCAGTAGAACTCGCTATTCAGTGACACTAAGTATTTCATCTTTTAAAGCTTGATCTCTTCAGTATTCAAGACCTCAATCATCACCAAACAAGAAACAAACCTGCAAGGAGTTTGAACCTATAGATGAAATTATTGATGTGATAAGGAGTGCAGCTAGTGAAAAAAATTACAAAACTGGGTGCAATTTAGTTGCCGAAAATCAATTAGGTAAATTGAGTGTGCTCAAAGGTAAACCCATCGAATGGTTCATATCTGATCTGTATGCAATTTGTATGAATCATAAGATTTGATTACCACGGGGAAACCATTGTTCATGAACTGTAGGAAACGTTCTACAAAAACTTTCATATGTTGACGTTCCAAAGGTGGTAGATCAACTATTGCTAATTTAGTAGCAATTACTGGTAATTAGGTATTATATTTGCGTATTTTACTTTAGGCCTTTCCAAAAAGTTAGAAGAGCATTTCCTTTACAAGTTCTAATCCCATTGTTGCTGAGTTAATCTGTTTACAGACTACTTTTTAATGGCTTTCTAACAGTGCAGGAAGCCAGTTTCCAATTATATAATTAAATACATCATTTAGCAGGTAGATGAGCATCCAAGCCAACAGCAGCAGGCCCCAGAGCCGTGTCTACTATGATAACTTTCCTAAATCTCCATTTCTTAGGCTCAGCGTGGGTACTGTGCATTACTAAACCCCTCGATAGACAAGGACTGACACAGGGCACTTTCCTTGCCACCTCGCTCTTGACTTCTATCGCTCCACCGCCTCTTGGATTCTGATTTTTTTTTCCTCCTTCTTTCCTTTCCACAAAGAAATTTCATGTTAATGAGTCTATGTGTTTGTTGTAAATCCCCAATTACAAAAGAAGCAACCACACAGAGCCATCCCTTTGGTTGAAATCTTTGAGTAATCCCCTTTTCTAGAGAAGCCTTCCTCCCTCTGACACGAGTTTAATCCTTTGTTTCTTTCCCTTGGATCACATCTAAATGATTGCCGCAACTAATTAACTTTTTCTTTCTGTAGGCCTCTGTTGTCTTAATTAATTTCTCAAATACTTCATTCCGCGCAGCCAGCCTAAAGTCTCGGTGGTGCAAAAAAGTTACAAAATTAAATAAATAAAAGTAAATACGCTAGTAAGGTTTGGAAACGATGTGTATTTTTTATGTAGCTGTCATGAAAGCAGCCTGTTTGTCTTATCAGACGCTCTCAGATATTTCTTTATTCTGATAGGGGAATCTGGGACAAACCCTAAACACGCGGCAGGCCCATAATGTGTAATTAGTTTTTTTTGTTGTTTTTTTTTTTTTTCTTTTCCTTTAATAGGAAGACCGTACATAAAAGACAAAACACATGAAGGAGATGAACTATTCCCATCTGCATCAAAAAATAAAACAGAAAAATTTGTTGCTTTTATTCTAATCACTCTAGTTGAGCACATGTGCCATGTGCTACAGGTATTAGCTAGTATCTTCAAGGAAAGAAGCATGCACTTGAAACTAATGATAATTGATATTCGCAGAAAGCCAAAATAAAAAAAGAGTTTAAACAAAAAAAAATACATGGCAAATCCACAGCCAGCAATGATGAGCCTTAAAGAGTTTATCCAAGAGTTATTCTTTTTACTATGGGTCTAAAAACTAAAAGACAAGTAGTTGCTAACCACTTGCCTGTTCTACCCGGCACCGACACAGATCAGTCACTGACCTCTCCTGCCGGCAATTCAGATGCTCCACTTACACAGAGCAGCTCTTCCTCTTCAGAGCTCTGTTGATGAGGCATGCAATGGCATGTAAAAGTTTGGGCACCCCGGGTCAAAATTACTGTTATTGTGAACAGTTAAGCAATTTGAAGATGAAATGATCTCTAAAAGGCCTAAAGTTAAGGATGACACATTTCCTTTGTATTTTATGCAAAAAACAGCTGGCTCTCCGCAGTTATGCAGTAGGGAGCCGGCTGTTAATCAGCATGATGTCGGCAATAATACCCCATCGACAGAGCAGACTGGAAGAGAAGCCGCTGATCTGTCAATGCCACTCTGTGCCGGCAGAGATTGGCGCTGGGGACAACAGGCAGGTAGTTAGCAATAGTCTGCATGTTAGTTTTTAGGCACACAGTAAAAACAAAAAAAAAAACAAATAATCCCTGTAAAGAAATTGCTCTTTGTGCTGAAACTGTGCAGCTTTCTTCGTCAGCTTTTAAACAAAGAACAACAAATTTCTCTTCTGGGTTTTTCTAAAGCACTATAGGAAATAGAAAATACAATTTTCAGCACTTACAAAATATACAAAATATACAGACTTGTCAAACCAACGCCAAAAGGATACATTTCCATTAGAGGTCTGCTCATTGGAAGCCTATGTGAATGCTATATTATATGTTTGCTTAGATTTTTTCTTTTACACAAATGTATACTTCTGACACTTGTGTAAAAATTTGGTATGAGCAAAGCCTTAGGGTTATAGGAATAGGCTGGTTTCACCGGAAAAAAACGGTACCGGAGATATCCGTGTCCCGTGTGTCTGTGTGTGTCGCACGTGTGGCAACCGTGTGCCGCCCATATGCTGCATCAGGAGGACACGTACTGGCGCCTGGGAATCAGCGCTGCTGTTAGCACTGTTCCCAAGAGCCGGTTGCTGAACGCTGCCCTCATCATTGTCTCTTGCTCACGCTGTGATCAGCACAAGCAAGGGACAATGTTGGGAGTAGTAGTCTGCTTTTGCAGTGTCCGTGTGCTCAGCTCCAGAGCGCCTCATTCTCCCTAGCTCCACGGTGTCAGCAGTCAGAGGATTACAGGGGAGAACATCTCCAGACAGGTGAGTATAAAAATTTTATTATTTTATTCATATTTTTACACATGTACACTGTGGGAGCAGACTACTACTCCCAACATTGTCTCTTGCTCATGCTGATCACAGCGCGAGCAAGAGACAATGATGAGGGCAGCATTCAGCAGCCGGCGCTTGGGAACAACACTAACTGTAACGCTGATTCCCAGGCCCTGGTACGTGTCACACTGATGACACAAGGATGTCATCCGTGTGTGTTCAGCGTGAGACGTTTTGCGGACCGTGCATCCAGAAAAAAACATGTGCACAGATCATTTGAATGGGTCAGTGTCTCCCATACGTGTGAAAACTGTCACCACTCATACCAGAGACACTGACGTGAAAAAGGGAAGAAATCTTGCAATCCAGCATAGCTATGGGTGAAACAAAAAGCAAAATTGAAAAATAAAAAAAGATGCTTTACATTTGAAAATCTGTAATATTATTTCAAATTCAATGGAAGTTTTATCTGCAGCAGGTTATGATAGCTTATTGGATTCTGATGCGCCCCCTGGGCCGTGGGGGTACCCGGAGCCAGGCCTTGTAGATGCTGGAGGTTGTAGTCACCGTGGTGGCGACCCGGTCCGTGACCCATGGCGGTCAAACCAAGGGGTAGTCTATGTGTATAGGTTATATATGGTCCAACTACGCCACCTGTGGAATGCGGTTATTGGGAACCACCGCTGCGAAGCAGTCCACTGAAGCTGGTGGTATGGGCAGCAAGGTGATGTAACTCCCCACAGGAAGAGTGGAGGAGCTTCAGGGCAGCATGTGTGGATGATGGTGGTGATGGTGCAAGGTGTCGCGGTGCAAGAATAATCACAGAGTCCAAACGATGCAGTCCCAGATCCTTTACTCACGGTCAAAGCAGTTCCAGTTACAGGCGCCAGTGCTAGGCCCATGGGGTCCTGTGTTCACGCAGTGAGGGGCTCGGACGACCCTCAGATATCTCCAGAGTATTTATTAGGACCCCCTTCTGTGTGTCCTCTCTGGCCTCTTTCATTGTACCTCACACCTAGCGGCACCTCTGTCCAGTGTCCTCTGGCCTTAGCGGGCAACGTATGTTCCGTCCCCTGGGTCCTATGTGGCTATTTTCCTAGTGGCTGGTGTGGACGGCCTGCTGTACCTAAAGTCCTGCAGCCTCCGGTTCACAGTTTAGCCCTGTAGGGGGTTGGGGGACCCGATTCTCCTTCTCTGGCCTGACCCCCCTACTCTTCTAGTAGCGGCGGGCGTACGGGTGGCTTACTGCACGGCCCGTACCCCTAGGGTCCCTTTGGTTCCTGGAGCCTTCCTGCTCCCCGTCCTCTCTTCTCCTTCCAGGCTCAGGCCTCCTGACTAGGCCTGTCTGTGGAGCAGAGCTCGTACGGAGCCTTTGCCCCCTGTCTCCTCCTCTCTACTCCACCGACTGAACTCCCCTGATCTAAGATGGTTTGCTGTTTTTATACTCCTACTCCAGTGCTCCCAGGATCTACGTCCTCCACCCACACACTACATAGTTCCCCCTCTCTAGGTGGTTCCTCCCCACTCCAGCCAGGGATCCGGGACTGTGCTCTCCCGTAGGAGCAATCTCGCCCTGTCCCCCGGAAATGTGGTGTAGTGGATGCAGTGTTAGGGTCCTTAGCCATACTCTTTCCTTACCTGAGAGTGAGGTACCACATCTCTGGATGAGATGCAATAACTCTGTGGGGACCGAACCCTCAGGGGCGCCACAATTTCATTCACGGGTATTTTATTTCATTTTTTAAAAATTTTCTGCTGCTTGTGAATATAGCCATCAGCTGGCAATGTTATATTAGAAATGGATGTTAAATGCTCCAGAATCACAGGTTGATGATAAAGCTGATTTTTATTGATCTGCTATTTTTTCGAAAAGATGTTGGAAAGGATTAGGAAAAATATGACCACTTTTTCCCCCAAAACAACGTTATACTGTTCCCCGATTAAACTTATTTACTGTAGGACAGCACGGTGGCTTAGGGGTTAGCACTGTACCCTTGCAGTGATGGGGTCCTAGGTTCAAATCCCACCAAGAACAATATCTGCAAGAAGTTTGTATGTTCTCCTCGTGTTTGCGAGGGTTTCCTCCGGGTTCTCCAGTTTCCTCCCACACTCCAAAGACATACTGATAGGGAATGTAGATTGTGAGCCCCAATGGGGACAGGGATTATGATGTCTGTAAATTGTCTGAATTGTAAAGCGCTGTGGAATATTTTGGTGCTATATAAATAAAAAGATTATTACTTCAAACTAGCTGCAATACCAGACACAACCTGTGGACATAAGTGGTGTTATTTTTATAAGCCATCGTTTTATAATCCAATTACTGTACAAACACATGCTACCATGTTACCATGTTTTCTCTTTATAAAGTACGGCCAACAAAATCAGGGCCTCTTTTACAGCATACTGAAATTCTGTAATAAATAAACTCCCAAATCCAGTCTGCAGATCCCAAAAGGAGCTTTTAGGATACTCACATATAGTGTGGTGCTGTCCAGTCCGGTCCGATGGGCGTTTCTGGTCTTGATTAGGTGCTTCCTATCCTCTTACAATTTCTGTTCTCCTTCCCTGGTTAGTGAGGATGATGTGCCCTACGTTATCCACATAGTGTCCCCCATCGCGCTTCTGCATAGACGCATTTTTCTCTGCATTGCAGAGGGCAGAGCAAAGTACTGTAGTGTGCATGTGTTGGAAAAGGCCAAAGATTGCCAACGACCTGGAAGTAAAGTCGGCACATGTGAACTACAGTACTTTACTCTACCCTCACCAGGGCAAAGAGAAGTCCCCCTGCACAGGAGCGTGATGGGGGACACTGTGTGGATGCCGTAGGTCGCATCATCCACATGGGAAAGAGAATGGCGATCATAAGAAGAGAGGAGTCGCCGGATCAATACCAGAAACCACACCATATGTGAGTATAATAAAAACTTTTTGGGGGATCTGCAGACAGGATTGGGAACTTTTTAACAGCATTCGATAATGATGTTGGCGATACTTTATATGGGGAAACCTCGTGACAGGTTCTCTTTAAATCAAGACCCCAGTTGTTGTTAGGTTACAATATATTGTACGTGCCTTGATTTGTCTAACTGCATTTTCTTGGCTCTAAGCATATTATCAAAATGTTCAAAACGTGGTAAAAAATATAAGATACAACACTCACCTCATGGCATAGTCCATTATTCCCATTCCCGTGCTGCTAGTCAGCCGTCGGTCTTTACTTCCTGATGCAGCTATGATGTCCTGACATAGGAACATGTGACCTCTGCAGCCAATCATGGGGCACAGTGGTGATCTACTGCAGCTAGTAATTGGCTAGAATAGTCATATGTCCCTGTGATTGACATCATCACTTCATCAGCAGTGGCTGCAGAGACCGGCAGGAGACTGAGCAACACAAGAATATCAGCTGTGGGTGGACATTTATTTTTCTATTTCGAGCATTTTGTAAAATGTATGCTCCTCAAACAAACCCTTTTAACTTGTCATTGACTCGCCTAGTCTTCTCAAGTCCACCGTTTGGATAGAGGCACTTTTAAAATTGACAGAATAACAATATCAAATATAAATACGTTCCTCATTTATAAACTCGGGAATTTTAATTTTCTTCTAAAAATATTACAGCTTGTATCAAACATTTTAGAGCAAGGAATTGTCAACTCTGCCCCACTGTGCTCAATGTGTTACAGTTCAGGAATGATGTCTTTCCAGACAAGAGTATCAGTAGATTTGGATCAATTGTTTTGCTGCTTCATTTGCCCAACTTGCCATCTCTGAAGATTTTTTTCACCATACCATCCTAAAACTTCCGTGTACTCATCAAAAATATTTTCCCTGGGGAAATGTAAGGACAGGATATAAAAAAAGACAATATTATTATTATTATTTATTATTATAGCGCCATTTATTCCATGGCACTTAACATGTGAAGAAGGGGTATACATACAAGAACAATTACAATAATCTTGAACACAATGTGACGGCGACTGGTACAGGAGGAGTGAGGACCCTGCCCGCGAGGGCTCACAGTCTACAAGGGAAGGGTGAGGATACAGTAGGCAATACATGCAATCATTCTGTGGCAATTGTTTTGTTTCAATCTTTTATGTTTCTAAGTTGAGCTTTGCTGAGATTTAGAGTTTCGAACAGTTTCGAAGAGGATTTACAATATACAAACTACAGTATATCTACTTTTGAGTCAATCAGGACAATATTGAAGGTCTGCTTATCATAAGTGGATAACATATAGGACCTGATTCATCAAGAGTGGTATTATTTACGCTGGTCTTGATGAGGGAGCGTGCTGGAGTCAGATGAAGGCCTCATGAATCAGGAGCTTTGGACAAGCGGCATGCACCTCTGGGTGAACCTCACCACAAATCCTACTGTGGCCCCTGCCAGAGTAAGATTTGTGGAATAGTGAATTCTCCGGTCCCAATGCCGAGAGTGAACGGATGCGTGACCGCAAGTATACGATTTGCATACATATGGTCACGTGCTGACTAGACCTGCTTGGCCTCACTCAATACAAGTGAATTGAAAGAGGCCGGACATGTCTTGTTAGAATGTGGCTGGAAGTATGCAAATCACATTCTTGCAGTCATTTGCTCACTCACTATTGATGCTGTCACCAAAGAAACCTGACAGTTCACACCATACGTGCTTTGAGGATAACATGACCACCTACTCCTGGTCCCGGAAAATCCTGACAGCACATATTGTGCGCAATGAGGATTAACAAGTCTGAAGTCACATAGAGTGATTGCAATCTTCACCTTTTCGAACTTCGAAATGCCTAGGCAATTAAACCACATTTCTGGATTTCTCCTGGTTTTCTTCTTTTTTTTTTAATAATCATTTACCAGAAGCACAGAATTAACTCATATACTCCAATTTCTGATGTTTCGAGGCTGTGGGTCTTCAGCAGTCGTGAACCTCTACATCGGTTGTGGGCGCACAACCATACCAGGTGAGCATTTTTGCTCACAATCTTCTCATTTTAATTGGATAAGACCCTATTGCGCTGATTGTCATTCCAGCTTTTTACCTTACTTCTCCAAATACAACATTCCTGCCTGGAGAACAGCCACTGATATTTACCTTCAGTAAAGCTACACACATCACTAAAGACTAGGGCATACACAGTACAGGGTGCAGTGTTGTTTAGAAGCACAAATTAAATTAAATGGTAGAACTTTTGAAAAGAGGGCAATGGAGCAAGTACAATATATGAGGCATTAGATATTTATGAAAAATACTTGAAGAGGAAAACCCTTTAAGGATGAAATAAACCTTAACAACCATTACCGTAAATATCAAAACATAACAAAATGCACCATACTCATCTTGTAAATCCCAGTACATTGCCTCCCCTTTCATCTTATTTACTTTGGTGGCATGACGATATGCCTAAGGCCACGGCCCCACTATCATTTTTGGTCAGTATTCAGTCAGTATTTTTTCTCAAGATTGGTGACTTGTTTCTATTATACTTTTTCTCTGATTGTTCCTCACCTGGTTTTGGCTCCCACTCCTGAGAAAAAATACTGACCGAATACTGATAGTGGGGCTGTGGCCTTACAGGGACACTTGACCATGGAGTCAATACTAGCTGCAGAGGTAATGTGCCCTGATCATCATGTAGGACACATCAGATCTGCAGCTAGCATTGCCTCCATAGTCAAGTGACAGATGATGGATGGATGTAAACCTACATATAAATCTTAACATCTGCTTATGGTTTCAGGTGACTTTTCAGAATAAGCTGATCTGTATGACATAAGCATGAGCTAGTGAGTGGAGGCTTGCGAATATGATGTCTCCCATACACAGTATACTCAGACACGAGCGATGCCAGCTCTTCTATAATTATGCAACACCTGATTTTCTGTGAATTCAGCAATGGGGTGAGCTAAACACTAAAAATCCACAGCTACAGTACATCTCTATCTCTGCTTAGTTCTACTCCATAGACTTCTGCAGACAGCTGTAATCTGATCTCTCAGTTTTTCTAATACTGATAACTTTAAACGATAATTTTCAGGAGATTAGGGAGTAAGATAAAAATGGCTAAGGAGTGGAGAAAGAAGCATGTTTCTCAGATTAAATAGATTAGAAATATTATTAATATTCACTTGTACTTATGATTTATGCAACGTACTGTGTACTTACAATTTCTCATTTTGCCTTTCAACCCAGTTAATTCTTCTCTTTCCCATTAGGTCTATGGTATCATGTGATTAAAACCAGATTAGCTGAATACTTCTAAGCTCTATGCAAAAGCAGGAAGTCTCTTTTCCCTGCATGAGTTATCATTAGAACTACAATACTACATCACTGCAAAGTCCCTGACAGCCTTACTCCACAACCTCTTCAACTCCTGACCCAGTTGCTCCTCTCCTCCTCCCCTGCCAGGAACTTTGCAGTGATGTAGAATTGTAGTTTTAATGATGACTCATGCCGGGACAAGAGACTTCATGTTTCTACATAGAGCTTAGAAGGATTCAGCTAGTCTGTTGTTAATCATGTGATGTCATAGACCTAATGGAAAAGAGACAAATTAACTGGGTAGAAAGGCAAAATGAGCAATTGTAAGTAAACAGTGCTATATAATATGACGACTGCAATTTAATAAGAGGATAACATTTTTGATGGGAGGAGTGCTTCTTTACTTGAAAGGACAGAGACCAATTAAGGCTCCTTTCCATGTCAAACATCACCTGAAAAATAGAGAATTCTCTGTCTTTTTCTAATGAACTATAATAAATACCAAATGAAAAAAAAACAAAGTAACACAAATAATTTTGCATTGCTACCTTTTCCGTAATTTTACTTTCTGTGGCTACTCCTTTCATTAGATGAAATTGCTG
Source organism: Phyllobates terribilis (assembly GCF_046119375.1). Classification (NCBI taxonomy): domain Eukaryota; kingdom Metazoa; phylum Chordata; class Amphibia; order Anura; family Dendrobatidae; genus Phyllobates; species Phyllobates terribilis. The sequence continues at coordinate 117,238,249 of NW_027362770.1, forward strand.
CAGCCGCATTATAGTTTACTTGTGTAGCAAATCTTCTTTACGACTTTATTATTCTTCATTTTTAAGCGACCCCAGAAATATTGAAGCGGCACAAGATGTCATCTGGATAGTTAAAAGGAAAAAAAGAAAAATGAAAACAAATGCAAAGTAACAAAGAACAAATAACAAAGGAAAGAAATCCAATATTTTCCTGTTCCGATAAGAGTAGAAAACAAACAGCACTCTATATTTTTCACTGCCGTCCATCAGCATAACAAGCTTCACCCAGTAAACCTTATCGCTTTTCCTCTCTTCTCACGGTGACAAGTTGTGGAGAAGAACCTGTTATCGTCAGCCGGCGTGCACACACTTCATATTTTTACGGAAAGTTAAGCTGCCTAATTCCATGATGCTTCCAGCAGTAGCATTAGTGACATATCTTTAACATCCTGCGGTATTTATAATATCACATGCCCCTTTCCTATTATATGAGTTTTGGATAGTTATGATTTATTTAAAGGTTATTTGCCCCAGTAGTTTCCATATAGCCGTGCAAGAGGAAACTCGAAAATCTGCCAAGTGTAGTAGCCAGCTATGTAATGAGGTGTACAGATCCCAGAGGACAGGTAGAATAAAATAACAATCACCAATGACACAAATTGCTAGCACCTCTGCAGAGAGAGCTGGCATTTGCTATGACCACATATCCTGAGCACCACTTAGCTCCGGAGAGTTGATGCTTGTCTCCCATTCTATAAGTAATAGCGTTAAGCTGGATTTGCTGGGAGAAGAGATTTAGAGGATTGTCCATTTGCTTACAAAATGTTCACAAAATTGAGCTAAATTCAAGGAACTGAAGATTTGTTAGATTCCAGAAAAATCATCATGAACACTAAGCAGAAATACCAGGACATCGTAAACCCCAAAAATGACTGGTAATTTATTGGTGAGCACTAGACATCAAAGAATAAAACTAAATACAAGCAAAATGAATATATACCCCGCTGTAAGTAAATACGTAAAAGTAATAGAAAATATAAGTAATGTAGGGTACTTAGTAAACTTTGATCAAAAAAAGCGATCCTACCAGCGTCAAGGTGTACCCAAATCGGGATAGTCCTAACCTCTAGTATTAATACCATACAATGTGTCAAAGTGATGCCAATGTGACTAACATTCTGGGGTTTTGTCTGTGAAATGGCCACAGTGTGAATATGCTCCTACATATTTCACGTATACAAACTTATGCTTAGCTAATTTCTTTGGTTTTGCAGTAGTTTCTTGAACTTTGTACAAACAGGTGTGTCCCACTTTTCTGAGCTAGGCACTTATCTATATAGCTTCCCATGGACAGGTAGACGGACAGTCAGGCCCTTGTCTTTCTCTGCCCTTATTCACATTCAGATCGGTTGACATAAGGTAAGGTTTTAATACTAGAGACAAGTTAGGACTGCCCCGACTGGGTACAACTTGTCACGGTGGGATGGCTTTTACACTCTTTGATCAAAATAGTATTAACCAAGTACCCTATGTTATTTACATGTACCTTTACTATTTACTTACTATAGGGTATAAGCTCATTTTGGATTTTTTGTTGGATTTTGATAGTTATATACAGTCATGGCTGAAAGTGTTGGTACCCTTGAAATTGTTCCAGTTATTGTTGCTGCTGCTGATGTTGTTGGTACTGGTCTTGCTGCTGCTGCTGCAGGTGCTGCTGCTGCTGTTGTTGGATCTGTCTCCTGATGTGCCAGCTGTTGCTGCACTTCTAGCACCAACTGTTGTAGAACGGCTCACTCGGCTGCACATGGAGATCGACACAGGAACGCTGTCTCTTTAAATCTCTCATTGGTTTATGCCATACTTTAATAAACCAATGTGAGTTCATTAAAACAAATACGGCCTTTCTGGCTTAATAGAAAATCAAAATAAAATGTATAGCACAGTCCATACATCTGCGGGGATCCACTCGTTCAGGATACAACCGGGTTAAGCACAGTTTAACAGAACACTTCTCTGGAGGTGTCGCCTCCAGACCCACTGAACACCTAATGACTCAAAAAACTTGCTATATATCCTCTAGACCGTACCCTGGGGTGGAGATATAATGAACAGCCTCCCACCCACTCTACAGCTGTTCACATGAAACCTAGCCCATTAAAAATGTCTGATTAACCCCTCTGAGCACTTAGTATGCTGGAGCAAACTTCTAGGTTTCAAATCACAGAAGCTAATAGCATAATTTAAACATATCTCCCCTCCAGCACTTTGCTAGTGACTTTGTCACAATATATATATATATATATATATATATACATATACAGTACAGACCAAAAGTTTGGACACACCTCATTTAAAGATTTTTCTGTATTTTCATGACTATGAAAATTGTACATTCACACTGAAGGCATCAAAACTATGAATTAACACATGTGGAATTATATACTTAAAAAAAAAAGTGTGAAACAACTGAAAATATGTCTTATATTCTAGGTTCTTCAAAGTAGCCACCTTTTGCTTTGATGACTGCTTTGCACACTCTTAGCATTCTCTTGATAAGCTTCAAGAGGTAGTCACTGGAAATGGTGTTCAAACAATCTTGAAGGAGTTCCCAGAGACGCTTAGCACTTGTTGGCCCTTTTGCCTTCACTCTGCGGTCCAGCTCACCCCAAACCATCTCGATTGGGTTCAGGTCTGGTGCCTGTGGAGATCAGGTCATCTGGCGTAGCACCCCATCACTAGAGATGAGCGTTGTTCTACTCGAACTGTTCGCCAATCTCAAATTCGAGCTGTTTTGGGCGGTGTTCGAGCCGTTCGGCGAACACGAACAATTTGAGAAAAATTCGGCTGTTCGAGGTTATGTTTGATAACTGTTCGTGCACCAAAATCATAACTGGATTTTTTCTCAGTAATGATGAAAACTAATGTTAATACGCAGTTTGAGTGTACAGCGGGGTGGGGGGAGGGGCAGGGGATGGATCTCTGCAGGAACAATGAAGATCTCCATTTTTTTTTCTCTTTCCCGCATTTGCAGTGGGGAGGTGCAATCTGTCAGCCTATCAGCAGCGCACACACGGAGCGAAGTGCTTTTTTTCACACAAGCAAGGGCATGTGTCATTGGCAGTGTATGTCACATGTCCTTGCCCTATAAGACCAAGCCATTTTCCCCGTCGCCACCATTTTCTCACTGCTTCAGCTGCGTGTTAGACGGCACCGCTGTTGCTGTGTGCGCTATACCTTGTTAATTTCAAGCCAATTTTAGCACAAATCTACAGATAGCTTGGGAGTAGGGAATAGTTGTGATTGCAGTCCTTTTAAGGACTAGGTTACAGCATTTTCTACGACTTTTATCAGGCAGGTCTATGCTCTAAAATAGATAGATTGTGGGAGTAAAGACTAATTGTAATTGGAGTCCTGTTCAGGACTGGGTTACATCAGTTCCTATCAGTTTTTGCCAGGCAGGTCTGTGCCAGTGCTGTGCAAGTTTTTTTCACAGCATTTGGCTGAATCTAGCAAAGCTAATCCCTTTTGGCCTATTGCAGAGTGTGTTAGTCAGTGGAGTAGCCTATCTGTGTTGCAAGATATACCACCTGTGTATAGAATACCAATTTTTTTACTACACCTAGTGAAGTAAAATCTTTTGGGCATAGCATCATTCTATTAGTCCATCTATACTGACCTCCATCAGGTTGCAAATTGAATATATTTTTTTTCTGCATCTAGCTCTGAAAAAATATTGGGCTTCTAGCTGTGTGTGGGACTTGTTCTATTAATCCATCTATACAGACCTCCATCAGGTTGCAAACTGAATATATTTTTTTCTGCATCTACCTCTGAAAAAATATTGGGCTTCTAGCTGTGTGTGGGACTTGTTCTATTAATCCATCTATACAGACCTCCATCAGGTTGCAAACTGAATATATTTTTTTCTGCATCTACCTCTGAAAAAATATTGGGCTTCTAGCTGGGTGTGGGACTTGTTCTATTAATCAATCTATACAGACCTCCATCAGGTTGCAAACTGAATATATTTTTTTCTGCATCTACCTCTGAAAAAATATTGGGCTTCTAGCTGTGTGTGGGACTTGTTCTATTAATCCATCTATACATACCTCCATCAGGTTGCAAACTGAATATATTTTTTTCTGCATCTACCTCTGAAAAAATATTGGGCTTCTAGCTGTGTGTGGGACTTGTTGTATTAGTCCATCTATACTGACCTCCATCAGGTTGCAAACTGAATATATTTTTTTCTGCATCTACCTCTGAAAAAATATTGGGCTTCTAGCTGTGTGTGGGACTTGTTGTATTAGTCCATCTATACTGACCTCCATCAGGTTGCAAACTGAATATATTTTTTTCTGCATCTATCTCTGAAAAAATATTGGGCTTCTAGCTGTGTGTGGGACTTGTTCTATTAATCCATCTATACAGACGTCCATCAGGTTGCAAACTGAATATATTTTTTTCTGCATCTAGCTCTGAAAAAATATTGGGCTTCTAGCTGTGTGTGGGACTTGTTCTATTAATCCATCTATACAGATCTCCATCAGGTTGCAAACTGAATATATTTTTTTCTGCATCTACCTCTGAAGAAATATTGGGCTTCTAGCTGTGTGTGGGACTTGTTCTATTAATCCATCTATACAGACCTCCATCAGGTTGCAAACTGAATATATTTTTTTCTGCATCTAGCTCTGAAAAAATATTGGGCTTCTAGCTGTGTGTGGGACTTGTTTTATTAATCCATCTATACAGACCTCCATCAGGTTGCAAACTGAATATATTTTTTTTCTGCATCTACCTCTGAAAAAATATTGGGCTTCTAGCTGTGTGTGGGACTTGTTGTATTAGTCCATCTATACTGACCTCCATCAGGTTGCAAACTGAATATATTTTTTTCTGCATCTACCTCTGAAAAAATATTGGGCTTCTAGCTGTGTGTGGGACTTGTTCTATTAATCCATCTATACAGACCTCCATCAGGTTGCAAACTGAATATATTTTTTTCTGCATCTACCTCTGAAAAAATATTGGGCTTCTAGCTGTGTGTGGGACTTGTTCTATTAATCCATCTATACAGACCTCCATCAGGTTGCAAACTGAATATATTTTTTTCTGCATCTAGCTCTGAAAAAATATTGGGCTTCTAGCTGTGTGTGGGACTTGTTCTATTAATCCATCTATACAGACCTCCATCAGGTTGCAAACTGAATATAATTTTTTTCTGCATCTAACCCAGCCAATAGTTTTGGCTTAATACCACAGTTTGGCCACTCAGCTCTGCTCGGTTCCCATCCATTGTTTTTTTGTGCAAACAACTCCAGAGTTGTGAATTAGTTAACCACCAAAATGAGTGGAAAAAGGCCTGCTGCTGGTGGAAAGGGGAATAGACGTGTTGGGAAGGGGAAAAAAGGTTGTGTCCGTGGGTTAGGTGTTAAAGCAACAGTAACATCTGCAGAAGAAAGACCATCTTCCAGCCAAACTAAAATGTCTACTTCTTTTAGCGGACAATGTGATAAGATTCCTTTCTTACGGCCACGCCAATCGCTACAAATTCCAGATGAGGCACAAAAACAGCAGGTGCTTCAACGGATATCAAGTGCTCCTTTAAGTGGGCTCTCCTCCACATCAACTTCAACATCACAAATTCTCCAGTCCTCAAAGGTGTCACCCCAATCGCACTTGCTTCCTCACAGCTCCCAAATCTCCAGCTGCCCGTCTGAGTATGAGGTAGAACAGATGGTTGAGTCTGCAGAGCTGTTTACTCATACTATAGCCTGGGAATCAGAGGTCGACTCCAGCGCTTCTGTGAATCCAGACGAGGAAATGATCTGCACTGATGCCCAGAATCTTTATGAGTCGGATCCAGGACCAGACGCAGAAGGTTCTGACCATAATGTAGACCCTCATTCCCAAACTGTAACTCCTGTTGGTGGAGACAATGAGGAAGACGATGATAAGACTCAAATACCTGATTGGAGCGACAACTTTAGTTTTTTGTCAGGGCAGGAACAGGTTGGCTCTGAGGACGACGGGTGTGATAACGCACAGGGTGATGATGATGAGGTTGGAGATCCCACTTACTGTCAACCCACAGTCAGCCAAGAGATGAGGTCAGCAGAGGAGGTGGAGGAAGATGCTAGTGACGACGAGGTCAGGTTGCGCCTTCCTGGACAGAGACGTAGTACTGGAAGCACGTCAACAACTGCATCCTCAAACACAACTCTGCCTCTCACCACAAGTCGTGGTGGCTCTTCAGGTCGCATGGGTGCTAAGCCTTGCATAGCCTGGGCATTTTTTCAGATCGATAAAGATGACCCAACTCGTGTTATCTGTAACATTTGTCAGCAAAAGCTAAGTAGAGGCCAAAAAATACATAGTTTGAGTACTTCATGCATGAACCGGCACATGGACATGAAGCATAAGTTGCAGTGGGAAGCTCAGTGTGCTACAATGCGGCCTAGCCAGCCGGGCCAACCGCCGTCTGCCATATCTTGTGCATCCGCGGCCTCTTCATCCTCTGTGACTGGGGGGACAGCAGTCACACCTGTTTTGGGGCGCAGACCTGCCACCTCTTTACCCGCAACAGCCAGCGTGATTGGCAGGTCATCATTTTCTTTGGAGCTGGTGTTGAGCGCTCTCCGACATCGATAGCACCACCTTTGGATCAAGGCAACCTAACATGTCCGCCTGCATCTTCCTCACAGACCGGCAGTTTGCCGGGGACACCCTTATCAACCCCGTCTAAGCACAATAGCCAGCCCTCGGTCCCTCAGATGTGAACAAGTAAAAGACCATTTCCTCCTAGCCATGAGAAAGCTAAGAGGTTGAATTTCACCATCTGCAAGCTCTTGGCTACAGAAATGCTGCCTTTCCGCCTGGTGGACACAGAGGATTTTCGAGAACTTATGTCCGTCGCAGTGCCCCAGTACCAGATGCCCAGTCGGCACTACTTCTCAAAGAAAGGTGTGCCTGCGCTCCACCAGCATGTCGCACACAACATCACCGCTTCTTTGAGAAACTCTGTGTGTGACAGGGTGCATTTCACCACAGACACTTGGACGAGTAGGCATGGACAGGGGCGTTACATGTCGCTGACTGGGCACTGGGTAACTATGGTGACAGCAGGACAAGGGGCTGCTGTCCCATTCTTGCCGTCCCCACGAGTTGTGCGTCAATCCTGTTTATGTCAAAGTTCCTCCACTGGTTCTGCCTCCTCAACCTCCTCTCGGTCTTCCACCTGCACCCAAAGCCTGTCTGGTCATGCCACAAGCTTTCTAACTGCGCAGAAGGTATCCTGCATACCTCCTTACTATGCTGGCAGTAGGGCTCAACGTCATCAGGCGGTTTTTACATTGAAATGTCTGGGAAATGTGAGTCACACAGCTGAGGAGTTGTGGTCAGCTCTGGAGAACCAATTTCATGAATGGTTGTCTCCACTGGACCTGAAACCAGGGAAGGCCGTGTGCGACAATGCTGCAAACCTGGGTGCGGCCCTTCACCGGGGCAATGTCACACACGTGCCTTGTATGGCTCACGTGTTGAACCTGGTTGTCCAGCAATTTTTAGCCCACTATCCCAGACTAGATGGCCTTCTGCAGAGGGCACGGTCGCTGTGTGCTCACTTCCGCCGTTCGCATCCCGCAGCTCAGCGACTTACATCTCTACAGAAGTCGTTGGGCCTGCCACTTCACCGGCTAAAATGCGATGTGCCTACCCGGTGGAATTCAACTCTGCACATGTTGCAGCGACTGTGGCAGCACCGACAAGCCCTGGTGCAATACGTTCTGACGTATAGCCTGGGCCAACGAGATTCAGAGGTGGGGCAAATCACGCTGGAGGAGTGGTCTCAGATCAGGGACCTATGCACCCTTCTGCACAGTTTTGAAATGGCGACGAAGATGTTTAGTGCTGACGATGCCATTATCAGCATGACTATTCCGGTGATTTACATGCTGGAGCACATGTTAAACAGAATTCGGAGTCAGGTGGTGGCACAAGAGGAGGTGGAGGAAGTAGAGGAGGAGGAGTTGTATGCGGAAGGGCTAACATCTGCAAGGTCCAGACGGTCGGCAGCACCAAGGCGGCAGGCATGTGAGGGTGGGGGAGATGGTTTTACCAGGGCGCATGGTAGCAGCCAAACTAGTGAGGAAGGTGCAGGAGCCCAGGAAGAAGTGGAGGACAAACTGATGGAAGACTCATGAGATGAGGGAGACCTTGATCACATTTCTGTTGTGCGAGGTTGGGGGGAGAGGACAGAGGAAGGAAGCATGATTGTTACCTCGCCACCAACACAACAGGGACTTGGTGCTCCTGGATGCGCAACACACATGAGTGCCTTCTTGCTGCACTACCTGCAACATGACCCTCGAATTGTGAGAATTAGAAATAATCCTGACTACTGGGTTGCCACACTGTTAGATCCCCGGTACAAAAGTAAATTTGCAGAAATTATTCCTGCCATAGAAAGGGATGCACGCATGCAGGAGTATCAGCAGAGACTGTTGCAGAATTTTACATGTGCTTTTCCACAAAATACCAGTGGTGCACGTAGTGAATCTCACAGTTCCAACTTGCCAACCGTGGGACCGTCAAGTGTTCAGCACTCAAACCGTAACAGAACCACAGTATCTGCTGGTAACATCAATTTTGCGGAATCATTTCACCACTTTTTTAGCCCATCCTTTGCAAGGCCACAGGAGACAAGAAGTCTGACACATAGTCAACGCCTAGAGACGATGGTACAGGAGTATCTCCAAGTAAACTTTGAAGCCACGACTGTGTCACTGGACCCTTGCTCTTTTTGGGCTTCCAATCTGGATAAATGGCCGGAGCTAGCCACTTACGCCTTGGAGATCTTGTCATGCCCCGCAGCCAGCGTTCTGTCTGAACGTGTGTTCAGCGCTGCTGGTGGTGTGCTGACAGATAAGCGCACGCGGCTCTCCACTGATAATGTAGACAGACTCACGTTCATAAAGATGAACAAATCATGGATCCGAAATGACTTTTCTACCCCTGTGTCATCCTGGGGAGAGTAAAAGCTTGATGATTGGTTAAAATCACCCTACCAACCGTTTTAAGCTTTCAAATTACTTATCATGTTTATCTGTATCTTGGCTGGAAAATAATTTGGGCTTTGTAGCAGTGTGCAGCACTGATTCTTTTAGGCCATCTATAATAAGCTCCACCAGATTTAAAATTACTAATCATGTTTATCTGTATCTTGACTGGAAAATAATTTGGGCTTTGTAGCAGTGTGCAGCACTGATCCTATTAGGCCATCTATACTAAAGCTTCACCAGATTTAAAATTAATAATAATTTTTAGCTGCATCTAGCACGGAAAATAATTTTGGGGCTCCGAGATGCGCAAGACACATAAGTGCCTTCTTGCTGCACTACCTGCAGCATGACCCTCATATTGTCAGAATTCGAAGTAATCATGACTACTGGGTTGCCACACTCTTAGATCCCCCAAACTTTTCGATCAACCTTTTCATTTTAATAAAGACCAAAAAAATGGTCATTTTTGAAATTATAAGCATTAGCAGGTTGTTAGAAACTGAAATCAAACAGTTTTCAACTCAAAACTTTATTCTAGGTGATGTTACATTTTCACATAGGACCCCTTGTTCGAAAGGAGCTTCTGAACTCTCTCGTCCATTGAATTTGTCAGGTTTTGGATGGTTTCTGCTTCAATTGTTTTGCATGAGGACAGAATACCCTCCCACAGCTGTTGCTTAGATGTGAACTGCCTCCCGCCATCATAGACACTCCTTTTAATGATGCTCCAAAGGTTCTGAATGGGGTACAGGTCAGGGGAGCATGGAGGTCACACCATAAGTTTGTCCCCTTTTATGCCTATATCAGCCAGAGATGCAGATGTTTTATGTGCAGCATGAGATGGTGCATTATCATGCAGAAAAATGATCTTGCTGTGAAATACACGGTTCTTCTTCTTGAACCATGGCAGGAAGTGCTGTTTGAGAAAATCCACATACATTATGGAGTTCATCTTTAGCGCCTTCAGGGATCCTAAAGGGGCCGACAATCTCTCTCCCCATGATTCCAGCCAAAACATTACTCCACCTCCTCCTTGTTGGCGCTGTAGCCGTGTTTGCGTGGGGTGTCCATCAACCAGCCATCCTCCACTCCATCCATCTGGACCATCGAGCGCTGCGCGGCACTCATCCATGAACAAAACAGTTTTGAAATCAGTGTTCATGTAATGTTTGGCCCACTGGAGCCGTTTCTGCTTGTGTGAAGTGGATAGAGGAGGTCGACAGGATGGCGTATGCACAGCTGCAAACCTCTGAAGGACCCTGCATCTTGTTGTTCGGGGGACGTTGGAGGCACAAGCAGCTTCAAAAACTTGTCTGCTGCTATGACAAGGCTTTTTTGCCGCTGCTCTTTCAACCTGACGTAATTGCCTGTAGGAAAGAGTCCTCAATTTGCCCTTATCAGCACGCACACGTGTGTACTGTGAATCAGCTACATACTTCTTGATTGCCAAGACACTTCATCCTGATCATCGCACAATGTTGATTGTAGTCATGCCTTGACCTAAACACTCCACAATTTGTTGCTTCTCAGCAGCCGACACATCCTTTTTCTTTCCCATTTTGGCAGAAAATGTAGGCTGCTTAATAATGTGAGACAACCTTCTTAAGTAGTCTTGCCTTTCATTGGACACACCTGCCAAACTAATTAGCACAGGTGTCTGCAATTGCTTACAGTGATATAAAGAGCCCTGACACACATCACCATCAATGAGTTTAACTGACAAACAAACAAATTCTTCCCTTATCACTCCTAAACACTTTTTGCATAATAATTTGGAACGCAGTGTACATGTGCTTTTCCACAAAACACCAGTGGTTCACGTAGTGAATCTTACAGTTCTAACTTGCCAACCGTGGTCTGTATGGAGTTGTTCAATAAAGGGCCCAAAATTAAGATAACATAGATGGGAGAGGTCTCTATGAATAGGAATTCCTAAGTATTTGATACCCTGTGAGGGCCAGGCAAAGGGAAAGTTGGACTGGATGGAATCCTATATGGATTTGGGGAGGGAGACATCAAGGGCCTCAGACTTCGCTGCATTGATTGTAAAATTTGACCATGTAACAAAGTGATCTATTTCAGCCATAACAGCATGGATGGATATATGTGATTGAGTGATATATACTAGGACATCATCAGCAAATAGAGAGCACTTGTACTCGGTGCCTCCCACCTCAATCCACCTAATATTGGGGTTATGGCGAATTGATGAGAGCAGGTGCTCCGTCACTAGGATGTATAAGAGAGGGGACAGAGGACATCCCTGCCTTGTCCCATTGGTGATTGTGAAAGGTGATGAAAATGTTCTGATGCACCCCCTGGACCTTGGGACACCCGGAGCCGGACCCTTTTTGGTGGATGCTGGTGGTTGTAGTCTTTGTGGCGGCGACCCGGTTCCGTGGCTCAGGGTGGTCAAACCAGTGGCGGAACTATTTATGTGGTTTTGATGTCCGACTACGCCACCCGTGGATTGCGGTCAGAGTGAACCGCCGCTGCAGGGCAGACCGCTGAGGCTGGTGTTGTGGGTGCAGCAGAGCGTAGCATAACTCCCCACGGGAGGAGTATAGCCTCAGGGCAGTGTATGCGGAGGATGGGGGTGATGGTGCAGGGCAGCAGCAGTAATGACACGGAGTCAGTGATGCAGTCCAGGGCCTTTACTCACAGTTCTTATTTTCCAGACCACGTCTGCAGGTAACGGCTGCCCACGTCGTACTGTGCTCACCAGGTGAGGGGCTCAGACAACTCCCAGATAAATTTGGAGCGCTTCACAGGACCCCCTTTGTGTGTCCTTTGTCTGGCCTTTCTTACCAACCCTTCTGTCTGGCTGCCTCGGGCCTCCTCTTGGTAAACTTGGCGCCAGTTTCCCTGACCCTATGTGGTGCCTTCCTAGCGGGTGTAACGAGGGGCTGCGCCACATAAAATGTCACAGCCTCCGGTTTCTGGCTGAGGGTCGTTTCCTGCCTCCACTAGTTTCGGGGACCGGACTCCCCCTTTGGCCTGACCCCTCCACGCAGGTGGATTCGGGCGTGCGGTGGCGACTCGCCCGTCCGCACCCCTGGGATCCCTTCATTCCTCGTTCCTGGAGCCTTCTCCGCTCCTCTTCCTTCCTTCTCCCTCTTCCAGGCCTGGGCCTCTGTTACTAGGCCCGCCTCCGGAGCAGAGCTCATGCAGAGCCCCTGCTCCCTGCCACTTCTGCTCAGACTTCTCTGCACTGAACTAAGATGGTGCCCACCTTTTATACTCCCTTCTCAATGCACCCAGGAACTGCTTCCTCCCTGCTCCTGCACTACAGGGTTCCCCTTCCTCAGTGTTCCCTCCCCCCACTCCAGCCAGGGACAGGGACTGTCGTGCCCATCTCAGAGGCATATTGGTCGCCCTGCGCCACGGCAATGTGGTGTAATGCATGCAGGTGTCGGGTCCTGATCCACACTCCATCCTTACCTGAGAGTGAGATATCACACCTCTGGGTGAGGTGCAATACCTCTGTAGCAACCGAGCCCTCAGGGTGCTACAGTTCCATTTATCTTCAGCCTAGGTGATGTATTGTGATACAGGGCCGTGATTTTGGCTATAAAAGGGTCCCCTAGACCCCTACCCCAAGATTTTTAAGAGAATCATATATGGCGTGCCAGGAGACTCTATGGAATGCTTTCTCAGCATCCAACGAGAGTATCTAATTACAAATTTTTAACTGCATCTAGCCCAGGAAATACTTTGTGCCTAGTAGCAGTGTCTGCTAGTCAGCGGATTATCCCGGCTGTTAAGCAAGCTACACCACCTGTAGTTTAGACACTTAATTTTTTCAAAGGAAATGCTTCGGGACCATGGGATACTCAGTGAAGAGCATCAGGAGGCACCCCAAGGCATAGGGGCTGGGACTGGCAGTAGGATGCCTTGCGGTGGACAGCCGAGCTCGATCCTTATAAACGCTTTTTAACTGCAGCAGCTTTAGTGGATGCTACCGGAGCTGGAATTACGCGGCTGCTGGCATGAGACTTGCCCTCCAATAGATCCTTGTAAATGGATTTAAAGTGTATTCATTCAAATTAGAGAGACAATTTAAATTAAAAAGCTTAGAGCTGCCTCCACCACAGGGGGGCTCGCTCGACCCACCAGCGGACAGGCACCAGTATTGGGAGAGGTGGGCTGGCCATCAGGGTTCACCGCGGCTCTGGCACAAACCCGGCGACACGGAGGTGGCACGGGCAGGAGATGACTGAACGTGTCGGCTTCTCACTTTTTGGATTTAAGAAGGGCATGACATGCCTATATCTGTGTCTCCCCCTCCTTTTACTCCTCCACCTCTTTTCTTTTCGCATGACTATATGTACTTGTCACTTTTCCATGTGTTAGTTGTGTTTTCAGAGCAGTTTGTCAGCTTTTGGACACCTTTGAAGGTGTTTTCTTTGTGTTTCTATGTGTTTTTGTTTGCCTGCCATTGGTTTTAACGGTGTTCGAAGGTGTTCGACGAACAGTTCGACGAACAGTTCGGCGAACACACGGGTGTTCGACGAACCGAACCGAACTCGAACACTACAGGGGTGGCTCAACACTACCCATCACTCTCCTTCTTGGTCAAATAGCCCTTACACAGCCTGGAGGTGTGTTTGGGGTCATTGTCCTGTTGAAAAATAAATGATGGTCCAACTAAACGCAAACCGGATGAAATTTACCGCTGCAAGATGCTGTTGTAGCCATGCTGGTTCAGTATGCCTTCAATTTTGAAGACATCCCCAACAGTGTCACCAGCAAAGCACCCCCACACCATCACACCTCCTCCTCCATGCTTCACGGTGGGAACCAGGCATGTACAGTCCATCCGTTCACCTTTTCTGCATCGCACAAAGACACAGTGGTTGGAACCAAAGATCTCAAATTTGGACTCATCAGACCAAAGCACAGCTTTCCACTGGTCTAATGTCCATTCCTTGTGTTCTTTAGCCCAAACAAGTCTCTTCTGCTTGTTGCCTGTCCTTAGCAGTGGTTTCCTAGCAGCTATTTTACCATGAAGGCCTGCTGCACAAAGTCTCCTCTTAACAGTTGTTGTAGAGATGTGTCTGCTGCTAGAACTCTGTGTGGCATTGACCTGGTCTCTAATCTGAGCCGCTGTTAACCTGCGATTTCTGAGGCTGGTGACTCGGATAAACTTATCCTCAGAAGCAGAGGTGACTCTTGGTCTTCCTTTCCTGTGGCGGTCCTCATGTGAGCAAGTTTCTTTGATGGTTTTTGCAACTGCACTTGGGGACACTTTCAAAGTTTTCCCAATTTTTTGGACTGACTGACCTTCATTTTTTAAAGTAATGATGGCCACTCGTTTTTCTTTACTTAGCTGCTTTTTTCTTGCCATAATACAAATTCTAACAGTCTATTCAGTAGGACTATCAGATGTGTATGCACCTGACTTCTGCACAACACAACTGATGGTCCCAACCCCATTTATAATGCAAGAAATCCCACATATTAAACCTGACAGGGCACACCTGTGAAGTGAAAACCATTTCCGGTGAGTTCCTCTTGAAGCTCATCAAGAGAATGCCAAGAGTGTGCAAAACAGTCATCAAAGCAAAAGGTGGCTACTTTGAAGAACCTAGAATATAAGACATATTTTCAGTTGTTTCACACTTTTTTGATAAGAATATAATTCCACATGTGTCAATTCATAGTTTTGATGCCTTCAGTGTGAATGTACAATTCTCAAAGTCATGAAAATACAGAAAAATCTTTAAATGAGAAGGTGAGTCCAAACTTTTGGTCTGCACTGTATATATATATATATATATATATATATATATATATATATATATATATAGCCGTATAGATATACATGTAAATATGTATGTGTTCATTAAACTTGAAATCCATAAGGAAAGAAGAAAATGCCTCTTGAGTTGTCTCTCATTTTCGTTGTACATTTGAAGTAATGGACTTTTTATATACTATTATTCCAGTTATACACATAGGCAACAATATTTGATTTCAAAACTCCAATATATATGGAAATGACGTTTCTATAACAGTGTACTGCATGTGATTTGCATCCCGGGGAGGTGTTTTAAGCTTGAAAAGTAACAAGCCAGTGACACAGTAAGTGACGATTCTACAGGCCAATTGATTTTGTGTGCAGGGCCATTCTTTGCAGGAAGTGTAATGAGGAAGACGGTAGGGTTGAGTGCCGAAAACCTGAGAGACCAGTTTTAAAAATAGACCTCAGACAGGCAATACGAAGAAGAACATAGGCTAAAGCATGAGCTAATGAAGAATGAAAAATCAACAATTTTTAAATCCTGTAAGCCTTGCTCTCTATAGATGACTTCCAATCTGTCAGCTTTAAACCCTGAACAATAATACAAGACATGGAAAGATTTTCTCGTGGGAGAGATGTCTTCACTCTTTGGCAAAATCCATTCTAAATTCCTTTTACATAATATTGCTATTGACAATTTTGTACAAAGTTTTATTTTTTAAACTTTTGTTGCAGAAAAAAAAGTTTAAAGAAACAGACAAAATCTGATTTCAACGTCGGTAACTCAAGAATTTCCCGGCAGTTTCCTTAAAGTTATTTGATTACATGAATATCAAAATAAGCAGAAAAATAGGCCAGGTGAGATTTTTATGTTAATATTGGCAAAAACATCACTGATTGTGTCTTGGAATAAAGCATGACTGTTCCAAAACTATCACTCAAACAAGAAATAAAAAATAATAATAATACATTTATATTCATGTAGGAGATAGAAATTCTGTATCCTGTCGTCATGATATTCAATAGGTGGGCTATTTCTACACTAAGGAACAAAAACAGAGTAATACATTACAGAGTTAAAAGCATTTTCTATTTCGGAAGCGCATGTATTTTGGGTTTTAAAAAAATATTTTGCAAAATTTGTTTCAATAATAATATCTGACGTTTTGGCTTTTATAGCTGGCTGCAGAAAGAGTTAAAAGTAAAATTGTCAGTGAGTTCTATTTGTCTTTGGGGTTTCTAAATAGAGAGAATTGATTCTACACCAATTAAAATTGATCAAAATTTCCCGAATTTAGAAGATTCAAGCAAATCCGAATTTTGGGCAAATTGTTGGGTGGTTGGCCATCATTTTGCTGGATTCTAAAAGGCTCTCAGGGTGTTAAAAATTTTTACACTTACCTAGCCCAAACTGTCACCTATCCAGCCATGCTATCCCTCTCCACTATGGTCCACAGTCTGCTCCAGTCTTCAGTTGTCTTCTACATTGGGGTCTCAGCATCTCCAGGCCCTCTGCATTGTCTAGGGCCTCAAGGTCTAGGTCACGTGGCAACGTCATGAAGTCATGTGGAGCCTACTTAATGATGTTTTGCATCCTAATCAGTGCCAAGGTTGCCAAAATGAGGTGAGTGAAGATGACTGAAGACGGAAGTTGAGCGTAGACCGGAGTGGAGAGGGGCTAGACAAATGTGGGATGGGGTAAGGTGCTTTTTTTTTTAACCTACATTTATTCTGCTCTATGGCCTGGAAAGATATAATTTTATTTGCAGGGAATACATTTAATATGAATTGAATTTTTGGACCAAATTCGAGAAGACCTATCATATCAAATTCCAACAGATCTTCCAATCTTATTCATGAACAAATCAAAGTTCAACTTTCATGTGATCATAATTCAGCTTAGAAGATTGTTCATGAGAAGCGAAACTATGGTTATAGACCTGCAATCAGAATAAACTCACTGATGGATTCTCTGTCAACTCTGCAGCCATCTTTGTACAGTGACGCTTAAAGGCTGCGAAAGCCAAACGATCCAACAATTAAGTCATATAGTAAAAATATTTTTTGATTAAACATGATTGCATTGAAAGTGTAACTTAAGTTTCAGGGAACTCTTCAGAAAAAGCTGTTATACTTGTATACATGGGCTATTTGTGGCATTTACATGATTTGTATCCAGCATTTTTATTACTTGTTCTTCTGACACATAAGCCTCAGCACTTTCTACTGGTATCTTTCTGCTTGTGTTTCCCTCCTGCTTTTCACCTGTAGTTTCTTCATAGAATTTTATTGGTATCATGTATAATTTCATATCTCACTGCAGACAGATTTGTAGACAGATTTGAGCCTTTTTTGAGAGTGACTGATCAAAGAAGAAGCAATTGATAAGGTAAGGAATAATTTAAGTTTTTATACTATTAAGCTCTGTTCATATTAGGAACATGGATTCATTTAGAGTGCTAACGAGATTGCCAGGCACCTCCCTGCCTCTGCCCTACTATCCTGTTATCTATAACTTCCTTCGTGAGAAAATGGTCTCATGTGCATCCAGTTTCTCAAGATCAAAGTTATGTAAAGTATATCTTATGGCTCCTAATCAAATATCTATTTCTATTTCAATGTCTGAGTGTGAGTGTCCCACAATCCTGAAGAAAAGGCTGTATACATAGTGTGCAGTATTTGGTGTAAATCACTATGTGACATTAATCTGCAAAAGCATAAAATAATTAAAATTGTGCTATGTTTAGTATACTCTTTTTTTCTCTTATGTGTAATAATCAAAAGATAGAGGACAGTGGCTGATATACGAGTGCTGGAGAGTATGAAGGACTGTGGTCACACCTAAAGAGGAGACCTCACATTTTAACAGCCCTGTATAGAGGTGCTGAAAAGAGAACTGTATATTGCATACAGTGGTGGCCAAAAGTATTGGCACCCCTGCAATTCTGTCAGATAATACTCAGTTTCTTCCTGAAAATGATTGCAATCACAAATTCTTTGGTATTATTATCTTCATTTAATTTGCTTGCAAGGAAAAAACACAAAAGGGAATGAAGCAAAAAGCAAATCATTGATCATTTCACACAAAACTCCAAAAAGGGGTCGGACAAAAGTAAACTCTATGTTGATGCTTTTTGCCAAAAAGCTCTACTTTTGTCTCATCCGACCAGAGAACATTCTTCCAAAACATTTTATGCTTTCTCAGGTAAGTTTTGGCAAACTCCAGCCTGGCTTTTTTATGTCTTGGGGTAAGAAGTGGGGTCTTCCTGGGTATCCTACCATACAGTCCCTTTTCATTCAGACGCCGACGGATAGTACGGGTTGACACTGCTGTACCCCCGGACTGCAGGGCAGCTTCAACTTGTTTGGATGTTAGTCGAGGTTCTTTATCCACCATCCGCACAATCTTGCGTTGAAATCTCTCGTCAATTTTTCTTTTCCGTCCACATCTAGGGAGGTTAGCCACAGTGCCATGGGCTTTAAACTTCTTGATGACACTGCTCACGGAAGACACAGGAACATTCAGGTCTTTGGAGATGTACTTGTAGCCTTGAGATTGCTCATGCTTCCTCACAATTTGGTTTCTCAAGTCCTCAGACAGTTCTTTGGTCTTCTTTCTTTTCTCCATGCTCAATGTGGTACACACAAGGACACAGGACAGAGGTTGAGTCAACTTTAATCCATGTTAACTGGCTGCAAGTGTGATTTAGTTATTGCCAACACCTGTTAGGTGCCACAGGTAAGTTACAAGTGCTGTTAATTACATGAATTAGAGAAGCATCACATGATTTTTCAAACAGTGCCAATACTTTTGTCCACCCCCTTTTTTAGGTTTGGTGTGGAATTGTATCCAATTTGGCTTTAGGACAATTCTTTTTGTGTTTTTTCATTGAAGACAAATTAAATGAAGATAATAATACCAAAGAATTTGTGATTGCAATCATTTTCAGGAAGAAACTGAGTATTATCTGACAGAATTGCAGGGGTGCCAATACGTTTGGCCACCACTGTATGTACTGTATCTTTGGACCATATTGTTCTAGTAAAATAACTGTTGCAATGTTAAACCCATACAGCCAGTGTCAGACTGAAGAACATTGGGCCAGAGGATTTGATTCTGAGGGCCCACCTTTCTCCCCCACTCAAGAACCCCATACAAGCTGCAAAGTTTGCACTATGAACTCTCCTGAAGGAGAAGCCAGGGGCCACTGGAGGATTCTCCGGTTCTCTCGTGGGCCAGTCCAACCCTTCATGCAGCACACAAATGGCACCCAGATATCATCCGAGTAGTGTATGTGTTTTTCACGGACCCATAGACTTGTATTGGCCCTTGTCATCTGTGCTGCCAGAAAAAAATGGACATGTCTCCCTGTGTTTTACATGGACAAATAGTCTATGTAGAAAGACGAACATGTGCATAGCAGCATAGATCATAATGGTCTGTGTGGGCCCGGTGAAAAAAACGGATATCACACATACTGGAAACACGAACATGTGAAGGAGGCCTCAGGATGTGATATTTTGACTGTTGTGGAATTAGAGGTTGACTGAATTCGGGGTCATGTGTATGGATCCTTATTGTGTTGCGCAGGTTCTGTTATAGGTTTGTCCAAATTATAAAAGAAGGGCCGGTGACCAGCACTTCATGGTCAGACTTTGAGAATCAGTTAGCAAGATCATGAGCTAGTGAATGCAAATAGGCAGCGTACAATACAGTCATTGTTCGTGTTTTGGTTGGAGTCTAGCCAGCTGAAGCCAGGAGAGACCCTAAGGTTGTGTGTAGACATTGCGTTTTTGCTTCATTATTGCTGCCTTTTTTCAGGGCTGATTTGTCATAAAACCTGAAGGGTTTCCTGATGCCAGAAAAGTGAATGAGAATCCTGAAGTCTCATGCACATGTTGATTATTTGCGATTTGCATATTTAAATTTGCAGTATGTCAATTTTTTCAGCGTTTTTGCTGCAAATTTCACCCATATTAGGAGAAATCTGCATTAAAAATTCAGCAAACATGCAGCGTAAATGCGGCAAAAATTAGCATTTTTGCCTCTACATTTTTCATGCCAAGAAATGGTGCCAAAATTTTTGTACCAACTACGTAACGAGGGCTCATACTCTAAGATGCAAAAGGATGTTTTTTGATCGCCGCCTACTCTATGTTGCAATTTCTCTTGACTGGCATTATATTTAAGCAAGAATTGCAACTGAAATCTTGGATAAATACAATAATGAATACATCGGTTTGTGCACTCCTTCATGACTAGCATCTACAAGTAGGACTAGTACAAGTAGGGAAACCCTAGCGAAAATAGTGACCTTTTGGACTGGTGCAAGAAAGAATGCCCTAGTGACATTACTGACCTGCATCAGTGACCTTTCCAACTTGCCTGCCCTGCAACCCTATGTAGTGTGTTAAACTGTGGACAATACAGATACACATTTCAATACAATACACATTTCCTGCCGAATGGAACGCATCGTGATGCGCAATGCCACTTTAGGACAAGCGCAGTAACAGCTGACTGCACTTTAACACGTGGACCAATGACACCCCCAATAGGGAAGTGCTCCAAGCCTCTATATGGCCACAATATAGGAAAGCTGCATGGGCTAAATGAAACGCACGCCGTTCTAAAGAACCTATATAAAGGGATTTGACTTCCAAGTGTACAGACCATCCCTGAGGGTACACACTCTCTACAGCGATAGGGGCCTTACCAAATGCCATCTCTACAATTGAACAGCTAAGTATTTATGTTTTTGCTCGAATTATATTACCTAATACATCACTCCTAATGATTCATGAACCTTTGGAGTTATTTTTGTCTACCTTGCAATTTGTGACCTATGAAGTTCTAGGTATAGCGGACCAAATTGGGCTATTCAGCCTGATATTTTCCTAGGTTTGACAGATCAAATTCAGTCTATCATGGTTTGATCACTCAGTTAATCTCTCTCCACTGATATAACATATGATATTTAGATTTAGATTTATATCAACGGGATATGACTTTTGTCCATCTATACTTACTATACCTTATTGAGGAGGTTCCTTTCAAGTAAAATTGTATTGTTTTGGGTATATACCTTATCTTCTCCTTAACCTTGACTGATATATAAGATACATATCTGCAGCAGCACCAGCACTTTTTGACCCTCATCTCTGATCCCTTCCTAACAGGGTATAACAGGGAAAGAAGGGTCAGCCACCAGTGAGTGGGGGCACCATGTTCGTAGGTCTAGAGTGCCAATCTCCACTGAAAGATAGAAGAAATGTTGAGAGATTTAACAGGGATGAGAATATGTCCCCAGACTGATCAACTCAGGTCTGCCATGGTCTTGTGTATCCAACTAATCCTTTTCCATTGAAATACTGTATGGTATGTTAAATTTTATACCAGCTGGGTATGAATTTTTGTCTATTGATATATGTCAATGAGAGGGTTGTTCTTACATAATATTACATTACCGTTTTTCTGCCTGTTAGTACATATCCTATGTTATTGTTACTCTCCTTGACACCAATTGGTCACATATGATTTATTTTTGCAGCGGCACTAGCACTTTATGACCAAGATTTTTGATCCCTCCCCTCGACTTGTGAATCTTCCCAGCTCACACACTGTGCGTTGCAAGGATAAGCCCTTTTCTGCCCAGGGAACGGCGGTCAAGTATGTGATTTTCATAATCCCAGGCAGACCTCATCTAGTAGGTGCCAACTAGACAGGTTCTGCCCGGGAGTATGCATATCGCATACTTGTCCGCCGTTCCAGGGCAAGACAAGGGCGAATCCTCGTAGCTCACAGTCCTCTGTGACTTTGTGTAAGTGCAGACTTATCATTTTAGACTGGACAGGCCCTTTAAAGGAGCATCAATGAGAACTACCGCTAATAGTCGGTTTGGCATTTGAGATTTGGAACTTGAGATCAATCTAAGGTCCTACTTTTTAGTCATCTTATGTTTTATTTATTCCAAAATACCTCTGCTATAAAATGCCAAGAATATATAACCATCCAAACGCAACATAATTCCATCATATAATCCCATGATACATTATACGATATTGCAATTAAATTTCGAAATAATACCAACATATACTGTGAAATAATACTGGTTGGTTTTAGTTAGTTCTTGATTTTTCTAGGCAATTGTCCAGCTTGTTGATTTACCCTAATCATGCAATACGCTGAAGCTAATCAGTTTACCGTAATTATACTTTAAAAAGATCCTATCGCTCGATTCATGTTGCTCAAACCCTGGGTGGCATGAATAAGAACTTGGATGCTTGGTTGCAGCCAGGTATGTTCTTCTCTGAAACGCTCTGACGTTTTCAGAAAAAACATAGTTTATAAAGCTTCTCGAACAGCACAGGGAAAGACATGACTGGTTTGACACTGCTCCGGCTGGCTTCTCCTGCATCATTCTAGTTGATTGACTGGTCTCTACTGAAGTATGTACATGGGAGAAACCTGTCAATTAACTTAAGTGGTGTGGGAACAAGCAGTCGGAGGCAGCGCAAGACTAGTCTTATCTCTCACTATTGTCTCCAGCTGGCTCATCAAAATGTCCCGGCATCTTAGAGAAGAACATTTCATGCTGCAATCGTGCAATGAGGCTATGATTCATGATGCCCATGGTTTGGGCAGCATGATTCAAATTACAGGTTCCTTTTAAAAAAATGAGATATTTTTTGCATCATCAGTTTCATTATTATCAATCACTAGAGCTTCCCCATACATGTTGGCTGTTGGCTGAATGACTGTTTGGCCAATCGATTGGCCCTCTTTCTCAAATATAGTACTGCTGGCTGTACCGATCACACCTGTGTATTACAAACCCATTGCCAGATATTTCTATGACCTATGCAGTCTCATTCTGATGCTCCATATCCTTTTTTTCATAAAAGTCACCTCCAGGTCACGTAGAGCAAAGCATGATGCTGGGAGTCTGCAGGGAGGTGACGTCAGTGACAATCAAAAAACAGCACTGGACACTGGAGAAATTGGTGGTAAGTGAGTATATTAATACACTCACATTACATAACATGTATGTATACACACATTAATTCATAAAAAACGTTAGTATGAGAGCTTCTTTAAGAATCAGAGGTCTGAATTTGGACATGCCGGATCCTTATCTCTCTCAACAATCATCTGTTGGGGACTCCCATACACTTTAAACTGTCGGCCAAACCTGTTGATATCAGTAGATTTGGCTGATGTTAGTCTAATGTGTATGGGGGCTTTAAGACTCTGCACACAGCATCAGACCCTGTATGCCCCCAATATGCAAGTAAATGCCATTATACAGAGATACAGGTAAAAAAAAATTAAAAGATAGTTATAAATTAGGGTCCGTGGTCAACGAAAAAATTTCTGTGTAATTGATTTCCAATTTTACAAAAAAATGAATCAAAAATCAAGATTCTTAGTAATTCACTTCTGTGAAGATTTGGCAGTCGCTGGCCACTATTTTTTTGAACCAATTAAACCAATTAAAAGGTAAAAATAATTTAAAAATCCTTATACTCACCCTACCGCTCACCTCTTTGGCCCCTCCTCGCTACTCTGTCACCCATTTGGTCCTCTTCACATCTTCTGATCCCCTCCACTCATGATGAAACCCATGGGTCTCTCATAATGATGAAGCCAGGAGCAGTTCTGTTCTTGTTTGCAATAGTTTATTGTACACATCATGACATCGAGACTAGGGATGTGCGGACCTGTGGATGTTTGGGTTCATCCAGTTCGACAACTTTAGTCCAAAGTTCAGTTCGGGTACTGGAACTCTTCCCGAACTTGAACCCGAACCCCATAGAAGTCAATGGAGACCTGAACTTTAGTGCTGTAAAATGGTCGTAGGAAGGGCTAGAGGGATGCCAAAAGAAGCAGAGTCCCACCAACGAGCCTCTCTCGCTCTCTTCATCTGAACTCCGAACACTAAAACCGACTTCCAGGAGAAGTCCGTGTTCGGAGTTTAGCACCTGACATTGTCCAGAATGGACACCAAACGTTATAGTTCGGGTTTGCTCATCTCTAATCTTGAGCTTTTGCAGGAGATTTTAGCGTGAGCAGCAGTGATCAGAAGATGCGCTGAGGTCTGGACAAGTAATGGTGAGGATTGGAGGGGCTGGAGTAGTGATCAGTGAGTATAAGGATTATTTTTTCTTTTTTTACATGTTTTGTTTTTTTATGCTCTGGGTTCCGGAGAAATCCCATAGAATGATAAGGGACATTAACTTCCCAGAGAACAATGCAAATTGAATTTCCACGGGAAAAATAGCATGAACAGACAAATTCGAATCTTGCCTGTTCCACTCATCTTTAGTACAGATAAGATATTTTTGTGATGGCCCTCTATTTAGGAAAACGCATTCAACCGACACATACAACCCAATCGAGAGCAAAATGATGCTTATTTTGAGCCCATAAGGTGAATGAAGCCCTATGGATACATTTCATATATTAGCCAAGAGTTTTTCCTGCCATATATCCTAAATGTTTGGCGTATACACTGTGCACTAGGCCTAATAATACCATAGTTATTACTTCATGTGGAGCAGCATACATCTGCAGAAAATTGCATTTTGTGTTGATTTTAGCATTAATATGTCATCTACCTTAACCAATATTTGTAGGTTTAAAATGATTCTCTTTTTTTTCTGTTTATTTTATGCCGGTGAAATTATGAATGTGTGACTTAAACCTTTGGAATACAAATTACATGGAAAATTTAATTTAAGAAACTGCCCAACAATACATTATTGGAGAGCGTTGTGTGCTCTATATGATTAATGTTGCAATTGCTTCAGTTATATTCTACGTGTGTTTTGGAAGATTTTTTTTCTTAAAGTTTATTTAAGTTTATTCAAAAAAAGAATATTGCTGAAATATCACAGAAAGCAAGGAAAACCTGGGATGTGTTATATAGCTAGTGTTTTATGAAGCTTTTTTTTATTATTGTATACGTTTGATCACGATTTTGCTCAAGGATTTGACGGTACACAACTTTGGCATGACATAAAAATTTAAATTCCTGAAGCAACCCATAGGGGCACTGTTAAAGAGTTTCATATCCCACAACATGGGCATATATACATTGTTTTATGATCAGTAATAAATGAGTGTGCTCGTCACTGCTCAATACTCGATCGAGCATCAAGATGCTTGGCTACACTCGTTACCTGATCACTATGCTCAAATACCCGGCCATCATGTTTCGCGGCTGTTAGACAGCATTTGGGGATTGGCTGCCATACACGGTAATGTCGTAGCCGTGTTGGCCACTGGCATTACTGCGATTGGCCGGCTGCATCGTGTCATCAAGTCTTATATAAGACACGATGACGCAATGCTTGGTACATTCTCCTCTGGAAGCAGCTCAGGGAAAGTTCAGGGAAAGTGAATCTAGGAGGAAAAGCTTAGAAAAGAGCAGACATATAGGCAGTGTTTAATTGCTATTGCAGTATTTGTATACCGCTGCTGCACCATTAAAACAACAGTCCTTTTCAGGGCTACATACTGTCCTTTCTCTAATAAAACAGCTGTTACCTGTATTCAGTGTAAGGATAGCTGATGGAAGAGGGATAGTTTTGGATTAGAGGCATATAGGCAGGATTTATTGCCTTACTGTCCTTTTATAGATATACTGCTGCTGCAACCTAAAAGCAAAATTCCTTTTCAGGGCTACATACTGTATATTCTTTTCCCTCTTAATACCGGAAAGTTTGCAGGTACATATTATATACCTAATTTAAAATGCTCCAGGCATGTGACCCTCGCTCCAAATTTTTAGAGGGTCATATTGCGGCACTCGCTCCAAATTTTTAGAGGGTCATCATTTGGCATTCACTCAAATTTTTTAGAGGGCCATCATGTGGCCCTTGCTCCAAATTTTTAAATGGTCAACATGTGGCCCTTTCTCCAAATTTTCAGAAGGTTATCATATGATGCCCTCCTTCATA
Source organism: Phyllobates terribilis (assembly GCF_046119375.1). Taxonomy (NCBI): domain Eukaryota; kingdom Metazoa; phylum Chordata; class Amphibia; order Anura; family Dendrobatidae; genus Phyllobates; species Phyllobates terribilis. The sequence continues at coordinate 117,263,998 of NW_027362770.1, forward strand.
ATTTTTACAGGATGTGTATGAGGCCTACTTCTACAATTTGCTTACATATATATATGTATACTCCCAAGGAGTTAATATTTCTAAGCCCTTGCAGTTAGTGCATAGGCTTTACCAGTCCAGGAGTCCCACTCCTTAAAAAGGGAAAAAATGTTTTCTGATGCCCTCCTTTACGTTTCTTCCAGGGTGTATTGCAGTCCCTCCTTCTAATTTTTGGCAGCCCTTGTACTTAGTGCATATGCGTTATGAGTCTAGGAGTCCCACTACCTAACAATTTTAACAGAATGTGTGTGAGACCCTCCTTTATGTTTACGACAGGGTATATCGGAGTCCCTCTTGCTTCTAATTTTTGGCAGTTCTTGCATTGTCCGCATAGGGTTTGAGAGATTCAGAGTCCCTCCTACATTAATTAAACAGGATGTGTCGACCATGTCTCACACCACATGCCCAGACAAGGTAGTAAAATTACATTTACCGATGACTACTGGGTGTAGTTTTATCCCTCCCCCTACTATGTCATCTACTGTAGTCACAGGAGACTGGGACATACGGTGAGAGATGGTCTGGCTATCAAGGGGTGGAGGAGGCTTTTTTTTTCTTTTTAATTTTGCCTTATACACAAGTTATTACCCTGGAAAGAATGTTTTCCTGACATTTTTTCCTGTAAAATCCATTTTATTTTCTGTTTTGGATGTTTTATTGTCAGTCCCTAAAAGTGGTGTAATACTCTAACAACATTGTTCCCAGCAGCGACCTGGAAGTCAGAGATGCATCTGAGCATCTTCCCCATGCTGTTCCCAATCCATTTCAGCACTGTTTCCATCCACTTCCATGATTTTCCTGCCTCCCCAGCCCTCCTGTTTGGGTCTTCCTGAAAAATTCTCGAGTTTCCTAATGACTTCCATTATGCTCGGTACTCTAGTCGAGCCAGTCCAAGCATCTTACCTGCTCAATTTGAGTACCAAGCACTTGAGCATTTTAGTGCTCGATCATCACCAGTTATGATTGTATTATTGTTGTTGTACTGCTACACTTTCAGATTTGCCTTTTGAAGTTTGTCCTATCTTTCTCACTGTAGTGTAGCTCTGATGCAGGTAACGCCTCTCTTATTCCTGTTTTTAGTTAGTATTGGGTCAGCCATAATTGTATTGTGTTCATCTTCTGTACATCTCTGGTTATAAATCATCTTTTCATCTTCTGTTTCTGTTGTGCATAATTCAAGAATTTCAGCCTGAGAATAAACCTCTCCTTCATACATGCCTCCGAGACTGACACCGCCTGACAAAGTTCTTGGTGTGAGTACTGGTTCAACACAGACATTCATAGAGCGACTGTCTCATGAGCCCCACACTTGCAGACCAGTTATGGAGTCAGAATAATGGGGTTTCCACTTCTAGGACAGTAATCCTTAGGATAGGGCATTGATATTAGACTGATTGGGTCTGACAATCTGTAGCGCTGGTAAGGGATATATCATAAGAGTGTTTTAGAAGACAAACAGACTGCTGTGATCATCTCAGAGATACAATAGATTTCAGTTTATTTTGGAAGGGGTTCTCCTACGATGATGATTACTTTTCCTTAGACTAGGTCATGAATATCAGATCTGTATGGATCAGACTCCTGACCACCCCAATGATAAGCACATTTGAAATGGTTGAGGTGCACCGTAAATGGCACAGCTACGTACATTGTGTATCATCTGTGAATAGTACTGAGAGCTTTCTTCCATTCACTTGTGTCCTTGTAGCACCAGTCACGGTCACTACACAATGTACACAGCTGTCCCTTTTTAAGCGCATCGCCGTCCCTTTTATGGAGCGAGGCTGATCGTGTTTAGTTGGAATTTGGCCTCAACTATGTGTGTCACCCCAGGCCTGGATGCCACAAATATTAAGGGCTGTGTCTGAGAGCAGGAGGGAGGTTCCCTGGTCAGGGACAATTAGCATACAGCACCTCCTGCCCAAGGCCAGTAGGGGGAGCTGGCTGCCCCTATAAAAGCTGGTACTGGGGGCAGGGTTAGAGGAGAACTGGACGACCTAGCTCAGGACTGAGACTGGTCCCAGAGAAGGAGGGACAGTTCAGCTGCAGCTGAGGAGTCTGTGAAGCAGAGGAGGATCTGCAATCCAGGGACAGAGGCGACGAGAGCCGGTCCTTGCTGAGAGAACTACACAACCGGACATTGGGGGTCCGAGGCAGTCAGGGTTGCAAGCCCAGCAGCAGAGAACCAACCCGCGAGGGATTTCAGGTCCCTTGGCCTATGAAGCCTGGAGGCTCCACCACACAGAGGGACCAGTACAGCATGAGGAAGCAAAAGGTACCTAAGGCCCGAGTCGCAAGCCATACAGGCGAAGTACATGGCCAGCTCAGGGACGTGGGCTATCACACCACGATAAGTGGGATAGTCAGCAAGGGCAGAGAGAGAACGGCAGGCCTTCACACTCACCCTGACCAGTGGGGCTCGCCCGAATGCTCTCAGATACCCAGGCCCATTCCTACCCGGTACTCCTGTTGGGTCAGTAATAACATCTGCAGTAAAAGACCCTGGACTGCATTATTGGACTCTGTGTGATTTCTGCTGCATCTGCACCATCACCCCCAGTACCCTATTACACTGCCCTGAGGCTACACTCTTCCCGTGGGGAGTTATCCCATTCCAGTGCTGCACACCAACACCAGCCTCAGCAGTCTGCCCTGCAGCAGCGGTTATCTCTGACCGCAATCCATGGGTGGCGTAGTCGGACATCCATAACTCTAATACTAGACTGCCACAGCATTTGGTCTGACCACGCTGAGCCACGGGATCGGGTTGCCACTACTACCCCCATCATCACACTGAAGCCCGGTTCCGGGTGCCCCACGGTCCAGAGGGCGAGTCATATGCAAATCATATACTTGCGGTCGCCTAACAGTCCGATCTTGCCGGCAATACCAGAGAATCCTGACAGCATGCAGTTTGTGCAATCTAAGAATTCAGAAGTCACTCAAGTCCCATTGAGTGACTTTTGACTTTTATCAGAAGATCAAATAAACCCTTTAATATCAAAATGCAATAAGAATATTAGTAAGTTTTATGATTTGGTACCGAACTGTTTTTTCCTTTCTTTTAAAATAAGATTACGATAGCTTGAAACAAAATAGGGGAATATTGATCAAAACTGCGAATTCTTAGACAATACAAATTTAGAATAGACAGTTCTAAAATGTATGGGTGAGTGAACACGAACCTGAAAGTTTGAGGTTCGGACCGGACGCCTAGAGTCCAGTATCCAACCCATAATATGGACATTTAACTGTATGTCTGGTTTCCTGTTCGGGTTCACCAGTCTAATAAATCTTATTGAAAGGCTGCAGCGCAGCCAATCAACAAGCATTTAGACTATGGGCACTTCCGGAGCCACCACAGCCATGCCAAGCATTGGCATGTCTGTGATTGGCCGGTGCAGCTCGTAACCCAGCCTGTATTAAGGCCGAACGAATCATGAGTGTCGCCGCCGTTATGCTCTCACTAGTGTAGGGATAGGATGCACCTGGAGTGATGGATAGATTCTGACTGTGCACTCTGCAAACACAGCCCTGTGTTTACTCTGCAACCCCTATATGTGCTATTTGTGTTGTCAAAGCTGTTGTGTGTACTCTACAAACCCGTCTGTACTTTGCTAAAAGTCCCCATGTGTACTCTGCCCCTTCCACCTGTTGGAGAACTGTTCCTTTAAGCATCTCTCTGTTCTCTGCACCTTCCACCTGTGGGAGTACTGTGCCTTTAAGCTGTTGTGTGCAGTCTGACCCCTCCGCCTGTGTGAATACTGTGCCTTTAAGCTGCTGTGTGTATTCTGCACCCTCCACCTTTGGGAGTACTGTGCCTTTAAGCTGCTGTGTGTACTTTGCCCCCTCTGCCTGTGGGAGTACTGTTCCTTTAAGCTGCTGTGTGTACTCTGCCCCTTCCACCCATGGGAGTACTGTGCCTTTGAGCTGCTGTGTGTACTGTGCCACCTCTGCCTGTGGAAGTACTGTGCCTTTAAGCTGCTGTTTGTACTCTGCCCCCTCTGCCTGTGGGAGTTTTGTATCTTTAAGCTGCTTTGTGTACTCTGACTAATCCACCTGTGGGAGTACTGCCCACTGCACCTGTGGGAGTACTGTTCCTTTTAGCTGCTGTGTGCGCTCTGCCTCCTCTGCCTGTGGGAATACTGTGCCTTTAAGCTGCTGTGTGTACTCTGCTCCCTTCACCTTTGGAAGTACTGTGCCTTTAAGCTGCTGTGTGTACTCTGCCCCATCTGCCTGTGGGAGTACTGTTCCTTTAAGCTGCTGTGTGTACTCTGCACCCTTTCCCTGTGGGAGTACTGTGCTTTTAAGCTGCTGTGTGCACTCTGACCCCTCCGCCTGTGGGAATACTGTGCCTTTAAGCTGCTGTGTGTACTCTGCCCCCTCTGCCTGTGGGAGTACTGTTCCTTTAATCTGCTGAGTGTACTCTGCACCCTTTACCTTTGGGAGTACTGTTTCTTTAAGCTGCTGTGTGTACTCTGCCCCTTCCACCTTCTACTCTGACTAATCCACCTGTGGGAGTACTGCCCACTGCACCTGTGGGAATACTGTTCCTTTAAGCTGCTGTGTGTGCTCTGCCTCCTCTGCCTGTGGGAGTACTGTGCCTTTAAGCTGCTGTGTGTACGCTGACTAATCCATCTGTGGGAGTACTGTTCCTTTTAGTTGCTGTGTGTACTCTGCCTCCTCTGCCTGTGGAAGTACTGTGCCTTTAAGCTGCTGTGTGTACGCTGATTAATCCATCTGTGGGAGCACTGTACCTTTAAGCTGTTGTGTGTACTCTGCCTGTGGGAGCACTGTACCTTTAAGCTGCTGTGTGTGCTCTGCACCCTCCACCTGTAGGAGCATTGTACCTTTAAGCTGCAGTGTGTACTCTGCCCCATCTGCCTGTGGGAGCACTGTACCTTTAAGCTGTTGTGTGTACTCTGCCTCCTCTGCCTGTGGGAGTACTGTCCTTTAAGCTGCTGTGTGAACTCTGCCCCCTCCGCCTGTGGGAGTACTGTTAATTTAAGGCACTGTGTGTTTTCTATTAGTCTGAGAAATTAATAATTGGCATCAGTCGTCTCATTGCTATTAGTAGGCCCCAAAAATAATTTTTCAGGCATGGTGTCAGTTTTCCAGTACTTTTGTAAATTAATATATCACATCAGCCTTCTCATTGCCATTTAAAAGCCCCAAAAATAATTTCTCAGGGCTTGTGTGTTTTTTATTAGTCTGGCAAATTAATAATTGGTCTAAGCCATCTACTTTCCATTTGTAGGCCAAAGACATAATTTTACAGGACCGCTGTGTTTTTATGATACTGTTGCAAAAAAATAAATCTACTCTTCGGCCATCTCTAGTGTTTACAAAATCAAGTTACAAAAATGAGGAGAGCATCAAATAAGGGACGTGGACATGGAGGTGCTGGTGTAGCTGCTGATGGTGTGGGTGGTGTAGGGAGCGGACGTGGTCATTCTGTACCTGCTACGTGCACAATTACAACACCTTCCTCTAGTGCACGCAGGCGACAGGACGTTATGAGTCCTTTCGTAGGCCTGAATACCGCTTGCCGAATGGTGAGGCGACAAGATGTTCATAGGGTGTTAGAGTGGACGGCTGAGAGCGCCTCCAGTTTCTTCGCATTCCACGCAGAAAGTGCACAGTTGGCACCTGAGGACCATGTTCATCTGGCTTCCACTTCATCCCCTTGCAAATGAGCGAAGCAGTCTGAGCCCTAAGTCATGCAGCAGTTTCTTCTGCTTTTTGATAACTCCTCTGGTTGGGGTTTCCTTGCCCATCCATGTGCACCTGATCCAGAAGTGGAAGAGACTGAGTGCACTGATGCCAAACCACTTAATTTGGTTGGATGATGAGTACGTGGGAGGGCTAGTGCACACGGTCAGTGGACCATCGCAGCACATGTCAGATGATGGCGAAAGTTAATCATCAACTGCAGTGTCTTTATGCAGTGTGCAGACTGGCAAAGAGGGCAGAGTTGAGTCAGTGGAAGATGATGCGGGGGATGATGAGGTCCTACACCCCATATGGATCGGAGACTATCCTACTGACGTGTGCACTTTGGAGGAAAAGGAGGTGGCCATGCTGCCACAACAGCACAGCAAAAGAGGGAGCAAGGTGCAGAGGCACAATGGGAAGCCCCTAGCCACTACATTGGCTGCTACTGGCCACCGCGGCGCCGATATAAACACCAAAGACAGCTCAAAAGAGCTCCTTGGTGTGGCATTTCCTCAGGGAATGTGCTGCCGACAAGCGACAGGTGGTTTTCAATCTGTGCCATCAGACCATGAAGTGAGGCATAAATGTTCAGACCTATATGACGAGGCATCTGAATTCCAAGCAAGAGGTGCAGTGGAGTACGCACCTTAAAAATCATGACATATCTGAGCCTCCTTCTGCTCCATATTCTGCTGCGGTCTCAGCCTCTTCCTGACACTCACGATCAACAGGGCCACCTGCCTCCCCCCAAAGAGAAAATATGACCGCATCACCACCACCACCTGTGTACCTGAGCATCTCCACACCGTCCCATGGAAGTATTCAGATTTACATCCCACAAGTAATCGAGAGAAAGAGGAGATACCAGCCTAGCCACCCACGAGCCATGGTACTGAATGACAGCATTTCAAAATTACTGTCCTTTGAAATACTGCCATTCCGGCTGGTGGAGATGGGCAGTTTTAAAAAAATGATGTTGGTGGCTGTCCCGATGTTCCCAGCCGCCACTACTTTTCCCAGCGGGCCATCCCTGCCCTGCACAAACAAGTTGTGGACCAAATCAAGTGTGCATTGCGCAATGTCATTAGTGGTAAGGTCCACATAACCACCAATATGTGAACAAGTAAGCATGGCCAGGGATGTTACATCTCCCTAACTTCCCACTGGGTAAATGTAGTGGTGGCTGGGGCAGAGGCGGAAGGCATTCTACCTCATGTAATACCACCACCTAGTATTGCTGGACGTTTATTTGTCCAGGTTCCCTTCTCCTCCTACTCTTCTTCCTCTACCGCCTCCTCATACGGTTACTGGAACACCTGGACCACCAACTTGAGCATAGTCAGTGGGAAACAACAGCAGGTCATTCTTAAACTCCACTGGGGGAAAAATCCTGCAATGCACAGGAGTTGTGGACTGGGATCATACAACAGACAGATGAGTGGTTGCTGCCAGTGAACCTCTTGCCCGGCCTGGTGGTGTGCGTGGGCTAAATCTTAAAGCACCTCTGGGCCTAGCTGGTTTGATGCACATCCCATGCCTGGTGCATGTCCTTAACTTGGTGGTGCAAAGCTTCCTGAAAAACTACCCACACATCTCTAAGCTGCTACTGAAAGTGCGGGCAGTGTGTGCACTTTCGGCGTTCTCACCCCGCTGCTGCCGCCGATCTGTGCTGCAGCATCACTTCTGCCTTCCCGCTCACCGACTGATATGCGACGTACCAACAAGGTGAAACTCCACCTTGCATATGCTGGAGAGACTGTGCAAGCAGCAGCAGCAGCAGGCAATAGAGGAGTTTCGGCTGCAGCACACATGGCTGTGTCACACTGCAGAACAACACCACTTCACCACCAATTACTGGGTTTCAATGAGGAATGTGTGTGCCGTGTTGCACTGCTTTGAATATTACATCAACATGGCCAGCGCTGATGACGCCATCATTAATGTTACTATACTGCTATTATGCCTGCTGGAAAAAACTATTCAGCTTCATGATGGATGAGGTGGTGGCACAGGAGGAAGAGGAGCAGGAGGAGGAGCAGAGCCAAATTACGCCATTATCGGGTCTCTTGTCCACATAGGTCTCGGAGGTTGGGCTACTGTCCCAACATTAGCCAGGTATCCAACTGTACAGGTTTGGGGACATTTTGGGAGGAGGATGATGATGATGATAAGGAGGAGGAGGCGGGAGAGGAGGATCAATCATTTTCACAGCAGGGTGGCACTCAGATCAGCTCACAGGCATAACTGGAGCGTGGCTGGACTGAGGGACACAAATTACCCAGACGATATATCTTCCATTGATGACAATTTGTCATTGTCTGTGGGCAGCCTGGCACACATGAGCCAATACATGCTGCAGTACCTGCGGAATGACCAACGAGTTGCCCGTATTGGTACCAGTGCAGATTACTGGGTGGCCACCCTGATTGATCCCCGCTACAAGGATAATGCACCATCAATACGTCCGTCACTGGAAAGCAAAATGCATGAATACAAGCACACGCTGGTAGAAAAACTACTAATGGCTTTTCCCACCTGACAGCGGGGGCTCAGTGGAGGTTTATTCCCTGTTTTGAGCACTTTTAGTGACTTGTTGAGCCAAAAAATGCAAAAATTGTGCCAAAATGAGGGCATACTCAAAAATATACCAGGAAAGATTGACGTAAAGTTGCACCAAGTTTTGCGTCTTTTTTAAGAAGTCGCAATTGATGAATCAGCTGAAAACATCTGCAATTGCTAAACTCTGTCCACAAGTGGAAAAATAAATAGACTTTAAAATAGGTGCAAATAGAAGAATGAATTTGGGGCAAACAAAAAAAAGTGTAAAAACACACAAGACAATAAAGAAACAGGCACAAAGGCAATGATGAATCGTTGCTTATATGTCTTTACTTTTTGCACCAATTTGGAAAAAGGTAGAGAGTATCAATACACTTTAAAACTTCTAGAATGAGTTTGGGGTTTACTTTATTTTACAATTGTAAAATGCACTAAAAAAATAAAAAAATTGGGGTTTAATCAGTACCATAAGGTACATAACTTTGAGAAAAGAGGTCCTCGAAAGAATTTCATAAAATTAAATGGTCATTGTCCTTTCAACAAACCATGTTTAAAAATAAATCCAGGCAAATATTAGAAACTTTGCTATACATCTATCCCCAAAAAATTGCTTCTTTATCCAGTAAATTCCATTTTGCTCAAGTTTGTCAGTTTGATGCAAGTGTCAGCTTAGTGTGATCTGATTCTCTCGCATGAGAAAATCGAAGCACAGGTGTGGAGAAGACGGAGAACTTAATTTCTCCATCTTCTCCATTGTCTGTGTACACGGAAATTGGACTGCACTCAGATGACATCCCAATGTAGTCTGATGTTTCACACGCACCCATAGACTTGTATGGATGAACATGATCAGAAATATTGGATGCACTCAGAGCATGATACGATTGCTTGAGAAAAAAAATTGTAGATCTGCATTTTCTCATAGTACCATATACCATTGGGCCAAGAGCTGTTAGATAAAACATTGGATACCAATCGGCCGTGTTTTACGCTAGTGTGAGCGAGCACTGATAGTAAGTGTTTTATCTCCACCCACTGGTTCAGAGACAGCTTAAAGTTATCATTACAGTTTCAGAAGGGTTAACTGGTAAAAAATGCAGGATACAAGACATATCATGATCAGAATGTGTGATATTTGTCACCAAAAACAACAGGTACGCTTTAAGAAATAAGGAGTCTGATTCATTATTGCATTTGCATCTGTTTTTGAGCTTTTGGAGTTTTACACCTTTTTTTTCTGCTTGCACCAAACTCATCTTTCCATTGGTGCCTTTTTTTAAAGTCTATTGAGTATGTGTTCACCCGTTTCATTTTTTTTAGCTCACCTCTGTGGGCGAGGTTTACGGTTTCCATATGTATTTGCCTGTTTCACCATTTGAGACTTTTCAAAATATCACAAAATTTGTTGCTCCTCTGGAGTGACGTTATGTACGCTAGAAATTTTTGAGCAATTTTTTTTGCTATATTTTGAAAAAGAAGCGATTTTTTGCTACAAATAGTCTAAAAGTTGAAAAAATAGTTAAAAACATAAAAACAGACGTGCGCAAAATTTAGGTATTGCGTGTGCTATTTTGATAAAATAGGCACTAAAAACTTCAGTGAATACTAGAGATGAGTGGATCAATTCACAGATGATCTAGTTTGAGTTAAATTTCCTGAAATGTGTGAATTAGAATATTTTTAGATTTGATTTGCAATTTGTTAAAAATATAAAAAAATATAAAAAAAACATTGAAGGCATAATTTCTGACACTCCCTGCTGAAGCATTAAAGCGCATGTTAATGTGACTTTGCATTGCCGTGCTGATCTCTCCATAAATGCCTTGCAGTGATGGCATCTAGTGAATTCTCATATATGTAAAGTGGTGGTCAGTACCTGGGCCATCACAGATCAACAGTTCCCAGTGGAGCACAGTTTGTTCTGCAGAGTCGTTTCCATCTCCAGAGTCAATGTATAAGTCTCTCTCTTCTGTAGAGTGTAAGCTCTTATGGGCAGCAGGGTCCTCTCTCTCTCTCCTGTAGAGTGTAAGCTCTAATGGTTAGCGGGGTCCTCTTTCTCTCTCACGCTCTCTCTCTCCTGTAGAGCGTAATTTCTTATGGTCAGAGGGGTCCTCTTCCTCTCTCCTGTAGAATGTAAGCTCTTTTGATCAGTGGCGTCGTCTTTCTCCTGTAGAGTGTAAGCTCTTATGGTCAGCACTGTCCTCTCTCACTCTTCTGTAGAGTGTAAGCTCTTATGGTCAGCGGGGTCCTCTCTCTCTCTCCTCTAGAATGTAAGCTCTTATGGTCAGCTGATGTCATGCAAGGTGTGGGAAAGACTAAATTGCACATGAAGGGATGAGGGGATGAGAGCCCAGACACTAGGGAAAGGGGGAGTGGAGACCTCCTAGGCTGATCTGATATCACCCTATTATTCCACACCTGTTATCCTGAGAAACCTGGTCCTGAGTGTCCGGAGGCCACTTTTAGAGGGGGGATACTGTCACGGTTGTGTCAGATGTGACAGACAGTCGCCCTGCAGTTGGTTGCAGGAGATCTCTCTTCGTTTGCATTACATTCCTGCTCTAATTGACACCTTGGCCTGGGTGGTTAAATAGTTTCACTTTGCAGCAGGAAGGTGACAGTGATATTCACATGTTTTTTTGTGAAAGATTGGAGCACATGCTGTTCTTACTTCCTCTCTGGTGCTAAGAGGACGTGTGCTTTCTCTGGGAAATCGGCTCAAGATAAGTTACTTTCCCCTGCGTCTGTCTACCTTGTTGTCTTTAGTTGTTAGTGGGCACTGACTAGTGCTCATCCCCACCTTCCTTAGCCAGGCCCTAGCTCTAGGGAAATTCAGGCTTTTAGGTTCCTGTGCAGCGATTGTTGAGGAACCAATATAGGGACGTTGGGGGAGACAGGGTGATATCAGATCAGCCTAGGAGGTCTCCACTCCCCCTTTACCTAGTGTCTGATTCTCTCTGCTACAGGTGAGTATGTCTCTTAAATAGTTACAAACTGTTCTTTAAAGCACACATCCACAATGCTGCAAAAATATCAAGCCATCATGGGGCAACCCTAGGAGAAAAGTTAGAAAGTTACAAATCACAGCAAATGATGGCCAAATTTGTTTTTATGCCCCAATTTGTTTTCAGTAATTACACTAAAGCAATAAATAAATGTGGTATTATTGTACCAAAACATATTTTTTTTCAATAAATTCTATGTACCTTAAAATGGTTCAACTCATCCTGCAAAAATTATTAAAAAAGATATATTGGAAAAAAAAGTTCTAGTTCTTTGATTGAATTGATGAAATGCTAACAAATCATTTTGTTATGAAGGTTCCAAAAGAGGCCAATCCTTGAGGGTCTGTTATCGAGTGTACTGTGACGTTGCAATAAATGAAAAATAAATTCCTCTATACAACAATATTAATAATACATGCAGCATATCTGAATTATTGATTTGTTGATAATTTAAAGATCCCCTGGCACCGTCCAACCTTCCATTAGGGGTCAGCAGAATAACGGCTAATTCTGATTGGTGTGAGAGTCTATAAGGAAGAATGAAAATAATTCAACCTCATAGTGTGGCAATTTCCACAATGGAAGGAATTGCCGAGTCTAGTTTGACTGGCCCTCCTTTGCTGGTTGTCCTGATGAAGAAACCACTTTGGTTGAGCTTCCTTTCTTGTATCGTTTCTGGATGCACATGGCACAGACCATGAAGAGATGTCTAATCAATGAATTACATTATTATTTTTTTATTATGTTACATACTTCAAAATCCTTTCATACTATAATAACATGGCCTTATTCTGACATCATGCTAAGCGATATAGAAAAGAGCGGAGGAAAAAGAACGCTATGGAGAGTACAATGTTTATAGATTAGAATAGGGAATCCACCGAGTGAAGAAAATATATTTTTTCAGTTCAATACCCCTTCCTTCAAGTTGGCTTACTCACCTTAGGGTGTTATGTCAAAAACACAACACCTGAATGCACTTTTGTGACATTTTAGTGGTGTAGCTGTTGCCCATCTTCAGAGGGGCTGATTCATGAAAGCTTTTATGCCACAGTAGTGATGAAAAAGTCTTAAAGTCACATCATTTTGCGTTGGGCAAAAAAATTGTGAATTCTGGAGTATTTTAGCCTGTTTGGATCAACAGGATCTGAAGCAAGGCGTAGCTACGCCACCTGCTGAGTTAATCAAATCTTCAGGCATTTTCTAGGCCAGAAATGCTACTCCAGTGTGCACAACCTAACTCCTAACTAGAGCTGCCAAATTCATTAAGTGGCATGTGCCTCTTAAGGAATTCGGCACCACTCTGTCAAGACTGGCATAGAGCTAGCCTGCACTACGCCCGTATTGATGAATCGGCCCCAGTGTGTATGATTTCCTCTCTTAGTCGAGGTACTAGAGATGCTCAGCTCCAACACAGTCCTTCTGTTCAATATGCTCTCAATGCAGTAGGTGTGCAAAATTAAGCTTTATTCCAGATGTATACAATCAACGCATTTCAAAGTCTAACAACCCCCTCTTCAGGATATTACATCATCATAACTTTCCACCTGTTTCATCGCCCCAGGTAACACAATGAAAAATTGCTGTTATTGGATGAGAAAGTGAGAATTTCCGCCTGTATTGAAGCTTCCTAGGCCCCAAAGATTGGCTTGTTTAACGGTCTGTGTTTGTCTGAGTTTGTATGAGCACGTTCAGGTTCCTCAGTGGCCAGCCCATGCAGAGGTCATGTGTCTGCTCCTCTAATTGTAAGACAATGGCTCTTTCTTTAGGATATTGTGACACCCCAGAGGTCTGGTTGCCACAGTAATAGAGATATTATGTCTGAGAGCAAGTGGGAGGTTTCTCTGGTCAGGAGCCCTAAGCATGCAACACGGCCCACCCAGACCTGGGAGGGGAGGAATCTGCCCTTATAAACTGGGTCTGGGGCGGGATTAGAGCGGACAGAGACAGAGCCTGCAGAACAAGCAGAGCAGTCAGAGCCTAGAGTGAAGCTGCAGACACAGGAAAGGATACATCAGGAGCTCTGTGGGAGCAAAGGCAGAAGGCCAGGGGCTGTGAGCAGAGATATAGCTCGCCCTGGCTGAAGATACTAAAACCGGACACAGGAGTCCGAGGCTGTGGGGACTGATATATACCCAGCAGCAGAAACCAGCCGGCAGGGGATTCCAGGTCCTCTGGCCATAGAAGCCCGGAGGCTCAGTCACAAAGAAGGGACCAGCGCCGCCATCCAGGAGCGAAGGCTAACAGAAGGCCCCAAGTCACCAGCCATACGGGTGAGCACCACACGGTATACTCAGGGACGTGGGCTACTTGTAACCGCTGACAGCAAGGTAGCCAGGAAGAGTGCAGATAAACGGGGAGGCCTACAACTCCACCTGGCCAGGGGAACTCCTGCTTGCTCGCAGACTGACCAGGCCCCTTATACTAGCCAGTACTCCCGGGAGGGTCTGCCTTGTACCATCAGTAAAGACCCTGAACTGCACCTCACGTCTCTGTGATTCCTTGCCGCACCAGCACCATTAGCACTGGGACCCTTACACCATCACTCCCATCATCTCTCACATTAGCTGCCCTGAGGCAATACTTCTCCCGTGGGGAGTTATCCCATACTCGGCTGCGCAGACAACATCAGCCTCAGCGGTCGGCAGCGCAGCGGCGGTCCCCACTGACCGCAATCCACGGGTGGCGTAGTCAGACATTTGCTATACATTAAGACTGCCACTGGTTTGACCACCCTGGGCACGGACCGGGTTACCGCCACACGGAGACTACAACCCCCAGCATTCTACAGCAGGCCCGGTTCCGGGTTCCCCTGCACAACACAGGCCCAGGGGGTGCGGCAATATCATGTCTTCATAATGACAAAATATTCTGAACAGGGACTTGATATGATGATGAAATAGATAGAAAAGGGGATTAGATTGACATGATGATGTAGTATCCTGAATAAGGATGATGACATATTTGGAAAAGGAAATCAGTTTGACTGGATGTAATATCCTGAAGAGGGAATCTTTTCAACATGATGAAGTAATATCCTGAAGAGGGATGTGGTTTCAATGAGAAACGCATCAATTTTATATTTCTAAAGTAAAGTCTAATTTTGTACAACTGCATAGAGAGTATATTGAACTGAGAGGGAGTAGCAAGTCCACTGAGCATCTCCAGTACCTTGTCTTAGAGAAGGACTCATTCACTCTGATTGTTTCAAAGTCATAATACATAGCCTGACACTTTTTATTTTTTTTCCTAAAACTCATGGTGTTGGACCATAAAAGCTCTGAAAATTCAAGATGGATTCTGAAGTATGAACATGTAGGACATTGGCAGGGTTTCCATATACAGGGTCAAAACAATGTAACAGTAATACTTATAAATGAATGTAAAAGAAAAAAGAGGCAGCATTGTTACAAGGAACCTGTCATTAGGTAAATTTATGATCTCAATAGTCCAAAAGGAGATGTTCTCCAAAACCAAAGGAAAACACTTAGCCTTTAGTCATAAAGGATAAAAAGAATTTGGAGAATGTGCACATACCATATTTTTCGGACCATAAAATGCATTTTTCCCCCAAATTTGGGAGGAAAATGGGGGGTGCATTTTATGGTCCATACTTAGCTTACCAAGGAGTTGCAGTTGTGGTAGAGGAGGATCGCAGGGTCCCTCCCTCAGGAACCTGGTGGCGGCAGCAGAAGCGGCAGGATGCTGCGGGGCCAGTGGTCAGGCATAGCATTGTGCATTGCTTTTCCGGCGGCCATCTTCCTGAAGCCATGATCTACAGGGAAATGGCTGCCCGAGCCATCGCATGTACAGACTGGGATCTCGGAGGCCATTTCCCTGAGTTATCTCACCGCTTCTGCTGCTGCCGCTGCCAGGTTCCTGAGGGAGGGACCCTGCTTCCGGCGATCCCGCTTGACCACCACCGCAACCCCCAACTGCTGGAGCACCCCTTTCTCCCACACAGGGCCTGCAACATTGCTCCACTCCTGCCGCTGCCGGCTTCCTGAAGGAGCATGCCTCCAGTGATCCCCGCTCTAACAGGTAAGATACCTATTCAGATTATAAGATGGACCCCCCATCTTATAAAAAATTTTTTTTTTTCCTATTTTTCACCCCAAAATTTGGGGTGCGTCTTATTGTCCAGTTCGTCTTATAGTCCGAAAAATATGGTATTCAAAAAGAAAACTCCTAATTCTAACGCTTTTCATGTAGAAAAACCCTTAATTATAACTGACAGCTTGGTGTGGGGTACTTCCTTAAAAAGTTAATATTGTGGTTAAGATTGGCAAGACAAATAGATCTACCCCTGTAAACATTTTCCATAATTGTATATGTATCTCATTTTTCAAGCTATAATACTCATCAGACTATCGGAGGCAACCAACTGGTCTTAAAGAAGTTGTCTATTACTTTATCTGAATCCCCCAATGTATCCCCCTGGGGCCCAGAAGTGTTTTTGTAAATACCTTGCGGTACCTTTTCTGCCTCTGAGCGGCGCTATCGCTGGCCGCTCAGAGACATCACGTGACCTGTCACTGATGTCACGTCAAGTGAGGTGTGATATCAGTGATGCGCTTCCCGCGGTGGATGCTGGGTTGTGGGCGGGGTTACCCCGTGCGTCACACACAGCATCTACCGTGCATTTTCCCAGGGAGAGCACGCGGTGGATGCCGGGTGTGACACGCGGGGTAACCCCACCCACAACCCAGTAGTCGCCGGTGGAACGCGGATTAGGGACCCTTGGCTGCAGCCTGGACTTGTCATGATGTCAGCGGATGTCAGAGCCGGCTGCAGCCGGGGGTCACATGATGCCTGTGAGCGGCCAGTGATTGCGCCACTCACAGGAAGAAAAGGCACCACAAGGTATTTAGTGAAACACTTATGGGTTCTGGGGGAATACATTGGGGGATCATATAAAGTAGTGGACAACCCCTTTAAATTTGGCATTTATCATTTAAAAGATACCTACAAATAGAGTTCTTCAATGTTGTCTCGGATGTGTCTGAGATTGCGTTCCAACGTTTCAATTTGGCTCTTATGTATATACATATGACTGCAAACATTTCCAAAGACAATTGAAACAAACAAGCCCAAAGTTTCACAATTAATTATGACTAGAAATAAAGTATTTGAAGGGTAATTAAACAACGTATTCCTATCTCCGGCTGCAATGTGTCCTAAAACATAAGCAAACATTTATAAGTAACTGGCTAAAATGAACATTCTTATTTAGCTCATGGATGAAATATTCTTTAATCCTAAACTGGCTAAATTCAATAAACATCAACCATTTTGACCAATATTATTAATGTCTATTTTCTTTCTCCGGTTTCCCATGAGCTAAGCGTAGCGTTAATATGCCATGCACTTAACCGTCAGCTGGAACTGTCAAGATGATGGAAAAAAAAAAATGAATTTAAAACAAAATAAGATGCTGGGGAAAAACACTAATTTCAAACTAATCATGTAGAATGGAGGAATGGCAGTTTTTTTCACAGCAGGAAACAGAGTTAATGCTCTCAAATAAAAATATAACAGCAGCAAGTATCAATTTCACCGCTCTCAGCATGGAGAAAAATTAAAGAGACGCTGAAAGGCTGGATTTCTATTTTCAAACTAAGGGAAAAAAAAGCATGTCAAAGGAAATGAAAGTCTGGGCTTTTCGACCAGGGCCATGTATCTTATGAATTAATCACTAATGATCAAGACATTCAGATTCTTTAGAGAGAAAAATAAGCTTTTCTTATACGTGTGAAGTATTTATGCGCGGTACATTGTAAAAACTAGAACCCACTTCCCAAGACATAAAAATGGTTTCTGAAGCTGGGAGATATTCTGTATTAGGGTGAACACAATATTTTTTAGAAAATGGGGTACTTCCAAAGATTTGCTACATGAAAATGCTTCAGGAAAACGCCAGCGGCATTTTTCCTAAAGTGTTTTCTTTGGCATTGTTTCGGCGGTTTTGTGATTATTACTAACATTGCCTGCAAATAATTGTGAATTATCTTGCTTATTGCTATGCCCGTGATATTTTGATTCATACATATTAACTCAGCCAATAGCTGTATACCAAAAAGAGTGGAAGCGAGGGGCAATCCTCTCGTGAGCACCACTTCTTTTTCAGTTCTGGAGTGGCGCTTTAAATGTAAACCCCCTGTGCCTGGTAATTAACTCAATGAGGCCAGAGGGAGGCTCTCATAGACATGTATTGAAAAGTGACCTCTGCGCAGCTCCATAAAACACACCAGCTGCTGGCGGGACACTTTTCGTCTGAGACCGACAAGAGCGGCGGCGAAAACAAATGAAAATGCCGGAAGGTGAGTATCAGACAGGAGACTTACATTTAAAGCACAGCTCCAGAGGTGAAATGGAAAAAAATGCTGGAGTGGTGTTTTAAAGTGGGAAACCCTGTACATGAGGGCAATTAATTAATAATAGAAAGGGATTCCAGTGTAAATTATTTTGTGCTCCGGTCATCTTAGGGCTGCTCATGGGTTAACAATAAAAAGAAAAACAATATAAGTGTATTAAAGGAGCATTTTTAAGTTGTCTCTTGAGCAGCTCACAAGTCAACAGTTTTCTTATTTTCTTGCTTCTGGGGAGGTGGACACTCCTCCCTAAGTGACATTTCTTGTCAGTAGCAAAGCTGTAATATTAATAGAATTTGTGCTGAGCTTTATATGTCTACTGTAACACATTCAGTGGTTTGTTCTGGTTTACACTGTTATCACTATATTTGTAAAATTAAATAACAGTGCATTTGTGCAAGCACACGGCTCAGGAAAGTGAGAGCTGTAATTAGGAGAAGTGCTTTTGAAGCAGCCAATGGTGCTGGCTGTAATTTTACAGATTGCCAGAGGCTGAGGGCATAGGGAGGGAGGTGAGCAAATAACTGCTCTATAGAAATGGGCAGAAAGGAGCTGACTAGGCTATTATGAGTTAACTCCTTTCCTGGAATGTGCCTGCTCCGTATATTTGGTCAGGTCCTGGGCAGGCACTAGTGGCCAAGCTTCATGGAAATGAGCTGTACACTATGTAAGACAAAAGCTCTCACATCAGGAGAATAGCAGCAGATAGAAAAAGCAACTCAATTGCAAAACTTGCAATTTTTTTTATATTTAAGATCTTTATTTTAAATGGGGGAATAGATGAGTGATTCGAATTTTTATGTTTGAAACATTTTTTAATACTTTTTTTCCCCACGTATTACTTTATTTGTTAGTCTTCTTAGGGGACTTAAAACTGTGATTTGATCACTTCTACTATGTAAAGCAAGACCACAGTATTTCTGCATATAGCACAAATCAAGGTCTCGTATGAACGCCATCCATATCTTTGTATTCACAAGTACTATCATGAATGGCATTGGGCTCTTCAATAGACCCCTGATCATCATGGCAAAGCATCTGAGTCCCCTGGGACGAGCGCTGTAAATGTTACTGTCAGAGAATGACAGTGGTATTTAACAGGTTAAATGCAGTTGGCAGAGCTCCATTCCTCTTGCTGTTGTTAGAGGCAGATGATAGCTGAATGACACAGTCATCATCTGCCGGGAATGAAGCGGTTTCCACTCCTAAGCCTTCTTCATTCATCATCTGCTGACAATCACAGCACATGTACAAGAAAAACTAGGCAAGTTTGGTATCAACTTAATCATACCTGGAGAATGATGAAATGGAGAATCCTATTTCTCAGTCATTTTAACTGCACAATGAACATCATAAAAACAAAACCCCCATAAAACAAATGCAAAATTGCATTCTTTTTTTGCTTCTTCACCTCACTTTGACTTTTTTTCGCCCTTTCCTAATACATGATATGGTAATATGAATAATGTCATTCAAAAATGCAACTCTTCCTACGAAAAAAGCCCCATACGGCTATGTGTGTGGAAATATATAAAATAGTTATGGCTTGGAAAAAGAATAAAAAAAACAAAAGAGCACTTAAGAGGGTAATAAAATGAGAATGCTCTTTTAAACTAATGGACAGTACGGTGGCTTATTGGTTAGCACTGTAGCCTTGTAACATTGGGTTACTTGGTTTAAAACCCACCAAGGACAACATTTGCAAAGAGTTTGTATGTTCTCCTCATGTTTTGTGTTGGTTTCGCAAAGACATACTGATAGGGAATTTAAATTGTGAATCTCACTTATATAGTGCTGTGGAATTAATAGCGCTATGAAAATGAGCAAAATATAATTGTTCTGCACAAGCCTGGTACCTAGAGTAAGCTATAGTAGATATAAAAAGTCTACACACCCCTTTTAAAAGGCCAGGTTTTGTTATATAAAAAAATTGTAGCAAGAATAATTTCAGAACTTTTCTCACCTTTATTGCCACCCATAATAAGTACAAATCCATAGAGGAAATAACTGAAATCATTCAGTTATGCAACAAAATGATTTTAGTTCTGTATTTCTGTTTTTCTTTTTCAACCAGAAAAGATTTCAGTTGAATTGTACAGACTACAGCTGACATTAAAGGTTAGAAAGGTTTTAAATAGATTCTTGGTATGATTTTTTTAAAATATTTTTTTATTTATTGAATATTCAAATAGGGAATATACCGAAAAAATGACCAAATTTCCATTACAGTATTCATGGAAGTACAATCAAGGTCATTGAAACAAATAGTAACAAAGTATCTAGACTTAGTCAGGAAGCAACTTTATGTGTAAAGAACTGGAATGTCGCGATCAAAGAGAGCAGTTTGTGTTGAAGCATTAATAATTAAAAAATAGAGATATAGACAATAAAATGTAATATAGAACAATATAATGGGCCTTACGGTTGAAGAGGAAGGGAAGGAGGAGGAGGGGGAAGGGTTAAGAGAAGGTGGCAAGGAGGTGTAAAGTTGTGTGAAGTTGGGCGTGATAGGCTTGAAGCTTTGCGAATCCAGAGTGACCATATTTTGAAGAATTGGGGGTGTGTGGGATTTCCAACTGGATGGTTCTTTCAGGTAGTATATTAGGTAGATTTTATCTACCAATTCTGAGTGCATGGGAGGACTTATCTGTTTCTAGTATAATGGGATCAGGTGTTTAGCAGCTCCCAATAAGAGAGCTAAAAGGTTATGTTTTGGGGTTTGCAATGTTTTGAGGCACAGGATAGTAGAAATTCTGCAGAGGTTAAGGTGTGTCCAATAAATATAATCCCTAAATCTCATAAAGTAGATTCTATCTCCTTCCAGAACTGTTTTAGTTTAGGGCAAAAACAGATAATATGTGAAAGTGTTCCTCCGTAAGAGTCGCATCTCCAGCATACCATAGGTTTGATTCAGTTAGATCTAAATGGTGTAACAGTTCAGGAGTTCTGAACCAAAGGGACAGTATTTTTGTATTTTTTAAGAGTTTTCTTGTAAGAATATGCATCTGGAGAAGCCATGGGAGTTGGGTAGTATAGACTTTACGTCAGAATTGGATAAGGTCGTGTTGAGTTCTTTCTCCCATAAGTAAATTAAGGTTGACTTATAAGAGCTCTCTGGGGAGATTAAATAGTCATATATTTTTGAGATCCCTCTGGGAACCGGGAAGGGGAGTTTGGTGAGTAGACCGAACCTGGTCCAACCCCTAGGACAAGGAATCTTGTTTTAAATAGATTTGGGATATGAGAGGCAACGTTGTGTTGCAGAAAATTACATGGGTGACACGCAGATTCATTCGGCCAAGAGTTGATCATGGGGACTTTGTTGAGCAACTTTTTAGAAATACTGTAGTTAGGCAACAATGACTATATGTTATATATGTCTCAGTAGTTAGAGTGCAGAAAGTAGGAGAGAGTGGCAATGAGTGCTAGTGTCAAGGGGATGGTCATACCACATCTCCTGGGCAGGGGAGGAGGCAAAAGAGTATACAGACATTTCATCATGGGATCACAGCTGATTATTTCTTTGAAGTAAAACATTGTTTAAAAACAGGCAGAGAAATGTTTTACCTCACAAAAAGAATCAGCTGAGATCCCGGCTGTAATGTCTGTATACTCTTTTCCTTCCTCCCCTGCCCAGGAAATGTGGTATGATCAGACCATGTCCCTGTACGGTCAGACACAGCCATTACACAGCACACAGCAGGGGCAGATTTATAAGATTATCTCAGCACAGGGACATTTTATTTAAACACATCCAATTGTGGAAATTATTATTAGTCCAAGATCTATTGATTAAAAACAACTTTTGTTCGTTGGAAAACCCCTTTAAGGTTTTTTCCTACAGCTTGCCTAATGGCGAGAGTAGCAATAGTGATAACCTAGCAACCCGAGTCAGGAGGGGGAGGGGATCCAGTCCAGATGTATCTATTAACATGTTTTCCTAGCAGTAGGTATTTTATATTCAATTTGCTGTGCTGTTTTAATGAGTTGGCTAGTTTCATCAATCTGTTTAAGCGTATTGCTTTGTAATAAACATAAACATCCGATAGACCAACACCTCCTCTAACTTTCGGCTGTGTGAGAAATTTGTAAGGGAGTCCAGATTTTATTGAACTTCCAGATATATTGGGAGAAAGTCTGTTTGACTGAAAAGAAGTTTAGTGGGAGATCATTGGGAAGGATATTTAAAGTATTTTGGGAAGAGTTGGAGAAGTATATAGGCTTTAACTATGTTTTTCCTACCCAATAGAAATGGATAGAAATCATAGGTTTTAAGGAGAGATTTCATATTTTCTAATCAGGGAGGATAGTTGGACTGGGACAGCTGTTTTGGGTTATTGGTGATTTTACCTCCTAGGTACTTAATGTAGTTAGAAGGCCATTTAAAAGAAGTGTTGCTCAGTAGGTGACTAATGTCGGCTTGTGTTGCTCAGATGTTGAATGCTTCGGATTTATCTAGGTTAGAGTTTAAGAGTTTACCGAATTGTATGAATACCTCCATAATTTTAGGGAGAGCTGTTTTAGGGTTATATAGCAAAAGAAGGAGATCATCTGCAAAGGCTGCTGCTACTTGCTCTGTATGTTCAATTTTGAGACCACATATGTCAGGATCTTATATAATTTTTGGTATTAGTGTTTCCATGACCAGACTGAAGAGAGAGGGAGAGAGAGGACATCCCTGGCACGTTCCATTCTGAATGTGAAAGCTATGTGACAGCAAGCCATTCATCCTTATATTTGCCAAGGGCTGAGAATAGAGCGAGAGGATAGCATTAATAAATTCGGGTGGGAAAGAGAACTTTTCCAAGGTGCCCTCCATGAAGCACCAACTGATTCTTTTGAATGCCTTTTCTGCGTCTGTTGAGAGAAGAGTCAGGGGTGTCCGCTCCCTCAGGGCATAAGACATTGTATGGACAATCCTAGCAGAGTAATCCTTCCCTTCTCTTAATAAAACTGGCCTGGTCAGATATTGCTTATTCTTCTGGCTAGAAGTTTGGACCAAAGCTTGATGTCAGTATTCAAAAGAGAGATGGGATGATAACTGCTACAAAGTAGGGGGTCCTTTGCCTTCTTTTGATATGATTGAAAAAAAAGCTTCTAATGAGTGTTTACGGGGGAGGAAGGGGGACTTCCTGTAAGGAAGAAGTTAAAGGGAGATTTTTGGTATGATTTTTTCACATGACAAAAACCTGGCATTCTAACAGGGGTGTGTAAACTTTTTTATCCACTGTATGTAATCATCGTTTTTATATTGTATTTTGCAAATTTGAAAATTTCTGACGGAATGTTATTAAAGCAGATGTAATTGCAGTGTTAAGCACCATATGAATAAAATGACATGCATCTTGCTAATTTAAATATCAATAACTTGTTCGGATCTAATCTGCCAAGCATTTTGAAGTTATGAGTTTATGAGAGACATAAACTGTAATTATAAGATTCAGAATTTTAAAATGTATACAGTCTATTTGCAGTGAAACATAATGGCATTTTTGCTACATTTAGATTTTCCATTAAAATGTAATATTACAAACTTGACAATATAGTGGTTATTTACTAAGCAATGCATTGCAATCAATTCACAGCAACGTGGGTTTTATTAAAGGTGTAACTTAAAGCCCATGGGCCCTAAACCCCTAAAGATATGTAGTCTCTGCTTACCTGCGCGTAGCTGACTATGTACTATCCAAGCTTATTTTTACTTATTTTGCCAAACACTGCTACTTTATTACCAAGGCCAATGATTGAACACAATGGTCGCGTATTTCAGTGTTCACTGATCACAAAGGTCATGTGCTAAGAATATAACCACTGAGGCCAGTGATCGGCCACAATAGTGACATGCTTAGGGTTCATGCATATAACCATATTTTCCGTCCAAGTGCAATCCAACAAAACATTGGATCACACTCAGACCAATGTTATTCTATGGGCTGTGACAAAGTCACTAGCAGAATACTGGAGGGGAGATATGTTTCACTGAGGCTATTACCTTCAGTGATGTGAAACATGGAAGTTTTCTCCTGCTTGGTAGGTGCAGAGAGGATTAATCAGCTATGTTTAAAAGGGCGTGTTTTATGAGAACAACCGTAGAGCGGGCGGGAGGTTGTTCTCCATATCTCCACCTCAGAGTGTCGTCTGGGCTGTAAATAGCCAGCCTTTTGACTCAGGTGTTGGGCAGTATCTGCAGAGTCTTGCTCCAGAGAGGAGCTTGCATGTGTTGTGCTGAACCGTGTGTGGTTGACCCTGAGTGGCTGGACCCCAGCCGATATAGGGACTGTGCTGCATCTTTGTATTTTTGTTTTGTTGTTATGACGAATGGACTGTATTTATTTCATGGACTCTAGGGTTGTTTATGACGTTTTAATAAACCAACCTGAAAACTTAAAGAGACAGTGTTCCGTGTCTACCTCCGTGTACAGCCGAGCAAGCCGTTTTACCTCAGGGCCTTTTACGTGTTAGATTTTTGTCCAAGGATTGATATGGTCCAAGGAAAAAATCTCTCCATGCCTGAGTTTGATCCAATATTCAGTTCGCACTCGGCCATGCAAGTCAATGAGTGCGTGGAAATCATCAGACTGCACTCGGATGACATCAGAGTTCAAATAAAGTAGAATATCACTGCACTTCCTATATATATGGTGCTCGAGCAGGGTTCAACGCCAGTAAATATGTAATGCAAGAACTCGGCACTCAGAATGTAGTTTCAAAATTTAATAGCCATAAAGAGAGTGTTTACACAGCAGACGTTTCGGTCCCATGAACCTTCATCAGTACACGCTATAACATTAGAACCAAAAAAATCATAAGTACATTGTGGCCATGAAAAAAATGCAAAGAAACATACATGGATATAATACAAAATAGGTGGCTCCATCTGGAGCTCATATTACAGGACAAGGAGCCATAGGGCTCTGAGGAAACTCCCTAATCATATTTTATAATGCAGAAAAAATATATTAGATTATGAAAGGAGACAAAGGGAGGGAGCAAAAGAACAGTAAAGGGGAAATAATAGTAGGGAACAAGAAGATATAGGAGAAGGAGGAGCATACCTGTGATGCTGTATGTATCAGAGATAAACTTGGGACTCAGTGTCTCCCAGTGGGGGTATATATCTGCAGAGGAAAGTTTGCGCAGGGTAGGGGTATGTGTCTTTCCTCCACCTTTGGGGCGCTATATTTTGTGGCTATTTACCTTTGCTCATTTTCCTCTGCAGATATATACCCCCACTGGGAGACACTGAGTCCCACGTTTATCTCTTATAAATACAGCCTTACAGGAACATCTGGGTTCAGTCCAATGTCCACGCAATGACACAATGGAGAAGATGGAGAATTTTTTTTTCTCCATCTTCTCCTCATCCGAGAGGATCAGATCACACTATGATCAAACTCTGGTCAGAGTTTCATCAGAGTGTAATTTGCATAATCTGCCCATTCTCTTAAAAGAGAGATTCTTCAGCCATCTGCTCTTTTCCAGATAGATTTTAATCATAGCTATTTTCCATTTTTGTGTTTTGTTTTTTTCCTCTCCTTCTTCCAGGAGACAACTTCTTTTTATTTATTTTTTTTTAATTATTTTATTTATTATTATTTTTATTCTTTTCTTCTGTCAACATGGCCATATGAGGTCTTGTTTTTTGTGGAATGTTTTACTTTTAAGTGACACCATCCATTTTATCATGTGATGTACTGGAATACGGGAAAAAAATGTAAGTGGGGCGAAGTTGAGAAAAAAGTGCAAATCCACAATTCTGTTTTGGGTTTTTATTTACAGTATGCATTATAGAGTAAAAAAATACCCGTCTATATGATCATCCAGGTCAGTATGATCTCAGGAATATCAAATATGCATGTTTTTTTTTAAGTGGTGAAAAAATGTGAAATTTGTAAAAAATAAATAATTTGCTCGTGACACCATATTCCAATGTTATGATTTTGTGCCCTGAACTAACATTTTGATTGCTACCATTTTGAGGTAGATACAGTGTTTTTATTGCATCTCATTGGATGTTTTTGTGGTGTTGCGCTGCCCAAAAAAAATGCAATTCTGGCGTTTTTTTTTTTTTTTTATCATTACAGAGTTTACACGTTAATAAATTTTACATTTTGATAGATTAAACTTTTACAGACATAGCAATACCACATATGTTAATTCTTTTTATTTTTATTTTTCGTTTTAATTTTTAAGGAGGGGAAAACTGAGTTGATTTAACTTTTATATATTTTTTCATAATTTTAAGATTATTCTTTTTCACTATATTTGTTAGTCCTCCTAGGTGATCATCAAATCGTTTGTACCCTACACAGCAATACCAGAGTACTGCTGTGTTTAGCACAGATCAGTCTCCTATGAACGCCAGTCAGAAGCTGGTATTCACAGGAGAGCTGTCATGGCAGATATGGGGATCTCAGCAGACTTCCTGCCATCATGACAATCCATTAGCACTGGATTTTCCCTCCCTTCTTTGAATCAACCAAGACATTCTGAGGAAGTCAGAGCTGCTACTGCTCTTTCACCTCTTCCGGAAGTCAATTACGTTTGTGGTTTATGAGAGAGAACAGTGAAGCCAGCGCTGATTTGCCACAGGGATCACATAAAATAATAATTATTATATTATTATTTATTATTTTAGCGCTATTAATTCCATGGCGCTTTACATGTTTAAACGGGGTATGCATAGCAAACAACAAGTATAATAATTTGAACAAAAACGAGTCAGCGACTGGTGCAGGAGGAGAGAGGACCCAGCCCGCGAGGGCTCACAATCTGCAAGGGATGGGCAAGGATACAGTAGGTGAGGGTAGAGCTGGTCATGCAGCGGAATGGTGGAGCGAGGGTTAGTGCAGGTTGTAGGCTTGTCAGAAGAGGTGAGTCTTCAGGTTCCGTTTGAAGGTTTCCATGGTAGGCGAGAGTCTGATGCTTTGGGGTAGAGAGTTCCAGAGTAGGGGGGATGCACGAGAGAAATCTTGTATGTGATTGTGGGAAGAGGAGATAAGAGGGGAGTAGAGAAGAATATTTTGTGAGGATTGGAGGTTGTGCACAGGTTAGTACCAGGAGACTAGGTCACAGATGTATGGGGAAGACAGGCTGTGGGTGGCTTTATATGCCATGGTTAGAGTTTTGAACTGGAGTCTTTGGGCAATGGCGAGCCAGTGAAGGGATTGACATAGAGGAGAGGCCGGAGAATAGCGGGGGACAGGTGGATTAGTCGGGCAGCAGAGTTTAGGATAGATTGGAGGGGTGCGAGAGTGGTAGAAGGGAGGCCACAGAGCAGGAGGTTGCAGTAGTCGAGGCGGGAGATGATGAGGGCATGCACAAGTGTTTTTGCAGATTCGTGGTTGAGGAATGTGCGGATCCGGGAAATATTTTTGAGCTGGAGTCAGCAGGAAGTGGAAAGGGCTTGGATATGAGGTTTGAAGGAGAGATCAGAGTCAAGGGTTACCCCGAGGCAGCGAGCTTGCGGGACTGGGGAGAGTGGACAGCCATTGACTTTGATAGATAGGTCAGATGGGGGGAGTTGAGCGAGATGGTGGAAAGATGATGAATTCAGTTTTATCCATATTAAGTTTTAGGAATCTAGCAGAGAAGAAAGATTAAATAGCACACAGGCAGTGTGGGATTCTGGTTAGTAAGGAGGTGATATCAGGTCCAGAGAGGTAGATCTGTGTGTCATCAGCATAGAGGTGATACTGAAAGCCGTGAGACTCTATGAGCTGTCCCAAGCCGAAGGTGTAGATGGAGAAGAGCAGGGGTCCAGAACTGAGCCTTGGGGAACACTGACAGATAGGGGGCGAGGTGAAGAGGTGGTGTGTGAGTGGGAGATGCTGAATGTCCGGTCAGTTAGGTATGAGGAGATCCAAGATAGGGCCATGTCTGTGATGCCGAGAGATGAGTGAGTCTGTAGTAAGAGGGAATGGTCTACTGTGTTAAAGGCAGATGACAGGGCCAGAAGGAGTAGGACAGAGTGATGTCGCTTGGATTTGGCGGTCAGTAGGTAATTGGTGACTTTAGTCAGGGCAGTTTCAGTAGAATAGTGCAGTCAGAAGCCAGATTGGAGGCAGTCAACGAGGGAGCAGGAGGAAAGGTGGGAGGACCGCTCAAGATGGACGTGTTGTTCCAATAGTTTTGAGGCATAGGAGAGAAGTGATATGGGGCAATAGCTAAACAGAGAGGATGGGTCAAGGGATGGCTTTTTGAGGATGGGTGTGATCGAGGCATGTTTGAAGCATGAGGGGAAGACACCAGTTGCTAGGTGACAGGTTTAAGAGGTGGGTTGGGGTTTGGATAAAGACTGTGGTAACGTTAGGGATGAGGTGGAATGGGATTGGTTCAAGTTCGCAGGTGGTGAGATGTGACTTGGAAAGTAAAGAGGAAATTTGATCTTCCGTGATGGTGGAGAAGCTGGTGAAGAGTTAAGTAGGTATGAGGAGGGATTGTGGGGACTTATGGCAAAAGTTTTGTCTGATGGTGTCAATCTTCTGGTTGAAGAATGAGGCAAAGTCTTCTGCTGAGATGAGGTCCGAGGGAGGAGGTGCTGGGGGACGGAGGAGAGAAATGAAAGTACTGAATAGCTGTTAGGGTTATGAGACAGGGAGGATATGCGAGATGAGAAGTATGTTTGGTTTGCGGCAGTGAGTGTGGACCTGAAAGTAGTGAAGGCTTGTTTGAATGCAATGAAGTGCTCATTGGAGTGGGACCTTTTCCATCTTTGCTCAGCAACCCTGGAAGCCCGTCTCAGTTCTTTAGTCAGGCTGGTGTGCCAGGGTTGCCGATTGATTGTGTGAGCTTTGGTATGCATGAGGGGGGAGACAGATTCAAGAACTGCAGCTGTTGTGGTGTTATAAAAGGCGGCAGCAGCATCTACATCGTGTAAGGAATTTATGTCTTTAAGAGGGAGGAGGGATTCGGAGAGTGAGTGTAGGTTGAGGTGTTTGAGATTTCTACGAGAGTATGCAAGTTTTTGGATGGGGGATTGTGGACCTGGAGAGGAGAGGGGAGAGAATATGAGTAAGTTGTGGTCAGAAAGAGGGAGAGGAGAGTTAGAGAGGTTGGATATGGAACAGAGGTGGTCGAAGATGAGGTCTAGAGTGTGGCCATCTTTGTGAGTGGGGGCTGAAGACCATTGAGCAAGGCCATAGGAGGAAGTGAGAGATAGAAGCTTAGAGACAGATGAGTGGGAAGTGTCAATGGGGATGTTGAAGTCGCCCATGATGATAGTGCGGATGTCAGCGGAAAGGAAGTGAAATAGCCAGGTGGTGAAGAGGTCTAAGAAGGTGGTGGCTGGCCCTGGGGGGCAGTAGATGACAGCCAGTTGGAGGTTGGAGGGGAGTAAAGGCGCACACAGTGCACTTCAAAAGGGGGGAGAGTAATGGAGGGTGGCAGTGGGATATGTGAGAAGGAGCAGTTGTCTGACAGGAGAAAGCCAACTCCTCCACCATGCTTGCTTCTGGGGTGGGGTGTGTGGAACAGGCGGAGTCCGCCATACGAAAGTGCAGCTGGTGAGGCTGTGTCAGAGGGGGTGAGCCAGGTTTCGGTGATGGCGATGAAGGAAAGTTTGTTAGTGATGAAAAGATCGTGGATGTAGGAAAGTTTGTTGCAGACCGGGTGAGCATTCCATATAGCTCCTGTTAGTGGGACTGGGGAAGCAGGGCCTGGGCGGATGGGTGTAAGGTTAGAAAGGTTGCGGAAATGTGTGCTAGATCTAGAATAAAAGGTAGAAGTGACTGTGGGGATGTGGTGGGGGGGCCGGGATTTGGAGAAGTATTGCCATCAGTGAGGAGGAGCAGAGAAAGTGTTAGCAGGTGGGGGCAGGAGAGGGCATGAGGTAGCTGTCTGTGCTTAGAGATGCAGGATTGTATGTTGTGGAATAGTTCTGAGGAGGAGGTGAGGTGGATGGGGTGGATGGAGGAAGAGATGACCAGTTCCTTCTTCGGTGTAGGGATTAGGGGGGTTAGTAGAAAGTGAAAGATTATAGAGGAGAGAGTGAAAATAAATAGGAACATTGTTAACCGTGACTAAGTATCCACTTCCCTTCAGTTCCCTTCAGGTTCAATTCAGGACTAATTCAGAGTTGTACACTTCTATGTTACACGTGTATGGTACACTGGCAGACGACACACAGCTAACAAATATATTTGCTACAAAGTGTAGGCAGCTGTTAAACAGAGGGTAGTGGCCTCTGCTCATCTATGTCAGATAATTAACGCTGGGCCAGATGCAGGATATTTAAGCCAGAGTACACAAGGAGGTCGTAAATAAGGGTGGGGGTAAAACAGGGAGTAGCTGAAATGCATACCAGAGACTAATGCCAGCAAAGGAGAGAGAAATCACAGCATAGGAAAAGCTGGGTTGCATACCTGTAGGAGAAATGGATAATCAAAGATGTTGATTAGAATACGATGGTTATAGATGACAAGGTGCTGTCTGTATATATCATATTAAATTCAGAGCTGTACACTTCTATGTTACACTTGTATGGTACACTGGCAGACGACATGTCCTGCAGATGTACAGCTCACAAGTGTCACTCAATCCCCAGGAGAGCGAGTACTGACATAATTTTAATGATGCCGGCACTAGGGAAAACATAGGAATTTAGAAGGGGTTGTCCAAGTAGTAGGCAACACCTTTAGGCTACATTCCCACGATGAGATTTTGGTGCATTTTTGACGCTGCGTATTTTTGCTGTATCAAACACATAGTGTCTTTCAGTTCCAGCAAAGTGAAATGGATTTATAGAAATCTCCTGCTCGCTGTGCTGTTTTTCACTAAGTTTAAACTGACCTGTAATTTCAAATCTGCAACATGTTAATTTATTTTGTGGGTGCGCTGAGTTTTCTGTGGATTTCCCCATAGACTTGCATTAAATGCAGAAAATCTGTAGGTAAAAAACGCACACGCGTTTTTAGTGCGTTTCCGAGGCATATAATAATGACCTAAGTATATCAATAAAGTTTTGTCAAATCCAAATACCTGTAAGTATCAAAACTAAAGCAGCTTTAATTAAAGCATGACGTACCAACCAGAGACAAAAAACGCAATGTCAAAAACTCAATGAAAACTCATGTAAAAACCGCACACAAAAACGCAATGAAAAAAACGCAGGTAACCTAATATAAAAATAGGTGCAGAAATTCTACAGTTTCAAAAACACACTAAAAGCTCATTGTTGGAAGATAGCCTTAGGGAGCGAGAGGAGCATCGGGGCGAGATATGATAGCTTATTGTTTTTAACCCCGTTTCCGCCCCACCCATATATTCTGCTTTGGATCTGGAGACCTTAGAGCAGGGGTCTCAAACTCGGCTGGGTATATGGGCCGCACATGGAAAAAATTTGAATTTGGGTTGCCGCATTCTTTGCAGGTCAAAGTGACAATTTTAGTGATACTATTTTTTTTGTATACACCGTCGGAACATTTTTACTGTGTTTATTTTATTTATAGCTTGGGTTGTTATGGATGTGACAATAATAAATGTGCACTTTTTGTGTTTAGTTTATATAGAAAACAGCATTTTTTGAGGCAAAATATTTTTTCATGCTTTATTTTTAATTTTTTTTTTTTTTTTTTAATTTTTACAATTTTGTTTCCTCCAATTGGCTAAATACAGTAATATTGTTTTACAATTAGCACCATACAGTAATTCTGGCAAACATCTAGTAATGTGCCCCATCTTGGTGGTCCCAATCTTGTAGTAATGTGCCCCATCCTGGTGGTCCCAATCTTGTAATAATGTGCCCCATCCTGGTGGTCCCAATCTTGTAGTAATGTGCCCCATTCTGATGGTCCCCATCTTGCAGTAATATGCCCCATCCTGGTGGTCCCAATCTTGTAATAATGTGCCCCATCCTGGTGGTCCCAATCTTGTAGCAATGTGCCCCATCCTGATGGTCTCCATCTTGTAGTAATGTGCCCTATCCTAATCCCCACCTTGTAGTAATATGCCCCATCCTGGTGGCCCCCATCTTGCAGTAATATACCCCATCCTGGTAGTCCCCATCTTGCAGTAATATGCCCCATCCTGGTGGTCCCCATCTTGCAGTAATGGGCCCCATCCTGGTCCTCATCTTGGAGTAAAGTGCCTCATCCTGGTGGTCCCCATCTTGCAGTAGTATGCCCCATCCTGGTGGTCCCCATCTTGCAGTAATGTGCCCCATCCTGGTCCTCGTCTTGGAGTAATGTCCCCCATCCGGTAGTAATGAACCATCCAGGTCGCCATCTGGTAGAATTGTCCCCTGCGCTGTTCTTCACACACATAAAAAAGAAAAAAAAAAAGATTCCTCTCACCTGTCCTCCGTTCCCTCGGTGTCCTTTGTGCACATGCGGCCCGCAGGCACAGACCCCTTGACGGTCCCTACCTGGTCCAGGAGGAGCCGCCGACAGCAGCGCTGCATTGCAGCGCACTGCTCAGAGACCAGCTATCTGCACAGCATTTCCAATGCCAGTCGCCGGCCAATCAGAGGCCAGCAGCTGACATCTGCGCATGGCAAGTGACTTCAAACGCCGCTGCGCTGGGACGCAGATATCAGCTGCTGGCCTCTGATTGGCCGACGGCTGGCATTGGAAATGCTGTGCAGATAGCCGGTCTCTGAGCAGTGCGCGGTAATGCAGCGCTGCTGTCGGTGGCTCCTCCTGGACCAGGTAGGGATCGTCAAGGGGTCTGTGCCTGCAGGCCGCATAAAGCAGCCTCAGGGGCCTCATGCGCCTCATGCGGCCCGTGGGCCGCGTGTTTGAGACCTCTGCCTTAGAGTATAACAAAGGTCTTTTTTAGCAGCAAGGGGCACATTTCACTGTTCTACAGTACATATTTTCAAAAGCTGTCAGGTTCAGTTATGAAATGAGCCATTTCTTAATTATTTTGACCTACTGAATTCAAATCTGACAATCAAAATTTGTATTTGGCCCTTGTTTCTATGATATCAAAGAGTTTTCCTTTCACTGCTACATATAATTAATACATAAACATTTCAGTACTTTGAAACATTAATATTTTTGCAAATATAAAGATGCAGAATATTTTTTATGCCAATTTTCTGAAATTTATTTAGAGGAAACTTAGTAACAATTCAAATAACTAAAGCATGTCTAAACACAATTGCGAATTATAAACAGTTACCGAAATTACACTACAAAATTAGGTCCTCATTCAGTGACAACTCTTTTTTTGCTTGTCTCTTGTAGATCAGATCATCTCTTACAATTGTCCAACAGTAATCTGGAAGTATTGATGGATTCCATTTTCCTTAATATCTTTTCTCCATAGCCACAATATCTGGGTGAAATCTCTCACCATGCTCGTTGCTCCGCAGTTTGGTGGAAGAAAGTTTAGATGTAAATGTAAAAAATAAGTCCTTAAGTTTGTGTTACAACCAAGATCCTTGTATGTTTTGAGGAGATTTTCCACCAACTCTTCATAGTTATCTGCTCTTGAGTTTCCCAAAAACTAGTAACCAACAATGCGAATGCTAAACATGCAGCTTTTTCCTTGCCCTGCAACAAATGGAGAAACTCCTAATGTTGAAGCAGATTATGTATCTGGGATCCAATAAAGACTCCTTTCGTTATGTTGGCTTCACTCAACCTTGGAAATTAATTTAATGAGGCATTTGAATGCTTTTGCATTTTTAGCCATTGCCTTTACAAAGTTCTTCTTGTGGGTTCATCAAGTGCTGGATGCAGGACATTTTTACTCCCTGGTTGAAGTGAATGTCGGAGAGGCGAGTCTCTTTTATTGTATGTAGATCTAAATGTGGGGAACAGAGTGCACAATAGGGTGATACCCTATGGAGGGAGATTAAGAGAGTGCTGGTTACACTCACCTGATGGAGTTGTGACAGGCACAACTGCTATGAAGGCATGAAGAAAAACAGCTGCTGCTGCCCCGTGGCTGGAAGATGAATCCTCCAGGAGATATTGGATCCAGTTGGATAAATACGTAAGTGGGCTGCGCTGCTGAAGTAAATCAATTCTTCAGAGATGATGATGATGATGATGAAAAGGCTTTTTATTAACAATGCGTTTCAGTGCCGTACCGGCATCTTTTTTAAGTAAAGAAACCAAATATGTACAGCATGAGAATGGATGGGTTTTTAAAGGCCAAAAATGGATGCCAGTTACATAGGGAACACCCACAGGAACACTTAAACCAATTGGGAAATTAGGAAGGGGAGGGACATACAACTGGCAATTTCAAATAGATTAAAGTTGGGGGAAAAAAAATAAAAAATGGACCATCCTTAATACTGATAAAATGTGAACAGTTGAATGATTGCAATGTGGGAGAATTGGGATAAGAACCCAGGAAAGGGCAGTGAATATTTAACAGGGAAGCCACCCAGGCAAATGTGGGAAAGAGGACAAAGGAAAGAGGGGAAATGCACATATAAATGGTACCATGTAAATAAACAGCAAATTGTTGAGGAGAAGCAATTTGAGTGTAGGAGAAGTGTGATTAGAACCTGGGATTTGGCTGTGTATGGACATCAGAAGGGCAACATTTAACAGAGGAGCCATCTAAGTGGATGATGGAAAGGTGATACAGAAAAGGGAACTATACTTATAAATGAATAAAAAGGACAAAAAGTGTTGAAAAGACTGCAGTTTGGAGTGCAGGAGAAACCGGATTTGAACTCAATGTGAGCCATTGAATAAGGGCCAGAAAGTGCCACGGAAGGCGTGGTGAGACTAATGGGTGGAAACTAACAAAAAAAAAAAGAGTTAAAAGGGGGATGAACAATGAAACGGGGATAATAATTTTCATAAATACAAAATCATGGACAAGAATAATAAAACAATAAGCAGGGAATAACTTAAAACCAAAAAAATTAAAAAAAGAATTTTCAAGAATGAATAAATTGGATCCAAGATCATGTGTATATTGATTATTTAGGATAAGACACATTGTGATATAGAATTAAAAATGGGGATATTAATAGAAATTAATATTAAAATAACAATCAGAAGGGTATTAAAATACATAAGAAAAAGTACCTAAGAAAATGCATAAGAAAAAGGATCTGTGACCCTATGCAACGACTGTGCAGAGATAAAATAGAATAAAATAAACAATTAAATAAAAATCTCAGTAATTTCATTGAGTCCATAGGGTTTAAGGGTGCTGATCCTGTATATCCAATATATTTCCTTTCTCTTCAAGGTTTCCATAGGGTTTGGGAGATCAAGGGAAATGGATTCAATTGGTGTGATAGAGATGCCTGTGGCATTCTTACCGTGTACCAATGCGCAATGCTGGGATAAACTGTGCTTCATAAAACCTTTTATTGTAGTGATATTCTCTTGCACGACTATTCCACTCACACAGAAAGCAGCAGTACTTTGTTTATCCACCCTGGAGACCAAGTAAGTGGGCAACCACCTTTAAGTCCCCACAGAGGAGCGACGAATATTGGTCATAGTTCAGGCACCTCAACATCTGTTTAATGTTTTTGTAGGTTTCTTTTATGTGGACTGCATAACCAATTGGAATTGAAGGTAGCATATTGCAATTATACAGGAAGACGGCTTTTAGGATTATTTTGGACGAATCGATGAAGAGCCTCCATTGCTCTGGATTATGACTTATCTTCAGTGCTTCAATTAAACTGTTGATGCTGTTTCATCCCACAAGATTGCCCTTCTTGAAGAAGTTTTGGACAAGATCTTTATCACAGTTGCGGAACAAAGAAATCCAAACATTGCCTGCTAGGAGATTCCACTACTGTTGCCTGGAACCATAAGGTTCACACATAACGAGATCGCTAGCAAGATCGTTGATACATCACGGTTTTTGTGACGCAATAGCGATCTCGCTAGCGATCTCGTTATGTCTGACAGGTAGCAACGATCAGGCCCCTGCTGTGAGATCGCTGATCGTTACAAAGCTTCCTGAACCATTCCTGGGTCGTTGCGCTCCCGCTGGGCAGTGTGGATCGTTGTATTTGACACCTTATCAATGACCTCGTTAGCGGTTCAGAACTGAGACACGTAGGCATGCATAAATTGGACTTTTCCGCGCCCTTCGTCCCCGATTGGTGGTCGCTACAGCGTTCTCATTTTCCGCCGTGCATAAAGAAGGCAACAGAATAGCGATTCCATCCTTTGTTTCTGACCTCGTGCTGGATTGCAGATCCTAGCAGAATTCTCCGGGCTGTTGATATCCGTTCATTCGACTGAGTCCTGATTTTGCGGATCGTTGTAGCGTTCTCCGGCTGTGACTGGCCGTACATCTGGTCTTGTTCCTGACTGCGTCATTGTTTTTCCGATCCCAAAAGGCCAAGGCCGCCCAATCAGAACGCAGTAGCCTCCACCAATCGGAGATGAGGGGGCGCGGAAAAGTAATTTTATGCACGCATTTGTGACATCGTACAGTCCCTATCAAGGTGTGGATCGTTGAAATAGCTGCTGTGTGAAAGCGTCCCAACGACCGCCGAGATTGTTAGTTAGATCACTGGGGCGGCCAAAATCGTTAGGAAGTTCTGCATGTTTGACAGCTCCCCAGCGATCACGAAACGACTCTCCAGCGATCCCAAAACCGTGACGTAATAAAGATCTTGCTAGCGATCTCGTTATGTGTGACGGCGCCTTAAGAGCTCAGCCTCACTCTTGGGCAGATCAAAATCTCTAACAAGGTCGTTCAGTTCACTTTGTGTTATAAGGTGTGGTTCAGTTGAGGTTTCTGACAGAAAGTCTGGGTTGGGAGATGAAGAAATATGCTTCATGACACTAAGTGGCCCCTTCTTCCTCACTTGACCCAACTGAAAATGTTTCTGGTGCTTTTGGAACGGGCAGTTTTTCTGTATGTGGTACTGGGCGTACTGCAGATGAAATGTTTGGATACTGTAAAGTCCACTTCTTCTTCCTTGAAACTCCTTTCCTAATGGGGGGCACCATGCAGAAATAGCAATGGTTAATATGATCGGTTGGCTCTCTCCAGATCATTGGAAATGCAAAGGGCATAAATTACCTCTTTGCATGCATCCACTGGGTGAGATGAGATGCACAACTATTGCAGCATATGTGGGGAGCCTAACGCTTGTCCTAATCTTCTATTCTGCAGCCAAAACACAGGTTTTCGGCTTTCCTTATCACAGTAGTCTCGCCTTTGTGATGCAAACGTGACTTCGCCACATACAGTACAGACCAAAAGTTTGGACACACCTTCTCATTTAAAGATTTTTCTGTATTTTCATGACTAAGAAAATTGTACATTCACACTGAAGGCATCAAAACTATGAATTAACACATATGGAATTATATACTTAACAAAAAAGTGTGAAGCAACTGAAAATATGTCTTATATTCTAGGTTCTTCAAAGTAGCCACCTTTTGCTTTGATGACTGCTTTGCACACTCTTGGCATTCACCACCATCTCCACCCTGTCTTCCACACAGTCAAGTCTCAGTCTTGAGTCTGGACAGCATATTCCTCACCCTGATCCTCCTTCCTCCCACCATGCCGAGTGCCAGGAGACAACTGATCCCATACTTGGACACTCCATTTGTAGATTCGGGCCTCTCGCCCGGCCAGCTTCATGCGAGTCAAGAGGAGAACGCATGTAGCGATGCCCAAATATTGGAGCAGCCACGGTCACACTAAAGCCAAACTGTCTCGCGTGTGTCAGAGGTGACAGACAGTCGCTCTGCAGTGGGTTGCAGGAGATCTCCACGTTTGGCATTGCAGACAGCTGCTTAGAGAGGAGGCTGTCTTTAGGACCGAGCGACTACCTCTCTCTTGCTAATTTGCTCTCTGGCTTCGGTGTATACCTGGTGTATCTGAGAGGGCGTCGCCGGTTATATTCATTTCCACTTGTGAAGCTTAGCAGGTGCTGTACCTCTACCTCTCTGGAGCTTGAGGCCATGTGCACATTTGGAGTTCATCTAAAGCTAAGCCATTTTACCGTGTTTTGTCTACCCTTGTTGTCTTTAGAGTTTTAGTGGAGGTTGATTACTGCTCATCTCCTTCCATCCCTTGCCGTAGCCTTACGCCAGGGAAAGTAGATCGAAGCACACTATCGGCGATAGCTGAGGAGGCAATATAGGGACGTAGTTGAGACAGGGTGGTGCTAGACCAGACAAGGAGGTCTCCACATCCCCCATTCCCTAGTGTCTGGGCTTCCTCTCCCTTTTCCCTCTGTGTTGCACTTACACCTGGCGTGACAGACGATAGTAAAGTGCAATTATTTTCGCAAGAGGTGGATGATGATGATGAGAAACAATTGCCACAAAGTCAGGAGGAGGACCAGGGTGCGGAAGTGGAAAACAAGGTGATGGATGATATAGTAACTGATCCAACCTGGCAGGGGGACACACAAAGCAAGGACAGCAGCACACAGGGGGAGGGAGGCGTAGCACTACAACAAGCAGGAAGAAGCAGTGTGGTGGCCGCAGACACAAGGCGGGAAAGCAATCCTCATAACACCAACACGATGGAAGTTGCCAGTACACTTGTTAGGTCTTCCTGAGTCTGGTTATATTTTAAAGACTCTGCCATTAACCCCAAAAAGGCCATTTGCACCACCTGCCAGGCCAGCATCAGCAGAGGTTGCAATACTAGCAGTGTGACCACCACCAGCATGATCAGGCACATGGCAGCAAAGCACCGAAGTGGGCCAAACCCCAGGGTCCAACAACAGTGTCTACAGGTGACACCACTGCTTCTGCTGCTGTTGTGTGTGCATGCAAATCCCCTGTTCACGGCGCATGCCAAGATGCCTCCCGCCCTGCACATGTCGTTGCACACTTTCAAGTAGCACCATCAGCAAGCATGTCCTTGTCCCAGCGCAGCATTCAGTTGTCCCTACCCCAGTCCTTGGAATGCAAGCGCAAATATGCAGCTAACGCCACACAGGCCACACTACTATATTCACACATTTCGCGAATGCTTGTGCTAGAAATGTTGCCTCTTTGGCTCGTGGAGACGGAAGCTTTCCGCAATCTGATTGCGGCGGCCGTCCCTCAGTAATCGGTCCTCAGCCGCCACTATTTCTTCCGGTGTGCCACCCCCGCATTACACCACCACGTGTCCCACAATATTAGACGTGCCCTCAACAACACAGTTACTGGGAAAGTCCACCTAACCACGGACACGTGGACAAGTGTTTGTAGGCAGGGACAGTACATCTCTCTGACGGCACACTGGGTTAATATAGTGGAAGCCGGGACCCAGTCGGACCTTGGGACGGAACACGTCTTCCCGACGCCGAGGATTGCGAGCCCTGGGTCAATCAGGGTTGCCCCGACATTCTGCAGCTCCTGCACCTCCTCCTCTTCAGCATTCATCTCTGAAATGACCACATCAGTCGCAAGCTGGAAGCACTGCTGCACTGCCTCGGCCAAGTGGCAACAGGCTGTGTTGAAGATAATATGCTTAGGTGACAAACAGCACAACGCTGAAGAGTTGTGTACAGCTCTGAAAGAGCTGACCCTACATCCAAGCATGATCATGTGTGACAATGGCCGGAACCTGGTGGCGGCTATGAGGCGAGGCGAGTTCACACACGTACCATGAGTAGCCCATGTGCTTAACCTCATGGTTCAGCGGTTTCTCAAAACCTACCGGGATCTGTCGGTTCTGCTTGTCAAAGTATGCCACCTGTGTGCCCATTTTAGAAAGTCAGCTA
The DNA here is from genome assembly GCF_046119375.1 of Phyllobates terribilis. Lineage (NCBI taxonomy): Eukaryota > Metazoa > Chordata > Amphibia > Anura > Dendrobatidae > Phyllobates > Phyllobates terribilis. The sequence continues at coordinate 117,303,309 of NW_027362770.1, forward strand.
CAGCTTCCGCCGCTCTTGCCGTGCTTCAGCAGCATTTGCAGCTTCCAGCTCACCGACTGATCTGCGATGTCCTCACGTGTTGGATCTCTACATTGCAGATGAGAAGGATTTGTGAGCAGAAGAAGGCAGTTGTTGACTACCAGCATCAACAAGGCCATCGGTATTCAGGTCAGAGTCCACACATAAAACCTCAGGAGTGGACATGGATGTCAGACATAAGTACCATTCTCCAAAACTTTGAGGACTCCACCAAGATAGTGAGCGGCGATGATGCCATAATTAGCGTCACCATCCCACTTCTCTGTCTTCTGAAACGCTCTCTGCTCACAATCAAAGAGGATGCATTGCTGGCGGAGCACAATGAGATTGAGCAAGGAATCATACAGGGTGATTACACACAGCCCAGCCTCATCTCATCCCAACTTGGATTGGGTGACAATGAGGAAGAGGAGGAAGAACAGGAGATACTTTGCTGTGCTATAGACGGTACTACCTGAATAACTGTCATACCATCTGTTCAGCGTGGATGGCCTGAGGACAGGGAGGAGGAGGAAGAGGAGGATAAGGAGGAGAGCATGGTCAGTCGTCCTCTTTGTGAGGACACCGAAGTCTTACCTCTTTGCAGTCTGGCACACATGGCTGAGATTATGTTACGCTGCCTTTCATGTGACCTTTGCGTTGTCCATATTTTGGGTGACAGTTATTACTGGTTGGTGACGCTACAGGGAGAACTTTATGTCTCTTATTCCTTTCCAGGACAGGCCTAATAAAATAGGGCAGTACCAGAATGCCCTTGTTGCAGAATTATTAAAAAAAATCCCATCTGAAAACGCTAGCGGCAGAGTTCACAGTTCGTTGGACAACCAAGGAGTACAGGCGAGAGAGCCACAAATGCAATCCAGCAGAGGCAGGGGAACACTGTCAAAGTTCTGGGACAGTTTTCTCAGACCCTCACACGGCACAGGTCCTGAGGAGGGGGGTACTCTCACAAGGAGTGCAAAGTTTGGGAAGATGGTGAGGGAGTACCTTGCCGACCGTACCAGCAGTCCTCCGTGATTCCTCTGTGCCTTATAATTATTGGGTATCCAAGCTGGACACGTGCCATGAACTGGCTCTCTATGCCTTGGAGGTCCTGGCCTGCCCTGCCGCTAGCGTTTTGTCAGAGCGGGTTTTCAGTGCCACCGGTGGAATTATAACCGATAGGCGCATCCACCTGTCAAATGAATATGCTGACAGGCTGACTCTTATAAAAATGAACAAGGGCTGTGTGGCGCCCAGGGGATGGGGACTACTCGGAGCCCGGGCCTTAATGTCTGGTCTTGGGGGATGTCGCGGTGGTCGGCTCCCGGGCCCGTACCCTGGGGTCTCTCTTAAAAAAGGGGAAAGGAAAATGTCAAAGTTCGTGACGCCACCTGTGGTGTCTGGTGAGGACCACCAGCACTGCGGCAGTCCACTGAGGCCGGTGTTACGGCAGCTATGATGGTGTAGCTCCCCACAGGTGGAGCTAGGCCTCAGGGCAGCGGTGTTTGGTAAGGTGCACGATATGGTGGGGACCCAGCCGGGTCACAGGAAAAATGGGAGACACACTCACGTTTGGCTTCAGTACCTTTTTACTGGTGGAGTTGCGGTACCGCCCGGAGCACTTTAGGGTGAGGGGTGCACTGCAGGTCTCTCCCCAGGGAGCAGGTATAGGGCCTCCTGTATCCTTGCCGCTCGTGTAGTTTATGGCCTGTCTGAAACTAGGCCTAACTTAGTCCTTGTGGTGCGCCGGCTGACTTGGTGTTAGGGCCTTTTTCTGAAGAGCACGCTACTGGCATGGCGGAGCCTCCGTGCCTCCTGGTCCTGCTACGTGTCAGCTCCTGGGCTATCCTGAGACCTGAAGTCTTCCAGGAAAGATCCGGCAGTTTTCCACAGAGGATATACTGCTCTGCAGACTCGGAGCCGGTGTCCGGTATATTTCTGGGGTGAGCTTATGAAGGTCCTCTGTCCCCAATGCTACTGTTCCACTAGCCTTCGGCCTACTCTGGGCCCTCACTAGGCTATACACACTGGCAGTTAGCTGGCTGCCTCTTCTGCCGCTCTCTAGAGCGTCGGCAACGCTCCTAGCTGTCTCTTTCTCTCTGGCTGCAGCAGACTCCAGACTGTTCTCTCTCTGCAGATACCTGCTGAGTCCCTCTCTACCTAGCTCCACCATCCCTATTTATATATCCCTATAGGGCTCCCTCTGGTGGTTCTGAGGTAGGGTGGAGGTGTGTGCATGCCCTGAGGGCCTCTTGTGGAGAAAACCTGAAATGCACCCCCCCTTGGATCTGTGACTCCATGCACAGCAGGGCGTCACATTCCCCCCTAGTTGAACTCTGCACTTCCGGGCTGAAGCACATTTTGTAATTACAAAAATAACAAGCTTCCCTTTATGGGAGGTTAGGACACTTGAACGTTGCATAACAAGTTAGTAATGAATACGTATATATAATGAAATAAATAAATGGCAATGAGCAACTAGAAAGTCCAAGTCTCTTCCGGAGAGGTTGCTCAAAGGGGCACTCCAGGGAGCACAAATATTTACAATACAAAGTCTTTGGGCTGCACAAAGTCCTAGCCTCAGAGTTCATATATGAGGAATAAACAGGTTAGGGTTAAAGTGTCCATTTCACTTTGATTGTCCAATTAAAGGGAAGAAATATAAGTTAAATACACACATGAATACAATATGCAGTATAATACATAATACCTCTGGGGTAACTATCTACATGAATCATTGCTTCTATTTTAGATTCTATATCTAGCAGGGGTTTGACCTTGTGTGGTGCGTGTTGATCTGCGCAGGAATGGGATGCGTGAGACACTAGTGTTTGCACTATTTCCCATGTGGTCAATACTAGATATAGATGGACTGCTGGTGTGTTTTGACCTCCCTAATCAACTGGCAAGCGTACCGTTTGCTGGGCCTTCCTGCTCTGCTCCCACCGGTCATCCTTCTTGAGCAGGCTCTTCTTCAGCATTAGCAGGTTCAACTTGCTGTGGAGAGTTTTCTGGTTGTTGCAAGAAGTGGAGTACTGGGACGATTATCGCTCCTCCTATTTGAGGCCAATCTGCCGGGAAGTCACCTAAGTCAGTATGGATTACTGCCTCTTCAGGTTCCTCCTGGATGATGAGAGGCACTTCTTCTTGGGGTTTGAGCAGATCCGGTCACAACTTCAGGTGGTCCCGAGATACTGTTGCAGTGGTTCTCCCTCCATCTTTGCTGATCAAACACGTCTTCCTGTTGTCAAACCTTGAATTCAACACAGTGTAGGGTTCTCTCTCCCACTGGTCATCAAGCTTGTGGTTCCTCCGCTTCCTTTTCAATACCACTTCTCCTGGTGTAAAGGGTTCTGCTGGTGCACTTCTGTTGTATTGTGCTTCCTGTTTATCCCTCATCCGAGTGAGACTGTCTTCGACACAGGCTGGTACTCTTCTGTACTGCTCCTGTCTGACCGTGTCCCAGTCCTCAGTGGTCACATCAGCTTCAGGTTCTACCACACCAAGCTCCAGGTCCATGGGCAACTTCCCTGGTCTTGCCCGCATGAGATATGCCGGAGTGCAATTGGTGGAACTTACTGGTATGTGATTATACAGATCCACTAGGTCAGGTAGTAGGTCTGGCCACTGGTTTCTCTCTTCTAGTGGTATGGTCGATGATGATGTTATTCATCTTTTCACAGAGACCGTTAGTTTGGGGGTGGTACGGTGTAGTCCTGATCTTTTTACACCCGTACAGATGGCAGAACTCTTTGAACAATTCAGCCTCAAAGGCCGGGCCTTGGTCAGTCAGTACCTGCTCAGGGTATCCATGGGGTCTGCAAAAGTACGCTTGGAACGTCTTTGCTGCTGTCTCTGCTGTCAGGTCTTTGACAGGGGCGACCACCAGGAACCTAGAGTAGTGATCCACCATGGTCAGGGCATAGGAGTATCCTGACCGGCTGGGTGACAACTTGACATGGTCCAGGGCCACGATCTCCAGAGAGCGAATCGTCTTGATGGGTTGCAGGGGTGCCTTTTGGCTGCTGTAGTCTTTTCTTCTGAGGCTACAGGGTCCACAGTCTCTGCACCACCTTTCAATGGAGCTGCGCATCCCCACCCAGTAGAATCGACACTTCAACAGGGTCTCTAGCTTTTTCCAGCCAAAGTGCCCCGCCTGATCGTGGTAGGCCTCCAACACCATCTGGATGTCCGTCTTGGGGACCACTATCTGCCACACCATCTCGTGGGTTTTGGGATTGACGTACCTCCGGCACAATTTCTCACGGTAGATAAACAGCCGGCTTCTCTCATTCCACAGCTGCTTTGCTTGGAGAGACGCATCCTTCTCCAGGGAGGAACCTTCTTGGGTTATCAGCTCCTTGATACGACTGACAACCGGGTCGCTGTCCTGGGTCTCTTTCCAGCTGTGGTGAGGCAAGGGGTTTAACTTCTTACCGCGTTGCCTCCTGGAGGCTCGCAGCTCGTGGGTCATCCCATTCCGGTGGAAGGCAGGTAGTTCAACCTCTTCCAGGTCATCCACTTCTTCTTCTGTGTCTGACTGGTGAGGCATCCTGGACAGGGCATCGGCGTTGGTGTTGTTGCAGCCCGCCCGGTACTTTATGGTGAATTGGTAGTTTGACAGCCGAGCCATCCATCGTTGTTCCATGGCTCCCAGCTTGCCTGTTTCAAGATGAGTTAAGGGGTTATTGTCAGTGTAGGCAGTAAACTTGCTGGAGGCTAGGTAGTGCTTGAACCTTTCTGTGATGGACCAGACCAAGGCCAGGAACTCCAACTTGAAGCTGCTATAGTTCTCTGGGTTCCTCTCGGTCGGGCGGAGCTTCCTGCTTGCATACGTGATGACTTTCTCCTGGCCATTCTGCTTCTGACTTAGGACAGCTCCCAATCCTTCATTGCTGGCATCAGTATACAGCAGGAACGGTTGGCTGTAGTCAGGGTATGCTAGGATCTCATCACCTGTCAAGATCTCCTTCATTTCTTGAAATGATTCAGCCTGTTCTTTACCCCAGTAGAACGGGGGATTTCTGCCTTTGGAGGACTGTCCTACCAGGAGGTCTTGCAGAGGCGCTGCTCTCTTGGTGTAATCTTTTTCAAACCTCCGGTAGTATCCTATCAGTCCCAGGAACTGATGCACCTCCATGAGGTTCTTCGGCTCTGGCCATTTCTGGATAGCAGTGACCTTCTCCGGGTCTGGTGCTACCCCTTCTGGACTGACAATGTGTCCCAGGTACTGTACCTTCTTCTTGAGCAGGTGGCACTTGGAGGGCTTCAACTTCATCCCATACTGGGACAGTGACTCAAATACCTCCGCCAGGTGCTTCAAGTGGTCCTCATGCGTCTTGGAGTACACAATCACGTCATCCAGGTATAGTAACACAGTCTCGAAGTTGCGGTGTCCCAGGCAGCACTCCATCGATCTCTGGAACGTTCCGGGGGCATTGCAGAGTCCAAACGGCATACTGTTGAACTCGCAGAGTCCTATCGGGGTGGTGAAGGCCGTCTTCTCCCGATCCTCCTCAGCCACAGCTACTTGCCAGTACCCACTAGTGAGGTCAAGGGTTTGAAAAGTAATTTGCAGACTTCAAGGCAGCCAGGGATTCCTCAATACGTGGTAAAGGGTATGCATCTTTATGTGTAATGCGATTTACTTGTCGGTAATCTACACACATTCTCATGCTTCCATCCTTCTTCCTGACTAGAACTAGGGGAGCTGCCCAGGGACTACAACTATCCCTTACTACCCCTGCCTTCTTCATGTCATGCAACATCTCCTTGGCTTTCTGGTAGTGTGCTGGAGGTATAGGTCAGTACCATTCCTTGATGGGGGGATGGTTGCCTGTGGGGATGTGATGTTGTACCCCCTTAATCCTCCCAAAGTCAAGTGGGTGTTTGCTGAATACCTGCGCGTATTCCTGAACCACCCGGTGTACTCCCTGTTTCTGGTGGGCAGGAGTGGTGTCTGTCCCAACGTGGAGCTGTTGACACCAATCCCCTCCTGTGTTGTAGGGTCATTATCCCCCACTTGGTCTGGGGAGGTCAAAGACTCCACCGTGTGAATAGAGTTATTATTTACAGTGTAGAGTTTGGCAATAGTGGCATAACGTGGTAATCTGAACTCGTCTTCCCCATAGTTAAGAAGACGGACGGGCACCCTCCCATTGCGTACATCTACTACCCCCCTGGCAGTTAAGAGTGTAGGTCTGTGCTCTGAGCTAAGGGGTTCTACTACCGCCTGGTAGCTCTGTCCTTTAAGACCTATTGCTGCTCTACACCAGATAAGCATTTCACTCATTGGGGGAATCACAATGGGTATCGGGTCTGTTACACGCACATTACCAATCTCACCACCGGTCAGCTTCACTTGCAGCTGGTACGTCAGGGCTCGGATCTCCTTCTGGATCGCTCTCTTCTGCCCTGGTCTGGCAACATCAGCAAGCTGTTGGAGTAAAAACACAGCCTCCTCCAAACAGTTACCAACAATGTTAGTGCCTAGTACCATATTCAGTCCATTTTAACTCCACTCTCCCGACTTTTACTGCTACCTTCTTAACCCCGAGTAGGTCAAGAGGGAGGCCGTTAGAGGCGTATACTGAAAAGTCTGGGTTTGGGGGTTGGAGACTGTCCATGGACCAGTATTTGCTATAGAGGATATCAGGTATGATTGTTACCTGGGATCCGGTGTCCAGCAGGGCAGGTATCGCAATGCTATCCAGTATGATGGATAGGAAAGGTCTTCCTCCCACGAACCTGTGGTGCCAGTCTGAGGGGCCTGCTGAGTCTATTCCTGGGTGCTGGCCCTCGGACCCAGGGTTTGCTCATTTAAAGGACACTGGTGCACTGTGTGACCTGCCTTCTGGCAGCGGTAGCAGACAAACTCTTGGCGAGGAAGATGTTGGTTGTTGGTCCTTCCTGGGGGTGGCGTTGTCCTCCTCCGGGGTGGCGATGTCTTCCTCCGGGGTGGCGACGTCCTCCTTCTCCTCCAGTTCATCCAGGGGACATCCTCAGGGCAGTCAGCTAGCAGGATCTTTCAATCCGTCTCTGGCTCTGTCCGTAGTTGCAGGGCACTCATCACAGTGGCCAGGTTTTTGGTCAGCTGGCGCACTTCTGAGCGCAGACAGTCCAGCTCAGTAGGGGGCGCTGCCTGGACTTTGGCTTCAGCAGCCAGCGGGGAAAAGGTGGGTGCTGCTGGCGTTGGAGTGGCCCCACCCTGGTAACGCAGGATAGACGTATCTGCTGTCTCCAGGGGTTGCAGTCCCTTGATAGCCATGTCCTTAAGGGTGTCAAATGTAGCATCAGGATGGTCCAAGGACCACCAACGCACAGTCCTGCTCTCCACTTGGGACCTCAGCCCCCGGACAAATTGTTCTTTTAGCCTTTTACTCCTATTAGTTATGCTAATTGGACTAACCTGTTTTAGAGCTTGCAGGGCCCCTTGTAAGCGGCAGGCATAGTCCTGAATGCTGTCCTCCGGTTTATGAGAGCATTGGTAGAACCTCATCCAGAGGTCTGCTTCAGTGCGATCCTCAAAGGCAGTCTGTAACTTTTCGAAAATTACGGACACTAATTCCTGGTCTTCGGCCGACCAAGTCTCTACTTCACTCTCCGCAGCACCAGTCAATTGTCCCACAACTACTGCAGCTCTTTGTTTGCCCGTCATAGAATACATGTCCAGGATGCTGCATATTTTGCGCTTGAATCCAGACAGGGTGTCCGGCTTGCCATTGTACTGGGGGAGCCACTTTGCTCCAGGCATGTACGGTAAAGTCAATGGTACGATAGGGGCTACAGGCCTTGGTAATGCAGCGGCTGTTCCGTCCTGCGCGGCGGCGGCTGCGGGTACATCATCGGGGCTGTCAGCATGGGCAGCGACGTCGGGCTGTTGCTGCAACATCTTGGCGCCCCCCTAGTGAACCGTGGCCTACCTTCCTTCTGTAGGCCGCAGCTCCGCACGTGACGGTCTGCTGATAGGACCTTGCGTCGCTTACGTTCCACGTCAGCGCGTTCGCTGGCTTTTCCTGCCAGGACCTGACGCTGCGTCGGTGCGTTGGGCGTGTCCTCGACTTCTCGCGCTTTCAGCGGTTACGCCTCCTAGTTTTCCCGCGGTTACGCCCTTCTTCTCGCGCGGTGACCGGAAAGATGGCGGCCAGTGGCGGGAAACTCCAGAAAATGTCGGGAAAAGCTTCACCACTGTGAGTTTTACAGTTTCTTAAGGCGCACAGTACCCGTTGGCAACGGGCGCAACTCCTTCTTTTGCCGTGGGCACGCAATCCTGTTCATGACGCCAGTTAGAGAGGATGTGGCGCCCAGGGTTGGGGACTACTCGGCGCCCGGGCCTTAATGTCTGGTCTTGGGGGATGTCAAAGTTCGTGACGCCACATGTGGTGTCTGGTGAGGACCACCAGCACTGCGGCAGTCCACTGAGGCCGGTGTTACGGCAGCTATGATGGTGTAGCTCCCCACAGGTGGAGCTAGGCCTCAGGGCAGCGGTGTTTGGTAAGGTGCACGATATGGCGGTGACCCAGCCGGGTCACAGGAAAAATGGGAGACACACTCACGTTTGGCTTCAGTACCTTTTTACTGGTGGAGTTGCGGTACCGCCCGGAGCACTGTAGGGTGAGGGGTGCACTGCAGGTCTCTCCCCAGGGAGCAGGTATAGGGCCTCCTGTATCCTTGCCGCTCGTTTAGTTTATGGCCTGTCTGAAACTAGGCCTAACTTAGTCCTTGTGATGCGCCGGTTGACTTGGTGTTAGGGCCTTTTGCTGAAAAGCGCGCTACTGGTATGGCGGAGCCTCCGTGCCTCCTGGTCCTGCTACGTGTCAGCTCCTGGGCTATCCTGAGACCTGAAGTCTTCCAGGAAAGATCTGGCTGTTTTCCACAGAGGATATACTGCTCTGCAGACTCGGAGCCTGTGTCCGGTATATTTCTGGGGTGAGCTTATGAAGCTCCTCTGTCCCCAATACTACTGTTCCACTAGCCTTTGGCCTACTCTGGGCCCTCACTAGGCTATACACACTGGCAGTTAGCTGGCTGCCTCTTCTGCCGCTCTCTAGAGCGTCGGCAATGCTCCTAGCTGTCTCTTTCTCTCTGGCTGCAGCAGACTCCAGACTGTTCTCTCTCTGCAGATACCTGCTGAGACCCTCTCTACCTAGCTCCACCATCCCTATTTATATATCCCTATAGGGCTCCCTCTTGTGGTTCTGAGGTAGGGTGGAGGTGTGTGCATGCTCTGAGGGCCTCTTGTGGAGAAAACCTGAAATGCACCCCCCCTTGGATCTGTGTCTCCATGCACAGCAGGGCGTCACAGCTGGATTGGGTCTGACTTCTCAACACCATCGAATGATAGCAGCGTAACATAAACTCAAATACAGTTTCTTTTTTTGGGGAGGTCTAACTCTATTCCCACGCACCTCTGTCTTCACACCCAGACATGGGTATACGCTTTCTGATTTTGTCTATTTGCTCTTGTCCTCCTTCTTCTCTGCATCCTTACCCTCCACCACCATATCACTAGCATTTTTACCATAACAACATATCTACGTCTCTTGCAAGGGGCATTCGTGTTCCTCCAATTTTTGGCAGCCGTTTCTTCACTGCATAGGCAAACAGTATGGGAGACCCACTTCCTAATAATGGGAACATTAATTTCAGGAGGCCCTCAGATCTCTATGTCTCTTGCAAGGGGCATTGGAGTTCCTCCAAATTTTTGGCAGCCATTGCTTCACTGCATAAGCAAATAGTATGGGAGACACACTTCCTAATAATGGGATTATTGTTTTCAGGAGGCCCTCCGACCTTTACGTCTTTTGCAAGGGGCATTGGAGTGCCTCTAAATTTTTGGCAGCCGTTGCTTCACTGCATAGGCAAACTGTATGTGACACAAAAATTGAAAAGAGGATCCGTAGCGGAACAACCAACCGGTAAAAATGTCAAATACTTTATTCAGGCAATTAAAATATTAGTAAAAAAGTTACAGAAACCTTACGCATTTCTGGTGCAAAAAAACAGCACCCTTAGTCATAGCCAAACAGTATGGGAGACACACTTCCTAATAATGGGATCATTGTTTTCAGGAGGCCCTCCGACCTTTACATCTCTTGCAAGAGGCATTGGAGTTCTTCCAAATTTTTGGCAGCCGTTGGACTCACTGCATACCTTATAACTGTATAGCAGACCCGCTCCTTTCTAATGGAAACATGTTGTTACTGTGGCCCTGCTCTATGTGTCTTTAAATTGTTAGTGGTTTTTTTTCCAAATTTTAGCAGCCCTTGCAGTCACAACATGGGCATTAACACTAAAGGAGACCCGCTCCTTTATAATGGGAACATTTTTTTTACTGAGGCCCTCCACTCTGTCTCTTTTAGCAGCCCTTGCAGTCACTGCATATTCAATAACAGTATAGAAGACCCACTCGTTATTAATGGGAACAAAAAAGCATAGCCGGCTGATGGCTCTCTAACAATAGCGAGGGCTGACTTCTGGCCTTTTAAAAATAGTAAGGGCTGCCTAATGACCCTATAAAAATGGGCTTTGTGACTTTCAGAGTCTCTCCATCTTAAATGAAACAGGATGTGTCTGATGATGTGTCACACACCACATGGCCAGATAAGGTTGTAAAATTTTAAAATGACATTTCCCGGTGAATGCATTTGTCTTAAAAAATAACATAAAAAAATAAAAAATATAAAAACACAGCAGGATATTTGTTTAGTATAAAAACCGGACTCGCCAATCTAATATCAATGTGATCACATTGTTCAGCTCCTGCACCTTGTCCTCCAGATCGGCCTCCTTCTTCGAAATGACCACATCAGTCACAAGTAGTGTTGAGCGATACCTTCCGATATCAGGAAATATCGGATCAGATTGGATTGGGCCGATACTCAAAAAGTATCGGATATCGCCGATTCCGATACCGGAAACCAATGCAAGTCAATGGGACACAAATATCGGAATGAAAATAAACCCTTTCTTTCCTTGTAGGTTAATTCTACATGAAGGAAAACAACTAACAATAATGTAGAATGTATTGGGGGAGGTGGTTGCCCAAATCGATGGGAAAAGTGCTCACAGTGAAACATGAAAAGCCGGCAAATTCAGCAGCGGCATACACCGGTACCCGACAATTGGGAACAGAAAGAAAACAGCTTCACACATAGATTAGATAGATAGAAACATGTCAGTCACATATATAATAAGTACAGTGACAGTGTTGCTTACTGTACTTGTCATTTAGTGTAAAGGATTTATTTAAAAAAATATTAGTGTTTTCATGCACCGTCTCTTTAAAAAAGCCGGCCGGCAATTCAGCAGCGGTACCCGACAATTTAGAACAGAAAGATAGAGCATCACACATAGATTAGATAGAAACATGTCAGTCACATATATAAGAAGTACAGTGACTGTGTTGGTTACTGTACTTGCCATTTAGTGTTAAAATAAAGGATTTATTAAAAAAAAAATTGGCGTGGGGTTCCCCGTCATTTTAGTCTCTAGCGGAGGTTAAGCAGATGGCTGGGGCAGATGTTTGAAGTCTGGAAAGGGGGTAATACCTAGCCTTTACTAGCTATTAAAATGGGGGACCCCCCAAAAAAATGACGTGGGGTCCCGCCTATTTTAATAGCTAGCAAAGGCTAGGCAGACAGCTGGGGACTGATATCTGACATTAATAACCCAGGAAGGGTGCCATGAATATTGGCCCCCTCCCAGGCTAGAAACACCAGCCGTCAGCCGCCCCAGAAATGGCGCATCCATAGGATGCGCCAATTCTGGCACGTAGCCTCGCTCTTCCCACTGCCCTGTAGCGGTGGCAGTGGGGTAATAGGGCTGGGGTTGATGTCAGCTTATAATGCCAGCTGACATCAAGCCCAGGTTAGTAATGGAGAGGCGTCTATAAGACACCCCCATTACTAACCGCATAGTCAAAGTTAAAAAAAAACACAAACACCCAGAATAAAGTCCTTTAATTGAAATAAAAACACAATTCTTTATTGTTCTAAATTAAACCATACTTACCATCACGCCCATTCCAGCAGAAGCCAACGATCTCCTGCAATAAAAGAAAAATAATAAAGCAACATCATCGTTACCTTTCCATGGTTCCCACGACAGCTTCAGCTCTGCTACATTCACATGACAGGCTGGACCGCAGCAGAAAGCTGCCATCCAGCTTGCCATGCCGCAGAGACTGAGAAGCACAGGCATGCTTGCGCTCCTCAGTGTCTGGCTGTGACGGCATCCAGATGAGCCGACAAGGAAGTCAGCTCACCTCATGCACGTCACTGACAGCGTGGGAAAATTCTCCTGCACATGCGGTGAGCGTGAGAGAATTCTCCTGCTGAAGCGCTGAGCGCAGGAGAATTTTCCCACGCTGTCAGTGACGTGCATGAGGTGAGCTGAGCTCATTGGACATGACCTCGGCTCATCTGGATGCCGTCACAGCCTGACGCTGCAGAGCGCAAGCATGCCTGCGCTTCTCAGTGTCTGCGGGATGACAGGCTGGATGGCAGCTTTCTGCTACGGTCCAACCTGTCATCTCGATGTTGCAGAGCTGGAGCTGTCCTGGGAACCATCGAAAGGTAAGGATGATGTTGCTTTATTATTTTTCTTTTATTGCAGGAGATCGTTGGCTTCAGCTGGAATGGGCGTGATGGTAAGTATGGTTTAATTTAGAACAATAAAGAATTGTGTGTTTATTTCAATTAAAGGACTTTTTTCTGGGTGTTGTGTTTTTTTTAAATACTTTACTAGAAATTCATGGCGGTCATGTCTAATATTGGTGTGACCCCATGAATTTCGGGCTTAGGGCCAGCTGATAATGCCAAGCTGGCCCTAACCCCTTTATTACCCAGTGAGCCACCACACCAGGGCCCTGGATGAGTTGGGTACGGCGCCAGAAGATGGCGCTTCTATGAACGCGCCATTTTCCGGGCTGGCTGCCGACTGCAATTTGCCGTGGGGGGGGCAGAAAGCTTGGGCCTCATTGCGCTGCGGATTCCAGCCCCCAGCTGACTAGTTGTACCTGGCTGGACACAAATATAGTGCGAAGCCCCACGTCAATATTTTTAAGATTATTTCAGGAAATTCATGAAATAATTAAAAAAACTATATATTTGTGTCCAGCACTATATTTGTGTCCAGCCAGGTACAGCAGGCAGGAACGGGCTGCCCCCGACCACTAGCTGCCTATTTGTACCTGGCCGGACACAACAATATAGGGAAGCCCTTTTTTTTATTATTTCATGAAATAATTTAAAAAAAATGACGTGGGGCTTCACACTATATTTGTGTCCAGCCAGGTACAGCAGGCAGGAACGGGCTGCCCCCAACCACTAGCTGCCTATTTGTACCTGGCCGGACACAACAATATAGGGAAGCCCTTGTTTTAATTATTTCATGAATTTCATGAAATAATTAAAAAAAAAAATACGTGGGGCTTCGCCCTATTTTTGTGTCCAGCCAGGTACAACTAGTCAGCTGGGGGCTGGAATCCGCAGCGCAGGGAGGCCCAAGCTTTCTGGGCCACCCCCGCTGCAAATTGCAGTCCACAGCATCCCTGGAAAATGGTGCGTTCATAGAAGCGCCATCTTCTGGCGCTGTACCCAACTCATCCAGGGCCCTGGTGCGGTGGCTCACTGGGTAATAAAGGGGTTAGGGCCAGCTTGGCATTATCAGCTGGTCCTAAGTCCGAAATTCATGGGGTCACGCCAATATTAGACATGACCGCCATGAATTTCTAGTAAAGTATTTAAAAAAAACACAAACACCCAGAAAAAAAGTCCTTTAATTGAAATAAACACACAATTCTTTATTGTTCTAAATTAAACCATACTTACCATCACGCCCATTCCAGCTGAAGCCAACGATCTCCTGCAATAAAAGAAAAATAATAAAGCAACATCATCCTTACCTTTCGATGGTTCCCAGGACAGCTCCAGCTCTGCTACATCGAGATGACAGGCTGGACCGCAGCAGAAAGCTGCCATCCAGCCTGTCATCCCGCAGACACTGAGAAGCGCAGGCTTGTTTGCACTCCTCAGTGTCAGGCTGTGACGGCATCCAGATGAGCCGAGGTCATGTCCAATGAACTCAGCTCACCTCATGCACGTCACTGACAGCGTGGGAAAATTCTCCTGCGCTCAGCGCTTCAGCAGGAGAATTCTCTCACGCTCACCGCATGCGCAGGAGAATTCTCCCACGCTGTCAGTGACGTGCATGAGGTGAGCTGAGTTCATTGTCGGCTCATCTGGATGCCGTCACAGCCAGAAACTGAGGAGCGCAAGCATGCCTGTGCTTCTCAGTCTCTGCGGCATGGTAAGCTGGATGGCAGCTTTCTGCTGCGGTCCAGCCTGTCATGTGAATGTAGCAAAGCTGAAGCTGTCGTGGGAACCATGGAAAGGTAACGATGATGTTGCTTTATTATTTTTCTTTTATTGCAGGAGATCATTAGCTTCAGCTGGAATGGGCGTGATGGTAAGTATGGTTTAATTTAGAACAATAAAGAATTGTGTGTTTATTTCAATTAAAGGACTTTATTCTGGGTGTTTGTGTTTTTTTTAACTTTGACTATGCGGTTAGTAATGGGGGTGTCTTATAGATGCCTCTCCATTACTAACCTGGGCTTGATGTCAGCTGGCATTATAAGCTGACATCAACCCCAGCCCTATTACCCCACTGCCACCGCTACAGGGCAGTGGGAACAGCGAGGCTAAGTGCCAGAATTGGCGCATCCTATGGATGAGCCATTTCTGGGGCAGCTGACGGCTGGTGTTTCTAACCTGGGAGGGGGCCAATATTCAAGGCACCCTTCCTGGGCTATTAATATCAGCCTCCAGCTGCCTGCCTTGCCTTTGCTAGCTATTAAAATAGGGGGGACCCCACGTCATTTTTTTGGGGGGTCCCCCATTTTAATAGCTAGTAAAGGCTAGGTATTCAGCTGAGGGCTGATATTAGTTGCCTGGGAAGCTCCGTGGGTATTACCCCCTTTCCAGACTTCAAACATCTGCCCCAGCCATCTGCTTAACCTCCGCTAGAGACTAAAATTACGGGGAACCCCACGCCAATTTTTTTTTAAATAAATCCTTTATTTTAACACTAAATGACAAGTACAGTAAACAACACTGTCACTGTACTTATTATATATGTGACTGACATGTTTCTATCTATCTAATCTATGTGTGAAGCTCTATCTTTCTGTTCTAAATTGTCGGGTACCGATGCTGAATTGCCGGCCGGCTTTTTTAAAGAGACTGTGCATGAAAACACTATTATTTTTTTAAATAAATCCTTTACACTAAATGACAAGTACAGAAAGCAACACTGTCACTGTACTTATTATATATGTGACTGACATGTTTCTATCTATCTAATCTATGTGTGAAGCTCTATCTTTCTGTTCTAAATTGTCGGGTACCGATGCTGAATTGCCGGCCGGCTTTTTTAAAGAGACTGTGCATGAAAACACTATTATTTTTTTAAATAAATCCTTTACACTAAATGACAAGTACAGTAAGCAACACTGTCACTGTACTTATTATATATGTGACTGACATGTTTCTATCTATCTAATCTATGTGTGAAGCTCTATTCTTTCTGTTCTAAATTGTCGGGTACCGGTGTATGCCGCTGATGAATTGCCGGCTTTTCATGTTTCACTGTGAGCACTGTTCCCATCGATTTGGGCAACCACTGTAATGCCACAACCACCATGGCTGTGGCTTTACCGTCTTAAAAAAATATTAATTCCTGCTATTCCATTTAATTGTAATGTAAGGGACATAATGTAATGTCAGCGCTTGAGCAGGAGAATTCTCTCACGCTGGGATGGCATTCTGATGACAGGCTGAATCGCGGCTGAGCGCTGCCATCCAGCTTGTCATCCTTCAGAGACTCTGCAGAGCGCAGGCATTATGTGAACTTCCGATTCCGGTATTCGATATTCTAAATGTATCGAAACTCAGTATCGGAACTCCGATACAGGGAATATCGGTCGATACCCGATATTTCAGTATCGGAATGCTCAACACTAGTCACAAGCTGAGAGCACGGTACCACTGACTTGACCAAGCGGCAACAGGCTGTGCTGAAGATAACATGCTTAACGCTTAGGTGACAAATTGCCCACCACTGCAGAATTGTTGAAAGCTGTAACACAGCAGCCTGATCTGTGGCTCTCACCGCTGAACATACAGCCAGGCCGGGTCGTGTGTGAAAATAGGAAGAACCTGGCGACAGAGAAATGACAGCAGGAGTAGATAAGGTTTCCCTCTATGCCAGTCCTTTCACAGAGCTAAAGAATATGGAAGTGGTGAAATACAACTCCCACTGAGAAGCTTTTTCAAACTGAAAAACATTGGGCCCACCAGAGGATTTGCTTCTGAGGGCTCACCTTTCTCCCCTGCTCAAGAGCCCCATAGCAGATGCAAAGTTTGCTTTATCATGTACTCTCTTGATGGAGAAGCCAGGGCCCACCCGAGGATTCTCTCATGGGACCGTCCAACCCTGCCGAGAAGCAGTCCTGGCTAAGAAAAGTGTGTGGGAAGGTTCCTGGACACTCTATGGCTCCTTTTTAACTGAGGTGGAAACCCACGCAAACAAGGCGAGAACATACAAAAACCTTGCAGATGTTGTCATTGCAGGGAATTGAACCCAGAATCCCAGCGCTGCAAGGCTTCAGAGCTAACCACTGAGCCAATGTGCTGCCGTTCACCCTCTGATATCTAACAGGCTGGAGAAACTTGCACCTACTGCCACTCTATCTTCAGCTCCTTTGTGAGAAACTAATGTATTTGGGCAGCCACTCAGTCTACCAAATAAAATTCCTGAGAAGGAAATTGGGGATGGCTTCGCTACTGGTACTGGGGGCAGTGCTAATACTATGGCATCGTACCATAGTTGACTGGAAATATTACAGGCTGGTAGGAGGCAAGCAGATTCCCACAGAAAAGTACCAGCAGTAATGTTCAGTGACCCTTGCTTGTGGAAGGTGGAGATGATACCGGGAGAAATACTGGCGGCTGGGGACCGAGTATGGACACCCGGCCGCCAACGCCACCATGAGGTTGTGAAAAGCTTCCACCTCCACGAGCCTAAAAGGCCACATTTCAAGTGCAAGCAGCTGCCCAGAAATCTGGCAGTTTACTATTGCAGCCTGTGGGTGGATGGGTGGCTGGCTGCATACTTGCACTTGCATTCCAAGTAACAGAAAACTATGCAAATGGTGGCCTCTATCATCATCATGGCCTCACCTCGGCAATATGAACTCTCCTGAAGGAGAAGCCAGGGCCTACCAGAGGATTCTCTGGTTCTCTGGTGGGCCCGTCAAACCCTGCCGAGAAGCAGCCCTGGCTAAGAAAAGTGTGGGGGAAGGTTCCCGGATACTCTATGGCTGCTTTTTTTAATGTGGATTGGAGGTGCTTAATTGCATGTTATTTCTGAAACTGCATTGCAGATCAGGCCATTGCCCAACTCTGTAGTCATGAAATTTAACGTCAAAGAAAGATGTTTGTGTGTCGAAGCACCACCGACAAGTGCAAGCTGATGTTGGACCGGCTGCCATTTCTTATGCGACAAGCTGCATTAGAGGACTTCCTGGGAGAAATGACAGCTGGAGTAGATACGGTTTCCCAAGTACTTTCACAGAGTAAGTGCACTGGGGAGGTCACGGGTAATGTTGTGGGACCCCTGTTTGTGGAAGGCGGAGACGACACCGGGAGAGATAGTGGCAGCTGGGGACCGAGTATGAACACTAGGCTGCGCCATGAGGTTGTGGACAGCTTCAGCCTCCACGAGCCTAAAAGGCCACATTTCAAGTGCAAGCAGCTATCAAAAATTTGGCAGTATAGTATTGCAGCCTGTGGGTGATTGTTGCAAGTCTGCAATGACAGAAGCATCTTTGCATGCGTCAAAAATCACTTGTGATGGGCACAATTTTAGGCAGTGACCTGGGAGTCAGAGATGCTTACAGGGGTCTTCCCCATGCTGTTCCCATGTCTTTTCAGCACTGTATGTTTTGGGTTATTTATTTTGCCTTATATACAAGTCATTACCCTGGAAAAAATGTTCCTTAACATTTTTCCCAGGAAAATACATTTTGGTTTTGTTTTTGCATGTTTTATTGTGAGTCCGTAAAAGTGGTGTAATACTCTGACAACATTGTTGACAGCAGTGTCCTGGGCATCCAAAATGCTTCCAGGGGTCTTCCCCATGCTGATCCAATGTCATTTAAGCACTGTTCCCATTGGTTTGGGCAATTTTTAGGCCCTCTGCAGACCGCCGGGGGGAGCCGCCGGAAAAATGCTCGAGTTTCCCATAGACTTACATTGTGCTTGTTACTCGTACCCAGCACTTGAGCATTCCAATTTGCTCGACCCGAACAACGAGTACCCGAGCATTTTAGTGCTCGCTCATCTTTATTCATAAGTAATTACAACCTCCCCTGGATCTTGAATATTAGAGCCAATCCGCAAAGTTAAGCATCATATTTATATTCAGCACCACAAAATTAGGTAAGTTCAACTGTTTTCATCTCTGAACCAATTTGGCTGTAGAACAGTGTTTGATTACCATCGGGAGACCAGTGGACAGTCCATTCATTGCAATCCATGCTTTGACCTTGGCTTGATGGATGTCTGCAGGAGCCCTTACTCATTGCAGCTGCCATAATGTGCGCACTCCCTCTTGTACTGTCTTTACGGACATTATCGGATGGATTTATGTGCGTCCAATACAGTCTTCCTAAGAAAAAATTTTGAAAATAAATTCCCATCACAGACTTAAACTCCAGATGGGCAATCTCTAACCTGTAGAGCTCCATGACAAGGGTATGTATGAGTCAAAAAATGATCCTGATTTATAACTCCATTACTTTGTCTCCTTGCAGGGATCTAATTACAGTTGCTTTACTGCAAACACGTCGGTAGAATATTTTCATACACAAAGACATTATTAATTTAGGGGACACACAGCACTCTTCTTGCATCTTTGCCTCCAGGAAGAGTATACTCAATTTTTTTTACGTCTCTGCTCTCATGATCTGGTCCTGCCAGATGGGGCTCTTGGGAGCAGCGGGCGGCTAATCTGCAGAAAACGAGGACAAAACGATGAGCTGATGAGCCCACATGCTACATATTAACACCCTGCTGACTTAAAGAGCCCTGGGGATAATAAGCTATGAATCAACAACTTCACAACATATTGTTGCTATTGAAAGGAAAAATCACAACATATAAGTTAGGACGGTCACGTCTTCTTTATATAACATTTTGAAGCAAATTTTCATTTTATTTTTTCTATCTGCGTCTGTTTTGTCAGGGATTGATGTGTCATAATAATTGTTGGAATTCTGTTGATAACAGTTGAAGAAAAGATTAAAAATCTAAACTAGGTAGTCAACAATTTGGTTCCGGATCTGGTTGTTTGGTCCTCTGCTGTACAATATACTATCACTGCATATCAGTGGCTAAATCAGTGTTCTCCAACCAGTGTTTTAGCAGCCATATGTATCTTCTGGGCCCCCATGAATGTGACTCTAATCTTTTCTTACTTTTATAGACTTTTTTTTTAACTATAATAAATTAGGGTGGTCATAAAATAACTAGAACATATTCCCATCTCTGAAATTTATGGCACATTGTAACACTAATTGCATTGAATAGAGAGAGACCTGGTCACCTTGGACCTTTATTTCGATAGGTGAGGTTTCCAGAGGTGGGACCGACATCTTTCAATCTTTCAGTCAGCCTGTAGATACACATTAAATGATCCAGATATAGATATCCCTTTAAGAATAGGTTTTTATCATTTTAGTGCTCAGAATAGCATAGCACTATCTGTGTTTGTTAGTATCTTCTCACAACAAGTTGAGTCCCTCTGGACTAAATAAAACATTTGATATGACCCTCGGTTTTCATTTATCTCACTGAGCTGTTTCCATATCTCCACATTACTTTAAATGGATTTTCTGGGAGTCCATATAAAAATAAAAAACTCTCCTATTTTTTCTTACCTAAGTAGTAAATGCAGCTTATCTCAAACTTTTCAGCTACTACCAGTTCCAATTTCAGGCTGTTTCAGGCAGGCTTCTTCATAAGTACTGTAAGCTAAATGCAAAACTAAAGTTTCACGCAGAGTTAGGACATGGGTTGAAACAAAAAAGTCCTAGAAAAGAATGAAGCAAGGTTCCCCAGTTTTCGATCAGGATTATGATCTAGTCACTCCTCTTTTTGACATTGAGTGTCCTACTGGTTGGACCCATAAAGAGAATCTATCCCCCCCGGCACTTAATTAAATGTAAATCTATACCTACCTGTATGCCTCATATTAGAAGTCTTGTTGCTGTGAAATTTGTTTTTACTCAATCATTCTGATGGCTGTTTACTGAGTTAATTACAATGTTTCCCCCCTCCTCTGCATGTCATAGTGCCCTGTGACGTGCAGTTTCACTGGCCAAATCCCGCTCCTGTGCACTTCACCTTTTACGCAAGGCACATTTTTTCCTCCGGTATTTATTCAGTGTACAGCAGTAATCTTGTGCGCAGGCACCCGAGGTCACTGGAACAGAAGTCACAGTGACTTGCCTCCTTCTTAACCAAATATCCTCATCAAAGCATACAGTGAAGCGCGCGTCGGATGAGCAGTGGCGCCTTGGGATTATTATTCATTATATTGTTTGTTATATTCTACATACTTGCCTGTTATAATCTGTCATTGGATATAGGATGTGGTGGACATGGTTTACCCATTGAATGTATATCCACACTGATGGTGGATTATTATGATGGATTGATTATAGCACAATGCACCTTACTTATGTGATCCACTGTCACCAGGTATTGTCCTTGTAGAATTTTGCACCATGCCCCTATCATCATTTAGTAACTTTTACATGATTGTATACAGTTAATAATTTGTAATTGTTATTGAAATATTATATACATACCGTATTTTTCAGACCATAAGACGCACTTTTCCCCCCGAAATTTGGCAGGAAAATGGATCGTGCATCTCATCGTCCGAAAGTAAGTTACAGGGGGTGGTGGAGTGGGATCGGCGGCAGCGGTGGCGGCAGCGGCAGCAGGTGGCGGTGGGAGCGTCAGAAGGTGGCGGTGGCAGCAGAAGAGGTATCTGCCTGGGAGTCAGGGCCTTGCCGAGTACCAGGGCCAGTGTCTTACTGTGAGCGGCGTGAGCGGCTTCCGGTGCGGGCGGTCATTTTCCTGTAGACCAGCTTCAGAAAGATGGCCACGCACATCGGAAGCCGCTCATGCCACTCTGCCACGCTACTCACAGCAAGATACCAGCCCCGGTAGCAGGCCCTAGGTCCCAGCCACCACTCACCCAAACCCACAGCACCAGCCACCACTTACCCGGGCGCTAAGCCCCCCAGCGCCAGCCACCAAAATTTGGGGTGCGTCTTATGGTCCGGTGCGTCTTATAGTCCAAAAAATACGATCTATATATCCTGGTGCCATTACTGTTGGGCACCTTTTGCCTTTTGTCTCTATTTTGTACCATTTTTTAACCTAAAATTAAAATTTGATATTCTTCCATTATATTGTTGATCTGTGTCATTTATCTTTGGTGTATTAAAATTTTACAAAAATCAATTGCAATGATAAAATGATGAGTCGAAGACTTGATGGGGAGACGAAGAGTGAAGGGGCCGGAGAGGTGAGCGGTACGATGAGTATAAGTATTTTTTTTCATTTTCTACAGCTATTGTTTTGGGGTTTGGAGAAACCCAAGAGAATAATATGGGACATTGAATTCACTGAGAATAAAATCCACGCAAACAGTTGAATTTAAATATTTTCTGAATCACAAAACATGGATTATTCCTGTGTAGAAGAACATAATTGTTTCATGTCAGAAACTATGATTTAAAAAAACTAAAAAAAAAAAAAGATGCAGATGGGAGGAAGTTACCCACCAACACTATAAAAACATGATCATATTGTCACTCTATAGGATATCAGTCTGGCACTGAGCTGGAACACACCTCACTATAATAGGATAGCGGTGAATATAATTATCAATTACTACTCTATATTTAAACAAGAAAGAAGGGCCGCTCAACTGTTAGGTGTCGGATGCTCTGAAGTAATGCTGCGGCATTATACACCACACCATTGATTCTGAAGGCACCCCACCTACAGCAGATATACCTTAATAAAGACCCCCTAAAGTCGAAACGTTGATCTTCTTGACATCTCCTTTTCCATATGGGTTTTCAATAAATTTTATCTGCATCAAATTTGGAGTGCCGAAGTTTCTCTATTTATTCTACTTATAAACATGCACATAACCACAAGATCTAACGGAGTTTCCT
Organism: Phyllobates terribilis; assembly: GCF_046119375.1. Lineage (NCBI taxonomy): Eukaryota > Metazoa > Chordata > Amphibia > Anura > Dendrobatidae > Phyllobates > Phyllobates terribilis. Next base: position 117,325,651 of record NW_027362770.1, read on the forward strand.
TTGGAAATATTTTATTGGACCCACCCTGCATTTATACATAGTGTGAGACAATTATAATGTTTATGCAAATTGTAACAAATTTCAATGTTTTAGGTCATTTATTACACTTGGTTATAGCACCCACTCCAAAGCTGAAAAAGCATGAGAAAAGGGGACATGGTTAACGTTTTGGTATTAAAACCACCAAAAATCACCAAAGTTTTGGACTTTTCAAAGCAGTTTACAGCAAAATTGCTTTGATTAATCAGGGCCAAAAGGTTTGGGGCAAAACTATGCCATTTCTATTAAATATGGTCCAGTACGTGCACTTTGAATTGCAATCTAATCCGATAAGTTATTTATGAATCATCTCTACTGAAGTTGAGAAAATGGAGCCTTTTCTCTCTGATTTTAGCTTGATGTGCTCTATTTTTTTTAAAAAGTTTGCTTTATTCATCATCTTTTTTATTGCTACATGTATTTTCCAATATTTTAAGATTTATTAGCAACAAATAAGCATTGAGACCATAGAAGGCAACCATTTTAGCTTATTTGTATTCTTTGAGCTATATAAATCATTGATCTTATAAAGTGACCTGTTCTTTTCCTCTATTTATTTGTTCCATTTATCAACAGACACGCGATTGCCATAACCCTGCTGCCACCAGTGAGTTACTGAGTAATATAGCATTATATTATTAAGAATTCTCCTATAGATAATACTAGCTCTAAATCACACAACAGTGCATGCTATGTGTCTAATGGCTTGAGACCAGATATCTATATGGTCTGCTTTTAGTTTCTGTAAAAAATAAAAATCAGAATGGGATTTTTCATCTTCAACATACTAACAAAAACTAGATGTGTAGAGAATGCAGTAATAGATTCTATTCATTTCAAAATCTATCTGTAGAAGGATTGTCCTAGTTTATAAAGTCCTATGATCACAGCAGCATCAGCACTCAAATAAGCATGCAAGTTTTTTCTCTCTTTCTTCTAATATGATATGAACTAGAAGAGTTGGAGATAAAGTAACTGTGACTAGAGATGAGCGGGCCTGAACTGTAAAGTTTGGGGTTCATACCGCTGCTGAACTCCGAACAAGGATTTCTCCTTGAAGTCTGTTTCACAGTTCAGGAGTGCAGAGAGGAGAAAGACAGAAAGAGAGATTTTCCAGCTCGAAAGTTTGGGTTCCTATTGATTTCAATAAAGTTCGGATTCAGATTTAAGTTGGAATACAGTTCTAGTATCATATAATCATAGAATGTTAGAGTTGGAGAGGACCTCAAAGTCATCATGTCTTGCTCAATGAAGGATTCCTTAAACCATCTCAGACAGATGTCTTTCCAGCCAAGACTTCTATTGAAGGAGAACTCACCACCTCTCGTGGTCGCCTGCTCCACTCATTGATCACCCTCACTGTCAAAAAGTTTTTTCTAATATCTAATCTGTATCTTCTCCCATTCAGTTTCATCCCATTGCTTCTCGTGTTTCCATGCGCAAATGAAAATAAGGATGATCCCTCTACACTCTGACATCCCTTCAGATATTTGTAAACCGCTACCAAGTCTCCTCTTAGTCTCCGTTTTTGCAAGCTAAACTTTCCTAGATCCCTTAACCGTTCCTCGTAAGACATAGTTTGCAGTCCCCTCACCATCCTGGTAGATCTTCTCTGAACTTGCTCCAGTTTTTCAATGTCTTTTTTAAAATGTGATGCCCAGTACTGGACATAGTATTCCAGATAAGGCTTGACCAAAGAGGATTAGAGGGGGATAACTTTGGACTAAAGTTCGGTCGGGTACCAGAACCCGAACTTCCACAGGTCCGCTCATCTCTAACTGTAGCCGATCTGAAGCTCCACTGTATCTATAAATTGCCACGCAATGATAAAACAATCGACACACAAAATGTGGTCTGAAGCCCAAACAGCTTTGTGAGAAAAGGTCTTCTGATGTTGATTAGATTTACATAACAAAACTAAAAAGTGAGAAACCCATTGTGTGTGCTCTACAGGTTTATGTACTGGAATACCTGTTTTTATTAATATTATTTATAACATATCTTTAATGTAATTGAAGCCACAATGGGTGGTAGAATGAGGTACAAACCAAGGAGAAACGATTTGAACATAACAATGACATATGAGTCAATTTAAGCAGTAATTTTATAAATAGGCAACTGTTCATTTAATTAACAAAGCGCTATTATGATCGTTCCCCATCTACTAATCTAATTGTGCTTTTTCATGAATTGTCCCTTGGGATGTCCATGTAGATGGAGAGCAGCATTCCAGACCTGTCCTCGGTTATCCAGCCATCAACAAACACAAACCTTTTATTGATCTGATAAGCGACGAGCCGGCCTGTCCTATCCTTTACCCTTTTAGTAATAAAAATAACATTTAAGTGAAATAACAGGAGGTCACAAGAAGACTAGACCCTTTCGGTTTGCATAATGCCAAGGCAATTTATTTCAGAAATGTTGAACCTATATCATTAGGAGCCTACTACTGTACGCGTATGGAGTGTATAATGTAACCGTGCGTTCCGATGTGCAGTGTTGCATGGAGATAATAATATAGCCAATGTAAAAATGTAATACTAATTAAAATTCAGTTTCATATACAACGTATATATATTTTTGAAAGTATGGAACTTTGTAGAATGTTGGATAATTTCAATAGGTTTTTTTTCAATTTATAATTATTTTTACAATTCATTTCTTTATCCATTCGTAAATAAATACGTAAATAAAAATAATAAGAAATGCATCTCCGGTATGACTTTTTGTTTGTTTAGATTTAATTTTTTTTAATCAGACAACAATTTTAGCAGCTATTATGGCTGCTACAGAATATTATGCCAATTCTCTCTAGTTATGCAAGAATATATCTAGGAAAATTTCTTGTTTACTATTTTGGAAAAGTTCAGTAATAAGCTAAGAAAAGCCGTAATGGTGGCCATATTAATTGTGCCAGAGATACTGATATTGTGTCCATATATCACAGCTGAATAACATGTTTACAGGGGTATTTTTTTATAGCGGTGTAACAGCACTAGTAAAAAGTAGACTGACTGTTTTATTTAAAAAAATATATAATAAATATATATATACACTGCTCAAAAAAATAAAGGGAACACTCAAATAACACATCCTAGATCAGAATGAATGAAATATTCTCATTGAATACTTTGTTCTGTACAAAGTTGAATGTGCTGACAACAAAATCACACAAAAATCATCAATGGAAATCAAATTTATTAACCAATGGAGGCCTGGATTTGGAGTCACCCCCAAAACTAAAGTGGAAAAACACACTACAGGCTGATCCAACTTTGATGTAATGTCCTTAAAACAAGTCAAAATGAGACTCCGTATTATGTGTGGCCTCCACGTGCCTGTATGGCCTCCCTACAATGCCTGGTCATGCTCCTGTTGAGGTTGCGGATGGTCTCCTGTGGGATCTCCTCCCAGACCTGGACTAAAGCATCCGCCAACTCTGGACAGTCTGTGGTGCAACGTGACGTTGGTGGATGGAGCGAGACATGATGTCCCAGATGTGCTCAATCGGATTCAGGTCTGGGGAACGGGTGGGCCAGTCCATAGCTTCAATGCCTTCATCTTGCAGGAACTGCTGACACACTCCAGCCACATGAAGTCTGGCATTGTCCTGCATTAGGAGGAACCCAGGGCCAACAGCACCAGCATATGGTCTCACAAGGGGTCTGAGGATCTCATCTCGGTACCTAATGGCAGTCAGGCTACCTCTGGCGAGCACATGGAGGGCTGTGCGGCCCTCCAAAGAAATGCCACCCAACACCATTACTGACCCACTGCCAAACTGGTCATGCTGAAGGATGTTGCAGGCAGCAGATCGCTCTCCATGGCGTCTCCAGACTCTGTCACGTCTGTCACATGTGCTCAGTGTGAACCTGCTTTCATCTGTGAAGAGCACAGGGCTCCAATGGCGAATTTACTAATCTTGTTGTTCTGTGCAAATGCCAAGAGTCCTGCACGGTGTTGGGCTGTGAGCAGAACCCCCATCTGTGGACGTCGGGCCCTCATACCACCCTAATGGAGTCGGTTTCTAACCATTTGTGCAGACACATGCACATTTGTCGCCTGCTGGAGGTCATTTTGCAGGGCTCTGGCAATGCTCCTCCTGTTCCTCCTTGCAAAGGCGGAGGTAGCGGTCCTGCTGCTGGGTTGTCGCCCTCCTACGGCCCCCTCCACGTCTCCTGGTATACTGGCCTGTCTCCTGTTAGTGCCTCAAGCCTCTGGACACTACGCTGACAGACAAAGCAAACCTTCTTGCCACAGCTCGCATTGATGTGCCATCCTGGATGAGCTGCACTACCTGAGCAATTTCTGTGGGTTGTAGACTCCGTCTTATGCTACCACGAGTGTGAAAGCACAACCAACATTGAAAAGTGACCAAAACATCAGCCAGAAAGCATTGGTAATGAGATGTTGTCTGAGGTCCCCACCTGCAGAACCACTTCTTTATTGAGTGTGTCTTGATAATTGCCAATAATTTCCATCTATTGTCTATTCCATTTGCACAACAGCATGTGAAATTGATTGTCAATCAGTGTTGCTTCCTAAGTGGACAGTTTCATTTCACAGAAGTTTGATGTACTTGGAGTTATATTCTGTTGTTTTAGTGTTCCCTTTATTTTTTTGAGCAGTATATATATATATATATATATATATATATATATATATATATATATATATATATATATATATACAGTATATATTACATATATAAATCTGTGTATGTTGCAGTGGATAAATATACAAAGATAACCTGTTTGCTATAAGACATATATAAATTCTATCTAAATATATTCTTGATATGATTATACTTAATTTATAATTATTATTTCACTTAATATTTATTATTTATCATTTATCATTTATAATTGTTGTATAATTGTCAGATAATGCTTATAGTCAGTTTGCCACCACCACCACCCTCTCTTCCACACGGTCAAGTCTCAGTAGCCAGGAGTCTGGACCGCATATTCCTCACCCTGATCCTCCTTCCTCCCACCATGCTTTGCCCGCAGACAAGTGATCCAAACTTGGACACTCTGAAGAGCTGTTCACTTTTCCGTTTATAGATTCGGACCTCTCGCCAGGCTAGCTTCAAACGGGGCAAGAGAAGATCGCTTGTAGTGATGCCCAAATACCCAAAACCTTTGAATTCAAGCACTCCAGCATTTTAGTGCTCGATCATCAGTCACTAATAATTACTACACAAACAACAGTTCTCTTCATTGGCGATTTTTCTGCCATGCATCACTGATAGAAATTATTGGCACTTTTCCTATGGTAAAAAGAAAGGTGAAGAAACAAGGTTTATGGGTATTGTGCCTCAGGTTATTATTACATTGTGATGAGATTTAGCTGGTAGTGTGCAGTTTCTTAAATAAATGTATTGTAGAGGTGAATAAGAGGCTCACAATATTTAGTTTAATTAGGTGATGTAAGAAAAAATATTTAGCTTTAAAATTATATAAAAAATAATTACAATAATTAAAAATATTCATTACCATCATCATCAGAATGGAAGCACAATCATTTGTTTTTTACATAATTTGTTTGTGTACATTTTTTCCTACCCTTTGCTGATTAGGCCACGGCCCCACTATCAGTATTTGGTCAGTATTCGGTCAGTATTTTTTCTCAGGAGTGGGAGCCAAAACCAGGTTAGGAACAATCAGAGAAAAGGTATAATAGAAACAAGTTACCAATTCTGCATTTATCATCTTTCTTTTTACAAGATGTCGCTGGTGGGATGGCTTATATACTATTTTAGATCAAAAACAGTGTTACTAAGAACCCTATTTTATTTAAATGCACTTGCTTTTTATTTATTTACAGCAGGGTTCATTTTGCTTCTTGTAGGTGTTTCTGATTCATGGCCATTGTGAAACATGCATTTATGTGCTGCATGTGTACCAACCTAAACCAAGCTCAAGTTTTGTGTTTTTTTTAGTACTGTGATGATTCGAGACATTGGAATTCCTTAGCCAAAACCTGCATCATCTGCGTCAAATTTGCCACCTTGTCACAGAGCGTGTGAGCAGGCTTCATGCTGGCAAAAAAGAAAAACATATATGGTCAGTTGTAATATGACGCAAGCCATGAGACATGGTAGTCAGAAGGTCCAACGTTAGACACCAGGTTTGCTTGCAGTACAGAGGGATAAGACAAAGGCATGGTCAGGTAACAGTCCGGAGTCAAATTCCAGGAGGATATTTCAAGACCAGGGATTATAACTAGAGATGAGCGGTGTTCGACTCGAACTGTTCGCCAATCTCAAATTCGAGCTGTTTTGGGCGGTGTTCGAGCCGTTCGGCGAACATGAACGATTTGAGAAAAATTCGGCTGTTCGAGGTTATGTTCGATAACTGTTCGTGCACCAAAATCATAACTGGATTTTTTCTCAGTAATGATGAAAATTAATGTTAATACGCAGTTTGAGTGTACAGCGGGGTGGGGGGAGGGGCAGGGGATGGATCTCTGCAGGAACAATGAAGATCTCCATTTTTTTTTCTCTTTCCCGCATTTACAGTGGGGAGGTGCAATCTGTCAGCCTATCAGCAGCGCACACACGGAGCGAACTGCTTTTTTTCACACAAGCAAGGGCATGTGTCATTGGCAGTGTATGTCACATGTCCTTGCCCTATAAGACCAAGCCATTTTCCCCGTCGCCACCATTTTCTCACTGCTGCAGCTGCGTGTTAGACGGCACCGCTGTTGCTGTGTGCGCTATACCTTGTTAATTTCAAGCCAATTTTCGCACAAATCTACAGATAGCTTGGGAGTAGCGAATAGTTGTGATTGCAGTCCTTTTAAGGACTAGGTTACAGCATTTCCTACGACTTTTATCAGGCAGGTCTGTGCTCTTAAATAGATAGATTGTGGGAGTAAAGACTAATTGTAATTGCAGTCCTTTTCAGGACTAGGTTACATCAGTTCCTATCAGTTTTTGCCAGGCAGGTCTGTGCCAGTGCTGTGCAAGTTTTTTTCACAGCATTTGGCTGAATCTAGCAAAGCTAATCCTTTTTGGCCTAATGCAGAGTGTGTTAGTCAGTGGAGTAGCCTATCTGTGTTGCAAGATATACCACCTGTTTATAGAATACCAATTTTTTTACTGCACCTAGTGAAGTAAAATCTTTTGGGCATAGCATCATTCTATTAGTCCATCTATACTGACCTCCATCAGGTTGCAAATTGAATATAATTTTTTTCTGCATCTAGCTCTGAAAAAATATTTGGGCTTCTAGCAGTGTGTGGGACTTGTTCTATTAGTCCATCTATACTGACCTCCATCAGGTTGCAAACTGAATATAATTTTTTCTGCATCTAACTCTGAAAAAATATTTGGCCTTCTAGTAGTGTGTGGGACTTTCTCTATTAGTCCATCTATACTGACCTCCATCAGGTTGCAAATTAAAAATAATTTTTATCTGCATCTAGCTCTGAAAAAATATTTGGCCTTCTAGCAGTGTGTGGGACTTTCTCTATTAGTCCATCTATACTGACCTCCATCAGGTTGCAAATTAAAAATAATTTTTTGTCTGCATCTAGCTCTGAAAAAATATTTGGCCTTCTAGCAGTGTGTGGGACTTTCTCTATTAGTCCATCTATACTGACCTCCATCAGGTTGCAAACTGAATATATTTTTTTTCTGCATCTACCTCTAAAAAAATATTGGGCTTCTAGCTGTGTGTGGGACTTGTTCTATTAATCCATCTATACAGACCTCCATCAGGTTGCAAGCTGAATATAATTTTTTTCTGCATCTACCTCTGAAAAAATATTTGGGCTTCTAGCTGTGTGTGGGACATGTTCTATTAGTCCATCTATACTGACCTCCATCAGGTTGCAAACTGAATATAATTTTTTTCTGCATCTAGGTCTGAAAAAATATTTGGCCTTCTACCAGTGTGTGGGACTTTCTCTATTAGTCCATCTATACTGACCTCCATCAGGTTGCAAAATAAAAATAATTTTTTGTCTGCATCTAGCTCTGAAAAAATATTTGGCCTTCTAGCAGTGTGTGGTACTTTCTCTATCAGTCCATCTATACTGACCTCCATCAGGTTGCAAACTGAATATATTTTTTTTCTGCATCTACCTCTGAAAAAATATTTGGGCTTCTAGCTGTGCGTAGGACTTGTTCTGTTAGTCCATCTATACTGACCTCCATCAGGTTGAAAACTGAATACAATTTTTTTCTGCATCTACCTCTGAAAAAATATTTGGGCTTCTAGCTGTGTGTGGGACTTGTTCTATTAGTCCATCTATACTGACCTCCATCAGGTTGCAAATTGAATATAATTTTTTTCTGCATCTAACCCAGCCAATAGTTTTGGCCTAATACCACAGTTTGGCCACTCAGCTCTGCTCGGTTCCCATCCATTGTTTTTTTGTGCAAACAACTCTAGAGTTGTGAATTAGTTAACCACCAAAATGAGTGGAAAAAGGCCTGCTGCTGGTGGAAAGGGGAATAGGCGTGTTGGGAAGGGGAAAAAAGGTTGTGTCCGTGGGGTAGGTGTTAAAGCCACAGTAACATCTGCAGAAGAAGACCATCTTCCAACCAAACTAAAATGTCTACTTCTTTTAGCGGACAATGTGATAAGATCCCTTTCTTACGGCCACGCCAATCGCTACAAATTCCAGATGAGGCACAAAAACAGCAGGTGCTTCAACGGATATCAAGTGCTCCTTTAAGTGGGCTCTCCTCCACATCAACTTCAACATCACAAATTCTCCAGTCCTCAAAGGTGTTACCCCAATCGCACTTGCTTCCTCACAGCTCCCAAATCTTCAGCTGCCCGTCTGAGTATGAGGTAGAACAGATGGTTGAGTCTGCAGAGCTGTTTACTCATACTATAGCCTGGGAATCAGAGGTCGACTCCAGCGCTTCTGTGAATCCAGACGAGGAAATGATCTGCACTGATGCCCAGAATCTTTATGAGTCGGATCCAGGACCAGACGCAGAAGGTTCTGACCATAATATAGACCCTCATTCCCAAACTGTAACTCCTGTTGGTGGAGACAATGAGGAAGACGATGATGAGACTCAAATACCTGATTGGAGTGACAACTTTAGTTTTTTGTCAGGGCAGGAACAGGTTGGCTCTGAGGACGACGGGTGTGATAACGCACAGGGTGATGATGATGAGGTTGGAGATCCCACTTACTGTCAACCCACAGTCAGCCAAGAGATGAGGTCAGCAGAGGAGGTGGAGGAAGATGCTAGTGACGACGAGGTCAGGTTGCGCCTTCCTGGACAGAGACGTAGTACTTGAAGCACGTCAACAACTGCATCCTCAAACACAACTCTGCCTCTCACCACAAGTCGTGGTGGCTCTTCAGGTCGCATGGGTGCTAAGCCTTGCATAGCCTGGGCATTTTTTCAGATCGATAAAGATGACCCAACTCGTGTTATCTGTAACATTTGTCAGCAAAAGCTAAGTAGAGGCCAAAAAATACATAGTTTGAGTACTTCATGCATGAACCGGCACATGGACATGAAGCATAAGTTGCAGTGGGAAGCTCTGTGTGCTACAATGCGGCCTAGCCGGCCGGGCCAACCACCGTCTGCCATATCTTGTGCATCCGCGGCCTCTTCATCCTCTGTGACTGGGGGGACAGCAGTCACACCTGTTTTGGGGCGCAGACCTGCCACCTCTTTACCCGCAACAACCAGCGTGATTGGCAGGTCATCATTTTCTTTGGAGGTGGTAACACCAGCTGGTGTTGAGCGCTGTCCGACATCGATAGCACCACCTTTGGATCAAGGCAACCTATCATGTCCGCCTGCATCTTCCTCACAGACCGGCAGTTTGCCGGGGACACCCTTATCAACCCCGTCTAAGCACAATAGCCAGCCCTCGTTCCCTCAGATGTGGACAAGTAAAAGACCATTTCCTTTCGAGACCTTATGTCCGTCGCAGTGCCCCAGTACCAGATGCCCAGTCGGCACTACTTCTCAAAGAAAGGTGTGCCTGCGCTCCACCAGCATGTCGCACACAACATCACCGCTTCTTTGAGAAACTCTGTGTGTGACAGGGTGCATTTCACCACAGACACTTGGACGAGTAGGCATGGACAGGGGTGTTACATGTCGCTGACTGGGGACTGGGTAACTATGGTGACAGCAGGACAAGGGGCTGCTGTCCAAGTCTTGTCGTCCCCACGAGTTGTGCGTCAATCCTCTTTATGTCAAAGTTCCTCCACTGCTTCTGCCTCCTCAACCTCCTCTCGGTCTTCCACCTGCACCAAAAGCTTGTCTGGTCATGCCACAAGCTTTCTAACTGCGCAGAAGGGATCCTGCACACCTCCTTACTATGCTGGCAGTAGGGCTCAACGTCATCAGGCGGTTTTTACTTTGAAATGTCTGGGAAATGTGAGTCACACACCTGAGGAGTTGTGGTCAGCTCTGGAGAACCAATTTCATGAATGGTTGTCTCCATTGGACCTGAAACCAGGGAAGGCCGTGTGCGACAATGCTGCAAACCTGGTTGCGGCCCTTCGCCGGGGCAATGTCACACACGTGCCTTGTATGGCTCACGTGTTGAACCTGGTTGTCCAGCAATTTTTAGCCCACTATCCCAGACTAGATGGCCTTCTGCAGAGGGCACGGTCGCTGTGTGCTCACTTCCGCCGTTCGCATCCCGCAGCTCAGCGACTTACATCTCTACAGAAGTTGTTGGGCCTGCCACATCACCGGCTAAAATGCGATGTGCCTACCCGGTGGAATTCAACTCTGCACATGTTTCAGCGACTGTGGCAGCACTGACAAGTCCTGGTGCAATACGTTCTGACGTATAGCCTGGGCCAACGAGATCCAGAGGTGCGGCAAATCACGCTGGAGGAGTGGTCTCAGATCAGGGACCTATGCACCCTTCTGCACAGTTTTGAAATGGCGACGGAGATGTTTAGTGCTGACGATGCCATTATCAGCATGACTATTCCGGTGATTTACATGCTGGAGCACATGTTAAACAGAATTTGGAGTCAGGTGGTGGCACAAGAGGAGGTGGAGGAAGTAGAGAAGGAGGAGTTGTATGCGGAAGGGCTAACATCTGCAAGGTCCAGACGGTCGGCAGCACCAAGGCGGCAGGCATGTGAGGGTGGGGGAAATGGTTTTACCAGGGCGCATGGTAGCAGCCAAACTAGTGAGGAAGGTGCAGGAGCCCAGGAAGAAGTGGAGGACGAACTGATGGAAGACTCATCAGATGAGGGAGACCTTGATCACATTTCTGTTGTGCGAGGTTGGGGGGAGAGGACAGAGGAAGGAAGCATGATTGTTACCTCGCCACCAACACAACAGGGACTTGGTGCTCCTGGATGCGCAACACACATGAGTGCCTTCTTGCTGCACTACCTGCAACATGACCCTCGAATTGTGAGAATTAGAAATAATCCTGACTACTGGGTTGCCACACTGTTAGATCCCCGGTACAAAAGTAAATTTGCAGAAATTATTCCTGCCATAGAAAGGGATGCACGCATGCAGGAGTATCAGCAGAGACTGTTGCAGAATCTTAGATGTGCTTTTCCACAAAACACCAGTGGTGCACGTAGTGAATCTCAGAGTTCCAACTTGCCATCCGTGGGACCGTCAAGTGTTCAGCACTCAAACCATAACAGAACCACAGTATCTGCTGGTAACATCAATTTTGCGGAATCATTTCACCACTTTTTTAGCCCATCCTTTGCAAGGCCACAGGAGACAAGAAGTCTGACACATAGTCAACGCCTAGAGACGATGGTACAGGAGTATCTCCAAGTAAACATTGAAGCCATGACTGTGTCACTGGACCCTTGCTCTTTTTGGGCTTCCAATCTGGATAAACGGCCAGAGCTAGCCACTTACGCCTTGGAGATCTTGTCATGCCCCGCAGCCAGCGTTCTGTCTGAACGTGTGTTCAGCGCTGCTGGTGGTGTGCTGACAGATAAGCGCAAGCGGCTCTCCACTGATAATGTAGACAGACTCACGTTCATAAAGATGAACAAATCATGGATCCGAAACAACTTTTCTACCCCTGTGTCATCCTGGGGAGAGTAAAAGCTTGATGATTGGTTAAAATCACCCTACCAACCGTTTTAAGCTTTCAAATTACTAATCATGTTTATCTGTATCTTGGCTGGAAAATAATTTGGGCTTTGTAGCAGTGTGCAGCACTGATCCTATTAGGCCATCTATAATAAGCTCCACCAGATTTAAAATTACTAATCATGTTTATCTTTATCTAGCCCGGAAAATAATTTTGGGGCTCCGAGATGCGCAAGACACATAAGTGCCTTCTTGCTGCACTACCTGCAACATGACCCTCATATTGTCAGAATTCGAAGTAATCATGACTACTGGGTTGCCACACTCTTAGATCCCCCAAACTTTTCGATCAACCTTTTCATTTTAATAAAGACCAAAAAAATGGTCATTTTTGAAATTATAAGCATTAGCAGGTTATTAGAAACTGAAATCAAACAGTTTTCAACTCAAAACTTTATTCTAGGTGATGTTACATTTTCACATAGGACCCCTTGTTCGAAAGGAGCTTCTGAACTCTCTCGTCCATTGAATTTGTCAGGTTTTGGATGGTTTCTGCTTCAATTGTTTTGCATGAGGACAGAATACCCTCCCAGAGCTGTTGCTTAGATGTGAACTTCCTCCCGCCATCATAGACACTCCTTTTGATGATGCTCCAGAGGTTCTTAATGGGGTAGAGGTCAGGGGAGCATGGGGGTCACACCATAAGTTTGTCCCCTTTTATGCCCATATCAGCCAGAGATGCAGATGTTTTATGTGCAGCATGAGATGGTGCATTATCATGCAAAAAAATGATCTTGCTGTGAAATACACGGTTCTTCTTCTTGAACCATGGCAGGAAGTGCTGTTTGAGAAAATCCACATACATTATGGAGTTCATCTTTAGCACCTTCAGGGATCCTAAAGGGGCCGACAATCTCTCTCCCCATGATTCTAGCCCAAAACATTACTCCACCTCCTCCTTGTTGGCGCTGTAGCCGTGTTTGCGTGGGGTGTCCATCAACCAGCCATCCTCCACTCCATCCATCTGGACCATCGAGCGCTGCACGGCACTCATCCGTGAACAAAACAGTTTTGAAATCAGTCTTCATGTAATGTTTGGCCCAATGGAGCCGTTTCTGCTTGTGTGAAGTGGATAGAGGAGATCGACAGGATGGCGTATGCACAGCTGCAAACCTCTGAAGGACCCTGCATCTTGTTGTTCGGGGGACGTTGGAGGCACCAGCAGCTTCAAAAACTTGTCTGCTGCTATGACAAGGCTTTTTTGCCGCTGCTCTTTTAACCTGACATAATTGCCTCTAGGAAAGAGTCCTCAATTTGCCCATATCAGCACGCACACGTGTGTACTGTGAATCAGCTACATACTTCTTGATTGCCAAGACACTTCATCCTGATCATCGCACAATGTTGATTGTAGTCATGCCTTGACCTAAACACTCCACAATTTGTTACTTCTCAGCAGCCGACACATCCTTTTTCTTTCCCATTTTGGCAGAAAATGTAGGCTGCTTAATAATGTGAGACAGCCTTCTTAAGTAGTCTTGCCTTTCATTGGACACACCTGCCAAACTAATTAGCACAGGTGTCTGCAATTGCTTACAGTGATATAAAGAGCCCTGACACACATCACCATCACTGAGTTTAACTGACAAACAAACAAATTCTTCCCTTATCACTCCTAAATACATTTTGCATAATAATTTGGAACACAGTGTACATGTGCTTTTCCACAATTCACGTAGTGAATCTTACAGTTCTAACTTGCCAACCGTGGTCTGTATGGAGTTGTTCAATAAAGGGCCCAAAATTAAGATAACATAGATGGGAGAGGTCTCTATGAATAGGAATTCCTAAGTATTTGATACCCTGTGAGGGCCAGGCAAAGGGAAAGTTGGACTGGATGGAATCCTATATGGATTTGGGGAGGGAGACATCGAGGGCCTCAGACTTCGCTGCATTGATTTTAAAATTTGACCATGTAACAAAGTGATCTATTTCAGCCATAACAGCATGGATGGATATATGTGATTGAGTGATATATACTAGGACATCATCAGCAAATAGAGAGCACTTGTACTCGGTGCCTCCCACCTCAATCCACCTAATATTGGGGTTATGGCGAATTGATGAGAGCAGGTGCTCCGTCACTAGGATGTATAAGAGAGGGGACAGAGGACATCCCTGCCTTGTCCCATTGGTGATTGTGAAAGGTGATGAAAATGTTCTGATGCACCCCCTGGGCCTTGGGACACCCGGAGCCGGACCCTTTTTGGTGGATACTGGTGGTTGTAGTCTTTGTGGCGGCGACCCGTTTCTGTGGCTCAGGGTGGTCAAACCAGTGGCGGAACTATTTATGTGGTTTTGATGTTTAAATGTCCGAGTACGCCACCCATGGATTGCGGTCAGAGTGAACCGCCGCTGCAGGGCAGACCGCTGAGGCTGGTGTTGTGGGTGCAGCAGAGCGTAGCATAACTCCCCACGGGAGGAGTATAGCCTCAGGGCAGTGTATGCGGAGGATGGGGATGATGGTGCAGGGCAGCAGCAGTAACGACACATAGTCAGTGATGCAGTCCAGGGCCTTTACTAACAGTTCTTATTATCCAGACCACGTCTGCAGGTAACGGCTGCCCACGTCGTACTGTGCTCACCAGGTGAGGGGCTCAGACAACTCCCAGATAACTTTGGAGCGCTTCACAGGACCCCCTTTGTGTGTCCTTTGTCTGGCCTTTCTTACCAACCCTTCTGTCTGGCTGCCTCGGGCCTCCTCTTGGTAAACTTGGCGCCAGTTTCCCTGACCCTATGTGGTGCCTTCCTAGCGGGTGTAGCGAGGGGCTGCGCCACATAAAATGTCACAGCCTCCGGTTTCTAGCTGAGGGTTGTTTCCTGCCTCCTCTAGTTTCGGGGACCGGTCTCCCCCTTTGGCCTGACCCCTCCACGCAGGTGGATTCGGGCGTGCGGTGGCGACTCGCCCGTCCGCACCCCTGGGATCCCTTCATTCCTCATTCCTGGAGCCTTCTCCGCTCCTCTTCCTTCCTTCTCCCTCTTCCAGGCCTGGGCCTCTGTTACTAGGCCCGCCTCCGGAGCAGAGCTCATGCAGAGCCCCTGCTCCCTGCCACTTCTGCTCAGACTTCTCTGCACTGAACTAAGATGGTGCCCACCTTTTATACTCCCTTCTCGATGCACCCAGGAACTGCTTCCTCCCTTCTCCTGCACTACAGGGTTCCCCTTCCTCAGTGTTCCCTCCCCCCACTCCAGCCAGGGACAGGGACTGTCGTGCCCATCTCAGAGGCATATTGGTCGCCCTGCCCCACGGCAATGTGGTGTAATGCATGCAGGTGTCGGGTCCTGATCCACACTCCATCCTTACCTGAGAGTGAGATATCACACCTCTGGGTGAGGTGCAATACCTCTGTAGCAACCGAGCCCTCAGGGTGCTACAGTTCCATTTATCTTCAGCCTAGGTGACGTATTGTGATACAGGGCCGTGATTTTGGCTATAAAAGGGTCCCCTAGACCCCTACCCCAAGCTTTTTAAGAGAATCATATATGGCGTGCCAGGAGACTCTATGGAATGCTTTCTCAGCATCCAACAAGAGTATCTAATTACAAATTTTTAACTGCATCTAGCCCAGGAAATACTTTGTGCCTAGTAGCAGTGTCTGCTAGTCAGCGGATTATCCCGGCTGTTAAGCAAGCTACACCACCTGTAGTTTGGACACTTAATTTTTTCAAAGGAAATGCTTCGGGACCACGGGATACTCAGTGAAGAGCATCAGGAGGCACCCCAAGGCATAGGGGCTGGGACTGGCAGTAGGATGCCTTGCGGTGGACAGCCGAGCTTGATCCTTATAAAAGCTTTTTAACTGCAACAGCTTTAGTGGACGCTACTGGAGCTGGAATTACGCGGCTGCTGGCATGAGACTTGCCCTCCAATAGATCCTTGTAAATGGATTTAAAGTGTATTCATTCAAATTAGAGAGACAATTTAAATTAAAAAGCTTAGAGCTGCCTCCACCACAGGGGGGCTCGCTCGACCCACCAGCGGACAGGCACCAGTATTGGGAGAGGGGGGCTGGCCGTCAGGGTTCACCGCGGCTCTGGCACAAACCCGGCGACACGGAGGTGGCACGGGCAGGAGCGGACTGAACGTGTCGGCTTCTCACTTTTTGGATTCTAGAAGGGCATGACATGCGTATATCTGTGTCTCCCCCTCCTTTTACTCCTCCACCTCTTTTCTTTTCGCATGACTATATGTACTTGTCACTTTTCCATGTGTTAGTTGTGTCTTCTGAGCAGTTTGTCAGCTTTTGGACACCTTTGAAGGTGTTTTCTAAGTGTTTCTATGTGTTTTTGTTTGCCTGCCATTTGTTTTAACGGTGTTCGAAGGTGTTCGACGAACAGTTCGACGAACAGTTTGGCGAACACACGGGTGTTCGACGAACCGAACCGAATTCGAACACTACGGGGGTGGCTCAACACTAATTATAACAAATGCATAGTAAGAGAGGCTAAGTCCGGGGTCAGATACCTGAAGTCAGAGAGCACCAAAAGCAGAATGGATAATCCACACAATTAGTCACAATAAGGCTGCGTTCACACATTGCGTATTTTCGCGCGCTTTTTTGCTCGCGCTTTTTCAAAATACGCAATGTGCCTTGTGTCTGCCAGCAAAGTGAATGGGAAATTCACTTTGCCATTCAGACACTGTGTGATTTTACGCAGTGCGAAAGCGCAGCTGCGTAAAGAATTGACATGTCAATTCTTTACGCAGCTGCGTCCTGCGCTTTCTCCTATTGTGCCCATTATAAGCGATGGAATTACGCAGCGGTGTTCACACACTGCGTAATTCAAGCGCTTTTTTATGGAGGCGCAGGAGAAACTATGGATACTCACCTATCCGATGGATGGGAGAGACGTCCGCTCTGGTCCCCCCGCTTCCAGCATCTGCCGGAGAACCGTTCAGCTGACTGTAGTTTACCGGCTTCCGGTCAGCTGATTTACAAGCCGGTCAGCTGTCAGTCAGCTGATCGCTTCACGGCAGATGCTGGAAGCCGCGGGACCGGACCGGACGCCTCTCCCATCCATCGGATAGGTAAGTATCCATAGTTTTTTTCTTTTAAAGCAGTGTATGTACTGCAGCCAGAAGCTGTCTGTACATACACTGCTAGGGGGACACTCACACACACAACACATAGACACAGGCAGTACACACACGACACACAGACACATACATTACATTACATTACATACATACACATACATTACATACAGGTGTCCATGCTCCTCACACTTCATTTCTCCTGCACCTCCATAAAAAAATGCAGGAAAAAACGCAGTGTGTGAATGGAGGTGCTTTTTTTACCTGTGTAAAAAAACGCAGGTAAAAAAAAGCAGGAAAATACTCGCGCGTAAAAAAACGCAGGAAAATACGCAATGTGTGAACGCAGCCTTAATCCGAAGTCTGCAACAAGATCAAGAAGTCAAACACAGAGCAAGCACACACACCTAACTAAGCAAAGCTACAACTGACACTGGACTGCAGACAGCAACTTAATTATATAGCTTGGAAATAATTAAAGACAGTCACCTACACGCAGTCTAGACCAGATTGGACAGCTGGGCTGTCCATCAAAATGCTGACAGCCCAGAACACCCCAAGATCAGATCAGATGACTGAACCAACACTCACAAAACCAACAGTCCGGCACACTTCAGATCCCATAGGGCGGCTGAGCTTTCACCCAAGGCGTTCCTATGCCACAGTTAGATATGAAACTATTACACCATAACAAAAAATATGTAATAAGTAGTGTTGAGCATTCCGATACTGAAATATCGGGTATCGGCCGATATTCGCGGTATCGGAATTCCGATACTTAATTCCGATACTATTGCAATATCGTATACCGGAATCGGAAGTTCCCATAATGCAATGAGACATTTTCATTTTATTCAGCCAATGAGGATCCTAAGAAGTGTGGGCACATCCTGTTAGGCATGTAGGCATCTTAACTAATGGCATGGCTGTGATTGGCTGCTGAAATGATGTCATGATGCACTATAAAAGCCACCGCCGCCATTTTGAGCTCACTCTGCTGTGAATTCAGTTAGGGATAGGACGCTGTTGTTCTGAGGGACAGTTTTAGCTACCTATTTGCTCTATACTGCTTTACCCAAGCTACTTTCTAAATCACTGTGCCTTGCAGTGCTAGTGCACAGTTCCCTGTGCTGTTCACCGCTATCTGCAAGGTCTGTGTGTGTGAGTGCAGCTCACCCTGTAGTGTGTGCTTCAGCCAAGTCTGGTTGTAGTGCACTCAGTGTGTGTCACTGCCTCATACATTGTCCTTTATTGCCAATTCATAATTTTTCCTGATATCTCCTATTAGTGTGGTGGTTCCATCTGTATTCAGCTAAATTGGTTCCAAACACACTATATAGGAGTAGATAGAGAAATTTTTTTCCGTCTTGCAGCACTAGTGCACAGTGCTCTGCATCTGTACTGTTCACCGCTGTCTGCAAGGTCTGGTGTGTGAGTGCAGCTCACCCTGTAGTGTGTGCTTCAACCCCGTCTGGTTGTAGTGCACTCAGTGTGTGTCACTGCCTCATACATTGTCCTTTATTGCCAATTCATAATTTTTCCTGATATCTCCTATTAGTGTGGTGGTTCCATCTGTATTCAGCTAAATTGGTTCCAAACACACTATATAGGAGTAGATAGAGAAATTTTTTTCCGTCTTGCAGCACTAGTGCACAGTGCTCTGCATCTGTACTGTTCACCGCTGTCTGCAAGGTCTGGTGTGTGAGTGCAGCTCACCCTGTAGTGTGTGCTTCAACCCCGTCTGGTTGTAGTGCACTCAGTGTGTGTCACTGCCTCATACATTGTCCTTTATTGCCAATTCATAATTTTTCCTGATATCTCCTATTAGTGTGGTGGTTCCATCTGTATTCAGCTAAATTGGTTCCAAACACACTATATAGGAGTAGATAGAGAATTTTTTTTCCGTCTTGCAGCACTAGTGCACAGTGCTCTGCATCTGTACTGTTCACCGCTGTCTGCAAGGTCTGGTGTGTGAGTGCAGCTCACCCTGTAGTGTGTGCTTCAACCCCGTCTGGTTGTAGTGCACTCAGTGTGTGTCACTGCCTCATACATTGTCCTTTATTGCCAATTCATAATTTTTCCTGATATCTCCTATTAGTGTGGTGGTTCCATCCATATTCAGCTAAATTGATTCCAAACACACTATATAGGAGTAGATAGAGGAGCCTTTCTGCAGCATTTGGCCCTGCAGCCCCAGCCAGATTAGTATTAGCCTATTTTTTGCAGCCTCATCTATTGCATTGTAGGTTACCTTCCTACATTGTAATAGCTACAAAAAGTTTGTGATACTATCGTTATTACATCTTTAGGCACATCCAGTGTCTTTTTGTGACAAAAAAACCCTAAATAAAGTTCACCAAACACTCCACTTTACAGTTGTGTAGGCCACATTAGCTCATATTAAAGTCTAGTCCACACTTTATAAAATTAGTGTTTCTTATACCTGTTAGCAGCTGTTCAGGAATAAGCACACTAAGCCCTTAGTACTTTTCTGCCTATCTTTATCAGTCTACCAAGATGAAGAAGGCAGGGAGTAAGGCATGTGGTCGTGGTCGTGGGCGTGGGCGTGGAGTTTCTGCAGGGAGAGGACGTGAGGATTCTGTGCCTGCAGGGAGAGGACGTGGGGATTCTGTGCCTGCTGCGGGCACCAGTGACTCAGCATCCCCCAGTTTTACCAGGGAACAGTCCTTTATGCGCAGCTTTGTAGGAGCTAGCCGTACCCCACTGCTGCGCGAGGACCAAATTGAAGCCGTTGTCGGATGGATGGCAGCTAACGCATCGACTTCAATTAGTTCCAGATCCTCTCAGGTCCTGAGCACTGAAGAGCACCCATCTGTCTCTTCACCACCTGCCAAATTGCCCAGGCAGTCAGAGAGCCCTGGACAGGAGCCATCTCTACTTCTGTTCTCTGAATCTCTTGGCTTGGAAAGAGGGGGCCAGCCAAGCAGAATTCTAGAATTTGAAGAAGAGGTAGTATGCAGTGATGCGCAACCGTTTTGTCTCTCTGAATCTGAAGAGGCGGGTGGGCCAGTGCCTATGGTCAGCAGCACACCTCAGTACGCATCTGATGATGAGACTCAGGTGCCACTTTCTGGTGCGTACTGTGCTGTCGAGACTACCCAGGAGAAGCAGTTGTTTGAAGAGGGTGGTGTAGATGATGAGGTCCTTGACCCATCATGGCGTGAGGGACAGGAAGGTGGTGGGAGCAGCTCTGAGGAAGAGATTCCCCGAACGGCCCAAAAAGGAGGGAGAGGGAGGGGGCAGACTTGGTTGCCTGTAGCCTCCACTTCGGCACCCATTAGGAGCATGGCTCTTCCAAAATCCAAAGCGGGCGCTCCCAAGACTTGCAGTGCCTGGTCCTTTTTTGACACAGTTGCAGATGACATTTGCTTTGTCAAATGCAAGCTGTGTAATCAGAAGGTGAAAAGAGGGAAAAGTGTCAGCAACCTCAATACCACAAATATGTGGAAACATGTGCGGACCAAGCACGTGGTGGAGTTACACAAACACACTGAAGACCTAGGCCAACCTACAGCGCCACCTACCACCTCTTCAGCTCGTGTTGTAGCCTCTTCCTCCAGCTCACACACAGCTGGTTCGGCTTCCTCACAGGATCGCCATGGAAGAATCTCTGGCACTGTTGTACAGAGACACAGTGTAATTCCACCCACAGCACCACTTTCCCAGTCATCCTCACACTCCCAGGCCAGTCTACAGCCATCGTTAGCACAGGCATGGGAGAAAAGGCGCCCATACTCGGCAAACCACCCCCGAGCACAGGCTCTGAATGCTGGCATTGCTAAACTACTGGCCCTTGAAATGCTATCATTCAGGCTGGTGGAGACTGACACATTCCGTAACTTTATGGCATTGGCAGTCCCACAATACAACGTGCCCAGCCGCTTTTATTTCAGCAGGCAAGCCGTCCCTGCCCTGCAACATCATGTGGAGGGAAAAATTAAACATGCGCTACAAAACGCCGTCAGTAGCAAGGTCCACCTGACCACTGATGCGTGGACCAGTAAGCATGGACAGGGACGATACCTTTCCCTCACTGCCCATTGGGTAAATGTTGTGGAGCCGGGTACAGATCTTGAGAGTGGCGCTGTACGTGTTCTGCCAACTCCAAGGATTGCAGGAATCCAGTCTGTACACATTGACTCCTCCTCATACTCCAGTTCCTCTGAATCAGCGCTGCAGGAGCCGTCACGGTCTACCTCCACATCGACCCGTGAACGGTTACCTGTTATGATGACCGATATGAGCACAGCCGTGGCCAAACGTCAACAGGCCGTATTAAAATTAATTTCTTTGGGGAATCGAAGCCACACAGCGCAGGAGCTCTGGAATGCCATCAAGCAGCAGAGTGACGTGTGGTTTGTGCCAGCGAATCTCCAGCCAGGCATGGTAGTGTGTGACAATGGCCGAAATCTGGTGGCAGCTCTGGGCCTAGGCAACCTCACTCACATCCCATGTCTGGCACATGTGCTCAACTTGGTCGTGCAGAGTTTTTTGAGGGACTATCCGGATCTTGATGCACTGCTTCACAAGGTCCGCATAGAGTGCGCTCACTTGCGGCGTTCCAGCAATGCAAGATCACGCATTGCAGCTCTGCAGCGCCGATTATGTCTTCCGGAACATCGCATCATATGTGACCTACCCACCAGGTGGAATTCAACGTTACATATGTTGGAGAGGTTGTGTGAGCAGCAGGCAGCAGTAATGGAGTACCAGCTGCAGCAGGCGCAAACAAGTCGCAGTGCGCGCCGTTCACACTTCACCACCACTGAGTGGGCCTCTATGAAGGACATTTGCCACGTTTTGCGTGCCTTCGATTATTCCACGGGAATGGCGAGTGCAGATGATGCACTAGTCAGCATGACTATCCCCCTTATCTGCCTGCTTGAAAAAACACTGCAAGCACTAAGGGACGAGGTTTTGGAAGAGGTGGAGGATGAGGAGTCACAAATGCCATCTGCTTCTCTACAGTCTGCGCAACGTGGTTCCTCACAAAGGCCTAGGCAGGGGACACTTTGTGAGGAGGATGAGGAGGAGTCAATGGATGAGGAAGACATCTGTCCAGAGGAGGGAGGTACACAATGCTCTAGTAGTCAGTATCTAGAGCGAGGGTGGGGTGATGCAGAGCAGGCAGAGATCACGCCTCAAGCAGGGGACAGCGTTTCTTGGCCAGTTGGCAGTCTGCAGCACATGGTTGATTTCATGCTGCAGTGCCTCAGAAACGACCGCCGCATCGCCCACATTCTCAACACGGCTGATTATTGGGTGTCCACCCTCCTAGATCCTCGCTACCGGGACAACTTACAAAGCCTCATAACACCATTGAACCGGGAGCGTAAAATGCGGGAGTACCAAGACGCACTGGTGCATTCCATCATGTTCTCCATTCCAACCGAGAGCAGTGCTGCTAGTGCTTTACAAAGCAGCTCAGTGCGTCGAGGCAGTGGAGGAAGCTCTGCACAAAGAGGGAGCAGAAGCAGCGCCTCAGCACAAGGCAAGACCAGTATGGCCGAAATGTGGCAAAGTTTTGTGTCCCCGCCACCACAAATGTCTACACCATCACAGACAGCTCCAGTCAGCAGGAGGCAACGTTTCCGTCAGATGGTGACAGACTACATGTCTTGCCCTCTTAGTGTACTCCCAGACGGCTCTTCTCCCTTCAAGTTTTGGGTCTGTAAGCTGGATACATGGCCAGAGCTTAGTCAGTATGCACTGGAGGTGCTAGCTTGCCCTGCTGCTAGTGTATTATCGGAACGCGTCTTTAGTGCCGCAGGTGGTGTACTAACAGACCGTCGCATGCGACTATCCTCCGATAACGTTGACCGGCTTACTTTTCTCAAAATGAACAAGGCCTGGATCTCTCATGAATTTGCCAGTCCTCTTCCAGAATAAATAATTGGTTGGCAACAGTATCCAGGTCTCCTGTTCTGTTCATGTTTCTACCACCTGAACTGTAATCCCTGAGCTCCAACACCGCCAGTTGGCGCTCGGAAGTGCCGTCTGCACAGTCAACACTTGCTGCCGTGTTATTGGGGTTCAGTAACGTCAGCTGTTCTCCTGCTGTGCGGACGGCAATTTCTCCTGATTTGTCCACATCCACTGTACTACACATTTTAAAGTTGCTCCAATTACTCCTCTGGCTCCTCTGTTTTCATTCTTATCCCTGGGCTCCAGCACCGCCAGTTGGCGCTCGGAAGTGCTGTCTGCACAGTCAACACTTGCTACCATGTTATTGGGGTTCAGTAACGTCAGCTGTTCCCCTGCTGTGCGGACGGCAATTTCTCCTGCTCTGTCCACATTCTCACTACTACAGATTTTAAAGTTGCTCCAATTACACCTCTGGCTCCTCTGTTTTCAGTATTATCCCTGAGCTCCAACACCGCCAGTTGGCGCACGGAAGTGCCGTCTGCACAGTCAACACTTGCTGCCGTGTTATTGGGGTTCAGTAACGTCAGCTGTTCTCCTGCTGTGCGGACGGCAATTTCTCCTGCTTTGTCCAAATCCACTGTACTACACATTTTAAAGTTGCTCGAATTACACCTCTGGCTCCTCTGTTTTCATTCTTATCCCTGGGCTCCAGCACCGCCAGTTGGCGCTCGGAAGTGCCGTCTGCACAGTCAACACTTGCTGCCGTGTTATTGGGGTTCAGTAACGTCAGCTGTTCTCCTGCTGTGCGGACGGCAATTTCTCCTGCTTTGTCCACATCCACTGTACTACACATTTTAAAGTTGCTCGAATTACACCTCTGGCTCCTCTGTTTTCATTCTTATCCCTGGGCTCCAGCACCGCCAGTTGGCGCTCGGAAGTGCCGTCTGCACAGTCAACACTTGCTACCATGTTATTGGGGTTCAGTAACGTCAGCTGTTCCCCTGCTGTGTTCACGGCAATTTCTCCTGCTCTGTCCATATTCACTGTGCTACTTATTTAAAACTTGCTCCAATTACACCTCTGGCTCCTCCGTTTTTAGTATTTACCCTGGGCTCCAACACCGCCAGTTGGCGCTCGGAAGTGCTGTCTGCACAGTCAACACTTGCTGCCGTGTTATTGGGGTTCAGTAACGTCAGCTGTTCCCCTGCTGTGCGGACGGCAATTTCTCCTGCTCTGTCCACATTCTCACTACTACAGATTTTAAAGTTGCTCCAATTACACCTCTGGCTCCTCTGTTTTCATTCTTATCCCTGGGCTCCAGCACCGCCAGTTGGCGCTCGGAAGTGCTGTCTGCACAGTCAACACTTGCTACCATGTTATTGGGGTTCAGTAACGTCAGCTGTTCCCCTGCTGTGCGGACGGCAATTTCTCCTGCTCTGTCCACATTCTCACTACTACAGATTTTAAAGTTGCTCCAATTACACCTCTGGCTCCTCTGTTTTCATTCTTATCCCTGGGCTCCAGCACCGCCAGTTGGCGCTCGGAAGTGCCGTCTGCACAGTCAACACTTGCTGCCGTGTTATTGGGGTTCAGTAACGTCAGCTGTTCTCCTGCTGTGCGGACGGCAATTTCTCCTGATTTGTCCACATCCACTGTACTACACATTTTAAAGTTGCTCCAATTACTCCTCTGGCTCCTCTGTTTTCATTCTTATCCCTGGGCTCCAGCACCGCCAGTTGGCGCTCGGAAGTGCTGTCTGCACAGTCAACACTTGCTACCATGTTATTGGGGTTCAGTAACGTCAGCTGTTCCCCTGCTGTGCGGACGGCAATTTCTCCTGCTCTGTCCACATTCTCACTACTACAGATTTTAAAGTTGCTCCAATTACACCTCTGGCTCCTCTGTTTTCAGTATTATCCCTGAGCTCCAACACCGCCAGTTGGCGCACGGAAGTGCCGTCTGCACAGTCAACACTTGCTGCCGTGTTATTGGGGTTCAGTAACGTCAGCTGTTCTCCTGCTGTGCGGACGGCAATTTCTCCTGCTTTGTCCAAATCCACTGTACTACACATTTTAAAGTTGCTCGAATTACACCTCTGGCTCCTCTGTTTTCATTCTTATCCCTGGGCTCCAGCACCGCCAGTTGGCGCTCGGAAGTGCCGTCTGCACAGTCAACACTTGCTACCATGTTATTGGGGTTCAGTAACGTCAGCTGTTCCCCTGCTGTGTTCACGGCAATTTCTCCTGCTCTGTCCATATTCACTGTGCTACTTATTTAAAACTTGCTCCAATTACACCTCTGGCTCCTCCGTTTTTAGTATTTACCCTGGGCTCCAACACCGCCAGTTGGCGCTCGGAAGTGCTGTCTGCACAGTCAACACTTGCTGCCGTGTTATTGGGGTTCAGTAACGTCAGCTGTTCCCCTGCTGTGCGGACGGCAATTTCTCCTGCTCTGTCCACATTCTCACTACTACAGATTTTAAAGTTGCTCGAATTACACCTCTGGCTCCTCTGTTTTCATTCTTATCCCTGGGCTCCAGCACCGCCAGTTGGCGCTCGGAAGTGCTGTCTGCACAGTCAACACTTGCTACCATGTTATTGGGGTTCAGTAACGTCAGCTGTTCCCCTGCTGTGCGGACGGCAATTTCTCCTGCTCTGTCCACATTCTCACTACTACAGATTTTAAAGTTGCTCCAATTACACCTCTGGCTCCTCTGTTTTCATTCTTATCCCTGGGCTCCAGCACCGCCAGTTGGCGCTCGGAAGTGCCGTCTGCACAGTCAACACTTGCTGCGGTGTTATTGGGGTTCGGTAACGTCAGCTGTTCCCCTGCTGTGTTCACGGCAATTTCTCCTGCTCTGTCCATATTCACTGTGCTACTTATTTAAAACTTGCTCCAATTACACCTCTGGCTCCTCCGTTTTTAGTATTTACCCTGGGCTCCAATACCGCTAGTTGCTGCTCAGAAGTGCCGTCTGCACAGTCAACGCTTGCTCCAGTGTTATTGGGATTCAGTAACGTCAGCTGATCCCCAGCTGTGTGTCCGGCAAATTCTCCTGCTTTGTCCACATCCACTGTAGTACGGATTTAAAACCTCCTCCAAATACACCTCTGGCTCTTCTGTTTTTAGTATTTACCCTGGGCTCCAGCACCGCCAGCTGGTTCTCGGCAGTTCCATTGGCTCTTGTACCTTCTGCTACCCATCCGGGTTCCAGTACCGTCAGCTGGTTCTCGGCAGTGTCTTTGGCACGGGTACTCCCTCCTGCCCAGCCTGGTTCCAGCACGCCAGCTGTTTCCGGGTAGTGTCAACGTCACTTTGCCTCCAATGCGTTGTCCTGTCGTGTTGCGGTCGGGTTAGCCGACTCTATGGTGCCTGCAGTTTAGGTGACTCCTATGTGGGCTGCGGGATCTGGCAATGAAGGCTGGTTCCATAGTGCCAATAGGACAAGCACCCTCTGT
The DNA here is from genome assembly GCF_046119375.1 of Phyllobates terribilis. Lineage (NCBI taxonomy): Eukaryota > Metazoa > Chordata > Amphibia > Anura > Dendrobatidae > Phyllobates > Phyllobates terribilis. The sequence goes on from NW_027362770.1 coordinate 117,352,151, forward strand.
AGGACTGTGGGTTTTGGTAACTGCGGCCGGCTCGCGGCCTTGAACTTTTTTTTTACATGGGTACCTTCTGCTACCCATCCGGGTTCCAGTACCGTCAGCTGGTTCTCGGCAGTGCCTTTGGATTAGGTGCCTCCTTCTCGGTATCCAAGTTCCACCAACGTCTGCTGGTCCTTGGTAGTGCTTTCTGGCACAGGTACCTCCTGCTTAGTAACCGAGTTCCAGTAACATCAGCTGGTCCTCGGTAGTTCCATTGGCTCTTGTACCTTCTGCTACCCATCCGGGTTCCAGTACCGTCAGCTGGTCCTCGGTAGTTCCATTTGCTCTTGTATCTTCTGCTACCCATCCGGGTTCCAGTACCGTCAGCTGGTTCTCGGCAGTGTCTTTGGCACGGGTACTCCCTCCTGCCCAGCCTGGTTCCAGCACGCCAGCTGTTTCCGGGTAGTGTCAACGTCACTTTGCCTCCAATGCGTTGTCCTGTCGTGTTGCGGTCGGGTTAGCCGACTCTATGGTGCCTGCAGTTTAGGTGACTCCTATGTGGGCTGCGGGATCTGGCAATGAAGGCTGGTTCCATAGTGCCAATAGGACAAGCACCCTCTGTAGGACTGTGGGTTTTGGTAACTGCGGCCGGCTCGCGGCCTTGAACTTTTTTTTTACATGGGTACCTTCTGCTACCCATCCGGGTTCCAGTACCGTCAGCTGGTTCTCGGCAGTGCCTTTGGATTAGGTGCCTCCTTCTCGGTATCCAAGTTCCACCAACGTCTGCTGGTCCTTGGTAGTGCTTTCTGGCACAGGTACCTCCTGCTTAGTAACCGAGTTCCAGTAACATCAGCTGGTCCTCGGTAGTTCCATTGGCTCTTGTACCTTCTGCTACCCATCCGGGTTCCAGTACCGTCAGCTGGTCCTCGGTAGTTCCATTTGCTCTTGTATCTTCTGCTACCCATCCGGGTTCCAGTACCGTCAGCTGGTCCTCGGTAGTTCCATTTGCTCTTGTATCTTCTGCTACCCATCCGGGTTCCAGTACCGTCAGCTGGTTCTCGGCAGTGCCTTTGGATTAGGTGCCTCCTTCTCGGTATCCAAGTTCCACCAACGTCTGCTGGTCCTTGGTAGTGCTTTCTGGCACAGGTACCTCCTGCTTAGTAACCGAGTTCCAGTAACATCAGCTGGTCCTCGGTAGTTCCATTGGCTCTTGTACCTTCTGCTACCCATCCGGGTTCCAGTACCGTCAGCTGGTCCTCGGTAGTTCCATTTGCTCTTGTATCTTCTGCTACCCATCCGGGTTCCAGTACCGTCAGCTGGTTCTCGGCAGTGCCTTTGGATTAGGTGCCTCCTTCTCGGTATCCAAGTTCCACCAACGTCTGCTGGTCCTTGGTAGTGCTTTCTGGCACAGGTACCTCCTGCTTAGTAACCGAGTTCCAGTAACATCAGCTGGTCCTCGGTAGTTCCATTGGCTCTTGTACCTTCTGCTACCCATCCGGGTTCCAGTACCGTCAGCTGGTCCTCGGTAGTTCCATTTGCTCTTGTATCTTCTGCTACCCATCCGGGTTCCAGTACCGTCAGCTGGTTCTCGGCAGTGTCTTTGGCACGGGTACTCCCTCCTGCCCAGCCTGGTTCCAGCACGCCAGCTGTTTCCGGGTAGTGTCAACGTCACTTTGCCTCCAATGCGTTGTCCTGTCGTGTTGCGGTCGGGTTAGCCGACTCTATGGTGCCTGCAGTTTAGGTGACTCCTATGTGGGCTGCGGGATCTGGCAATGAAGGCTGGTTCCATAGTGCCAATAGGACAAGCACCCTCTGTAGGACTGTGGGTTTTGGTAACTGCGGCCGGCTCGCGGCCTTGAACTTTTTTTTTACATGGGTACCTTCTGCTACCCATCCGGGTTCCAGTACCGTCAGCTGATTCTCGGCAGTGCCTTTGGATTAGGTGCCTCCTTCTCGGTATCCAAGTTCCACCAACGTCTGCTGGTCCTTGGTAGTGCTTTCTGGCACAGGTACCTCCTGCTTAGTAACCGAGTTCCAGTAACATCAGCTGGTCCTCGGTAGTTCCATTGGCTCTTGTACCTTCTGCTACCCATCCGGGTTCCAGTACCGTCAGCTGGTCCTCGGTAGTTCCATTTGCTCTTGTATCTTCTGCTACCCATCCGGGTTCCAGTACCGTCAGCTGGTTCTCGGCAGTGTCTTTGGCACGGGTACTCCCTCCTGCCCAGCCTGGTTCCAGCACGCCAGCTGTTTCCGGGTAGTGTCAACGTCACTTTGCCTCCAATGCGTTGTCCTGTCGTGTTGCGGTCGGGTTAGCCGACTCTATGGTGCCTGCAGTTTAGGTGACTCCTATGTGGGCTGCGGGATCTGGCAATGAAGGCTGGTTCCATAGTGCCAATAGGACAAGCACCCTCTGTAGGACTGTGGGTTTTGGTAACTGCGGCCGGCTCGCGGCCTTGAACTTTTTTTTTACATGGGTACCTTCTGCTACCCATCCGGGTTCCAGTACCGTCAGCTGGTTCTCGGCAGTGCCTTTGGATTAGGTGCCTCCTTCTCGGTATCCAAGTTCCACCAACGTCTGCTGGTCCTTGGTAGTGCTTTCTGGCACAGGTACCTCCTGCTTAGTAACCGAGTTCCAGTAACATCAGCTGGTCCTCGGTAGTTCCATTGGCTCTTGTACCTTCTGCTACCCATCCGGGTTCCAGTAACATCAGCTGGTCCTCGGTAGTTCCATTGGCTCTTGTACCTTCTGCTACCCATCCGGGTTCCAGTACCGTCAGCTGGTTCTCGGCAGTGCCTTTGGATTAGGTGCCTCCTTCTCGGTATCCAAGTTCCACCAACGTCTGCTGGTCCTTGGTAGTGCTTTCTGGCACAGGTACCTCCTGCTTAGTAACCGAGTTCCAGTAACATCAGCTGGTCCTCGGTAGTTCCATTGGCTCTTGTACCTTCTGCTATCCATCCGGGTTCCAGTACCGTCAGCTGGTCCTCGGTAGTTCCTCAGCTTTCTTGTACCTTCTGCTACATTTCCAAGTTCAAGCTTTTTGAAATGGTTCTTGGTAATCACTCTGGATCTCCCTGACGAGGACCCTGAAGACGAGGACCCTGAAGACCAACCCTAAGAAGACGAGGACCCCGAAGACAATGACCCTGAAGACGAGGACCCTGAAGACCACCCCGAAGAAGACGAGGACCCTGAAGACCACCCCGAAGAAGACGAGGACCCTGAAGACCACCCCGAAGAAGACGAGGACCCCGAAGACGAGGACCCAGAAGACCAACCCGAAGAAGACGAGGACCCCGAAGACGAGGACCCCCGAAGACGACGACCCTGAAGACCACCCCGAAGAAGACCAAGAAGATGACCCTGAAGAAGTTGACCAAGAAGACAAAGAAGAGAAGACAAGCACCAAGATACAGAAAAACAAGAGACAGAAAACCAAGAAGCAGAAATACAAGAAGCTGCAGAACAAAAAGCGGAAGAACATTAAGCATAAGACTAAAAATCAGAGCAAAAGATAATATCTAAATTATAAGCAGAAGATGACTAAGCAGTGTATGGGGGTGAGTCCGTTCCTCCTCGTGGTGCCCCTGGAAAAGACCTGCTGCTGCAGGCCAAACTGAACGCGGACAAATCCTGTTGTAAATCTTTTGTGACGGGCAGAACGAAAGGTGTAATGTCCAACCTTTTATAGATAACAACTACAGGAATGCCTGTCACAAATAAGAATATGATGAAGAAGAAGAATATGAAGAAGATGAAGAAGTAGAATATGAAGAATGTAAAAAAAAGAATAATACGAAGAAGGTGAAGAAGAAGAAGGTGAAGAAGAAGTGGATGAAAAAGATGCTGAGGATGATGAAGGAGAAAGTGTGGGAGAAGTAAAAAAGAAGGTGAAGAGCATGGAAGCAGTGAAACATAAATATCTGACAAAATATAAAAATACTTAACATAGTTAATATTTCCGTAACTCAGAACATAATAAAAAAATATTAATTCCTGCTATTCCATTTGACTGGGCTAAACCTCTATGCCTTTATTGTCTCCCCCACCTCCCCCAATACATTCTACATTATTCTTAGTTGTTTTCCTTCATGTAGAAATAACCTACAAGGAAAGAAAGGGTTTATTTTAATTCCGATATTTATGTCCCATTGACTTGCATTGGTTTCCGGTATCGGAATCGGCGATATCCGATACTTTTTCGGTATCGGTCCGATCCAATCCGATCCGATATTTCCCGATATCGGAAGGTATCGCTCAACACTAGTAATAAGGAGTCCTAGGTAAGTAGGTACACATGCATAAAGAAAATATAGCAACAGCCTGCAGTATAGGTGTGGCGTTTACGGTTGTCAAATTGAACTAGTAAAAGTGTTGTGGCTAAAGAGATGCACAGTTAAAGAGCTACATTTGTTTTCTATTTCGTAAACAAAATTAAACTTCCATCCCAAAAATGACAAAAACATGAAATGCTAGGTAGTGTAGTGCGGCGATGTTCACGCTGTGCGATAATGAGGCAGTGACCCAAGGAAAATTCAACTTACATGTCTTTATTTGCCAAAACTCACAACTCAAATGCAAATTCTGTCCTCCGGATCAAAGCCAGGATATCCACACAGTGCGTGTAAAACTGCTGCCGTGAGAGACAGCTGTGCCATGTCACTTAGGGTGCATCAGATATGTTGTGTTCACAGGCCTGAAACAACACTGACACACCCAAAACTTTGCTGCAGGTTGTTAAATGGAATCTGTAGCCATGAGCCTCTTGTAAGACCCAGCTGGAGGGAGTGACCTGCCCCACTGCGACCTGTAGGTCACTCCCAAAATAAAAGCCTCTGCCGGGTTTTCTTAAATGCAACTTAGCCAAATAGTTTAATCAAGTCGAAACTTTACTTTTATTTTGCACTGCAACCACAGCTGTTTCTGTGAATGCAGTGCACTCCAGCAGGTTCAATATGCCTCTATGCGCATCCTGGGGATACATACCATCCCTCGTATATGATCCTCCTCACTTCCTCACATATCCCGGTTGAACACCTGTTACCATACATGGTGCCCATGACAGGACATCCGCATTTCCATGTGACTTCCCAGCTTGATGTTCCACTGAAAAACTAACATTTTGTAGTGACAGAAACCATCTGGTGACTCGAGCATTCCTCTCTTTGGCATTTCTCCTCCATACCAATGGTGAATGGTCTGTCACCAAGCGAAACTGTCGCCTGAACAAATAATAGCGTAGGGACTCAAAGGCCCATTTAATAGCCAAGCACTCCTTCTCCACTAAGCTATAATTTTTCTCTGCCGGGGTGAGTTTCCTACTCAAGTAGGTGACCGGATGTTCCTCTCCATTCACCTCTTGTGACAGTACTGTTCCTAGTCCTACATCAGAGGCATCAGTTTGCACGATGAAGCCTTTCTTGAAGTTTGGGCTGGTGAGGACAGGCTGTCCGCACAATGACAACTTCATGGATTGGAATGCTTTCTCCGCCTGAATATTCCACCAAACCATGACCGACTTCTTCCCCTTTAGGAGATCGGGTAGGGGTGCCAATCTCCCAGCAAAATTAGGTATAAACCGGGGGTAGTACCCAATGACACCGAGGAATGCTCTCACCTGTTTAGTACTCAAAGGCCTGGGCCAGTTTTGAATTGCCTCAATCTTGTTTATTTGTGGTTTGATAACCCCACGGCCAATCACGTACCCTAAGTACCGGGTTTCCTCAAGTCCTATTGTGTTTTTTGGGGTTCGCTGTTAACCACTGACTTTGAGTGAATCCAGCACCACTTGTACCTGGGACAAGTGGGTATGCCAGTCGGTACTAAAGATGATGATATCATCTATATATACTGATGCGTATTTCTGATGAGGCTCTAACACTATGTACATCAACCTCTGGAAGGTGGCTGAGGCCTCATGTAATCCAAAAAGCAAGATAACATAGTGATAGAGACCCTCTGGCGTTACAAAGGTGGTCTTTTGCCCATTCTGTTAGTGGCACCTGCCAGTTACCCTTGGTCAGATGAAGCATGGTGAAGTACTGGGCATGCCCCAGTCTCTGGATCAGCTCATCTACCCAAGGCATTGGATAAAGGTCAAATTTTGACACCTCATTCAATTTATGGAAGTCATTACAGAATCGTAATTATCCGTCTGGCTTCAGAATTAGCACAATGGGGCTAGCCCACTCACTCCTGGATTTCTCGAAGACTCCTAACTGCAGCATTTGATTTACTCAGCTGTGATGGCTTGCCTCTGGGCTTCTGGTACATGGTACGGTTTCATTCGCATTCTTACCCGAGGCTCGGTAATAATATCATGTTGGAAGACAGAGGTGCGACCAGGCAGTTTGGAGAATACATCCATATTCTGCTGCACCAAATTCCCGTCACTGCTGTTTAGAGAGAGGGTCGCTTATCTTAACCTCACCTCCAGTCTCGTTCCTGGCCGGTGTCAGAGGGTTCCCAGAAGGTACAACTGGAGTCGCATCCATAATCATACACTCCCAGTCTTTCCAGGCTTTTAGTAGGTTCACATAATACAGTTGTTCCGGTTTTCTCCTTCCGGGCTGATACACTCTGTAATTCACCACCTCCACATTTTCCTGTACTTCACAGGGCCCTTGTCATTTGGCCATGAGTTTACTCTCTGCAGTGGGCACTAGCACTAACACCTGACCCCTTTCTTTAAAGGACCTGACTGTGGGTTTTTTATTATACATTTGACTCTGCACTGCCTGGGCATCCATTAAATGCTCTTTTATTATAGGCATGACCGCCCTGAGTCGATCCTGCATACTTACCACGTGATCAATTATACTCCTATGTGGAGTAAACTCTTGTTCTCACTAGTGATGAGCAAGCATGCGTGCAACTGCTCGGTGCTCGCCCGAGCATCTCACTGCTCATGCTCGCCCGAGCATCTCACTGCTCGATTTGTTCGTCGCTCGCCGAGTATTTCTGGGGTTCCTTGGCGGGAGCTCAGTTCCCCTCCCTGCATGTTTGGCGCTCTTTAGATTGTCTGCCACATACTGTAATGCCGCAGCCATGTTGGTTGTGGCATTACAGTGATTGGCTGGCCCCACAGCGTCATCAGGTCTATATCAGACCTGGCACCGCCATGCTCGTCACAGTTACTCCGGAATCAGACATTGTAGGGAGAGGTGCTGCTGAGCTAAGGAGAGATTTGCTTCTTTCTAGTTAGTGTAGGTGTACCAAACTATATTAGAGACACATAACCATCTCAACAAACAGTCCTACTGAGGACTAATCCATCTGCAGATATATCAGGCAGGCAGTGTATATAGGCAGGCACGCAGTGCATATAGCAGACTGCAGTGCACATAGCACAAGAGGGTCCATTCCAGTTCTGTCTGCTGCTGCTGCTTTTTTTATCTTAATCCTGATTATTTGCTTAAAAAGCAATCCAGAGAACACAGTTTATCTGCGCCATTTGCTTGTTGGCACTGCAGAATACAGCCAGGTCCTTTCCATATTACAGCGCTAAAAATCCCGCTATGTAACCCTGCAGTTCTGATCTCATTTATTATACACTTGTACTGTTTCGGGTAAATATGACCCCACCTATCAAAATGTTGATTTTAGCTACTATGTTTTATTTGAATATCTATTTCATTATTAAACTGTATGTGAACATGGTTGATCATAAACAAATGAAAAATGAAATTAAAACTTAATTTTTATTTTTTTTTTTCAGATAAAGGTTACACAGGCTGTTTGCAATTATGTTCACTTTATAGCATTCTGCACACAAATAACAAACGTGCTTTAGATCTCTATTACTATAACATGAAATCTAACTAAATATAACTTTGTGTTAACATATTTTATTAAACAACAAAAGAAAAATAATGAAAAAAATTAACTATATAAATAAATAAAAATAAAAGACAAAAAGATCTATAACCAGTTTCAGAACAAAAAAAGCTTATATACTACAGTAAGGGCCCCATCGCTCTCCCAGCGATGAAGAAAGTGCAGTGTGACCGCTACGCTTGCGATGCTGCAGTCTCGCGTTTGTGACGTTGCAGCATCGCAATTGGAAAGTGCATCTGTGCGTGTGTGATGGGGCCCTAAAAAAGTCCCTGTTAAAATCTGTACTCAATGCTCATCCAAGCAATCAATGTATCACATCAGTGAGAATACACCCCCTCCTAGACAAACATTCAGTCTACACAAGCCTAACGGTACCTATAGACGGGCACACATTAGCTTATATCATGACACAGTAGTCAAAAAATGGCTTTACAATATGCAATCTAAAAGAACAGAATTGAATAATTTGAGAAGAAAAGCATAGCTTATATGCTACATACCTGTAAAGATGTGTATTCACAGTTCAGTGTCCTCTCTCACAGAATTGAAAGAGAAATGAATGGATGAGTACTTGCTCACTGATAAGAACAGTGAACCCTCCACCCTTTTGAATAATGAGATGAAGTACACAGGAAAACAAATACATTTTGCAGGCAGAAATAATTAGTGACCTGTTGAACAGTATAAAATGTTATCGGGTCATATTGACCCGAACAGTACAAGCGTAACAATCAGCGTGTAGCAAAAAGTAAACAAAAAAACAACAACACTCATAGTAAGAACCCCTCAAATGAGAAAAAGTCAATTAATCACCAGTTTCAGATCCGCATAATAAAAAATCTGCAGGGTCTAAAATTTCATTTCGGGTCATATGGACACGAACAGTACAGCAGGGTTAAAACTGTGGTTTGTCCATCACACGGATCACATATGATTGCGCTGAAAATTCTGCCATTTCTGGCCTCCATTAAAATTTTGTTTCAGTGTGTCAGTGAACTGATTAACGAGGTCGGCACTGTTAAAAATAGTTACCTATAGGCCAGCTATTTAAAACTGTGGTTTGTCCGTCACACAGATCACATATAAGTTCGCTCCAAATTCAGCCATTTGTAGTGAACGTGGAAGATATTGTCCTCCATTTAAAATGGGAAAGGCATGTTGCAAGAGACGGGGAACTGGACAGGATGGTGATGGTGCATGCAGAGGCCAAGGCCGTGGGCAATCTGAAATTGTGCCACAACAAACACCCACATCTTCTCGCTCGACCTTCCTGTCCCAATTAATAGGGGACCACAGAACACCACTATTGAATACAGAGCAGTGTGAAAAGGTTATTGGTTGGATAGCAGATAATGCTTCCAGTCACTTAGCCACCACCACCACCACTACCCTGTCTTCCACGCGGTCAAGTCTCAGTACCCTCGAGTCTGGTCCGCATATTCCTCACCCTGATCCTCCTTCCTCCCACTATGCCGACTGACCAAAGACAACTGATCCCAAACTTGGAGACTCCGAAGAGCTGTTCACTTTTCCATTTATAGATTTGGGCCTCTCGCCTGGTCCACTTGAAGCGGGGCAAGAGGAGATCGCATGTAGTGATGCCCAAATATTTGAAGTGCACTAGTGGAAAACGAGGTGGTGGATGATGTGGTGGATGATATAGTAACTGACCCAACCTGGCAGGAGGACATGCAGAGCGAGGACAGCAGCACACAGGGGGATGGAGGCAGAGCACCCCAACAGGCAGGAAGAAGCAGTGTGGTGGCATTAGACAGAAGGCAGGCAACCGTTCCCCGTAACACCAACACGACAGAAGTTGCCAGTACAACTGTTAGGTCTTCCCAAGTCTGGTTGTTTTTTAAAGACTCTGCCGATAACCCCAAAAAGGCCATTTGCACCACCTGCAAGGCCAGCATCACCAGGGGTAGAAAAACTACCAGCCTAACCACCAATAGCATGATCAGGCACACGGCAGCAAAGCACCCGACTTTGTGGGCTGAATCTCAGGGTCCAGGAACAGTGTCTGAGGGTGACCCCACTGCTTCTTCCGCTGTTGTGCGTGCAAGCCAATCCCCTGTCCATAGTGCATTCGAAGATGCCTCCTGCCCTGAACCTGTCGTTGCACACTCTCAACTAGCTCCATCAGCAAGCACGTCTATGTCCCAGCGCAGCGTTCAGTTGTCCATACCCCAGTCCTTGGAACACAAGCACAAATATGCAGCCAACCCCCCACAGGCCACACTACTAAATTTCCACATTTCGCGACTGCTTGCGCTCGAAATGTTGCATTTTAGGCTCGTGGAGATGGAAGCTTTCCGCAACCTGATGGCTGCGGCCGTCCCTCGGTGCTCAGTCCCCAGCCGTCACTAATTCTCCCGGTGTGCTGTCCGCGCATTACACAAGCACGTGTCCCACAACATTGCCTTCAACAATGCAGTTTCAGGGAAAATCCACCTAACCACGGACACGTGGACAAGTGCTTGTGGGCAGGGATGGTACATCTCGCTGACGGCACACTGGGTTAACATAGTGGAAGCCGGGACCCAGTCGGACCTTGGGATGGAACACATCCTCCCGACGCCGAGGATTGCGGGCCCTAGGTCAATCAGGGTTGCCACCACGGTCTACAGCTCCTGCAACTCATCCTCCTCAGCCTACTCCTCTTCAGCCTCCATCTCCGAAATGACCACATCAGTCACAAGCTGAAAGCACTGCAGCACTGCCTCGGCCAAGCGGCAACAGGCTGTGCTGAAGCAAATATGCTTAGGTGACAAACCTCACAATGCTGAAGAGTTGTGGACAACTCTGAAAGAGCAGGCAGATCTTTGACTGACACTGCTGAACCTACAGCCAGGCATGGTCGTGTGTGACAATGGCTGGAACCTGGTGGTGGCTCTGAGGCGAGGCGAGCTCACACATGTACCATGCCTGGCCCATGTGCTTAACCTTGTGGCTCAGTGGTTTCTCAAAAGCTAACCAGAGCTACTGGATCTGCTTGTCAAAGTACGCCGCCTGTGTGCCCATTTTAGAAAGTCAGCTACAGCTTCTGCTGCCCTTGCAGTGCTTCAGCAGCGTTTGCAGCTTCCGGCTGACAGACTGGAGTGTGATGTCCCCACACATTGGAACTCTACATTGCAGATGTTGGGAAGGATTTGTGAGCAGAAGAGGGCATTTGTTGAGTACCAGCATCAACACGCCTGTCGGTATACAGTTCAGACTCCACACATGAAATCTCAGGAGTGGACATGAATGTCAGATATCTGTACCATCCTCCAAAACTGGAGGACTCCACCAAGATGGTGAGCGGCGATGACAACATAACTAGCGTCACCATCCCGCTTCTCTGTCTTCGGAAATGCTCTCTGCTCACAATCAAAGACGATGCATTGCTGGCGGAGCACGGTTAGATGGAGCAAGGAACCAAACAGGGTGATTACACATAGCCCAGTCTTATCTCATCCCAACGTGGATTGGGATGACAATGAGGAAAAGGAGGAGGAGGAAGAGCAGGAGCTAGTTTCATGCACTATAGATGGTAATACGTGTAGTGTTGAGCCACCCCCGTAGTGTTCGAGTTCGGTTCGGTTCGTCGAACACCCGTGTGTTCGCCGAACTGTTCGTCGAACACCTTCGAACACCGTTAAAACCAATGGCAGGCAAACAAAAACACATAGAAACACATAGAAAACACCTTCAAAGGTGTCCAAAAGCTGACAAACTGCTCAGAAGACACAACTAACACATGGAAAAGTGACAAGTACATATAGTCATGCGAAAAGAAAAGAGGTGGAGGAGTAAAAGGAGGGGGAGACACAGATATAGGCATGTCATGCCCTTCTAAAATCCAAAAAGTGAGAAGCCGAGACGGCCAGTCCGCTCCTGCCCGTGCCACCTCCGTGTCGCCGGGTTTGTGCCAGAGCCGCGGTGAACCCTTACGGCCAGCCCCCCTCTCCCAATACTGGTGCCTGTCCGCTGGTGGGTCGAGAGAGCCCCCCTGTGGTGGAGGCAGCTCTAAGCTTTTTAATTTAAATTGTCCCTCTAATTTGAATGAATACACTTTAAATCCATTTACAAGGATCTATTGGAGGGCAAGTCTAATGCCAGCAGCCGCGTAATTCCAGCTCCAGTAGCGTCCACTAAAGCTGCTGCAGTTAAAAAGCTTTTATAAGGATCGAGCTCGGCTGTCCACCGCAAGGCATCCTACTGCCAGTCCCAGCCCCTATGCCTTGGGGTGCCTCCTGATGCTCTTCACTGAGTATCCTGTGGTCCCGAAGCATTTCCTTTGAAAAAATTAAGTGTCCAAACTACAGGTCGTGTAGCTTGCTTAACAGCCGGGATAATCCGCTGACTAGCAGACACTGCTACTAGGCACAAAGTATTTCCTGGGCTAGATGCAGTTAAAAATTTGTAATTAGATACTCTCGTTGGATGCTGAGAAAGCATTCCATAGAGTCTCCTGGCACGCCATATATGATTCTCTTAAAAAGCTTGGGGTAGGGGTCTAGGGGACCCTTTTATAGCCAAAATCACGGCCCTGTGTAGCGTCGGCGTCCCTGCCCTCTGCTAGGCAGGGACGCTGTTCCCCTCACCTCTCTGCTCCGAGCCCGGCGTCCTCCTCCCGCTCTGCTGCCAGCGCGCGCTCCTTCCCGGCCACTGTGCTTAGGGCGCGCGCGCGCGCGCTCCCTCCCTCTTAAAGGGGCCGCGCGCGCCGTCCTAAGGAGTCCCCGGCCAATGGCCGGAGGACTTCACCATATATAAGGCACCTCCTCCAAAATGGAGGTGCCCGAGCAATGTTGTTGCACTGTTCACTACTCTGCTTCAGCCCTCAGGTCCCGTTGCCAGTTGCCTGCCAGTTACCTGCCTGATTCCTGCCAGAGTCCTGCCAGTTTGCTGTCTGTTTCCTGCCTGATATTCCTGTTACCTGCTTGCTAGCCTGAGGTCCGACGGTCTGCCTTCCTACTCCTGTCAGTCTGTCTATGGACCAGCTTGCCCGCTCACCTGGGAGCGCTCCTCTGCTGCCTGCCTGCTAGCCTACCTGGAGGCTCCGCCGTCACGTGCTGTGACCACCTGTTATTCCAGAGACTCTTGCCCGCTCACCTGGGAGCGCTCCTCCGCTACCTGCCTGCTTGCCTACCTGGAGGCTCCGCCGTCACGTGCTGTGACCACCTGCTATTCCAGAGACTCTTGCCCGCTCACCTGGGAGCGCTCCTCCGCTACCTGCCTGCTTGCCTACCTGGAGGCTCTGCCGTCACGTGCTGTGACCACCTGCTTTTCCAGAGACTCTCGCTTGCTCACCTGGGAGCACTCATCTGTCATCCGCCTGCTAGCCTACCTGGAGGCTCAGCCGTCATAGGTCGTACCTACCCTATACCCAGAGACTGTCCCGGTCACTTGCTGTGACCTCCTGCCCGTTCACCCAGAGACTGCCCCGGTCACTTGCTGTGACCTCCTGCCCGTTCACCCAGAGACTGCCCCAGTCACTTGCTGTGACCTCCTGCCCGTTTACCCGGAGACTGTCCCGGTCACTTGCCGTGACCTCCTGCCCGTTCACCCAGAGACTGTCCCGGTCACCTGCTGTGACTGCCTGCCCGTCTTCCCTGGTCGCCACCCGCTCCCTTACAAGGACCGCCCCCTTGTATAGTAGCTCAGAGGTTCCGCCTACCAGACCCGTTACAGTTTGCTTGGGCCATGGAACCCGATGGCACCCAAGCTCCCTCGCTCTCGGACCTCTGTCATGAACTGTCCCGTCAGAGGTCCCAACAGGAGTCCATCCTGGGTCACCTGCGGAATGTCAATTCTCGCCTGGACACTCTGACTGCTCCACCAGCAACCACCGCCAGTGCCATGACTCGCAACCCGGCAGCTCCGCTGCCCACCAATACCATGGTATCCTTCCCCGGACCCCGGCTTTCTGCACCTCCTCGCTTCGGAGGCGACTCCGCTCAGGCTCGGGGCTTCATATATCAGTGCACCCTGCACTTTGAACTCCTGTCCCACCAGTTTAACTCCGACCGGGCCAAAATTGCCTTCATCATGTCCCATCTCACCGGGAAGGCCCTGGCCTGGCTAAATCCTCTATGGGAGAGAGGAGACCCCCTGGTGTCCGATTTGCCTGCCTTTCTCACGGCTTTCCGGAAAGTCTTCGACGAACCCGGACGGAAGACCTCATCCGCATCATCTCTGCTACGCCTCCACCAGGGAAATCTCACCGTGGGCCAATATGCCATACGGTTCCGTACCCTTGCCTCGGAGCTGGCTTGGGATAACGACACTCTGGTATCTGTCTTCTGGGAGGGTCTGTCCGGCCGTATTAAAGATGAACTCGCCGGTCGGGACATTCCAACCACTCTCGATGACTTAATAACTCTTGCCACCTGGATTGACCTACAGTTCCAGGAGCGTGCCAAAGAGGTCATCCGTGAGAGGAGGTTTCCACGTCTAGCTCCTACTTTTCGGAAACCCGTCACTCCCTCCGTTTCTCCCCAGGTACACTCTCCTGAGCCTATGCAGGTCGACCAGACCAAGATGGTCAAAACCCGTCAGGACTTACGCCGTGCCGAAGGGAGCTGCTTCTACTGTGGCAGTAAGGAGCACCGGATCCGTACCTGCCTGGAGAGGTCGGGAAACGCCTGTGTCTAGGTTCGCTCAGAGAGGTCCACCTAGACAAGAATAAATCCTCTCCATCTCTGCTACTGTCAGTCTCTATTATCTGCGGGGAGAATCGTTATTTCGAACTAGCCCAACTTGACTCTGGAGCGGCCGGGAATCTTATTTCACAGTCCCTGGTAGAAAAATACCGCATTCCCACCAAACCTCTGGCTGTACCATTATCTGTCGCTGCTGTGGATGGGGGCCTCTTACCACGTCCCATCCAACTCATCACCGAATCCATAACTCTGCAGGTGGGAATGCTGCATTCTGAGAGCATCTCTTTTCATGTTCTACCTGGACTCTCTCACGCCCTCTTACTAGGTCTACCTTGGCTCCAGAGACATGCACCCGTGCTTGACTGGCAGACCGGAGAAGTCCTTCGCTGGGGACAGGACTGTCATAAGACTTGTTTGGTTCCTGTTCATCCCGTCCATCCTTCTCCTACCCCAACTAATCTACCTGGACTTCCGATTCCCTAATGGTCATTTGCTGATGTCTTTAATAAAAAGGAGGCAGAGACATTACCCCCTCATAGACCATACGACTGTCCTATCGACCTGTTACCCGGTTCTACTCCTCCCCGTGGGCGTATTTACCCATTGTCTGCTGCTGAGACCCGGTCGATGTCCGAATATATTGAGGAGAATTTGGCCAGGGGATTCATCCGGAAATCTACCTCCCCAGCGGGAGCAGGCTTCTTCTTCGTAAAAAAGAAGGACGGCTCTCTCCGTCCCTGTATAGACTATAGAGGCCTTAACCAGATCACGGTGAAGAATAAGTACCCCCTTCCGCTCATTCCAGAATTATTTGATCGCCTGAGGGGGGCTAGAGTCTTCACCAAACTGGACCTCCGTGGGGCGTACAATCTGGTCCGTATCCGTCAAGGGGATGAATGGAAGACTGCATTCAACACCCGGGACGGCCACTATGAATATCTGGTAATGCCCTTTGGTCTCTGTAACGCTCCTGCCGTCTTTCAAGAGTTGGTCAATGACATCTTCCGGGACCTTCTCTACTCCTGCGTTGTGGTGTACCTGGACGACATCTTGGTCTTCTCTCCGGATCTCCAGACTCACCGGAGGGACGTTCGTCAGGTCCTGCTCAGGCTCAGGCAGAATCACCTCTTCGCTAAATATGAGAAGTGCCTCTTTGAGCAGACCTCGCTTCCGTTTTTGGGCTACATTATTTCTCAGACCGGCCTACGAATGGATCCAGAGAAACTGTCTGCCATCGAGAAATGGCCCCGACCGGAGGGGTTGAAGGCCATTCAGCGGTTCCTGGGCTTCGCCAACTACTACCGCCTCTTCATACCACTCTTCTCTTCCCGGACTGCCCCAATTTCCGCGCTCACCCGTAAGGGTACTAATACCAAGGAGTGGCCGTCCGAAGCAGAGGAGGCCTTTCTTTCCTTAAAACAGGCCTTCTCTTCTGCCCCGGTGCTGCATCGTCCGGACGGCAACAAGCAGTTCTTCCTGGAGGTTGACGCCTCCTCCTCTGGAGCCGGAGCTGTACTTACTCAAAAATCATCTTCCGGGAGAATGGTAACTTGTGGCTTTTTCTCCAAACTCTTCTCCTCTTCTGAGCGCAATTATTCCATAGGAGACCGAGAGTTATTTGCCATCAAGCTGGCATTGGAGGAGTGGCGTTACCTACTCGAGGGGGCTCTTCATCCGGTAATAATTTACACTGACCACAAGAACTTGGCTTACCTCCAGCATGCCCAGAGACTTAACCCGCGCCAAGCCCGGTGGTCCTTGTTTTTTGCTCGCTTTGATTTTGTTCTACATTTTCGCCCGGCTGACCAGAACATCAAAGCGGACGCCTTGTCCCGATCCTTTCTGGTATCTGACCTCGAGGAGGAACCTAAACATATCATCGATCCCGCCAGAGTAATGCAGGTGGCTCCCGTGAGTCTAAATCGTCTCCCTCCCGGTAAGACGTTCGTATCGGTACCTGATCGGGAGAAGATCCTACACTGGGGTCATTCATCTAAACTAGCTGGCCACGCCGGTCAGAAAAAGACCCTCCAGCTTATTACCCGGCACTACTGGTGGCCTAACCTGCACAAGGATGTAATAGACTTTGTTTCTGCCTGTGTGTCCTGCGCCCGCAACAAAGTTCCGAGACACCTGCCAGCCGGTCGCCTCCTTCCTCTGCCAGTACCTGCTGCCCCCTGGCAGCATATAGCGATGGACTTCATAACTGATCTTTCCGTCTCTGCCGGTTGTACGGTCATTTGGGTGGTAGCTGACCGCTTTTCCAAGATGGCTCACTTCATTCCCCTGCCAGGCCTCCCGTCTGCACCCGAGCTGGCTAAAGACTTTATCCGCCACATCTTCCGTCTTCATGGCCTGCCCCGTCACATCGTGTCGGATCGTGGGGTACAGTTCACTTCTCGTTTCTGGAGAGCCACTTGTAAATTGCTAGACGTCACCCTGGACTTCTCCTCCGCTTACCACCCACAGTCTAATGGTCAAGTGGAGTGGATCAATCAGATCCTGACCAGTTACCTCCGGCACTTCGTTAATGCCCACCATTCTGACTGGGTGGATCTCCTGCCATGGGCCGAATTCTCGTACAACAATCACGAGAGCGAATCCTCCTCCAAATCCCCGTTTTTTGTAGTCTTCGGTCAGCATCCTCGGATCCCGTTTCCCGTCTCCACCTCGGTGGACAATCCGGCTGCGGAATCTCTTGTTAACAAATTTTCCTCCATATGGGAGAGTACCCGGTCCGCACTCCTTCTGTCATCCGAGCGTATGAAAAGACATGCTGACAAAAAACGTCTGGATCCTCCTCAATTCCGTCCAGGGGATAAGGTCTGGCTCTCGTCCAAGTATGTCCGGCTCAAGATTCCTTCCTATAAGTTAGGGCCTCGGTTCATCGGTCCTCTGGAGGTCATCAGTCAGATCAACCCGGTGGCCTATAAATTGAAACTCCCGGCCAACTTGCGGATCCCTAACTCCTTCCATGTATCTCTCCTCAAACCCGTGGTACTTAACTCTTTTTCCAAGTCTACAGGTACGCCTCCTGCTCCGGTTTCCGCTGAAAACGAATTTGAGGTAGAGAACATTCTGGCCACCAAAAGGGTAAGAGGGAAGACCTTTTTTCTAGTAGATTGGAAGGGGTTTGGTCCTGAAGAGAGAACGTGGGAGCCCCGGGAGAACATCCATGCCCCTCTCATCCTTGCTAAATTTCTGTCTGGCCTAAAAAAGGGGGGGCCTAAAGGGGGGGGTACTGTAGCGTCGGCGTCCCTGCCCTCTGCTAGGCAGGGACGCTGTTCCCCTCACCTCTCTGCTCCGAGCCCGGCGTCCTCCTCTCGCTCTGCTGCCAGCGCGCGCTCCTTCCCGGCCACTGTGCTTAGGGCGCGCGCGCGCGCGCTCCCTCCCTCTTAAAGGGGCCGCGCGCGCCGTCCTAAGGAGTCCCCGGCCAATGGCCGGAGGACTTCACCATATATAAGGCACCTCCTCCAAAATGGAGGTGCCCGAGCAATGTTGTTGCACTGTTCACTACTCTGCTTCAGCCCTCAGGTCCCGTTGCCAGTTACCTGCCAGTTACCTGCCTGATTCCTGCCAGAGTCCCGCCAGTTTGCTGTCTGTTTCCTGCCTGATATTCCTGCTACCTGCTTGCTAGCCTGAGGTCCGACGGTCTGCCTTCCTACTCCTGTCAGTCTGTCTATGGACCAGCTTGCCCGCTCACCTGGGAGCGCTCCTCTGCTACCTGCCTGCTAGCCTACCTGGAGGCTCCGCCGTCACGTGCTGTGACCACCTGCTATTCCAGAGACTCTTGCCCGCTCACCTGGGAGCGCTCCTCCGTTACCTGCCTGCTTGCCTACCTGGTGGCTCCGCCGTCACGTGCTGTGACCACCTGCTATTCCAGAGACTCTTGCCCGCTCACCTGGGAGCGCTCCTCCGCTACCTGCCTGCTTGCCTACCTGGAGGCTCTGCCGTCACGTGCTGTGACCACCTGCTTTTCCAGAGACTCTCGCATGCTAACCTGGGAGCACTCATCTGTGATTCGCCTGCTAGCCTACCTGGAGGCTCAGCCGTCACAGGTCGTACCTACCCTATACCCAGAGACTGTCCCGGTCACTTGCTGTGACCTCCTGCCCGTTCACCCAGAGACTGCCCCGGTCACTTGCTGTGACCTCCTGCCCGTTCACCCAGAGACTGCCCCAGTCACTTGCTGTGACCTCCTGCCCGTTTACCCAGAGACTGTCCCGGTCACTTGCTGTGACCTCCTGCCCGTTC
This sequence comes from Phyllobates terribilis, assembly GCF_046119375.1. NCBI lineage: Eukaryota > Metazoa > Chordata > Amphibia > Anura > Dendrobatidae > Phyllobates > Phyllobates terribilis. The sequence goes on from NW_027362770.1 coordinate 117,370,862, forward strand.
ACCCAGAGACTGTCCCGGTCACCTGCTGTGACTGCCTGCCCGTCTTCCCTGGTCGCCACCCGCTCCCTTACAAGGACCGCCCCCTTGTATAGTAGCTCAGAGGTTCCGCCTACCAGACCCGTTACACCCTGTATCACAATACGTCACCTAGGCTGAAGATAAATGGAACTGTAGCACCCTGAGGGCTCGGTTGCTACAGAGGTATTGCACCTCACCCAGAGGTGTGATATCTCACTCTCAGGTAAGGATGGAGTGTGGATCAGGACCCGACACCTGCATGCATTACACCACATTGCCGTGGGGCAGGGCGACCAATATGCCTCTGAGATGGGCACGACAGTCCCTGTCCCTGGCTGGAGTGGGGGGAGGGAACACTGAGGAAGGGGAACCCTGTAGTGCAGGAGCAGGGAGGAAGCAGTTCCTGGGTGCATTGAGAAGGGAGTATAAAAGGTGTGCACCATCTTAGTTCAGTGCAGAGAAGTCTGAGCAGAAGTGGCAGGGAGCAGGGGCTCTGCATGAGCTCTGCTCCGGAGGCGGGCCTAGTAACAGAGGCCCAGGCCTGGAAGAGGGAGAAGGAAGGAAGAGGAGCGGAGAAGGCTCCAGGAACGAGGAATGAAGGGATTCCAGGGGTGCGGACGGGCGAGTCGCCACCGCACGCCCGAATCCACCTGCGTGGAGGGGTCAGGCCAAAGGGGGAGACCGGTCCCCGAAACTAGTGGAGGCAGGAAACGACCCTCAGCTAGAAACCGGAGGCTCTGACATTTTATGTGGCGCAGCCCCTCGCTACACCCGCTAGGAAGGCACCACATAGGGTCAGGGAAACTGGCGCCAAGTTTACCAAGAGGAGGCCCGAGGCAGCCGGACAGAAGGTTTGGTAAGAAAGGCCAGACAAAGGACACACAAAGGGGGTCCTGTGAAGCACTCCAAAGTTATCTGGGAGTTGTCTGAGCCCCTCACCTGGTGAGCACCGTACGACGTGGGCAGCCGTTACCTGCAGACGTGGTCTGGATAATAAGAACTGTGAGTAAAGGCCCTGGACTGCATCACTGACTCCATGTCGTTACTGCTGCTGCCCTGCACCATCACCCCCATCCTCCGCATACACTGCCCTGAGGCTATACTCCTCCCGTGGGGAGTTATGCTACGCTCTGCTGCACCCACAACACCAGCCTCAGCGGTCTGCCCTGCAGCGGCGGTTCACTCTGACCGCAATCCACGTGTGGCGTAGTCGGACATTTAAACATCAAAACCACATAAATAGTTCCGCCACTGGTTTGACCACCCTGAGCCACGGAACCGGGTCGTCGCCACGAAGACTACAACCACCAGCATCCACCAAAAAGGGTCCGGCTCCGGGTGTCCCAAGGCCCAGGGGGTGAATCAGAACATTTTCATCACCTTTCACAATCACCAATGGGACAAGGCAGGGATGTCCTCTGTCCCCTCTCTTATACATCCTAGTGACGGAGCACCTGCTCTCATCAATTCGCCATAACCCCAATATTAGGTGGATTGAGGTGGGAGGCACCGAGTACAAGTGCTCTCTGATGATGTCCTAGTATATATCACTCAATCACATATATCCATCCATGCTGTTATGGCTGAAATAGATCACTTTGTTACATGGTCAAATTTTAAAATCAATGCAGCGAAGTCTGAGGCCCTCGATGTCTCCCTCCCCAAATCCATATAGGATTCCATCCAGTCCAACTTTCCCTTTGCCTGGTCCTCACAGGGTATCAAATACTTAGGAATTCCTATTCATAGAGACCTCTCCCATCTATGTTATCTTAATTTTGGGCCCTTTATTGAACAACTCCATACAGACCACGGTTGGCAAGTTAGAACTGCAAGATTCACTACGTGAACCACTGGTGTTTTGTGGAAAAGCACATGTACACTGTGTTCCAAATTATTATGCAAAAAGTGTTTAGGAGTGATAAGGGAAGAATTTGTTTGTTTGTCAGTTAAACTCATTGATGGTGATGTGTGTCAGGGCTCTTTATATCACTGTAAGCAATTGCAGACACCTGTGCTAATTAGTTTGGCAGGTGTGTCCAATGAAAGGCAAGACTACTTAAGAAGGCTGTCTCACATTATTAAGCAGCCTACATTTTCTGCCAAAATGGGAAAGAAAAAGGATGTGTCGGCTGCTGAGAAGCAACAAATTGTGGAGTGTTTAGGTCAAGGCATGACTACAATCAACATTGTGCGATGATCAGGATGAAGTGTCTTGGCAATCAAGAAGTATGTAGCTGATTCACAGTACACACGTGTGCGTGCTGATAAGGGCAAATTGAGGACTCTTTCCTACAGGCAATTACGTCAGGTTAAAAGAGCAGCGGCAAAAAAGCCTTGTCATAGCAGCAGACAAGTTTTTGAAGCTGCTGGTGCCTCCAACGTCCCCCGAACAACAAGATGCAGGGTCCTTCAGAGGTTTGCAGCTGTGCATACGCCATCCTGTCGACCTCCTCTATCCACTTCACACAAGCAGAAACGGCTCCAGTGGGCTAAACATTACATGAAGACTGATTTCAAAACTGTTTTGTTCACGGATGAGTGCCGTGCAGCGCTCGATGGTCCAGATGGATGGAGTGGAGGATGGCTGGTTGATGGACACCCCACGCAAACACGGCTACAGCGCCAACAAGGAGGAGGTGGAGTAATGTTTTGGGCTGGAATCATGGGGAGAGAGATTGTCGGCCCCTTTAGGATCCCTGAAGGCGCTAAAGATGAACTCCATAATGTATGTGGATTTTCTCAAACAGCACTTCCTGCCATGGTTCAAGAAGAAGAACCGTGTATTTCACAGCAAGATCATTTTTTTGCATGATAATGCACCATCTCATGCTGCACATAAAACATCTGCATCTCTGGCTGATATGGGAATAAAAGGGGACAAACTTATGGTGTGACCCCCATGCTCCCCTGACCTCTACCCCATTCAGAACCTCTGGAGCATCATCAAAAGGAGTGTCTATGATGGCGGGAGGCAGTTCACATCTAAGCAACACCTCTGGGAGGGTATTCTGTCCTCATGCAAAACAATTGAAGCAGAAACCATCCAAAACCTGACAAATTCAATGGACGAGAGAGTTCTGAAGCTCCTTTCGAACAAGGGGTCCTATGTGAAAATGTAACATCACCTAGAATAAAGTTTTGAGTTGAAAACTGTTTGATTTCAGTTTCTAATAACCTGCTAATGCTTATAATTTCAAAAATGACCATTTTTTTGGTCTTTATTAAAATGAAAAGGTTGATCGAAAAGTTTGGGGGATGTAAGAGTGTGGCAACCCAGTAGTCATGATTACTTCGAATTCTGACAATATGAGGGTCATGTTGCAGGTAGTGCAGCAAGAAGGCACTTATGTGTCTTGCGCATCTCCGAGACCCAAAATTATTTTGCAGGCTAGATGCAGCTAAAAATTATTATTAATTTTAAATCTGGTGGAGCTTAGTATAGATGGGCTAATAGGATCAGTGCTGCACACTGCTACAAAGCCCAAATTATTTTCCAGCCAAGATACAGATAAACATGATTAGTAATTTTAAATCTGGTGGAGCTTATTATAGATGGCCTAATAGAATCAGTGCTGCACACTGCTACAAAGCCCAAATTATTTTCCAGCCAAGATACAGATAAACATGATTAGTAATTTGAAAGCTTAAAACGGTTGGTAGGGTGATTTTAACCAATCATCAAGCTTTTACTCTCCCCAGGATGACACAGGGGTAGAAAAGTCGTTTCGGATCCATGATTTGTTCATCTTTATGAACGTGAGTCTGTCTACATTATCAGTGGAGAGCCGCGTGACAAGATTAGAGATGAGCGTTGTTCTACTCGAACTGTTTGCCAATCTCAAATTCGAGCTGTTTTGGGCGGTGTTCGAGCCGTTCGGCGAACACGAACAATTTGAGAAAAATTCGGCTGTTCGAGGTTATGTTCGATAACTGTTCGTGCACCAAAATCATAACTGGATTTTTTCTCAGTAATGATGAAAATTAATGTTAATACGCAGTTTGAGTGTACAGCGGGGTGGGGGGAGGGGCAGGGGATGGATATCTGCAGGAACAATGAAGATCTCCATTTTTTTTTTCTCTTTCCCGCATTTACAGTGGGGAGGTGCAATCTGTCAGCCTATCAGCAGCGCACACACGGAGCGAAGTGCTTTTTTTCACACAAGCAAGGGCATGTGTCATTGGCAGTGTATGTCACATGTCCTTGCCCTATAAGACCAAGCCATTTTCCCCGTCGCCACCATTTTCTCACTGCTGCAGCTGCGTGTTAGACGGCACCGCTGTTGCTGTGTGCGCTATACCTTGTTAATTTCAAGCCAATTTTCGCACAAATCTACAGATAGCTTGGGAGTAGGGAATAGTTGTGATTGCAGTCCTTTTAAGGACTAGGTTACAGCATTTCCTACGACTTTTATCAGGCAGGTCTGTGTTCTTAAATAGATAGATTGTGGGAGTAAAGACTAATTGTAATTGGAGTCCTTTTCAGGACTAGGTTACATTAGTTCCTAGCAGTTTTTGCCAGGCAGGTCTGTGCCAGTGCTGTGCAAGTTTTTTTCACAGCATTTGGCTGAATCTAGCAAAGCTAATCCTTTTTGGCCTATTGCAGAGTGTGTTAGTCAGTGGAGTAGCCTGTGTTGCAAGATATACCACCTGTGTATAGAATACCAATTTTTTTACTGCACCTAGTGAAGTAAAATCTTTTGGGCATAGCATCATTCTATTAGTCCATCTATACTGACCTCATTCAGGTTGCAAATTGAATATAATTTTTTTCTGCATCTTGCTCTGAAAAAATATTGGGCTTCTAGCTGTGTGTGGGACTTGTTGTATTAGTCCATCTATACTGACCTCCATCAGGTTGCAAACTGAATATATTTTTTTCTGCATCTACCTCTGAAAAAATATTGGGCTTCTAGCTGTGTGTGGGACTTGTTCTATTAATCCATCTATACAGACCTCCATCAGGTTGCAAACTGAATATATTTTTTTCTGCATCTACCTCTGAAAAAATATTGGGCTTCTAGCTGTGTGTGGGACTTGTTGTATTAGTCCATCTATACTGACCTCCATCAGGTTGCAAACTGAATATATTTTTTTCTGCATCTACCTCTGAAAAAATATTGGGCTTCTAGCTGTGTGTGGGACTTGTTCAATTAATCCATCTATACAGACCTCCATCAGGTTGCAAACTGAATATATTTTTTTCTGCATCTACCTCTGAAAAAATATTGGGCTTCTAGCTGTGTGTGGGACTTGTTGTATTAGTCCATCTATACTGACCTCCATCAGGTTGCAATCTGAATATATTTTTTTCTGCATCTACCTCTGAAAAAATATTGGGCTTCTAGCTGTGTGTGGGACTTGTTCTATTAATCCATCTGTACAGACCTCCGTCAGGTTGCAAACTGAATATATTTTTTTCTGCATTTACCTCTGAAAAAATATGTGGCCTTCTAGCAGTGTGTGGGACTTTCTCTATTAGTCCATCTATACTGACCTCCATCAGGTTGCAAATTAAAAATAATTTTTAGCTGCATCTACAGTACCTCTGAAAAAATATTTGGGCTTCTAGCTGTGTGTGTGACTTGTTCTATTAGTCCATCTATACTGACCTCCATCAGGTTGCAAATTGAATATAAATTTATCTGCATCTTCCTCTGAAAAAATATTTGGCCTTCTAGCAGTGTGTGAGACTTTCTCTATTAGTCCATCTATACTGACCTCCATCAGGTTGCAAATTGAATATAATTTTTATCTGCATCTAGCTCTGAAAAAATATTTGGCCTTCTAGCAGTGTGTGGGACTTTCTCTATTAGTCCATCTATATTGACCTCCATCAGGTTGCAAATTAAAAATAATTTTTATCTGCATCTACCTCTGAAAAAATATTAGGGCTTCTAGCTGTGTGTGGGACTTGTTCTATTACTCCATCTATACTGACCTCCATCAGGCTGCAAACTGAATATATTTTTTTCTGCATCTACCTCTGAAAAAATATTGGGCTTCTAGCTGTGTGTGGGACTTGTTGTATTAGTCCATCTATACTGACCTCCATCAGGTTGCAAATTAAAAATAATTTTTATCTGCATCTACAGTACCTCTGAAAAAATATTTGGGCTTCTAGCTGTGTGTGGGACTTGTTCTATTAGTCCATCTATACTGACCTCCATCAGGTTGCAAATTGAATATAATTTTTATCTGCATCTAGCTCTGAAAAAATATTTGGCCTTCTAGCAGTGTGTGGGACTTTCTCTATTAGTCCATCTATACTGACCTCCATCAGGTTGCAAATTAAAAATAATTTTTATCTGCATCTACAGTACCTCTGAAAAAATATTTGGGCTTCTAGCTGTGTGTGGGACTTGTTCTATTAGTCCATCTATACTGACCTCCATCAGGTTGCCAATTGTATATAATTTTTATGTGCATCTAGCTCTGAAAAAATATTTGGCCTTCTAGCAGTGTGTGGGACTTTCTCTATTAGTCCATTTATACTGACCTCCATCAGGTTGCAAATTGAATATAATTTTTATCTGCATCTAGCTCTGAAAAAATATTTGGCCTTCTAGCAGTGTGTGGGACTTTCTCTATTAGTCCATCTATACTGACCTCCATCAGGTTGCAAATTAAAAATAATTTTTATCTGCATTTACCTCTGAAAAAATATTTGGGCTTCTAGCTGTGTGTGGGACTTGTTCTATTACTCCATCTATACTGACCTCCATCAGGTTGCAAACTGAATAAATTTTTTTCTGCATCTAGCTCTGAAAAAATATTTGGCCTTCTAGCAGTGTGTGGGACTTGTTCTATTAGTCCACCTATACTGACCTCCTTCAGGTTGCAAATTCAAAATAATTTTTTGTCTGCATCTAGCTCTGAAAAAATATTTGGCCTTCTAGCAGTGTGTGGGACTTTCTCTATTAGTCCATCTATACTGACCTCCATCAGGTTGCAAACTGAATATATTTTTTTTCTGCATCTACCTCTGAAAAAATATTGGGCTTGTAGCTGTGTGTGGGACTTGTTCTATTAATCCATCTATAAAGACCTCCATCAGGTTGCAAACTGAATAAATTTTTTTTCTGCATCTACCTCTGAAAAAATATTTGGGCTTCTAGCTGTGTGTGGGACTTGTTCTATTAGTCCATCTATACTGACCTCCATCAGTTTGCAAATTGAATATAATTTTTTTATGCATCTAACTCAGCCAATAGTTTTGGCCTAATACCACAGTTTGGCCACTCAGCTCTGCTCGGTTCCCATCCATTGTTTTTTTGTGCAAACAACTCCAGAGTTGTGAATTAGTTAACCACCAAAATGAGTGGAAAAAGGCCTGCTGCTGGTGGAAAGGGGAATAGGCGTGTTGGGAAGGGGAAAAAAGGTTGTGTCCGTGGGGTAGGTGTTAAAGCAACAGTAACATCTGCAGAAGAAAGACCATCTTCCAGCCAAACTAAAATGTCTACTTCTTTTAGCGGACAATGTGATAAGATCCCTTTCTTACGGCCACGCCAATCGCTACAAATTCCAGATGAGGCACAAAAACAGCAGGTGCTTCAACGGATATCAAGTGCTCCTTTAAGTTGGCTCTCCTCCACATCAACTTCAACATCACAAATACTCCAGTCCTCAAAGGTGTCACCCCAATCGCACTTGCTTCCTCACAGCTCCCAAATCTCCAGCTGCCCGTCTGAGTATGAGGTAGAACAGATGGTTGAGTCTGCAGAGCTGTTTACTCATACTATAGCCTGGGAATCAGAGGTCGACTCCAGCGCTTCTGTGAATCCAGACGAGGAAATGATCTGCACTGATGCCCAGAATCTTTATGAGTCGGATCCAGGACCAGACGCAGAAGGTTCTGACCATAATGTAGACCCTCATTCCCAAACTGTAACTCCTGTTGGTGGAGACAATGAGGAAGACGATGATAAGACTCAAATACCTGATTGGAGCGACAACTTTAGTTTTTTGTCAGGGCAGGAACAGGTTGGCTCTGAGGACGACGGGTGTGATATCGCACAGGGTGATGATGATGAGGTTGGAGATCCCACTTACTGTCAACCCACAGTCAGCCAAGAGATGAGGTCAGCAGAGGAGGTGGAGGAAGATGCTAGTGACGACGAGGTCAGGTTGCGCCTTCCTGGACAGAGACGTAGTACTGGAAGCACGTCAACAACTGCATCCTCAAACATAACTCTGCCTCTCACCACAAGTCGTGGTGGCTCTTCAGGTCGCATGGGTGCTAAGCCTTGCATAGCCTGGGCATTTTTTCAGATCGATAAAGATGACCCAACTCGTGTTATCTGTAACATTTGTCAGCAAAAGCTAAGTAGAGGCCAAAAAATACATAGTTTGAGTACTTCATGCATGAACCGGCACATGGACATGAAGCATAAGTTGCAGTGGGAAGCTCAGTGTGCTACAATGCGGCCTAGCCGGCCGGGCCACCCACCGTCTGCCATATCTTGTGCATCCGCGGCCTCTTCATCCTCTGTGACTGGGGGGACAGCAGTCACACCTGTTTTGGGGCGCAGACCTGCCACCTCTTTACCCGCAACAGCCAGCGTGATTGGCAGGTCATCATTTTCTTTGGAGGTGGTAACACCAGCTGGTGTTGAGCGCTGTCCGACATCGATAGCACCACCTTTGGATCAAGGCAACCTAACATGTCCGCCTGCATCTTCCTCACAGACCGGCAGTTTGCCGGGGACACCCTTATCTACCCCGTCTAAGCACAATAACCAGCCCTCGGTCCCTCAGATGTGGACAAGTAAAAGACCATTTCCTCCTAGCCATGAGAAAGCTAAGAGGTTGAATTTCACCATCTGCAAGCTCTTGGCTACAGAAATGCTGCCTTTCCGCCTGGTGGACACAGAGGATTTTCGAGACCTTATGTCCGTCGCAGTGCCCCAGTACCAGATGCCCAGTCGGCACTACTTCTCAAAGAAAGGTGTGCCTGCGCTCCACCAGCATGTCGCACACAACATCACCGCTTCTTTGAGAAACTCTGTGTGTGACAGGGTGCATTTCACCACAGACACTTGGACGAGTAGGCATGGACAGGGGCGTTACATGTCGCTGACTGGGCACTGGGTAACTATGGTGACAGCAGGACAAGGGGCTGCTGTCCAAGTCTTGCCGTCCCCACGAGTTGTGCGTCAATCCTCTTTATGTCAAAGTTCCTCCACTGCTTCTGCCTCCTCAACCTCCTCTCGGTCTTCCACCTGCACCCAAAGCCTGTCTGGTCATGCCACAAGCTTTCTAACTGTGCAGAAGGGATCCTGCACACCTCCTTACTATGCTGGCAGTAGGGCTCAACGTCATCAGGCGGTTTTTACATTGAAATGTCTGGGAAATGTGAGTCACACAGCTGAGGAGTTGTGGTCAGCTCTGGAGAACCAATTTCATGAATGGTTGTCTCCACTGGACCTGAAACCAGGGAAGGCCCGTGTGCGACAATGCTGCAAACCTGGATGCGGCCCTTCGCCGGGGCAATGTCACACACGTGCCTTGTATGGCTCACGTGTTGAACCTGGTTGTCCAGCAATTTTTAGCCCACTATCCCAGACTAGATGGCCTTCTGCAGAGGGCACGGTCGCTGTGTGCTCACTTCCGCCGTTCGCATCCCGCAGCTCAGTGACTTACATCTCTACAGAAGTAGTTGGGCCTGCCACTTCACCGGCTAAAATGCGATGTGCCTACCCGGTGGAATTCAACTCTGCACATGTTGCAGCGACTGTGGCAGCACCGACAAGCCCTGGTGCAATACGTTCTGACGTATAGCCTGGGCCAACGAGATCCAGACGTGGGGCAAATCACGCTGGAGGAGTGGTCTCAGATCAGGGACCTATGCACCCTTCTGCACAGTTTTGAAATGGCGACGAAGATGTTTAGTGCTGACGATGCCATTATCAGCATGACTATTCCGGTGATTTACATGCTGGAGCACATGTTAAACAGAATTCGGAGTCAGGTGGTGGCACAAGAGGAGGTGGAGGAAGTAGAGGAGGAGGAGTTGTATGCGGAAGGGCTAACATCTGCAAGGTCCAGACGGTCGGCAGCACCAAGGCGGCAGGCATGTGAGAGTGGGGGAGATGGTTTTACCAGGGCGCATGGTAGCAGCCAAACTAGTGAGGAAGGTGCAGGAGCCCAGGAAGAAGTGGAGGACGAACTGATGGAAGACTCATCAGATGAGGGAGACCTTGATCACATTTCTGTTGTGCGAGGTTGGGGGGAGAGGACAGAGGAAGGAAGCATGATTGTTACCTCGCCACCAACACAACAGGGACTTGGTGCTCCTGGATGCGCAACACACATGAGTGCCTTCTTGCTGCACTACCTGCAACATGACCCTCGAATTGTGAGAACTGGGTTGCCACACTGTTAGATCCCCGGTACAAAAGTAAATTTGCCGAAATTATTCCTGCCATAGAAAGGGATGCACGCATGCAGGAGTATCAGCAGAGACTGTTGCAGAATCTTACATGTGCTTTTCCACAAAACACCAGTGGTGCACGTAGTGAATCTCACAGTTCCAACTTGCCAACCGTGGGACCGTCAAGTGTTCAGCACTCAAACCGTAACAGAACCACAGTATCTGCTGGTAACATCAATTTTGCGGAATCATTTCACCACTTTTTTAGCCCATCCTTTGCAAGGCCACAGGAGACAAGAAGTCTGACACATAGTCAACGCCTAGAGACGATGGTACAGGAGTATCTCCAAGTAAACATTGAAGCCATGACTGTGTCACTGGACCCTTGCTCTTTTTGGGCTTCCAATCTGGATAAATGGCCGGAGCTAGCCACTTACGCCTTGGAGATCATGTCATGCCCCGCAGCCAGCGTTCTGTCTGAACGTGTGTTCAGCGCTGCTGGTGGTGTGCTGACAGATAAGCGCACGCGGCTCTCCACTGATAATGTAGACAGACTCACGTTCATAAAGATGAACAAATCATGGATCCGAAATGACTTTTCTACCCCTGTGTCATCCTGGGGAGAGTAAAAGCATGATGATTGGTTAAAATCAGCCTACCAACCGTTTTAAGCTTTCAAATTACTAATCATGTTTATCTGTATCTTGGCTGGAAAATAATTTGGACTTTGTAGCAGTGTGCAGCACTGATTCTATTAGGCCATCTATAATAAGCTCCACCAGATTTAAAATTACTAATCATGTTTATCTGTATCTTGACTGGAAAATAATTTGGGCTTTGTAGCAGTGTGCAGCACTGATCCTATTAGGCCATCTATACTAAAGCTTCACCAGATTTAAAATTAATAATAATTTTTAGCTGCATCTAGCCCGGAAAATAATTTTGGGGCTCCGAGATGCGCAAGACACATAAGTGCCTTCTTGCTGCACTACCTGCAGCACGACCCTCATATTGTCAGAATTCGAAGTAATCATGACTACTGGGTTGCCACACTCTTAGATCCCCCAAACTTTTCGATCAACCTTTTCATTTTAATAAAGACCAAAAAAATGGTCATTTTTGAAATTATAAGCATGAGCAGGTTGTTAGAAACTGAAATCAAACAGTTTTCAATTCAGAACTTTATTTTAGGTGATGTTACATTTTCACATAGGACCCCTTGTTCGAAAGGAGCTTCTGAACTCTCTCGTCCATTGAATTTGTCAGGTTTTGGATGGTTTCTGCTTCAATTGTTTTGCATGAGGACAGAATACCCTCCCAGAGCTGTTGCTTAGATGTGAACTGCCTCCCGCCATCATAGACACTCCTTTTAATGATGCTCCAAAGGTTCTGAATGGGGTAGAGGTCAGGGGAGCATGGGGGTCACACCATAAGTTTGTCCCCTTTTATGCCCATATCAGCCAGAGATGCAGATGTTTTATGTGTAGCATGAGATGGTGCATTATCATGCAAAAAAATGATCTTGCTGTGAAATACACGGTTCTTCTTCTTGAACCATGGCAGGAAGTGCTGTTTGAGAAAATCCACATACATTATGGAGTTCATCTTTAGTGCCTTCAGGGATCCTAAAGGGGCCGACAATCTCTCTCCCCATGATTCCAGCCCAAAACATTACTCCACCTCCTCCTTGTTGGCGCTGTAGCCGTGTTTGCGTGGGGTGTCCATCAACCAGCCATCCTCCACTCCATCCATCTGGACCATCGAGCGCTGCACGGCACTCATCCGTGAACAAAACAGTTTTGAAATCAGTCTTCATGTAATGTTTGGCCCACTGGAGCCGTTTCTGCTTGTGTGAAGTGGATAGAGGAGGTCGACAGGATGGCGTATGCACAGCTGCAAACCTCTGAAGGACCCTGCATCTTGTTGTTCGGGGGACGTTGGAGGCACCAGCAGCTTCAAAAACTTGTCTGCTGCTATGACAAGGCTTTTTTGCCGCTGATCTTTCAACCTGACGTAATTGCCTGTAGGAAAGAGTCCTCAATTTGCCCTTATCAGCACGCACACGTGTGTACTGTGAATCAGCTACATACTTCTTGATTGCCAAGACACTTCATCCTGATCATCGCACAATGTTGATTGTAGTCATGCCTTGACCTAAACACTCCACAATTTGTCGCTTCTCAGCAGCCGACACATCCTTTTTCTTTCCCATTTTGGCAGAAAATGTAGGCTGCTTAATAATGTGAGACAGCCTTCTTAAGTAGTCTTGCATTTCATTGGACACACCTGCCAAACTAATTAGCACAGGTGTCTGCAATTGCTTACAGTGATATAAAGAGCCCTGACACACATCACCATCAATGAGTTTAACTGACAAATAAACAAATTCTTCCCTTATCACTCCTAAACACTTTTTACATAATAATTTGGAACACAGTGTACATGTGCTTTTCCACAAAACACCAGTGGTTCACGTATTGAATCTTACAGTTCTAACTTGCCAACCGTGGTCTGTATGGAGTTGTTCAATAAAGGGCCCAAAATTAAGATAACATAGATGGGAGAGGTCTCTATGAATAGGAATTCCTAAGTATTTGATACCCTGTGAGGGCCAGGCAAAGGGAAAGTTGGACTGGATGGAATCCTATATGGATTTGGGAAGGGAGACATCGAGGGCCTCAGACTTCGCTGCATTGATTTTAAAATTTGACCATGTAACAAAGTGATCTATTTCAGCCATAACAGCATGGATGGATATATGTGATTGAGTGATATATACTAGGACATCATCAGCAAATAAAGAGCACTTGTACTCGGTGCCTCCCACCTCAATCCACCTAATATTGGGGTTATGGCGAATTGATGAGAGCAGGTGCTCCGTCACTAGGATGTATAAGAGAGGGGACAGAGAACATCCCTGCCTTGTCCCATTGGTGATTGTGAAAGGTGATGAAAATGTTCTGACGCGCCCCCTGGGCCTTGGGACACCCGGAGCCGGACCCTTTTTGGTGGATGCTGGTGGTTGTAGTCTCCGTGGCGGCGACCCGGTTCCGTGGCTCAGGGCGGTCAAACCAGTGGCGGAACTATTTATGTGGTTTTGATGTTTAAATGTCCGACTACGCCACCCGTGGATTGCGGTCAGAGTGAACCGCCGCTCCAGGGCAGACCGCTGAGGCTGGTGTTGTGGGTGCAGCAGAGCGTAGCATAACTCCCCACGAGAGGAGTATAGCCTCAGGGCAGTGTATGCGGATGATGGGGGTGATGGTGCAGGGCAGCAGCAGTAACGACACGGAGTCAGTGATGCAGTCCAGGGCCTTTACTCACAGTTCTTATTATCCAGACCACGTCTGCAGGTAACGGCTGCCCACGTCGTACTGTCCTCACCAGGTGAGGGGCTCAGACAACTCCCAGATAACTTTGGAGCGCTTCACAGGACCCCCTTTGTGTGTCCTTTGTCTGGCCTTTCTTACCAACCCTTCTGTCCGGCTGCCTCGGGCCTCCTCTTGGTAAACTTGGCGCCAGTTTCCCTGACCCTATGTGGTGCCTTCCTAGTGGGTGTAGTGAGGGGCTGCGCCACATAAAATGTCACAGCCTCCTGTTTCTAGCTGAGGGTCGTTTCCTGCCTCCACTAGTTTCGGGGACCGGTCTCCCCCTTTGGCCTGACCCCTCCACGCAGGTGGATTCGGGCGTGCGGTGGCGACTCGCCCGTCCGCACCCCTGGATCCCTTCGTTCCTCGTTCCTGGAGCCTTCTCCGCTCCTCTTCCTTCCTTCTCCCTCTTCCAGGCCTGGGCCTCTGTTACTAGGCCCACCTCCGGAGCAGAGCTCATGCAGAGCCCCTGCTCCCTGCCACTTCTGCTCAGACTTCTCTGCACTGAACTAAGATGGTGCCCACCTTTTATACTCGCTTCTCAATGCACCCAGGAACTGCTTCCTCCCTGCTCCTGCACTACAGGGTTCTCCTTCCTCAGTGTTCCCTCCCCCCACTCCAGCCAGGGACAGGGACAGTCGTGCCCATCTCAGGGGCATATTGGTCGCCCTGCCCCACGGCAATGTGGTGTAATGCATGCAGGTGTCGGGTCCTGATCCACACTACATCCTTACCTGAGAGTGAGATATCACACCTCTGGGTGAGGTGCAATACCTCTGTAGCAACCGAGCCCTCAGGGTGCTACAGTTCCATTTATCTTCAGCCTAGGTGACGTATTGCGATACAGGGCCGTGATTTTGGCTATAAAAGGGTCCCCTAGACCCCTACCCCAAGCTTTTTAAGAGAATCATATATGGCGTGCCAGGAGACTCTATGGAATGCTTTCTCAGCATCCAACGAGAGTATCTAATTACAAATTTTTAACTGCATCTAGCCCAGGAAATACTTTGTGCCTAGTAGCAGTGTCTGCTAGTCAGCGGATTATCCCGGTTATTAAGCAAGCTACACGACCTGTAGTTTGGACACTTAATTTTTTCAAATGAAATGCTTCGGGACCACAGGATACTCAGTGAAGAGCATCAGGAGGCACCCCAAGGCATAGGGGCTGGGACTGGCAGTAGAATGCCTTGCGGTGGACAGCCGAGCTCGATCCTTATAAAAGCTTTTTAACTGCAGCAGCTTTAGTGGACGCTACTGGAGCTGGAATTACGCGGCTGCTGGCATGAGACTTGCCCTCCAATAGATCCTTGTAAATGGATTTAAAGTGTATTCATTCAAATTAGAGAGACAATTTAAATTAAAAAGCTTAGAGCTGCCTCCACTACAGGGGGGCTCTCTCGACCCACCAGCGGACAGGCACCAGTATTGGGAGAGGGGGGCTGGCCGTCAGGGTTCACCGCGGCTCTGGCACAAACCCGGCGACACGGAGGTGGCACGGGCAGGAGCGGACTGAACGTGTCGGCTTCTCACTTTTTGGATTTTAGAAGGGCATGACATGCCTATATTTGAGTCTCCCCCTCCTTTTACTCCTCCACCTCTTTTCTTTTCGCATGACTATATGTACTTGTCACTTTTCCATGTGTTAGTTGTGTCTTCTGAGCAGTTTGTCAGCTTTTGGACACCTTTGAAGGTGTTTTCTATGTGTTTCTATGTGTTTTTGTTTGCCTGCCATTGGTTTTAACGGTGTTCGAAGGTGTTCGACGAACAGTTCGACGAACAGTTCGGCGAACACACGGGTGTTTGACGAACCGAACCGAACTCGAACACTATGGGGGTGGCTCAACACTAGACAAGATCTCCAAGGCGTAAGTGTCTAGCTCCGGCCATTTATCCAGATTGGAAGCCCAAAAAGAGCAAGGGTCCAGTGACACAGTCATGGCTTCAATGTTTACTTGGAGATACTCCTGTACCATCGTCTCTAGGCGTTGACTATGTGTCAGACTTCTTGTCTCCTGTGGCCTTGCAAAGGATGGGCTAAAAAAGTGGTGAAATGATTCCGCAAAATTGATGTTACCAGCAGATACTGTGGTTCTGTTACGGTTTGAGTGCTGAACACTTGACGGTCCCACGGTTGGCAAGTTGGAACTGTGAGATTCACTTCGTGCACCACTGGTGTTTTGTGGAAAAGCACATGTAAGATTCTGCAACAGTCTCTGCTGATACTCCTGCATGCGTGCATCCCTTTCTATGGCAGGAATAATTTCTGCAAATTTACTTTTGTACCGGGGATCTAACAGTGTGGCAACCCAGTAGTCAGGATTATTTCTAATTCTCACAATTCGAGGGTCATGTTGCAGGTAGTGCAGCAAGAAGGCACTCATGTGTGTTGCGCATCCAGGAGCATCAAGTCCCTGTTGTGTTGGTGGCGAGGTAACAATCATGCTTCCTTCCTCTGTCCTCTCCCCCCAACCTCGCACAACAGAAATGTGATCAAGGTCTCCCTCATCTGATGAGTCTTCCATCAGTTCGTCCTCCACTTCTTCCTGGGCTCCTGCACCTTCCTCACTAGTTTGGCTGCTACCATGCGCCCTGGTAAAACCATCTCCCCCACCCTCACATGCCTGCCGCCTTGGTGCTGCCGACCGTCTGGACCTTGCAGATGTTAGCCCTTCCGCATACAACTCCTCCTCCTCTACTTCCTCCACCTCCTCTTGTGCCACCACCTGACTCCGAATTCTGTTTAACATGTGCTCCAGCATGTAAATCACCGGAATAGTCATGCTGATAATGGCATCGTCAGCACTAAACATCTTCGTCGCCATTTCAAAACTGTGCAGAAGGGTGCATAGGTCCCTGATCTGAGACCACTCCTCCAGCGTAATTTGCCCCACCTCTGGATCTCGTTGGCCCAGGCTATACGTCAGAACGTATTGCACCAGGGCTTGTCGGTGCTGCCACAGTCGCTGCAACATGTGCAGAGTTGAATTCCACCGGGTAGGCACATCGCATTTTAGCCGGTGAAGTGGCAGGCCCAACGACTTCTGTAGAGATGTAAGTCGCTGAGCTGCGGGATGCGAACGGCGGAAGTGAGCACACAGCGACCGTGCCCTCTGCAGAAGGCCATCTAGTCTGGGATAGTGGGCTAAAAATTGCTGGACAACCAGGTTCAACACGTGAGCCATACAAGGCACGTGTGTGACATTGCCCCGGCGAAGGGCCGCACCCAGGTTTGCAGCATTGTCGCACACGGCCTTCCCTGGTTTCAGGTCCAGTGGAGACAACCATTCATGAAATTGGTTCTCCAGAGCTGACCACAACTCCTCAGCTGTGTGACTCACATTTCCCAGACATTTCAAAGTAAAAACCGCCTGATGACGTTGAGCCCTACTGCCAGCATAGTAAGGAGGTGTGCAGGATCCCTTCTGCGCAGTTAGAAAGCTTGTGGCATGACCAGACAGGCTTTGGGTGCAGGTGGAAGACCGAGAGGAGGTTGAGGAGGCAGAAGCAGTGGAGGAACTTTGACATAAAGAGGATTGACGCACAACTCGTGGGGACGGCAAAACTTGGACAGCAGCCCCTTGTCCTGCTGTCACCATAGTTACCCAGTGCCCAGTCAGCGACATGTAACGCCCCTGTCCATGCCTACTCGTCCAAGTGTCTGTGGTTAAATGCACCCTGTCACACACAGAGTTTCTCAAAGAAGCGGTGATGTTGTGTGCGACATGCTGGTGGAGCGCAGGCACACCTTTCTTTGAGAAATAGTGCCGACTGGGCATCTGGTACTGGGGCACTGCGACGGACATAAGGTCTCGAAAATCCTCTGTGTCCACCAGGCGGAAAGGCAGCATTTCTGTAGCCAAGAGCTTGCAGATGGTGAAATTCAACCTCTTAGCTTTCTCATGGCTAGGAGGAAATGGTCTTTTACTTGTCCACATCTGAGGGACCGAGGGCTGGCTATTGTGCTTAGACGGGGTTGATAAGGGTGTCCCCGGCAAACTGCCGGTCTGTGAGGAAGATGCAGGCGGACATGTTAGGTTGCCTTGATCCAAAGGTGGTGCTATCGATGTCTGACAGCGCTCAACACCAGCTGGTGTTACCACCTCCAAAGAAAATGATGACCTGCCAATCACGCTGGCTGTTGCGGGTAAAGAGGTGGCAGGTCTGCGCCCCAAAACAGGTGTGACTGCTGTCCCCCCAGTCACAGAGGATGAAGAGGCCGCGGATGCACAAGCTATGGCAGACGGTGGTTGGCCCGGCCGGCTAGTCCACATTGTAGCACACTGAGCTTTTCACTGCAACTTATGCTTCATGTCCATGTGCCGGTTCATGCATGAAGTACTCAAACTATGTATTTTTTGGCCTCTACTTAGCTTTTGCTGACAAATGTTACAGATAACACGAGTTGGGTCATCTTTATCGATCTGAAAAAATGCCCAGGCTATGCAAGGCTTAGCACCCATGCGACCTGAAGAGCCACCACGACTTGTGGTGAGAGGCAGAGTTATGTTTGAGGAAGCAGTTGTTGACGTCCTTCCAGTACTACGTCTCTGTCCAGGAAGGCGCAACCTGACCTCGTCGTCACTAGCATCTTCCTCCACCTCCTCTGCTGACCTCATCTCTTGGCTGACTGTGGGTTGACAGTAAGTGGGATCTCCAACCTCATCATCATCACCCTGTGCGTTATCACACCCGTCGTCCTCAGAGCCAACCTGTTCCTGCCCTGACAAAAAACTAAAGTTGTCGCTCCAATCAGGTATTTGAGTCTCATCATCGTCTTCCTCATTGTCTCCACCAACAGGAGTTACAGTTTGGGAATGAGGGTCTACATTATGGTCAGAACCTTCTGCGTCTGGTCCTGGATCCGACTCATAAAGATTCTGGGCATCAGTGCAGATCATTTCCTCATCTGGATTCACAGAAGCGCTGGAGTCGACCTCTGATTCCCAGGCTATAGTATGAGTAAACAGCTCTGCAGACTCAACCATCTGTTCTACCTCATACTCAGACGGGCAGCTGGAGATTTGGGAGCTGTGAGGAAGCAAGTGCGATTGGGGTGACCGTAAGAAAGGGATCTTATCACATTGTCCGCTAAAAGAAGTAGACATTTTAGTTTGGCTGGAAGATGGTCTTTCTTCTGCAGATGTTACTGTTGCTTTAACACCTACCCCACGGACACAACCTTTTTTCCCCTTCCCAACACGCCTATTCCCCTTTCCACCAGCAGCAGGCCTTTTTCCACTCATTTTGGTGGTTAACTAATTCAAAACTCTGGAGTTGTTTGCACAGAAAAACAATGGATGGGAACCGAGCAGAGCTGAGTGGCCAAACTGTGGTATTAGGCCAAAACTATTGGCTGGGTTAGATGGAGAAAAAAAATTATATTCGATTTGCAACCTGATGGAGGTCAGTATAGATGGACTAATAGAACAAGTCCCACACACAGCTAGAAGCCCAAATATTTTTTCAGAGGTAGATGCAGAAAAAAAATATATTCAGTTTGCAACCTGATGGAGGTCAGTAAAGATGGACTAATAGAGAAAGTCCCACACACTGCTAGAAGGCCAAATATTTTTTCAGAGCTAGATGCAGACAAAAAATTATTTTGAATTTGCAACCTGATGGAGGTCAGTATAGGTGGACTAATAGAACAATTCCCACACACTGCTAGAAGGCCAAATATTTTTTCAGGGCTAGATGCAGAAAAAAATTATATTCAGTTTGCAACCTGATGGAGGTCAGTATAGATGGACTAATAGAACAAGTCCCACACACAGCTAGAAGCCCAAATATTTTTTCAGAGGTAGATGCAGATAAAAATTATTTTTAATTTGCAACCTGATGGAGGTCAGTATAGATGGACTAATAGAGAAAGTCCCACACACTGCTAGAAGGCCAAATATTTTTTCAGAGCTAGATGCAGATAAAAATTATTTTTAATTTGCAACCTGATGGAGGTCAGTATAGAAGGACTAATAGAGAAAGTCCCACACACTGCTAGAAGGGCAACTATTTTTTCAGAGCTAGATGCAGAAAAAAATTATATTCAGTTTGCAACCTGATGGAGGTCTGTATAGATGGATTAATAAAACAAGTCCCACACACAGCTAGAAGCCCAATATTTTTTCAGAGGAAGATGCAGAAAAAAAATATATTCAGTTTCCAACCTGATGGAGGTCTGTATAGATGGATTAATAGAACAAGTCCCACACACAGCTAGAAGCCCAATATTTTTTCAGAGGTAGATGCAGAAAAAAAATATATTCAGTTTGCAACCTGATGGAGGTCAGTATAGATGGACTAATAAAGAAAGTCCCACACACTGCTAGAAGGCCAAATATTTTTTCAGAGCTAGATGCAGAAAAAAATTATATTCAGTTTGCAACCTGATGGAGGTCAGTATAGATGGACTAATAGAACAAGTCCCACACACAGCTAGAAGCCCAAATATTTTTTCAGACGTAGATGAAGATAAAAATTATTTTTAATTTGCAACCTGATGGAGGTCTGTATAGATGGACTAATAGAGAAAGTCCCACAGACTGCTAGAAGGCCAAATATTTTTTCAGAGCTAGATGCAGAAAAAAATTATATTCAGCTTGCAACCTGATGGAGGTCAGTATAGATGGACTAATAGAACAAGTCCCACACACTGCTAGAAGCCCAAATATTTTTTCAGAGCTAGATGCAGAAAAAAATTATATTCAATTTGCAACCTGATGGAGGTCAGTATAGATGGACTAATAGAATGATGCTATGCCCAAAAGATTTTACTTCACTAGGTGCAGTAAAAAAATTGGTATTCTATACACAGGTGGTATATCTTGCAACACAGATAGGCTACTCCACTGACTAACACACTCTGCAATAGGCCAAAAAGGATTAGCTTTGCTAGATTCAGCCAAATGCTGTGAAAAAAACTTGCACAGCACTGGCACAGACCTGCCTGGCAAAAACTGATAGGAACTGATGTAACCTAGTCCTGAAAAGGACTGCAATTACAATTAGTCTTTACTCCCACAATCTATCTATTTAAGAGCACAGACCTGCCTGATAAAAGTCGTAGGAAATGCTGTAACCTAGTCCTTAAAAGGACTGCAATCACAACTATTCCCTACTCCCAAGCTATCTGTAGATTTGTGCGAAAATTGGCTTGAAATTAACAAGGTATAGCGCACACAGCAACAGCGGTGCCATCTAACACGCAGCTGCAGCAGTGAGAAAATGGTGGTGACGGGGAAAATGGCTTGGTCTTATAGGGCAAGGACATGTGACATACACTGCCAATGACACATGCCCTTGCTTGTGTGAAAAACAGCAGTTCGCTCCGTGTGTGCGCTGCTGATAGGCTGACAGACTGCACCTCCCCACTGCAAATGCGGGAAAGAGAAAAAAAAATGGAGATCTTCATTATTCCTGCAGAGATCCATCCCCTGCCCCTCCCCCCACCCCGCTGTACACTCAAACTGCGTATTAACATTAATTTTCATCATTACTGAGAAAAAATCCAGTTATGATTTTGGTGCACGAACAGTTATCGAACATAACCTCGAACAGCCGAATTTTTCTCAAATCGTTCGTGTTCGCCGAACGGCTCAAACACCGCCCAAAACAGCTCGAATTTGAGATTGGCGAACAGTTCGAGTAGAACAACGCTCATCTCTAACTACGTGCACAACTGTCATACCGTCTGTTCAGCATGGATGGCCTGAGGACAGGGAGGAGGAGAGCATGGTAAGTCGTCCTCTTGGTGAGAACACGGAAGTCTTGCCTGTTAGCAGTCTGGCACGCATGGCTGAGTTTATGTTACTCTGCCTTTCCCGTGACCCTCGCGTTCTCAAAATTTTGGGTGACAGTCATTACTGGTTGGTGACACTTCTAGACCCATGCTACGAGGAGAACTTTGAATCTCTTATTCCTGAGGCAGACAGGTCTACAAAAATGGGGCACTTTTTGCGGAACTATTAAAAAAATTCCCATTCGAAAATGATGACGGCAGAGGTCACAGTTCGTTGGGCAACCAAGGAGTACAGCCGAGAGAGACACAACTCCAATCCAGCAGAGGCAGGGGAACACTGTCAAAGTTCTGGGAGAGTTTTCTCAGCCCCTCCCATCGCACAGGCCCTGAGGCGCGGGGTACGCTCACAAGGAGAGCAAAGTATGGGAAGATTCTGAGGGAGTACCTTGCTGACCGTACCAACGTCCTCCATGATTCCTCTGTGCCTTATTATTATTGGGTATCCAAGCTGAACACATGGAATGAACTGGCTCTCTACACTGTGGAGGTCCTGGCTTGCAATGCTGCTAGCGTTTTGTTAGAGTGGGTTTTTATTGCCGCTGGAGGAATTATAACTGATAAGTGCATCCGCCTGTCAACTGAAAATGCAGACAGGCTGACTGTTATAAAAATGAACAAGGGCTAGATTGGGCCAGACTTCTCAACACCACCGAATGATAGCAGCGTAACATAAACTCAAATCCAGTGTCTTTTTTTGGGAATACATGGGTATACGCTTCCTGGTTTTGGCTATTTGCTCTTGTCCTTCTCCTTGTCCTCATTCTCATCCTCCACCATATCACCAGGGTGACTGTGGTCCGTGAGGCAACACCCACATAATTTTGCTTATGATGCCCATAAAAAAAATGTTTTATACGGTATGTTCATGCTTACCCCCAGGGGTAAATGTTTGTCAGCCTATACACTTAGTGCATGGGCATTACAAGTACAGGAGACTCGCTCCTTTCTAATGGGAACATTTTTTTATGAGGCCTTCCTCCACATCTTTTCCAAGGTATATTGGAGTGCCTCCAAATTTTTGGCAGCCCTTGCATTCACTCATAGACCAACACCATGGGAGAACCACTTCCTAATAATGGGAACATTTTTTCATGAGGCCCTCTACGTCTCTTCCAAGGGGTATTGGAGTGCCTCCAAATTTTTGGCAACCCTTGCCTTCACTGCATAGGCAACCACAATGGGAGACCCACTTCCTAATAATGTGACATTGTTTTAAGGAGGCCCTCCTCTAAGTGTCTTCAAAGGGGTATTGGGGTGCATCCCAATTTTGGGCACACCTGCCACTCACTGCATACGCAATAACAGTATAGCAGACCCACTCTTTAGTAATGGGAACAACAAAGCATAGCCGGCTGATAGCTCTCTAAGAATAGTGAGGGCCGACTGCTGGTCCTTTAAGAATAGTAGAGGCCGTCTGATGGCCCTATAAAAATAGGCTTTGTGACTTTCAGAGTCCCTCCTTCATAAATGAAACAGGATGTGTCTGATCGTGTCTCACACACCACATGGTCAGGTAAGGTTGTAAAATGTTAAAATTACATTTCCTGGTGAATGCATTTGTCACAGTTGAAAGCAATGCAAAAGTGCAAAAACGCATCAAAAACGCTACGTGTGAACATAGCCCAAGGTGTGGAGAAGTTTTTTTGTTTTTGGTTATTTATTTTGCCTTGTATACAAGTCATTACCCTGGAAAGGATGTTCCTTAACATATTTCCCAGGAAAATCCATTTTGGTTTTGTTTTTGCATGTTTTATTGTGAGTCCGTAAAAGTGGCGTAATACCTCTGACAACGTTGTTGACAGCAGTGACCTGGGAGTCAGAAATTCTTCCAGGGGTCTTCCCCATGCTGTTCCCATGTCATTTGAGCACTATTCCCATCGATTTGGGCAATTTTTAGGCCCTCTGCAGACCACTTGGGGGAGCAGCCTGAAAAATGCTTGAGTTTCCCTTAGACTTACATTGGGCTCGTTGCTCGGGTCACTAGGGGTTCTCTTTGGCTATGTCCAGTAGCCTCCTAGGATGCCTGTCGTATAATAGCTCAAAGGGTGAGAACCCCATGGAAATCTGTGGTACCTTGCGGACAGCGAATATTAAATAGGACAGTAACATGTCCCAATCTCTCCCATCTTTGGAGACCACTTATTTAACATAAATTTAAGAGTCTTGTTAAATCTCTCCACTAACCCATTGATCTGTGGGTGGTACACGGATGTGCGTAACTGTTTTATCCGGAGCAGCATACACAGTTCTCTTGTCCCCTTGGACATAAAATGAGTCCCCTGATCTGTAAGGATCTCCTTAGGTAGCCCAAGGTGGCAGAACATAGCAAATAGCTCACGGGCGATAAGTTTTGCCAAAGTGTGACAAAGTGGTATTGCCTCCAGGTAACGGGTGGCATAATCTACTACCACCAAAATATGTTGGCGGCCATGGGCGGACTTTACTATAGGCCCCACCAGATCCATCGCAATCTGCTCAAAAGGTACCTCTATAATAGGTAGAGGTACCAATGGACTCTGTAAATTTGCAGTGGGTGTATTAAGTTGACACTTGGGACACAACTCACAATACTTCCGCACCTCGGCATAAATCCTGGGCCAAAAGAACTGCTGCAAAATATGTTCTTATTTTTTTTTCACCCCTAAGGGCCCCCAGATTTTATCAACTCTATATAATAAATCCTGGTTGACCGCCATGTGTGTGAAAAACTCCCTCTGCACCTGGTTGCTGAGGCACCCCATTTATTTCTACCACCCTTTCTCTTGCCCTGGCTAGAGTGGGATCCTGGAGCTGTGCGGTCCCAAACGTACCAGGGGACACTTCCAGCTCTGGGATCATTTGGGGCCTCCTCAAACTCTCCTGCCAATACCTCTAGGAGAAACCTATCAGGGTTACACTCTGTCCCTAGGTTGGAGACCCCTATGGCAGGTATCCCTAACTTGGGATCTTCGGGTTCTGCACCCGGACACATCTTTATTCTGGGAGGGTTCATCTTACTCTCCCACAAGGACCAAAACAGGAGTAAATCGCTTCCCATCACAGTCCCATAAAGAAGAGTCTTTACCACTTCCACCACATGTGTAACCACTCCACACAGAGTGGAAAAGGTAACCTAAGCCATCGGATATTCGTGGCATTCACCATGTATGCAAACGACCCCGACTTTACCCCCAGTAGGTACTAACCCCAAGATCAATGACCCATGGACGAGGGTCACTAGGCTTCCTGAATCCAAGAGAGCCTCTGCTCGATGTCCATTGATGCGCACCTGACACAGTTTGGGTTCAGCCGTTGGACCGACGGGGTCTGAGGTGTAGACGGTGCAAGCATACATAGACACCAGGCGTGTAAACCTGCAGCCCATGGGTTCAGCATTCAGGGGGAGGTTGGCAGCCACATGTCCTGGCCCTTTGCAATGCCAACACCTAATAGTGGTGGCACCGCCAGTCTTCAAGACCGATTTAGGGGAAAATAGTCTCCTGCCTCCCTCAATCAGTATGGACTTTCGTTCCGACTGTCCCCAGCAGAGGGATGTGTCCCTTTCCCAGGCTCCTGGGATCGCAGGGGCTGGCATGCAATTCACATTGGGGCAGAGTACCGTACAAAGTCCAGGGTGGCTGTATAACGCTCGATCAAGCTAAACACCTGGTCCAAGTTACCCGGGTCCCCTTGCCTCAACCAACATTGTATCACTGCTGGCAGAGTTCGCACCAACCGGTCAACCACTACCGTATCTACCATTTGGGTTGGGCTCAAGGTCTCAGGCTGGAGCCACTTTTTAATTAACTGTAATAAGTCATATGCCTGAAACCTAGCGGGACACCGCAAAGGACCAGTAGTACACACGTTGTACGCGCACATAAGTGTTAAAGTGTCGGGCAAGGATCTCACCTTTCAGCTTCCCGTAGTTCAGGGCATCCTCACGGGTGAGGTCGAAGTACACCTTCTGGGCATCCCCTATCAGGAATGGGGCCACCACCTCAGCTCAACCACCTTTGTTCAAACACCATGAGGAAAGCTTCCATTTCGTCCTCAGAAATTATCTTACTTAGTGCTCACCTGAATTTGTCCCGGGCCTCAGAACGAACCGGGGTTGGTGTTGACGGCGTCTCAGGGCCGCATTCTGTTGCAAAATCAGTTTGTTAGTTTTCTGCTGCTGCTGGTACAGTAGCTGCTGCTGATGATTGTACTGCTGGTGCTGCTCCTGCTGTTGCAATTAAAGATGTTGGTGCTGCTCCTGCTGTTGCCTCTGAAAATGCAGCTGCTGCTGCTGGGTGAGTACCAACTGCTTCAGTAGCTCCATCATGTTGTCCGCAGGCCTGATCTGTAGCTTTGCAGGCTTGATCATGGATATGCAGCTTTGGGAGTATGCCTCAGTCCATTTAAACCTGTTGCCGTGGGAGAAGGCCATGCCATGTCACTTAGAATGATATAGAGGTTTAAGATATGTTGCCTTCACAGGCCTGTGTTCAGCTTCACACAGGCTGGAAGTGCAGAGCTTCCTGCTCTGCTGCTAGCAATCCCAACACTGACACACCCAAAACTTTGCTGCAGGTTTTTAAATGGAATCTGTGGCCATGAGCCACTTGTAAGACCAGGCTGGAGGGAGTGACCCGCCCCACTGCCACCTGTAGATCACTCCACAAATAAAAGCCCATGCCGGGTTTTCTTAAATCCAACTTAGCCAAATAGTTTGATCAAGTCCAAACTTTACTTTTATTTTGCACTGCAACCACAGCTGCTTCTGTGACTGCACTCCAGCAAGTGCAATATGCCTCTATCCTGGGGGATACATACCATCCCTTGTATATGTTCCCCCTCACTGCCTCACAGTAGGTACATGACTAAGAAGCCAGAGCCTTTTACAGGGAGCTGTATCATGTATAGAATTAAAATTTCACAAATTCACAAATACAACAGTTGTGCAAAAAATAAAAAATGTTTGCGACTTACACACTTTGAGAGCTAGACATTCACAATTAAATATCTAGATTCTGGGGCAATTTCTTTTGGATTTTTACAACACAATTATTCCCCTATTCACAAAAAAGATTGTACAAGAAATGCAAAAACTCAACACAATCACTTGTAACAAGTACACTGTCTGACTGAAGTTGAGATCAGATTTTTTTCTGTAAAAAAAAATTGTGCTGTCTTGCTTCTGCTTTCTACAGTATTAAGAATGAAGAAAAATGTGAAATTATTAATGCAGAAGAACAGATGTCAGCTACACTTTATAACTAATTAATCACACTGAAGGTGACACTGCTGCAAATTAATCACACAGAGTGTGCCACTTCCTATGAATTGACTCTCTCTATTATTGCTCAGCTGTGAGCTCTGACATTCTCTCACTATCTTAGATCACCCCAAAAAGCTCATGCATTCCCTGCCTAAACTATTACATACAAGCTATGATAACCTGCCATGATTAGCTGTGCTATACCATGTGATGTGATAGCTACAAGCCACAACTGCTGAATTTGCTCCTTAGAAGAAAGAGCATCTGTGGGTCTGGAGAACCCAGTAAGTCCATGCATTAACTTGGCAAAACAATAGCTGCAAAAGATTGGCAGGGGTAAAGTTAAAACTGCGGCTCACCAAAATAATACTATTCATATATGGCTCCCTTTATGGCTTTAAAGAGTCCTGAAATGAACAAATCCAGTACTTAGAGAAACAACCTCTCCTTTTGAGATCTTACATGTGTGATGTATATCATTGCCATAATGTAACTAAAATAAATAAATTTATTAGCCCCAATGCAAAATCTATTTCAAGACAGTATGTACCATGTACCACGGTTGTCTTCTTGTGGCAATGGACCTATCACCACCTCAGGGACTGGAAGAAACTGCAACCTCCACACAGCACATACCCTGTATACTGATGTGTGTGAGGAGTGCAGGGCTCCCCCTGGTGGGACATATAGCTGCTGCAGTGGAGAGTCTACATTGCGGCTGTTCATCCTATGAATATCCATAGATTGTGATTATATCTTTCAGGTTATTTTATTTATTAGAGTCAGCCAGTGATTATTGCCCTGTGTTTATGGGAAGTTTAATGTGTGCAGTTACTGTCCAAATGCTAAGAAGAGTTGCAAATTTGAGCTCATATATTGTGCAAGCCATCGTTTGTGACTATTCTACTACAAAAACTAGTGCAAATGCAAATTGATAAAATCCTCAGTTTCTCATCATTTTAATTATGTTGTTTGCTGTCAATGAAAATGAACACTACTGTTTACATTCAGAGACAGAAAGATGCGTAGCTATGGGTTCAGCTCAATAAGGGGGGAGAAACATATGCGTGGACCTCTAACAAGGTAACCCGGGCTACAACTATGGGGGCGAACATCAGCAGATGACCGCGCCACTAATGAAAAAAAATTCTACACAATGGCCAACACTGATACTACCGCCATATGGTGACCATATAGTGGTAGATGTCAGTTCTACGGAACAAATAAGAGATTACAGTAGTTATTGATGGTGACTTACAGCTGATGTTCTTTCTGATGGAGTCATTCACTTTTCCTGAATTTTCCATCTGCCCCAGACCGACACGACAACTGTTCCTGCCTAGACTCGTCTGCAGAGATTACAACAAAGACACATTTGACTTCTCACATTCCCAGCACCGTCCCCATCTATCCATCTATTCCCAAACTGCACAAATGCCTCATCCTACTGTTATCCCAATACTGAGCCGCTGCATTCATATGTGTCCCTATAATTGCACCTGCTGTGTGGTACAAAAACAGCGCACCTCTTACTCCTCCATATAATAATGCCCACTACTGTGCCCCTTACATAGTAAAATACCCTCTAGATGATAAATTTGCCCCCTAGAAAATATTAATGCCTTGTACAAGTTTAATAGAAAACAGTGTCCACATGCCCATAGAATGTCACAATGCCCTATGTACACATTTGACAGTCAAAATACTCGGAGTGCCTCTATAACAGTAATTCTTAAGTCCCCACTTTACATTTAATAAAGTCCCTGGAGTCCCCCCATGTACAGCTCCCCCATACACGGTATGATGGTCCCACATCTCCCCTATACACAGTATAATGCCCCCACAGATCCCATATATGCATTATAATGGCCCCACAGCTCCCTATACAGAGTATAATGGGCCCATAGCTGCACAGTATAATGCCCCCACAGCTCCCCTAAATCCAGTATAGCGCTCTAACAGCTTCCTTATACGCAGTATATTGGGCTTACAGCTCCCTTATTCATAATATAATAGGCCCACAGCTCCCCTATACAGAGTATGATGGGCCCACAGCTCCAAAATACATAGCATGATGGGCTCACAGCTTTCCTATAGATAGTATGATGTCCTCTTGCCCCTATACATTGTATGATGTCCTCACTGCATCCCCAAAATTATAATGCCCATAACAGTAATCCTCACACCGTAAAATGGCCCAAAAAGCCATATGATGGACCCCACAATTTATAATGGCCCCCACATTAGCTCCCATACTCTATGAGGACCCCCACAATAGTCCCCACACAATATGATGGCCGCCACATTAGTCCCCAAACTGTAAATTGTCCCCCACATTAGCCCACATACTGTTTGATGGCACACTAGAATAGTCCCTACACTTTAAAGACCCCAACATTAGCCCCCATACTATATGAGGGCCCCTCACAATAGTCTCTATTGTTACGGGTCCAGGTGGTGGAACCTCTGTGCTTCGGTGCAAGGAGGGACCAGAGGGGAGTGACTAAATACCTACTCGGCCTGATCAAGGTCGCACGGCAGCTCAATCGACTCTGTAAGCCAGGGAGGTACCGAGCAAGGGGACCAGGTGCCACTCTGGGACCAACCTTGTGTGAGAGCAGGTGACTCCCACCGGTCAGATGGCAGGAACTGACCGGTACAGTGGATGAGCATGGCTGGAAGGCTAACAGGTGGTTACAGGTAAGCAGGCTGGCGGACACGACAGGAAACTGGCAGGTGCTTCCAGGTAAGCAGGCTGGCGGGCACAACAGGTAACTGGCAGGTGCTTCCAGGCAAGCAGGCTGGCGGGCAGAACTATAGACAGGCTGGTGGACTGGACTGTAGACAGACTGTCAAGCAGAATTGACAGACAGAGGGACCTGACGGCTGAAGCAAGTGTTAGCACACAGAACAACAACCTTGCACAGGCACCTCCATATTGGAGGTGGTACTTTAAATAGGGGAAGTCCTCCGGCCATTGGCCGGGGACTTTTTAGGAAGGCACGCATGGCCCCATTAAGAGCGCGTGTCCTAAGCACAGTGCCCGGGAAGCTGCACGCAGTGTGCGCCTCAGTAGCTGCAGGACGGGAGCCAGAAGACGCCGGACCAGGGCCGTGTCTGTGAGGGGAACGGCGTCTCTGCCCGGAAGGAGGCAGAGACGCCGATGCTACACCTATACTATATGATGGCCCTCAAATAAGCCTCCATACTGTATGATGGCTCCAACATTAGCTCCCATGCTGTATAATGGTCCCTAATATTTGAGAGCCCCCTATACCGTATGATGCCACCACCGTCATACCAAAAGTAAAATACAAAACATCATATACCCAAGTAATCCAGGATCCCAATGAGTCCACCGGGCAGACCAACGTGTTGATGTCAATACACTACCGCTCCCAGCCAAGGCAGGCTGATGCAATGGCTGAGGCACAGGGCACGCACAGGACTACAGAGTCTTTGACCTTCCTGACGCCTTGGCCATTACATCATCCTGCTGTGGCTAAGAGCGGTAGTGCAAGCAGATCATGTCTCCTTGCTATACCGCAGAGCTTAATGCCGATGCAGTTAAAGGCAGCGTTGCTTTCGGTGAACCCCTCTAAGTGTGGGGCCCGGAGCAATTGCTGGAGACAGCAAACCTGTATGTCATTACTACAGCTCGCAGCTGAGAAGTGATATGGCTGTATCTAGTCTATGCAACTGAACTGTAAAAGTCTGCCCTCCAAACTAATACATTATAGGAAAATAAAAGATGGATTATATAATTGCTACTTCCTCCAGGAAGAAGAAGGCTGGCTCTCCAGTGCCATCTCTTGGAGATTGTTATCCTATAAGTCAGTGTCAAATCTGTTAATGAACTTTGCCAAATGTTGGAGAAGTGATGCCCCTAGACTTCCATCAAAGGCTTTTCACCATCTCAACCAATTCTTCAAAAGAGCTGTCTGCGGATGGTCTTTTTTTTCAAATTTTCAGAAAACTGATTGGGCAAAATATCTTAAGGCGTGGCACAGATAGTAAAGATTGACTTATAGGGAAGTTACCATCAATAGTTGGCGCTAGGCAGTCACTTTCTACCTACTAAGGAGTTAATTTGCATGTTTGTCAAACGGAGCATTGCCTGGTCCATATATCTATCTATGGCAATCCCCACAAGTAGAAAGACTGGTAGAAAAATTATCCAGAACTGTTGTAATTATCTCGCAGAGCTTTACCTTGCTTGGACACAAATTCCACTTAATTTAGAGCAGGAGTGGGTTTATAAAGATTTGCTGTCTCCCAATATAGACAACAATGTTCTTGTACACTGACAATATCTTAGGCATTGAAACGAAAAGTCTTCAAAAAGGTTATTTATTAGCTATGAGAGATTTTGCCAAAATTCAAATTTGGAAATTGTCCAGGTAATTTGATATCATTGAATTTATTCCATGCGAAATGAATGTGCCTTATTATACTCCAGGATCTCTGTAGACCCCAGAGCATAATGAACATAGGATAAAAAGAAACATATAAAGAATAATACCTAATAATACATAATAATAATGTTCATCTGTCACACCGCCACAATCCCCCGCCCAGTCCTCCATTCAGCTACTTCCAGCCTCTTCTTTATTTCTCCATGGCACATGACGTCCTCCATCTTCACTTTGCACTGGAGCATCTGGATGTGAGTAGGCCTCTGCCATCCTAAAGTCACAATGTGCATCACCCAAAGCCTTGGCAGTGTTCTGGGAGACGCTTGTTGCGATGATATGACAAACACCAGAATGTCAGAGGCCTACTCCCTGCCAGATGCGCCAACACAGAGTGAAGATGGAGGAAGATGATGTTGAAGAAGTAAAGAAGAGCCCAGAGGTTACTTTATGACTATCCAGACAGAGGGCTGTGGAAGATGGACAAGTGAGCGACAAGACATTATCCTTTTTTTGTTTTCTTACCCCTTCCTCTATCATCTATAACTCAGCAAAATTGTGGCCAACGATTATATAGTAATTAAGCTGGGTAAAAATAAAGCCAGAAAAACTTATTAAGGTCCTGTGCACATGACCGTATTTTTGGTTCAAGTATGATCCGATAAAACATCAGATCACACTCGAACCAATGTTATTTTATGAGGCTATGCACATGTTCGATTTTTTATCCTTGGACCAAGCTAGACTGAGGAAAAAATCGCAGTATGCCTGAGATGGATCCAATTGTCAAATCTCACTCAGCCATGCAAGTTAATGAGTCCATGGAAAAAATCTGATTTTTACAGACAGATAGAATGGAGAAAAATTTAGTTTTTTTTTTCCATCTTCTCCTTATCCAAGAAAATCAGATCCCACTATAATCACACTCTGATTAAACTCTAATTAAACTCTGATCAGAGTCTGAGTGTGACTAGAATAAATGGCCCCATTCTTTTGGATGAGAAAAAATACACTGGTGTGACCCTAGCCTAAGAGTCACAAAAGGAGAAGAAATACATAAGCCCAGGTGTAAGTCTCATACTACTTTACACTTATACATGATGTAGAGTAGTATCGCATTTTAAACATAGTTTTGTCTGGTGATTTACGACATATGATGAATTTGCCTTATTTTTCCCATAATTTGGCAAAGCAGCAGTTAGTAATACCAGACAATAAAACAAGCTGACTGTGCAGGAGAGTACATACTGCCTAGTGATCACTTAGCATTTTATCTGCTGAAAATGAAAAGTCAACTCGGCTCTCTGAAGATCAATTTCCTGAGCATCATCAAGTGTTTACTGCTATACATCACACGAAGGCTGGGAGCATCTGGAATATTTAGAATTTCATTTATTTGGACACAAGTCACTGGTTGGAATCTGCATAATCCTCTAAATACACAGATAGGAATTTCTGTTACTTTATGAGATGAACAAACAGGGTCATCTGCCTCCAAGATCATGAATGCCGAACAGTGTGTTGTCTGCTGGGTGCTCAGGTTTGGCATATTGCAGATCAGATAGACAGATTGCTGGGTGGGGCTGGGGAAAACCCAGAAGTCATGGTACACATTGGTACTAGTGATGAGCGAGTATGTTTTGTTAACCCTTTCGGCGAGTATGCTCGGGCGAGCATCGAGTATTTACAGCGTGCTTGGTGATATGTTTGAATCAATCCCGTGTGCATGATTTGCGACGGTTTGACAGCTTTAATACATGTGAGGAATGTCTGCTTCTTACACATTCCTCACATGTATTAAAGCTGTCAAACCGTCGCTAATCATGCACACGGGAGAGATTCAAACATATCACCGTTCAGCTATAAATACTCGGTGCTCGTCCGAGCATACTCGGCAAAAGGGTTAACAGAACATACTCCCTCATCACTAATCGGCACCACTGACAAACTTAGAGGGCGGTGGAAGGTCCTTAAAATGATTACAGGGAACTAGGAGAGAACATGAAGTCCAGGACCTCCTAGGTGGTGTTTTCGGAAATATTTACAGTGCCATGAGCATCACTAGAAAGACATCAGGAGCTTGCAAAATAAATAAGTAAAAACCACAAAAAATAGATATCTAATCAGGTCCTAAATCATACAAAAAACACTAAAAAAGACCCTCCTACTATATACAAAACACTTTAATTATTCAATATTAAAAAGGGGGCTTTATAAGCAGAGGTAGGTAAAGATGGTGGGAGGATAAGGATATTGACCATAACAAAAGTCTAACGGTTTCCCAACCTTGCCGCGGTGCTTAGCACCCTAGGGGGAATGAAATGGCACCCCCGCTCAACGTCGGCTCTCCCTCACTGAACCTATTACACCCTGGAAATAAATAGCACCATCGTGAAAGTCAAACAGCAAGCACACTTATATTGACATACATTTGAGCATTGTTAATGGCATAGGGATAGTTTCTGGTGACAATGCACTTTAATTTCCTATAGGTACCAAATACCCTATCTAAAGGGGGTGCCCAGACAGATAAAAAAAGATAATAGGTAACCAGGATATTAGCCCTATTAGAAATTCTAATAAATACCCTACCTTGCAGTGGAGGTTGGCGCCCTAAGAGTCGAAAAGGTCGCCTGCACAACGTTGGCTCGCCCTTCCTAATCCTAAAGATCCCTTTAAGGGAGAACACCACAGATATTCAAACAATAAAAGACAGCTAATTGGATTATCCCTGCAGGTGAGGAGCTCAACTGATGCTCAAGATATAAGAGGTAAAAATCTGTGACAGAAAAGAGCTCAAACTCCAAGGTCAAGCAGCAGTTCTAATGGTATATGTACAACAAGGGCTCTCGAAGTGTATCAGTCACATTCACACACATCTCCAGAGGTAAAGATAAATTATAGATATCGTGAATGTTATTTATTGACCAGTTCAAAAATCCTGTTCCTTAAAGGTCTCTAAGTAGCATATATAAGGGTAATAATACACAATTCCAATGGTGTCAAAATGCCCCTGCAGAAAACCTGGCATTCCCTGGTCACTATATCAAGATTATTCCTACACTGAGATAATCCCCATATAAAGAAACTGAGTAATCACTTAAACAAGAGGAAGGGTCTATTGAACCTGCCCAATGGCCTACACAAAAGTGGATACACTAAATGTATCCCGAGATGCAGAGTGAACACGCTACACGTTCAGGTCTACCCAGGATTATTATCAATTAGTCATTTTAGGTTGACAATATATTTAAAAGTAGTTTACAATGTTCCCAAGGAAATACATGCATGACTGGAGGCTGATCCAAAGCTCGTACTAAACCAACTACAACAGCCATATAAAGACACAGGAACATTTCATGAAGTAATAGCCCAAATCAAGACAAATAAATAGTTTCTATAAAGTACTTATCCTTATTGATATCCTGATGTCTATCTCTATACATTTTTCCGCTCTAGTGGTAGGGGTTCCTCAAGAAATTTATGCCTATAAAGGAAGTATCAAGGTGGGCACTCTTCCAAATAGGAATGATGGTGTGCTAGTATCCCCATCACTCCTATCTGGAAGAGTGTCCACTTCACATAACAGCGGGGAGCTGCACACTGCTGTAATGTCCCAGACAGAAGGAAGAGCAGTGCAGTGAAAAGCAACTTCTGTCACCCCAGACCCATTGATAATGTCTCCCTGTCTGCATTCAGTCAGAGGTGAAGGGGTGAAGTATGGCCTGCTCGCAGCATCTAGTTGCAGCCCCCTGATAATGTCTCAATCACAAGGCTACTAGAAGCTGTGAGTAGGCCATGCCCCCACCACGCCACCTTACCTTGGACTTCAGACAGGGAGACATTATCAGGGGGCTGCTACTAGAAGCAGGGGGCAGGCCATGCCTCGTCACATCAGACTGCAGATAGGGAGATGTTATCGGGGGCTGGTGTGACCGAAGCTACTTATCTCTGCACTGCTCACCCCTCTGTCTGGGACATTACAGCAGCCAGTCACTGGAGTACCTTTTTAAATTCCTTTGAAAGGAATAAAAAAAGCCCAAAGAAATCAATGAAAGGATGATTGCTCTCTATGGTGAGGATGCACCTTTGTTTGCTTTCCTTGGGCCAAGCATTTTAAATGGGGTAGAGAATCCAATTGAAGATGACACCCGTTCAGGGTAACCTGTCGAAGCATCTTCAGAGGAAATGTGCCGTAAAGTGGAGGCTATGATTTTGAAAGCTCGTCGGGTCAAAGTCAATGTTGTAGCTGATGAATTAGGCATTTCAGTTGATACAGTTTCCAGTATCATACATGATGTTTTGATGATGTCAAAGGAAAGTTCCCGGTGGGTGCCTTCATTCTGGCACTCCATAGGCTCACATTCTAAAAGCCACTTCCAGGTCACGCTGTGCTCTGAGTGACCCGAGAGTCTCACACTACACTAAATACACATGTACACAGATTTAGGGCTCATGCATACGTCCGTGGATTTCGGTCGGGTCTCGATCCCGCCCGACAGTAACAGCTTTAGATAATTCTATGAGGCTGTCACGCTTGGGTCAGTCTGCGCATTAGCAGTCCATGCTCGGACCGATTGGCACGGATGTCTGCATGAGCCCTTAATGAAAAAAATATATTCATGAGTAGAGATGAGCGTTGTTCTACTCGAACTGTTCGCCAATCTCAAATTCGAGCTGTTTTGGGCGGTGTTCGAGCCGTTCGGCGAACACGAACGATTTGAGAAAAATTCGGCTGTTCCAAGTTATGTTCGATAACTGTTCGTGCACCAAAATCATAACTGGATTTTTTCTCAGTAATGATGAAAATTAATGTTAATACGCAGTTTGAGTGTACAGCGGGGTGGGGGGAGGGGCAGGGGATGGATCTCTGCAGGAATAATAAAGATCTCCATTTTTTTTTCTCTTTCCCGCATTTACAGTGGGGAGGTGAAATCTGTCAGCCTATCAGCAGCGCACACACGGAGCGAAGTGCTTTTTTTCACACAAGCAAGGGCATGTGTCATTGGCAGTGTATGTCACATGTCCTTGCCCTATAAGACCAAGCCATTTTCCCCGTCGCCACCATTTTCTCACTGCTGCAGCTGCGTGTTAGACGGCACCGCTGTTGCTGTGTGCGCTATACCTTGTTAATTTCAAGCCAATTTTCGCACAAATCTACAGATAGCTTGGGAGTAGGGAATAGTTGTGATTGCAGTCCTTTTAAGGACTAGGTTACAGCATTTCCTACGACTTTTATCAGGCAGGTCTGTGCTCTTAAATAGAAAGGTTGTGGGAGTAAAGACTAATTGTAATTGGAGTCCTTTTCAGGACTAGGTTACATCAGTTCCTATCAGTTTTTGCCAGGCAGGTCTGTGCCAGTGCTGTGCAAGTTTTTTTCACAGCATTTGGCTGAATCTAGCAAAGCTAATCCTTTTTGGCCTATTGCAGAGTGTGTTAGTCAGTGGAGTAGCCTATCTGTGGTGCAAGATATACCACCTGTGTATAGAATACCAATTTTTTTACAGCACCTAGTGAAGTAAAATCTTTTGGGCATAGCATCATTCTATTAGTCCATCTATACTGACCTCCATCAGGTTGCAAATTGAATATAATTTTTATCTGCATCTAGCTCTGAAAAAATATTTGGCCTTCTAGCAGTGTGTGGGACTTTCTCTATTAGTCCATCTATACTGACCTCCATCAGGTTGCAAATTAAAAATAATTTTTATCTGCATCTAGCTCTGAAAAAATATTTGGGCTTCTAGCTGTGTGTGGGACTTGTTCTATTACTCCATCTATACTGACCTCCATCAGGTTGCAAACTCAATATATTTTTTTCTGCATCTACCTCTGAAAAAATATTGAGCTTCTAGCTGTGTGTGGGACTTGTTCTATTAATCCATCTATACAGACCTCCATCAGGTTGCAAACTGAATATAATTATTTTCTGCATCTAGCTCTGAAAAAATATTTGGCCTTCTAGCAGTGTGTGTGACTTTCTCTATTAGTCCTTCTATACTGACCTCCATCAGGTTGCAAACTGAATATAATTTTTTTCTGCATCTAGCTCTGAAAAAATATTTGGCCTTCTAGCAGTGTGTGGGACTTGTTCTATTAGTCCAACTATACTGACCTCCATCAGGTTGCAAATTCAAAATAATTTTTTGTCTGCATCTAGCTCTGAAAAAATATTTGGCCTTCTAGCAGTGTGTGGGACTTTCTCTATTAGTCCATCTATACTGACCTCCATCAGGTTGCAAACTGAATATAATTTTTTTCTGCATCTAGCTCTGAAAAAATATTTGGCCTTCTAGCAGTGTGTGGGACTTTCTCTATTAGTCCATCTATACTGACCTCCATCAGGTTGCAAATTAAAAATAATTTTTATCTGCATCTAGCTCTGAAAAAATATTTGGGCTTCTAGCTGTGTGTGGGACTTGTTCTATTACTCCATCTATACTGACCTCCATCAGGTTGCAAATTGAATATAATTTTTTTCTGCATCTAGCTCTGAAAAAATATTGGGCTTCTAGCTGTGTGTGGGACTTGTTGTATTAGTCCATCTATACTGACCTCCATCAGGTTGCAAACTGAATATATTTTTTTCTGCATCTACCTCTGAAAAAATATTGGGCTTCTAGCTGTGTGTGGGACTTGTTCTATTAATCCATCTATACAGACCTCCATCAGGTTGCAAACTGAATATAATTTTTTTCTGCATCTAGCTCTGAAAAAATATTTGGCCTTCTAGCAGTGTGTGGGACTTTCTCTATTAGTCCTTCTATACTGACCTCCATCAGGTTGCAAACTGAATATAATTTTTTTCTGCATCTAGCTCTGAAAAAATATTTGGCCTTCTAGCAGTGTGTGGGACTTGTTCTATTAGTCCATCTATACTGACCTCCATCAGGTTGCAAATTCAAAATAATTTTTTGTCTGCATCTAGCTCTGAAAAAATATTTGGCCTTCTAGCAGTGTGTGGGACTTTCTCTATTAGTCCATCTATACTGACCTCCATCAGGTTGCAAATTGAATATAATTTTTTTCTGCATCTAGCTCTGAAAAAATATTGGGCTTCTAGCTGTGTGTTGGACTTGTTGTATTAGTCCATCTATACTGAACTCCATCAGGATGCAAACTGAATATATTTTTTTCTGCATCTACCTCTGAAAAAATATTGGGCTTCTAGCTGTGTGTGGGACTTGTTCTATTAATCCATCTATACAGACCTCCATCAGGTTGCAAACTGAATATAATTTTTTTCTGCATCTAGCTCTGAAAAAATATTTGGCCTTCTAGCAGTGTGTGGGACTTTCTCTATTAGTCCATCTATACTGACCTCCATCAGGTTGCAAACTGAATATAATTTTTTTCTGCATCTAGCTCTGAAAAAATATTTGGCCTTCTAGCAGTGTGTGGGACTTTCTCTATTAGTCCATCTATACTGACCTCCATCAGGTTGCAAACTGAATATAATTTTTTTCTGCATCTAGCTCTGAAAAAATATTTGGCCTTCTAGCAGTGTGTGGGACTTTCTCTATTAGTCCATCTATACTGACCTCCATCAGGTTGCAAATTAAAAATAATTTTTATCTGCATCTAGCTCTGAAAAAATATTTGGGCTTCTAGCTGTGTGTGGGACTTGTTCTATTACTCCATCTATACTGACCTCCATCAGGTTGCAAACTCAATATATTTTTTTCTGCATCTACCTCTGAAAAAATATTGAACTTCTAGCTGTGTGTGGGACTTGTTCTATTAATCCATCTATACAGACCTCCATCAGGTTGCAAACTGAATATAATTATTTTCTGCATCTAGCTCTGAAAAAATATTTGGCCTTCTAGCAGTGTGTGTGACTTTCTCTATTAGTCCTTCTATACTGACCTCCATCAGGTTGCAAACTGAATATAATTTTTTTCTGCATCTAGCTCTGAAAAAATATTTGGCCTTCTAGCAGTGTGTGGGACTTTTTCTATTAGTCCAACTATACTGACCTCCATCAGGTTGCAAATTCAAAATAATTTTTTGTCTGCATCTAGCTCTGAAAAAATATTTGGCCTTCTAGCAGTGTGTGGGACTTTCTCTATTAGTCCATCTATACTGACCTCCATCAGGTTGCAAACTGAATATATTTTTTTTCTGCATCTAGCTCTGAAAAAATATTTGGCCTTCTAGCAGTGTGTGGGGCTTTCTCTATTAGTCCATCTATACTGACCTCCATCAGGTTGCAAATTAAAAATAATTTTTATCTGCATCTAGCTCTGAAAAAATATTTGGGCTTCTAGCTGTGTGTGGGACTTGTTCTATTACTCCATCTATACTGACCTCCATCAGGTTGCAAATTGAATATAATTTTTTTCTGCATCTAGCTCTGAAAAAATATTGGGCTTCTAGCTGTGTGTGGGACTTGTTGTATTAGTCCATCTATACTGACCTCCATCAGATTGCAAACTGAATATATTTTTTTCTGCATCTACCTCTGAAAAAATATTGGGCTTCTAGCTGTGTGTGGGACTTGTTCTATTAATCCATCTTTACAGACCTCCATCAGGTTGCAAACTGAATATAATTTTTTTCTGCATCTAGCTCTGAAAAAATATTTGGCCTTCTAGCAGTGTGTGGGACTTTCTCTATTAGTCCTTCTATACTGACCTCCATCAGGTTGCAAACTGAATATAATTTTTTTCTGCATCTAGCTCTGAAAAAATATTTGGCCTTCTAGCAGTGTGTGGGACTTGTTCTATTAGTCCATCTATACTGACCTCCATCAGGTTGCAAATTCAAAATAATTTTTTGTCTGCATCTAGCTCTGAAAAAATATTTGGCCTTCTAGCAGTGTGTGGGACTTTCTCTATTAGTCCATCTATACTGACCTCCATCAGGTTGCAAATTGAATATAATTTTTTTCTGCATCTAGCTCTGAAAAAATATTGGGCTTCTAGCTGTGTGTTGGACTTGTTGTATTAGTCCATCTATACTGACCTCCATCAGGATGCAAACTGAATATATTTTTTTCTGCATCTACCTCTGAAAAAATATTGGGCTTCTAGCTGTGTGTGGGACTTGTTCTATTAATCCATCTATACAGACCTCCATCAGGTTGCAAACTGAATATAATTTTTTTCTGCATCTAGCTCTGAAAAAATATTTGGCCTTCTAGCAGTGTGTGGGACTTTCTCTATTAGTCCATCTATACTGACCTCCATCAGGTTGCAAACTGAATATAATTTTTTTCTGCATCTAGCTCTGAAAAAATATTTGGCCTTCTAGCAGTGTGTGGGACTTTCTCTATTAGTCCATCTATACTGACCTCCATCAGGTTGCAAACTGAATATAATTTTTTTCTGCATCTAGCTCTGAAAAAATATTTGGCCTTCTAGCAGTGTGTGGGACTTTCTCTATTAGTCCATCTATACTGACCTCCATCAGGTTGCAAATTAAAAATAATTTTTATCTGCATCTAGCTCTGAAAAAATATTTGGGCTTCTAGCTGTGTGTGGGACTTGTTCTATTACTCCATCTATACTGACCTCCATCAGGTTGCAAACTCAATATATTTTTTTCTGCATCTACCTCTGAAAAAATATTGAGCTTCTAGCTGTGTGTGGGACTTGTTCTATTAATCCATCTATACAGACCTCCATCAGGTTGCAAACTGAATATAATTATTTTCTGCATCTAGCTCTGAAAAAATATTTGGCCTTCTAGCAGTGTGTGTGACTTTCTCTATTAGTCCTTCTATACTGACCTCCATCAGGTTGCAAACTGAATATAATTTTTTTCTGCATCTAGCTCTGAAAAAATATTTGGCCTTCTAGCAGTGTGTGGGACTTGTTCTATTAGTCCAACTATACTGACCTCCATCAGGTTGCAAATTCAAAATAATTTTTTGTCTGCATCTAGCTCTGAAAAAATATTTGGCCTTCTAGCAGTGTGTGGGGCTTTCTCTATTAGTCCATCTATACTGACCTCCATCAGGTTGCAAATTGAATATAATTTTTTTCTGCATCTAGCTCTGAAAAAATATTGGGCTTCTAGCTGTGTGTGGGACTTGTTGTATTAGTCCATCTATACTGACCTCCATCAGGTTGCAAACTGAATATATTTTTTTCTGCATCTACCTCTGAAAAAATATTGGGCTTCTAGCTGTGTGTGGGAATTGTTCTATTAATCCATCTATACAGACCTCCATCAGGTTGCAAACTGAATATAATTTTTTTCTGCATCTAGCTCTGAAAAAATATTTGGCCTTCTAGCAGTGTGTGGGACTTTCTCTATTAGTCCTTCTATGCTGACCTCCATCAGGTTGCAAACTGAATATAATTTTTTTCTGCATCTAGCTCTGAAAAAATATTTGGCCTTCTAGCAGTGTGTGGGACTTGTTCTATTAGTCCATCTATACTGACCTCCATCAGGTTGCAAATTCAAAATAATTTTTTGTCTGCA
The DNA here is from genome assembly GCF_046119375.1 of Phyllobates terribilis. NCBI lineage: Eukaryota > Metazoa > Chordata > Amphibia > Anura > Dendrobatidae > Phyllobates > Phyllobates terribilis. Next base: position 117,412,500 of record NW_027362770.1, read on the forward strand.
TCTAGCTCTGAAAAAATATTTGGCCTTCTAGCAGTGTGTGGGACTTTCTCTATTAGTCCATCTATACTGACCTCCATCAGGTTGCAAATTGAATATAATTTTTTTCTGCATCTAGCTCTGAAAAAATATTGGGCTTCTAGCTGTGTGTTGGACTTGTTGTATTAGTCCATCTATACTGACCTCCATCAGGATGCAAACTGAATATATTTTTTTCTGCATCTACCTCTGAAAAAATATTGGGCTTCTAGCTGTGTGTGGGACTTGTTCTATTAATCCATCTATACAGACCTCCATCAGGTTGCAAACTGAATATAATTTTTTTCTGCATCTAGCTCTGAAAAAATATTTGGCCTTCTAGCAGTGTGTGGGACTTTCTCTATTAGTCCATCTATACTGACCTACATCAGGTTGCAAACTGAATATAATTTTTTTCTGCATCTAGCTCTGAAAATATATTTGGCCTTCTAGCAGTGTGTGGGACTTTCTCTATTAGTCCATCTATACTGACCTCCATCAGGTTGCAAATTAAAAATAATTTTTATCTGCATCTAGCTCTGAAAAAATATTTGGGCTTCTAGCTGTGTGTGGGACTTGTTCTATTACTCCATCTATACTGACCTCCATCAGGTTGCAAATTGAATATAATTTTTTTCTGCATCTAGCTCTGAAAAAATATTGGGCTTCTAGCTGTGTGTGGGACTTGTTGTATTAGTCCATCTATACTGACCTCCATCAGGTTGCAAACTGAATATATTTTTTTCTGCATCTACCTCTGAAAAAATATTGGGCTTCTAGCTGTGTGTGGGACTTGTTCTATTAATCCATCTATACAGACCTCCATCAGGTTGCAAACTGAATATAATTTTTTTCTGCATCTAGTTCTGAAAAAATATTTGGCCTTCTAGCAGTGTGTGGGACTTTCTCTATTAGTCCATCTATACTGACCTCCATCAGGTTGCAAATTAAAAATAATTTTTATCTGCATCTAGCTCTGAAAAAATATTTGGGCTTCTAGCTGTGTGTGGGACTTGTTCTATTACTCCATCTATACTGACCTCCATCAGGTTGCAAATTGAATATAATTTTTTTCTGCATCTAGCTCTGAAAAAATATTGGGCTTCTAGCTGTGTGTGGGACTTGTTGTATTAGTCCATCTATACTGACCTCCATCAGGTTGCAAACTGAATATATTTTTTTCTGCATCTACCTCTGAAAAAATATTGGGCTTCTAGCTGTGTGTGGGACTTGTTCTATTAATCCATCTATACAGACCTCCATCAGGTTGCAAACTGAATATAATTTTTTTCTGCATCTAGCTCTGAAAAAATATTTGGCCTTCTAGCAGTGTGTGGGACTTTCTCTATTAGTCCTTCTATACTGACCTCCATCAGGTTGCAAACTGAATATAATTTTTTTCTGCATCTAGCTCTGAAAAAATATTTGGCCTTCTAGCAGTGTGTGGGACTTGTTCTATTAGTCCATCTATACTGACCTCCATCAGGTTGCAAATTCAAAATAATTTTTTGTCTGCATCTAGCTCTGAAAAAATATTTGGCCTTCTAGCAGTGTGTGGGACTTTCTCTATTAGTCCATCTATACTGACCTCCATCAGGTTGCAAATTGAATATAATTTTTTTCTGCATCTAGCTCTGAAAAAATATTGGGCTTCTAGCTGTGTGTTGGACTTGTTGTATTAGTCCATCTATACTGAACTCCATCAGGATGCAAACTGAATATATTTTTTTCTGCATCTACCTCTGAAAAAATATTGGGCTTCTAGCTGTGTGTGGGACTTGTTCTATTAATCCATCTATACAGACCTCCATCAGGTTGCAAACTGAATATAATTTTTTTCTGCATCTAGCTCTGAAAAAATATTTGGCCTTCTAGCAGTGTGTGGGACTTTCTCTATTAGTCCATCTATACTGACCTCCATCAGGTTGCAAACTGAATATAATTTTTTTCTGCATCTAGCTCTGAAAAAATATTTGGCCTTCTAGCAGTGTGTGGGACTTTCTCTATTAGTCCATCTATACTGACCTCCATCAGGTTGCAAACTGAATATAATTTTTTTCTGCATCTAGCTCTGAAAAAATATTTGGCCTTCTAGCAGTGTGTGGGACTTTCTCTATTAGTCCATCTATACTGACCTCCATCAGGTTGCAAATTAAAAATAATTTTTATCTGCATCTAGCTCTGAAAAAATATTTGGGCTTCTAGCTGTGTGTGGGACTTGTTCTATTACTCCATCTATACTGACCTCCATCAGGTTGCAAACTCAATATATTTTTTTCTGCATCTACCTCTGAAAAAATATTGAACTTCTAGCTGTGTGTGGGACTTGTTCTATTAATCCATCTATACAGACCTCCATCAGGTTGCAAACTGAATATAATTATTTTCTGCATCTAGCTCTGAAAAAATATTTGGCCTTCTAGCAGTGTGTGTGACTTTCTCTATTAGTCCTTCTATACTGACCTCCATCAGGTTGCAAACTGAATATAATTTTTTTCTGCATCTAGCTCTGAAAAAATATTTGGCCTTCTAGCAGTGTGTGGGACTTGTTCTATTAGTCCAACTATACTGACCTCCATCAGGTTGCAAATTCAAAATAATTTTTTGTCTGCATCTAGCTCTGAAAAAATATTTGGCCTTCTAGCAGTGTGTGGGACTTTCTCTATTAGTCCATCTATACTGACCTCCATCAGGTTGCAAACTGAATATATTTTTTTTCTGCATCTAGCTCTGAAAAAATATTTGGCCTTCTAGCAGTGTGTGGGGCTTTCTCTATAAGTCCATCTATACTGACCTCCATCAGGTTGCAAATTGAATATAATTTTTTTCTGCATCTAGCTCTGAAAAAATATTGGGCTTCTAGCTGTGTGTGGGACTTGTTGTATTAGTCCATCTATACTGACCTCCATCAGATTGCAAACTGAATATATTTTTTTCTGCATCTACCTCTGAAAAAATATTGGGCTTCTAGCTGTGTGTGGGACTTGTTCTATTAATCCATCTATACAGACCTCCATCAGGTTGCAAACTGAATATAATTTTTTTCTGCATCTAGCTCTGAAAAAATATTTGGCCTTCTAGCAGTGTGTGGGACTTTCTCTATTAGTCCTTCTATACTGACCTCCATCAGGTTGCAAACTGAATATAATTTTTTTCTGCATCTAGCTCTGAAAAAATATTTGGCCTTCTAGCAGTGTGTGGGACTTGTTCTATTAGTCCATCTATACTGACCTCCATCAGGTTGCAAATTCAAAATAATTTTTTGTCTGCATCTAGCTCTGAAAAAATATTTGGCCTTCTAGCAGTGTGTGGGACTTTCTCTATTAGTCCATCTATACTGACCTCCATCAGGTTGCAAATTGAATATAATTTTTTTCTGCATCTAGCTCTGAAAAAATATTGGGCTTCTAGCTGTGTGTTGGACTTGTTGTATTAGTCCATCTATACTGACCTCCATCAGGATGCAAACTGAATATATTTTTTTCTGCATCTACCTCTGAAAAAATATTGGGCTTCTAGCTGTGTGTGGGACTTGTTCTATTAATCCATCTATACAGACCTCCATCAGGTTGCAAACTGAATATAATTTTTTTCTGCATCTAGCTCTGAAAAAATATTTGGCCTTCTAGCAGTGTGTGGGACTTTCTCTATTAGTCCATCTATACTGACCTCCATCAGGTTGCAAACTGAATATAATTTTTTTCTGCATCTAGCTCTGAAAAAATATTTGGCCTTCTAGCAGTGTGTGGGACTTTCTCTATTAGTCCATCTATACTGACCTCCATCAGGTTGCAAACTGAATATAATTTTTTTCTGCATCTAGCTCTGAAAAAATATTTGGCCTTCTAGCAGTGTGTGGGACTTTCTCTATTAGTCCATCTATACTGACCTCCATCAGGTTGCAAATTAAAAATAATTTTTATCTGCATCTAGCTCTGAAAAAATATTTGGGCTTCTAGCTGTGTGTGGGACTTGTTCTATTACTCCATCTATACTGACCTCCATCAGGTTGCAAACTCAATATATTTTTTTCTGCATCTACCTCTGAAAAAATATTGAGCTTCTAGCTGTGTGTGGGACTTGTTCTATTAATCCATCTATACAGACCTCCATCAGGTTGCAAACTGAATATAATTATTTTCTGCATCTAGCTCTGAAAAAATATTTGGCCTTCTAGCAGTGTGTGTGACTTTCTCTATTAGTCCTTCTATACTGACCTCCATCAGGTTGCAAACTGAATATAATTTTTTTCTGCATCTAGCTCTGAAAAAATATTTGGCCTTCTAGCAGTGTGTGGGACTTGTTCTATTAGTCCAACTATACTGACCTCCATCAGGTTGCAAATTCAAAATAATTTTTTGTCTGCATCTAGCTCTGAAAAAATATTTGGCCTTCTAGCAGTGTGTGGGGCTTTCTCTATTAGTCCATCTATACTGACCTCCATCAGGTTGCAAATTGAATATAATTTTTTTCTGCATCTAGCTCTGAAAAAATATTGGGCTTCTAGCTGTGTGTGGGACTTGTTGTATTAGTCCATCTATACTGACCTCCATCAGGTTGCAAACTGAATATATTTTTTTCTGCATCTACCTCTGAAAAAATATTGGGCTTCTAGCTGTGTGTGGGAATTGTTCTATTAATCCATCTATACAGACCTCCATCAGGTTGCAAACTGAATATAATTTTTTTCTGCATCTAGCTCTGAAAAAATATTTGGCCTTCTAGCAGTGTGTGGGACTTTCTCTATTAGTCCTTCTATGCTGACCTCCATCAGGTTGCAAACTGAATATAATTTTTTTCTGCATCTAGCTCTGAAAAAATATTTGGCCTTCTAGCAGTGTGTGGGACTTGTTCTATTAGTCCATCTATACTGACCTCCATCAGGTTGCAAATTCAAAATAATTTTTTGTCTGCATCTAGCTCTGAAAAAATATTTGGCCTTCTAGCAGTGTGTGGGACTTTCTCTATTAGTCCATCTATACTGACCTCCATCAGGTTGCAAATTGAATATAATTTTTTTCTGCATCTAGCTCTGAAAAAATATTGGGCTTCTAGCTGTGTGTTGGACTTGTTGTATTAGTCCATCTATACTGACCTCCATCAGGATGCAAACTGAATATATTTTTTTCTGCATCTACCTCTGAAAAAATATTGGGCTTCTAGCTGTGTGTGGGACTTGTTCTATTAATCCATCTATACAGACCTCCATCAGGTTGCAAACTGAATATAATTTTTTTCTGCATCTAGCTCTGAAAAAATATTTGGCCTTCTAGCAGTGTGTGGGACTTTCTCTATTAGTCCATCTATACTGACCTCCATCAGGTTGCAAACTGAATATAATTTTTTTCTGCATCTAGCTCTGAAAAAATATTTGGCCTTCTAGCAGTGTGTGGGACTTTCTCTATTAGTCCATCTATACTGACCTCCATCAGGTTGCAAACTGAATATAATTTTTTTCTGCATCTAGCTCTGAAAAAATATTTGGCCTTCTAGCAGTGTGTGGGACTTTCTCTATTAGTCCATCTATACTGACCTACATCAGGTTGCAAACTGAATATAATTTTTTTCTGCATCTAGCTCTGAAAATATATTTGGCCTTCTAGCAGTGTGTGGGACTTTCTCTATTAGTCCATCTATACTGACCTCCATCAGGTTGCAAATTAAAAATAATTTTTATCTGCATCTAGCTCTGAAAAAATATTTGGGCTTCTAGCTGTGTGTGGGACTTGTTCTATTACTCCATCTATACTGACCTCCATCAGGTTGCAAATTGAATATAATTTTTTTCTGCATCTAGCTCTGAAAAAATATTGGGCTTCTAGCTGTGTGTGGGACTTGTTGTATTAGTCCATCTATACTGACCTCCATCAGGTTGCAAACTGAATATATTTTTTTCTGCATCTACCTCTGAAAAAATATTGGGCTTCTAGCTGTGTGTGGGACTTGTTCTATTAATCCATCTATACAGACCTCCATCAGGTTGCAAACTGAATATAATTTTTTTCTGCATCTAGTTCTGAAAAAATATTTGGCCTTCTAGCAGTGTGTGGGACTTTCTCTATTAGTCCATCTATACTGACCTCCATCAGGTTGCAAATTAAAAATAATTTTTATCTGCATCTAGCTCTGAAAAAATATTTGGGCTTCTAGCTGTGTGTGGGACTTGTTCTATTACTCCATCTATACTGACCTCCATCAGGTTGCAAATTGAATATAATTTTTTTCTGCATCTAGCTCTGAAAAAATATTTGGCTTCTAGCTGTGTGTGGGACTTGTTGTATTAGTCCATCTATACTGACCTCCATCAGGTTGCAAACTGAATATATTTTTTTCTGCATCTACCTCTGAAAAATATTGGGCTTCTAGCTGTGTGTGGGACTTGTTCTATTAATCCATATATACAGACCTCCATCAGTTTGCAAACTGAATATAATTTTTTTCTGCATCTAGCTCTGAAAAAATATTTGGCCTTCTAGCAGTGTGTGGGAGTTTCTCTATTAGTCCATCTATACTGACCTCCATCAGGTTGCAAACTGAATATAATTTTTTGTCTGCATCTAGCTCTGAAAAAATATTTGGCCTTCTAGCAGTGTGTGGGACTTTCTCTATTAGTCCATCTATACTGACCTCCATCAGGTTGCAAACTGAATATTTTTTTTTCTGCATCTACCTCTGAAAAAATATTTGGGCTTCTAGCTGTGTGTGGGACTTGTTCTATTAGTCCATCTATACTGACCTCCATCAGGTTGCAAATTGAATATAATTTTTTTCTGCATCTAACCCAGCCAATAGTTTTGGCCTAATACCACAGTTTGGCCACTCAGCTCTGCTCTGTTCCCATCCATTGTTTTTTTGTGCAAACAACTCCAGAGTTGTGAATTAGTTAACCACCAAAATGAGTGGAAAAAGGCCTGCTGCTGGTGGAAAGGGGAATAGGCGTGTTGGGAAGGGGAAAAAAGGTTGTGTCCATGGGGTAGGTGTTAAAGCAACAGTAACATCTGCAGAAGAAAAACCATCTTCCAGCCAAACTAAAATGTCTACTTCTTTTAGCGGACAATGTGATAAGATCCCTTTCTTATGGCCACGCCAATCGCTACAAAATCCAGATGAGGCACAAAAACAGCAGGTGCTTCAACGGATATCAAGTGCTCCTTTAAGTGGGCTCTCCTCCACATCAACTTCAACATCACAAATACTCCAGTCCTCAAAGGTGTCACCCCAATCGCACTTTCTTCCTCACAGCTCCCAAATCTCCAGCTGCCCGTCTGAGTATGAGGTAGAACAGATGGTTGAGTGTGCAGAGCTGTTTACTCATACTATAGCCTGGGAATCACTGGTCGACTCCAGCGCTTCTGTGAATCCAGACGAGGAAATGATCTGCACTGATGCCCAGAATCTTTATGAGTCGGATCCAGGACCTGACGCAGAAGGTTCTGACCATAATGTAGACCCTCATTCCCAAACTGTAACGCCTGTTGGTGGAGACAATGAGGAAGATGATGATGAGACTCAAATACCTGATTGGAGCGACAACTTTACTTTTTTGTCAGGGCAGGAACAGGTTGGCTCTGAGGACGACGGGTGTGATAACGCACAGGGTGATGATGATGAGGTTGGAGATCCCACTTACTGTCAACCCACAGTCAGCCAAGAGATGAGGTCAGCAGAGGAGGTGGAGGAAGATGCTAGTGACGACGAGGTCAGGTTGCGCCTTCCTGGACAGAGACGTAGTACTCTAAGCACGTCAACAACTGCATCCTCAAACACAACTCTTCCTCTCACCACAAGTCGTGGTGGCTCTTCAGGTCGCATGGGTGCTAAGCCTTGCATAGCCTGGGCATTTTTTCAGATCGATAAAGATGACCCAACTCGTGTTATCTGTAACATTTGTCAGCAAAAGCTAAGTAGAGGCCAAAAAATACATAGTTTGAGTACTTCATGCATGAACCGGCACATGGACATGAAGCATAAGTTGCAGTGGGAAGCTCAGTGTGCTACAATGCGGCCTAGCTTGCCGGGCCAACCACCGTCTGCCATATCTTGTGCATCCGCGGCCTCTTCATCCTCTGTGACTGGGGGGACAGCAGTCACACCTGTTTTGGGGCGCAGACCTGCCACCTCTTTACCCGCAACAGCCAGCGTGATTGGCAGGTCATCATTTTCTTTGGAGGTGGTAACACCAGCTGGTGTTGAGCGCTGTCCGACATCGATAGCACCACCTTTGGATCAAGGCAACCTAACATGTCCGCCTGCATCTTCCTCACAGACCGGCAGTTTGCCGGGGACACCCTTATCTACCCCGTCTAAGCACAATAGCCAGCCCTCGGTCCCTCAGATGTGGACAAGTAAAAGACCATTTCCTCCTAGCCATGAGAAAGCTAAGAGGTTGAATTTCACCATCTGCAAGCTCTTGGCTACAGAAATGCTGCCTTTCCGCCTGGTGGACACAGAGGATTTTCGAGACCTTATGTCCGTCGCAGTGCCCCAGTACCAGATGCCCAGTCGGCACTACTTCTCAAAGAAAGGTGTGCCTGCGCTCCACCAGCATGTCGCACACAACATCACCGCTTCTTTGAGAAACTCTGTGTGTGACAGGGTGCATTTCACCACAGACACTTGGACGAGTAGGCATGGACAGGGGCGTTACATGTCGCTGACTGGGCACTGGGTAACTATGGTGACAGCAGGACAAAGGGCTGCTGTCCAAGTCTTGCCGTCCCCACGAGTTGTGCGTCAATCCTCTTTATGTCAAAGTTCCTCCACTGCTTCTGCCTCCTCAACCTCCTCTCGGTCTTCCACCTGCACCCAAAGCCTGTCTGGTCATGCCACAAGCTTTCTAACTGCGCAGAAGGGATCCTGCACACCTCCTTACTATGCTGGCAGTAGGGCTCAACGTCATCAGGCGGTTTTTACTTTGAAATGTCTGGGAAATGTGAGTCACACAGCTGAGGAGTTGTGGTCAGCTCTGGAGAACCAATTTCATGAATGGTTGTCTCCACTGGACCTGAAACCAGGGAAGGCCGTGTGCGACAATGCTGCAAACCTGGGTGCGGCCCTTCGCCGGGGCAATGTCACACACGTGCCTTGTATGGCTCACGTGTTGAACCTGGTTGTCCAGCAATTTTTAGCCCACTATCCCAGACTAGATGGCCTTCTGCAGAGGGCACGGTCGCTGTGTGCTCACTTCCGCCGTTCGCATCCCGCAGCTCAGCGACTTACATCTCTACAGAAGTCGATGGGCCTGCCACTTCACCGGCTAAAATGCGATGTGCCTACCCGGTGGAATTCAACTCTGCACATGTTGCAGCGACTGTGGCAGCACCGACAAGCCCTGGTGCAATACGTTCTGACGTATAGCCTGGGCCAAAGAGATCCAGACGTGGGGCAAATAACGCTAGAGGAGTGGTCTCAGATCAGGGACCTATGCACCCTTCTGCACAGTTTTGAAATGGCGACGAAGATGTTTAGTGCTGACGATGCCATTATCAGCATGACTATTCCGGTGATTTACATGCTGGAGCACATGTTAAACAGAATTCGGAGTCAGGTGGTGGCACAAGAGGAGGTGGAGGAAGTAGAGGAGGAGGAGTTGTATGCGGAAGGGCTAACATCTGCAAGGTCCAGACGGTCGGCAGCACCAAGGCGGCAGGCATGTGAGGGTGGGGAAGATGGTTTTACCAGGGTGCATGGTAGCAGCCAAACTAGTGAGGAAGGTGCAGGAGCCCAGGAAGAAGTGGAGGACGAACTGATGGAAACTCATCAGATGAGGGAGACCTTGATCACATTTCTGTTGTGCGAGGTTGGGGGGAGAGGACAGAGGAAGGAAGCATGATTGTTACCTCGCCACCAACACAACAGGGACTTGGTGCTCCTGGATGCGCAACACACATGAGTGCCTTCTTGCTGCACTACCTGCAACATGACCCTCGAATTGTGAGAATTAGAAATAATCCTGACTACTGGGTTGCCACACTGTTAGATCCCCGGTACAAAAGTAAATTTGCAGAAATTATTCCTGCCATAGAAAGGGATGCACGCATGCAGGAGTATCAGCAGAGACTGTTGCAGAATCATACATGTGCTTTTCCACAAAACACCAGTGGTGCACGTAGTGAATCTCACAGTTCAAACTTGCCAACCGTGGGACCGTCAAGTGTTCAGCACTCAAACCATAACAGAACCACAATATCTGATGGTAACATCAATTTTGCACAATCATTTCACCACTTTTTTAGCCCATCCTTTGCAAGGCCACAGGAGACAAGAAGTCTGACACATAGTCAACGCCTAGAGACGATGGTACAGGAGTATCTCCAAGTAAACATTGAAGCCATGACTGTGTCACTGGACCCTTGCTCTTTTTGGGCTTCCAATCTGGATAAATGGCCGGAGCTAGCCACTTACGCCTTGGAGATCTTGTCATGCCACGCAGCCAGCGTTCTGTCTGAACGTGTGTTCAGCGCTGCTGGTGGTGTGCTGACAGATAAGCGCATGCGGCTCTCCACTGATAATGTAGACAGACTCACGTTCATAAAGATGAACAAATCATGGATCCGAAACGACTTTTCTACCCCTGTGTCATCCTGGGGAGAGTAAAAGATGGATGATTGGTTAAAATCACCCTACCAACCGTTTTAAGCTTTCAAATTACTAATCATGTTTATCTGTATCTTGGCTGGAAAATAATTTGGGCTTTGTAGCAGTGTGCAGCACTGATTCTATTAGGCCATCTATAATAAGCTCCACCAGATTTAAAATTACTAATCATGTTTATCTGTATCTTGGCTGGAAAATAATTTGGGCTTTGTAGCAGTGTGCAGCACTGATCCTATTAGGCCATCTATACTAAGCTCCACCAGATTTAAAATTAATAATAATTTTTAGCTGCATCTAGCCCGGAAAATAATTTTGGGGCTCCGAGATGCGCAAGACACATAAGTGCCTTCTTGCTGCACTACCTGCAACATGACCCTCATATTGTCAGAATTCGAAGTAATCATGACTACTGGGTTGCCACACTCTTAGATCCGCCAAACTTTTCGATCAACCTTTTCATTTTAATAAAGACCCAAAAAATGGTCATTTTTGAAATTATAAGCATTAGCAGGTTAATAGAAACGGAAATCAAACAGTTTTCAACTCAAAACTTTATTCTAGGTGATGTTACATTTTCACATAGGACCCCTTGTTCGAAAGGAGCTTCTGAACTCTCTCGTCCATTGAATTTGTCAGGTTTTGGATGGTTTCTGCTTCAATTGTTTTGCATGAGGACAGAATACCCTCCCAGAGCTGTTGCTTAGATGTGAACTGCCTCCCGCCATCATAGACACTCCTTTTGATGATGCTCCAGAGGTTCTGAATGGGGTAGAGGTCAGGGGAGCATGGGGGTCACACCATAAGTTTGTCCCCTTTTATGCCCAAATCAGCCAGAGATGCAGATGTTTTATGTGCAGCATGAGATGGTGCATTATCATGCAAAAAAATGATCTTGCTGTGAAATACACGGTTCTTCTTCTTGAACCATGGCAGGAAGTGCTGTTTGAGAAAATCCACATACGTTATGGAGTTCATCTTTAGCGCCTTCAGGGATCCTAAAGGGGCCGACAATCTCTCTCCCCATGATTCCAGCCCAAAACATTACTCCACCTCCTCCTTGTTGGCGCTGTAGCCGTGTTTGCGTGGGGTGTCCTCCACTCCATCCATCTGGACCATCAAGCGCTGCACGGCACTCATCCGTGAACAAAACAGTTTTGAAATCAGTCTTCATGTAATGTTTGGCCCACTGGAGCCGTTTCTGCTTGTGTGAAGTGGATAGAGGATGTCGAAAGGATGGCGTATGCACAGCTGCAAACCTCTGAAGGACCCTGCATCTTGTTGTTCGGGGGACGTTGGAGTCACCAGCAGCTTCAAAAACTTGTCTGCTGCTATGACAAGGCTTTTTTGCCGCTGCTCTTTTAACCTGACGTAATTGCTTGTAGGAAAGAGTCCTCAATTTGCCCTTATCAGCACGCACACGTGTGTACTGTGAATCAGCTACATACTTCTTGATTGCCAAGACACTTCATCCTGATCATCGCACAATGTTGATTGTAGTCATGCCTTGACCTAAACACTCCACAATTTGTTGCTTCTCAGCAGCCGACACATCCTTTTTCTTTCCCATTTTGGCAGAAAATGTAGGCTGCTTAATAATGTGAGACAGCCTTCTTAAGTAGTCTTGCCTTTCATTGGACACACCTGCCAAACTAATTAGCACAGGTGTCTGCAATTGCTTACAGTGATATAAAGAGCCCAGACACACATCACTATCAATGAGTTTAACTGACAAACAAACAAATTCTTCCCTTATCACTCCTAAACACTTTTTGCATAATAATTTGGAACACAGTGTACATGTGCTTTTCCACAAAACACCAGTGGTTCACGTAGTGAATCTTACAGTTCTAACTTGCCAACCGTGGTCTGTATGGAGTTGTTCAATAAAGGGCCCAAAATTAAGATAACATAGATGGGAGAGGTCTCTATGAATAGGAATTCCTAAGTATTTGATACCCTGTGAGGGCCAGGCAAAGGGAAAGTTGGACTGGATGGAATCCTATATGGATTTGGGGAGGGAGACATCGAGGGCCTCAGACTTCGCTGCATTGATTTTAAAATTTGACCATGTAACAAAGTGATCTATTTCAGCCATAACAGTATGGATGGATATATGTGATTGAGTGATATATACTAGGACATCATCAGCAAATAGAGAGCACTTGTACTCGGTGCCTCCCACCTCAATCCACCTAATATTGGGGTTATGGCGAATTGATGAGAGCAGGTGCTCCGTCACTAGGATATATAAGAGAGGGGACAGAGAACATCCCTGCCTTGTCCCATTGGTGATTGTGAAAGGTGATGAAAATGTTCTGACGCGCCCCCTGGGCCTTGAGACACCCGGAGCGGACCCTTTTTGGTGTATGCTGGTGGTTGTAGTCTCCGTGGCGGCGACCCGGTTCTGTGGCTCAGGGCGGTCAAACCAGTGGCGGAACTATTTATGTGGTTTTGATGTTTAAATGTCCGACTACGCCACCCGTGGATTGCGGTCAGAGTGAACCGCCGCTCCAGGGCAGACCGCTGAGGCTGGTGTTGTGGGTGCAGCAGAGCGTAGCATAACTCCCCACGGGAGGAGTATAGCCTCAGGGCAGTGTATGCGGAGGATGGGGGTGATGGTGCAGGGCAGCAGCAGTAACAACACGGAGTCAATGATGCAGTCCAGGGCCTTTACTCACAGTTCTTATTATCCAGACCACGTCTGCAGGTAATGGCTGCCCACGTCGTACTGTGCTCACCAGGTGAGGGGCTCAGACAACTCCCAGATAACTTTGGAGCGCTTCACAGGACCCCCTTTGTGTGTCCTTTGTCTGGCCTTTCTTACCAACCCTTCTGTCTGGCTGCCTCGGGCCTCCTCTTGGTAAACTTGGCGCCAGTTTCCCTGACCCTATGTGGTGCCTTCCTAGCGGGTGTAGCGAGGGGCTGCGCCACATAAAATGTCACAGCCTCCGGTTTCTAGCTGAGGGTCGTTTCCTGCCTCCACTAGTTTCGGGGACCGGTCTCCCCCTTTGGCCTGACCCCTCCACGCAGGTGGATTCGGGCGTGCGGTGGCAACTCGCCCGTCCGCACCCCTGGGATCCCTTCATTCCTCGTTCCTGGAGCCTTCTCCGCTCCTCTTCCTTCCTTCTCCCTCTTCCAGGCCTGGGCCTCTGTTACTAGGCCCGCCTCCAGAGCAGAGCTCATGCAGAGCCCCTGCTCCCTGCCACTTCTGCTCAGACTTCTCTGCACTGAACTAAGATGGTGCCCACCTTTTATACTCCCTTCTCAATGCACCCAGGAACTGCTTCCTCCCTGCTCCTGCACTGCAGGGTTCCCCTTCCTCAGTGTTCCCTCCCCCCACTCCAGCCAGGGACAGGGACTGTCGTGCCCATCTCAGGGGCATATTGGTCGCCCTGCCCCACGGCAGTGTGGTGTAATGCATGCAGGTGTCGGGTCCTGATCCACACTCCATCCTTACCTGAGAGTGAGATATCACACCTCTGGGTGAGGTGCAATACCTCTGTAGCAACCGAGCCCTCAGGGTGCTACAGTTCCATTTATCTTCAGCCTAGGTGACGTATTGCGATACAGGGCCGTGATTTTGGCTATAAAAGGGTCCCCTAGACCCCTACCCCAAGCTTTTTAAGAGAATCATATATGGCGTGCCAGGAGACTCTATGGAATGCTTTCTCAGCATCCAACGAGAGTATCTAATTACAATTTTTTAACTGCATCTAGCCCAGGAAATACTTTGTGCCTAGTAGCAGTGTCTGCTAGTCAGCGGATTATCCCGGCTGTTAAGCAAGCTACACCACCTGTAGTTTTGACACTTAATTTTCTCAAAGGAAATGCTTCGGGACCACGGGATACTCAGTGAAGAGCATCAGGAGGCACCCCAAGGCATAGGGGCTGGGACTGGCAGTAGGATGCCTTGCGGTGGACAGCCGAGCTCGATCCTTATAAAAGCTTTTTAACTGCAGCAGCTTTAGTGGACGCTACTGGAGCTGGAATTACGCGGCTGCTGGCATGAGACTTGCCCTCCAATAGATCCTTGTAAATGGATTTAAAGTGTATTCATTCAAATTAGAGAGACAATTTAAATTAAAAAGCTTAGAGCTGCCTCCACCACAGGGGGGCTCGCTCGACCCACCAGCGGACAGGCACCAGTATTGGGAGAGGGGGGCTGGCCGTCAGGGTTCACCGCGGCTCTGGCACAAACCCGGCGACACGGAGGTGGCACGGGCAGGAGCGGACTGAACGTGTCGGCTTCTCACTTTTTGGATTTTAGAAGGGCATGACATGCCTATATCTGTGTCTCCCCCTCCTTTTACTCCTCCACCTCTTTTCTTTTCGCATGACTATATGTACTTGTCACTTTTCCATGTGTTAGTTGTGTCTTCAGAGCAGTTTGTCAGCTTTTGGACACCTTTGAAGGTGTTTTCTATGTGTTTCTATGTGTTTTTGTTTGCCTGCCATTGGTTTTAACGGTGTTCGAAGGTGTTCGACGAACAGTTCGACGAACAGTTCGGCGAACACACGGGTGTTCGACGAACCGAACCGAACTCGAACACTACGGGGGTGGCTCAACACTATTCATGAGAGAGCTTCTTTAAATAAACTCTGAAGATTCCAATTGTATCTTCTGTGTTCTTCCTTTACTGAGATACGCATGAACGTTGTTTTTTTTCAGAGATCAGCAAGCACTAAAGAAATGTTCTTAATATTGATATCTAACAAGTCTGCGGGAGAATACTGACCAGTTTGCCTCTCCTCCCAATTTTGATACCGGACAGAGATTTATTATAATACTCAGATTCGTCAACAATTTTCGCTACAATTTAAATACAATTTTCGCTACTCTTCTCCCTTCAAAAACATCCAAATATTGAGAGTTACACGTGTTAATTATACATTCTATTCATTTTGGAGTCCTTTGTTTTTCATAGTATTTTCTCTTTTTTTTCCTAAGATTACCAGGCTATCAGTTTTCTCTTTCCACTATTTCCCCTCCCTCCGACTGCCCTGAATGTGTAATCCATAAGCATTTCTCCTTTCATCTCCTCTTCATAGTATTTGTTGTTGAGAAAATGAATGTTGTCTTGGTTTTGTGTTTCATCGCCCGGGCAGTGAAAGATCCCTCTCATTTCTCTGTTAGTGCTCCCAGCTCTGGCAGCTGTACAACTTCTCCCTCTCAATAAGAAGTGTGATTATTCCGAGCCCAGGGTGAGAGATAGACATATGTGCTGAGATGACATTTCGGTTATACATGATGCCATTAAAATATGATAAGAATGCTATTAACATTAATAATCCTTTTCATTGTTGTATCATTTAGGGAGCAAAACAAGCCATTAAATATTACAGAATCATTCCACTCTGATAGCTGCAGGGAGGGGAACATTTGGTCGACATTTGTATACATGTTTTCTTCTTTCTAGGACTCTCTATACCCCACCCTGCTTACATTTCTAAATAAATGGTATCATGCACTTACCCAGAAATGTGTTTTTTTTTTTTGCTCAGTGTATTAAAAAATGACTGTAATGTAAATGGATGTGAGATGATGAATCTGTAGTATATAATCTTTCTCTGCAGCCTATGGTGCCTGTGGTGAGCTGAAAGCATTGGCAGCAAATATACGGGTATTGAATGGGTTCTGCTTGACAACTGTGCAATTTCTTATAGCGGTATAGCTGTACATAGGGAATTACAGGGAGTGTAGGATACGGCTCTTGTAGACTGTAGTTATACTTCTTAATGAACACTGGGATTGATCTCATTATTGTATCCACGGACAAATGACTATAGATGCGTGGATCAAGTCTCCAGACTCCAGTCCATCAGTTAGGTCAGTAGTCTCTGGCCACTGGGCGTTAGGCTCTCAAAAGTCTTACATGCCAAGATCCCCAAAGTGGCTTTTGATTAGCCAGGGCTGGTGCACCATCATTATTGCTAATCAAAAGCCAAGCCAAGGATCCCGGAAGTTAAAAGATTCACGAGCCTCCTGCTCATCTTCCAAAGACTTCTGACCTGGCCACTAGACTGGAGTCCCATGAGTTGAGTTGCCAATCTCTACAAATAACCAATCTTTTTATTATACTTAAAAATAATAAAAGGAGGCATTTTCACCTTCCATTACCCCTGTAAGGTGCACAAAGCAATAGTCATGGGCGAGGGGCTGCTGTATTCCCACACCCTGGCAACCCACAAGTAAAAAGTGTCCTGTTTCCTTTGTGCTCTGTGTGAAATGTATAACACTCACATTTTGTCCGGAGGCCTCCGCTTGCTCCGCGATCCTGTACCCTGGAACAGCCGCACAGTCAAATGCAAACTTGCTTATTTTCATGCTGTTAAACTATTTAATGCAATTTTAGAACATCTTTTAACTAGAGATGAGCGTTGTTCTACTCGAACTGTTCGCCAATCTCAAATTCGAGCTGTTTTGGGCGGTGTTCGAGCCGGTCGGCGAACACGAACAATTTGAGAAAAATTCGGCTGTTCGAGGTTATGTTCGATAACTGTTCGTGCACCAAAATCATAACTGGATTTTTTCTCAGTAATGATGAAAATTAATGTTAATACGCAGTTTGAGTGTACAGCGGGGCGGGGGGAGGGGCAGGGGATGGATCTCTGCAGGAACAATGAAGATCTCCATTTTTTTTTCTCTTTCCCGCATTTGCAGTGGGGAGGTGCAATCTGTCAGCCTATCAGCAGCGCACACACGGAGCGAAGTGCTTTTTTTCACACAAGCAAGGGCATGTGTGATTGGCAGTGTATGTCACATGTCCTTGCCCTATAAGACCAAGCCATTTTCCCCGTCGCCACCATTTTCTCACTGCTGCAGCTGCGTGTTAGACGGCACCGCTGTTGCTGTGTGCGCTATACCTTGTTAATTTCAAGCCAATTTTCGCACAAATATACAGATAGCTTGGGAGTAGGGAATAGTTGTGATTGCAGTCCTTTTAAGGAATAGGTTACAGCATTTCCTACGACTTTTATCAGGCAGGTCTGTGCTCTTAAATAGATAGATTGTGGGAGTAAAGACTAATTGTAATTGGAGTCCTTTTCAGGACTAGGTTACATCAGTTCCTATCAGTTTTTGCCAGGCAGGTCTGTGCCAGTGCTGTGCAAGTTTTTTTCACAGCATTTGGCTGAATCTAGCAAAGCTAATCCTTTTTGGCCTATTGCAGAGTGTGTTAGTCAGTGGAGTAGCCTATCTGTGTTGCAAGATATACCACCTGTGTATAGAATACCAATTTTTTTACTGCACCTAGTGAAGTAAAATCTTTTGGGCATAGCATCATTCTATTAGTCCATCTATACTGACCTCCATCAGGTTGCAAACTGAATATAATTTTTTTCTGCATCTAGCTCTGAAAAAATATTTGGGCTTCTAGCGGTGTGTGGGACTTGGTCTATTAGTCCATCTATACTGACCTCCATCAGGTTGCAAATTAAAAATAATTTTTTTCTGCATCTAGCTCTGAAAAAATATTTGGGCTTCTAGCAGTGTGTGGGACTTGGTCTATTAGTCCATCTATACTGACCTCCATCAGGTTGCAAATTAAAAATAATTTTTTTCTGCATCTAGCTCTGAAAAAATATTTGGGCTTCTAGCAGTGTGTGGGACTTGGTCTATTAGTCCATCTATACTGACCTCCATCAGGTTGCAAATTAAAAATAATTTTTTTCTTCATTTATCTCTGAAAAAATATTTGGGCTTCTAGCAGCGTGTGGGACTTGTTCTATTAGTCCATCTATACTGACCTCCATCAGGTTGCAAATTAAAAATAATTTTTTTCTGCATCTAGCTCTGAAAAAATATTTGGGCTTCTAGCAGTGTGTGGGACTTGGTCTATTAGTCCATCTATACTGACGTCCATCAGGTTGCAAATTAAAAATAATTTTTTTCTGCATCTAGCTCTGAAAAAATATTTGGGCTTCTAGCAGTGTGTGGGACTTGGTCTATTAGTCCATCTATACTGACCTCCATCAGGTTGCAAATTGAATAAAAAAAATTTCTGCATCTAGCTCTGAAAAAATATTTGGGTTTCTAGCGGTGTGTGGGACTTGGTCTATTAGTCCATCTATACTGACCTCCATCAGGTTGCAAATTAAAAATAATTTTTTTCTGCATCTAGCTCTGAAAAAATATTTGGGCTTCTAGCAGTGTGTGGGACTTGGTCTATTAGTCCATCTATACTGACCTCCATCAGGTTGCAAATTAAAAATAATTTTTTTCTGCATCTAGCTCTGAAAAAATATTTGGGCTTCTAGCAGTGTGTGGGACTTGGTCTATTAGTCCATCTATACTGACCTCCATCAGGTTGCAAATTAAAAATAATTTTTTTCTTCATTTATCTCTGAAAAAATATTTGGGCTTCTAGCAGCGTGTGGGACTTGTTCTATTAGTCCATCTATACTGACCTCCATCAGGTTGCAAATTAAAAATAATTTTTTTTTGCATCTAGCTCTGAAAAAATATTTGGGCTTCTAGCAGTGTGTGGGACTTGGTCTATTAGTCCATCTATACTGACCTCCATCAGGTTGCAAATTAAAAATAATTTTTTTCTGCATCTAGCCCAGCCAATAGTTTTGGCCTAATACCACAGTTTGGCCACTCAGCTCTGCTCGGTTACCATCCATTGTTTTTTTGTGCAAACAACTCCAGAGTTGTGAATTAGTTAACCACCAAAATGAGTGGAAAAAGGCCTGCTGCTGGTGGAAAGGGGAATAGGCGTGTTTGGAAGGGGAAAAAAGGTTGTGTCCGTGGGGTAGGTGCAGAAGAAAGACCATCTTCCAGCCAAACTAAAATGTCTACTTCTTTTAGCGGACAATGTGATAAGATCCCTTTCTTACGGCCACGCCAATCGCTACAAATTCCAGATGAGGCACAAAAACAGCAGGTGCTTCAACGGATATCAAGTGCTCCTTTAAGTGGGCTCTCCTCCACATCAACTTCAACATCACAAATACTCCAGTCCTCAAAGGTGTCACCCAAATCGCACTTGCTTCCTCACAGCTCCCAAATCTCCAGCTGCCCGTCTGAGTATGAGGTAGAACAGATGGTTGAGTCTGCAGAGCTGTTTACTCATACTATAGCCTGGGAATCAGAGGTCGACTCCAGCGCTTCTGTGAATCCAGACGAGGAAATGATCTGCACTGATGCCCAGAATCTTTATGAGTCGGATCCAGGACCAGACACAGATGTTCTGACCATAATGTAGACCCTCATTCCCAAACTGTAACTCCTGTTGGTGGAGACAATGAGGAAGACGATGATAAGACTCAAATACCTGATTGGAGCGACAACTTTAGTTTTTTGTCAGGGCAGGAACAGGTTGGCTCTGAGGACGACGGGTGTGATAACGCACAGGGTGATGATGATGAGGTCGGAGATCCCACTTACTGTCAACCCACAGTCAGCCAAGAGATGAGGTCAGCAGAGGAGGTGGAGGAAGATGCTAGTGACGACGAGGTCAGGTTGCGCCTTCCTGGACAGAGACGTAGTACTGGAAGCACGTCAACAACTGCATCCTCAAACACAACTCTGCCTCTCACCACAAGTCGTGGTGGCTCTTCAGGTCGCATGGGTGCTAAGCCTTGCATAGCCTGGGCATTTTTTCAGATCGATAAAGATGACCCAACTCGTGTTATCTGTAACATTTGTCAGCAAAAGCTAAGTAGAGGCCAAAAAATACATAGTTTGAGTACTTCATGCATGAACCGGCACATGGACATGAAGCATAAGTTGCAGTGGGAAGCTCAGTGTGCTACAATGCGGCCTAGCCGGCCGGGCCAATCACCGTCTGCCATATCTTGTGCATCCGCGGCCTCTTCATCCTCTGTGACTGGGGGGACAGCAGTCACACCTGTTTTGGGGCGCAGACCTGCCACCTCTTTACCCGCAACAGCCAGCGTGATTGGCAGGTCATCATTTTCTTTGGAGGTGGTAACACCAGCTGGTGTTGAGCGCTGTCCGACATCGATAGCACCACCTTTGGATCAAGGCAACCTAACATGTCCGCCTGCATCTTCCTCACAGACCGGCAGTTTGCCGGGGACACCCTTATCAACCCCGTCTAAGCACAATAGCCAGCCCTCGGTCCCTCAGATGTGGACAAGTAAAAGACCATTTCCTCCTAGCCATGAGAAAGCTAAGAGGTTGAATTTCACCATCTGCAAGCTCTTGGCTACAGAAATGCTGCCTTTCCGCCTGGTGGACACAGAGGATTTTCGAGACCTTATGTCCGTCGCAGTGCCCCAGTACCAGATGCCCAGTCGGCACTACTTCTCAAAGAAAGGTGTGCCTGCGCTCCACCAGCATGTCGCACACAACATCACCGCTTCTTTGAGAAACTCTGTGTGTGACAGGGTGCATTTCACCACAGACACTTGGACGAGTAGGCATGGACAGGGGCGTTACATGTCGCTGACTGGGCACTGGGTAACTATGGTGACAGCAGGACAAGGGGCTGCTGTCCAAGTCTTGCCGTCCCCACGAGTTGTGCGTCAATCCTCTTTATGTCAAAGTTCCTCCACTGCTTCTGCCTCCTCAACCTCCTCTCGGTCTTCCACCTGCACCCAAAGCCTGTCTGGTCATGCCACAAGCTTTCTAACTGCGCAGAAGGGATCCTGCACACCTCCTTACTATGCTGGCAGTAGGGCTCAACGTCATCAGGCGGTTTTTACATTGAAATGTCTGGGAAATGTGAGTCACACAGCTGAGGAGTTGTGGTCAGCTCTGGAGAACCAATTTCATGAATGGTTGTCTCCACTGGACCTGAAACCAGGGAAGGCCGTGTGCGACAATGCTGCAAACCTGGGTGCGGCCCTTCGCCGGGGCAATGTCACACACGTGCCTTGTATGGCTCACGTGTTGAACCTGGTTGTCCAGCAATTTTTAGCCCACTATCCCAGACTAGATGGCCTTCTGCAGAGGGCACGGTCGCTGTGTGCTCACTTCCGCCGTTCGCATCCCACAGCTCAGCGACTTACATCTCTACAGAAGTCGTTGGGCCTGCCACTTCACCGGCTAAAATGCGATGTGCCTACCCGGTGGACTTCAACTCTGCACATGTTGCAGCGACTGTGGCAGCACCGACAAGCCCTGGTGCAATACGTTCTGACGTATAGCCTGGGCCAACGAGATTCAGAGGTGGGGCAAATCACGCTGGAGGAGTGGTCTCAGATCAGGAACCTATGCACCCTTCTGCACAGTTTTGAAATGGCGACGAAGATGTTTAGTGCTGACGATGCCATTATCAGCATGACTATTCCGGTGATTTACATGCTGGAGCACATGTTAAACAGAATTCGGAGTCAGGTGGTGGCACAAGAGGAGGTGGAGGAAGTAGAGGAGGAGGAGTTGTATGCGGAAGGGCTAACATCTGCAAGGTCCAGACGGTCGGCAGCACCAAGGCGGCAGGCATGTGAGGGTGGGGGAGATGGTTTTACCAGGGCGCATGGTAGCAGCCAAACTAGTGAGGAAGGTGCAGGAGCCCAGGAAGAAGTGGAGGACGAACTGATGGAAGACTCATCAGATGAGGGAGACCTTGATCACATTTCTGTTGTGCGAGGTTGGGGGGAGAGGACAGAGGAAGGAAGCATGATTGTTAACTCGCCACCAACACAACAGGGACTTGGTGCTCCTGGATGCGCAACACACATGAGTGCCTTCTTGCTGCACTACCTGCAACATGACCCTCGAATTGTGAGAATTAGAAATAATCCTGACTACTGGGTTGCCACACTGTTAGATCCCCGGTACAAAAGTAAATTTGCAGAAATTATTCCTGCCATAGAAAGGGATGCACGCATGCAGGAGTATCAGCAGAGACTGTTGCAGAATCTTACATGTGCTTTTCCACAAAATACCAGTGGTGCACGTAGTGAATCTCACAGTTCCAACTTGCCAACCGTGGGACCGTCAAGTGTTCAGCACTCAAACCGTAACAGAACCACAGTATCTGCTGGTAACATCAATTTTGCGGAATCATTTCACCACTTTTTTAGCCCATCCTTTGCAAGGCCACAGGAGACAAGAAGTCTGACACATAGTCAACGCCTAGAGACGATGGTACAGGAGTATCTCCAAGTAAACATTGAAGCCACGACTGTGTCACTGGACCCTTGCTCTTTTTGGGCTTCCAATCTGGATAAATGGCCGGAGCTAGCCACTTACGCCTTGGAGATCTTGTCATGCCCCGCAGCCAGCGTTCTGTCTGAACGTGTGTTCAGGGCTGCTGGTGGTGTGCTGACAGATAAGCGCACGCGGCTCTCCACTGATAATGTAGACAGACTCACGTTCATAAAGATGAACAAATCATGGATCCGAAACGACTTTTCTACCCCTGTGTCATCCTGGGGAGAGTAAAAGCTTGATGATTGGTTAAAATCACCCTACCAACCGTTTTAAGCTTTCAAATTACTAATCATGTTTATCTGTATCTTGACTGGAAAATAATTTGGGCTTTGTAGCAGTGTGCAGCACTGATCCTATTAGGCCATCTATAATAAGCTTCACCAGATTTAAAATTAAAAATAATTTTTAGCTGCATCTAGCCCGGAAAATAATTTTGGGGCTCCGAGATGCGCAAGACACATAAGTGCCTTCTTGCTGCACTACCTGCAGCATGACCCTCATATTGTCAGAATTCGAAGAAATCATGACTACTGGGTTGCCACACTCTTAGATCCCCCAAACTTTTCGATCAACCTTTTCATTTTAATAAAGACCAAAAAAATGGTCATTTTTGAAATTATAAGCATTAGCAGGTTGTTAGAAACTGAAATCAAACAGTTTTCAACTCAAAACTTTATTCTAGGTGATGTTACATTTTCACATAGGACCCCTTGTTCGAAAGGAGCTTCTGAACTCTCTCGTCCATTGAATTTGTCAGGTTTTGGATGGTTTCTGCTTCAATTGTTTTGCATGAGGACAGAATACCCTCCCAGAGCTGTTGCTTAGATGTGAACTGCCTCCCGCCATCATAGACACTCCTTTTAATGATGCTCCAAAGGTTCTGAATGGGGTAGAGGTCAGGGGAGCATGGGGGTCACACCATAAGTTTGTCCCCTTTTATGCCCATATCAGCCAGAGATGCAGATGTTTTATGTGCAGCATGAGATGGTGCATTATCATGCAGAAAAATGATCTTGCTGTGAAATACACGGTTCTTCTTCTTGAACCATGGCAGGAAGTGCTGTTTGAGAAAATCCACATACATTATGGCGTTCATCTTTAGCGCCTTCAGGGATCCTAAAGGGGCCGACAATCTCTCTCCCCATGATTCCAGCCCAAAACATTACTCCACTTCCTCCTTGTTGGCGCTGTAGCCGTGTTTGCGTGGGGTGTCCATCAACCAGCCATCCTCCACTCCATTCATCTGGACCATCGAGCGCTGCACGGCACTCATCCGTGAACAAAACAGTTTTGAAATCAGTCTTCATGTAATGTTTGGCCCACTGGAGCCGTTTCTGCTTGTGTGAAGTGGATAGAGGAGGTCGACAGGATGGCATATGCACAGCTGCATACCTCTGAAGGACCCTGCATCTTGTTGTTCGGGGGACGTTGGAGGCACAAGCAGCTTCAAAAACTTGTCTGCTGCTATGACAAGGCTTTTTTGCCGCTGCTGTTTCAACCTGACGTAATTGCCTGTAGGAAAGAGTCCTCAATTTGCCCTTATCAGCACGCATACGTGTGTACTGTGAATCAGCTACATACTTCTTGATTGCCAAGACACTTCATCCTGATCATCGCACAATGTTGATTGTAGTCATGCCTTGACCTAAACACTCCACAATTTGTTGCTTCTCAGCAGCCGACACATCCTTTTTCTTTCCCATTTTGGCAGAAAATGTAGGCTGCTTAATAATGTGAGAGAGCCTTCTTAAGTAGTCTTGCCTTTCATTGGACACACCTGCCAAACTAATTAGCACAGGTGTCTGCAATTGCTTACAGTGATATAAAGAGCCCTGACACACATCACCATCAATGAGTTTAACTGACAAACAAACAAATTCTTCCCTTATCACTCCTAAACACTTTTTGCATAATAATTTGGAACGCGGTGTACATGTGCTTTTCCACAAAACACCAGTGGTTCACGTAGTGAATCTTACAGTTCTAACTTGCCAACCGTGGTCTGTATGGAATTGTTCAATAAAGGGCCCAAAATTAAGATAACATAGATGGGAGAGGTCTCTATGAATAGGAATTCCTAAGTATTTGATACCCTGTGAGGGCCAGGCAAAGGGAAAGTTGGACTGGATGGAATCCTATATGGATTTAGGGAGGGAGACATCGAGGGCCTCAGACTTCGCTGCATTGATTTTAAAATTTTACCATGTAAAAAAGTGATCTATTTCCGCCATAACAGCAGGGATGGATATATGTGATTGAGTGATATATACTAGGACATCATCAGCAAATAGAGAGCACTTGTACTCGGTGCCTCCCACCTCAATCCACCTAATATTGGGGTTATGGCGAATTGATGAGAGCAGGTGCTCCGTCACTAGGATGTATAAGAGAGGGGACAGAGGACATCCCTGCCTTGTCCCATTGGTGATTGTGAAAGGTGATGAAAATGTTCTGACGCACCCCCTGGGCCTTGGGACACCCGGAGCCGGACCCTTTTTGGTGGATGCTGGTGGTTGTAGTCTTCGTGGCGGCGATCCGGTTTCGTGGCTCAGGGCGGTCAAACCAGTGGCGGAACTATTTATGTGGTTTTGATGTTTAAATGTCCGACTACGCCACCCGTGGATTGCGGTCAGAGTGAACCGCCGCTACAGGGCAGACCGCTAAGGCTGGTGTTGTGGGTGCAGCAGAGCGTAGCATAACTCCCCACGGGAGGAGTATAGCCTCAGGGCAGTGTATGCGGAGGATGGGGGTGATGGTGCAGGGCAGCAGCAGTAACGACACGGAGTCAGTGATGCAGTTCAGGGCCTTTACTCACAGTTCTTATTATCCAGACCACGTCTGCAGGTAACGGCTGCCCACGTCGTACTGTGCTCACCAGGTGAGGGGCTCAGACAACTCCCAGATAACTTTGGAGCGCTTCACAGGACCCCCTTTGTGTGTCCTTTGTCTGGCCTTTCTTACCAACACTTCTGTCCGGCTGCCTCGGGCCTCCTCTTGGTAAACTTGGCGCCAGTTTCCCTGACCCTATGTGGTGCCTTCCTAGCGGGTGGAGCAAGGGGCTGCGCCACATAAAATGTCAGAGCCTCCGGTTTCTAGCTGAGGGTCGTTTCCTGCCTCCACTAGTTCAGGGACCGGTCTCCCCCTTTGGCCTGACCCCTCCACGCAGGTGGATTCGGGCGTGCGGTGGCGACTCGCCCGTCCGCACCCCTGCGATCCCCTCATTCCTCGTTCCTGGAGCCTTCTCCGCTCCTCTTCCTTCCTTCTCCCTCTTGCAGGCCTGGGCCTCTGTTACTAGGCCCGCCTCCGGAGCAGAGCTCATGCAGAGCCCCTGCTCCCTGCCACTTCTGCTCAGACTTCTCTGCACTGAACTAAGATGGTGCCCACCTTTTATACTCCCTTCTCAATGCACCCAGGAACTGCTTCCTCCCTGCTCCTGCACTGCAGGGTTCCCCTTCCTCAGTGTTCCCTCCCCCCACTCCAGCCAGGGACAGGGACTGTCGTGCCCATCTCAGGGGCATATTGGTCGCCCTGCCCCACGGCAATGTGGTGTAATGCATGCAGGTGTCGGGTCCTGATCCACACTCCATCCTTATCTGAGAGTGAGATATCACACCTCTGGGTGAGGTGCAATACGTCTGTAGCAACCGAGCCCTCGGTGCTACAGTTCCATTTATCTTCAGCCTAGGTGACGTATTGTGATACAGGGCCGTGATTTTGGCTATAAAAGGGTCCCCTAGACCCCTACCCCAAGCTTTTTAAGAGAATCATATATGGCGTGCCAGGAGGCTCTATGGAATGCTTTCTCAGCATCCAACGAGAGTATCTACTTACAAATTTTTAACTGCATCTAGCCCAGGAAATACTTTGTGCCTAGTAGCAGTGTCTGCTAGTCAGCGGATTATCCCGGCTGTTAAGCAAGCTACACCACCTGTAGTTTGGACACTTAATTTTTTCAAAGGAAATGCTTCGGGACCACGGGATACTTAGTGAAGAGCATCAGGAGGCACCCCAAGGCATAGGGGCTGGGACTGGCACTAGGATGCCTTGCGGTGGACAGCCGAGCTCGATCCTTATAAAAGCTTTTTAACTGCAGCAGCTTTAGTGGACGCTACTGGAGCTGGAATTATGCGGCTGCTGGCATGAGACTTGCCCTCCAATAGATCCTTGTAAATGGATTTAAAGTGTATTCATTCAAATTAGAGGGACAATTTAAATTAAAAAGCTTAGAGCTGCCTCCACCACAGGGGGGCTCTCTCGACCCACCAGCGGACAGGCACCAGTATTGGGAGAGGGGGGCTGGCCGTCAGGGTTCACCGCGGCTCTGGCACAAACCCGGCGACACGGAGGTGGCACGGGCAGGAGCGGACTGGCCGTCTCGGCTTCTCACTTTTTGGATTTTAGAAGGGCATGACATGCCTATATCTGTGTCTCCCCCTCCTTTTACTCCTCCACCTCTTTTCTTTTCGCATGACTATATGTACTTGTCACTTTTCCATGTGTTAGTTGTGTCTTCTGAGCAGTTTGTCAGCTTTTGGACACCTTTGAAGGTGTTTTCTATGTGTTTCTATGTGTTTTTGTTTGCCTGCCATTGGTTTTAACGGTGTTCGAAGGTGTTCGACGAACAGTTCGACGAACAGTTCGGCGAACACACGGGTGTTCGACGAACCGAACCGAACTCGAACACTACGGGGGTGGCTCAACACTAATCAGCAGCGCACACACGGAGCGAAGTGCTTTTTTTCACACAAGCAAGGGCATGTGTGATTGGCAGTGTATGTCATATGTCCTTGCCCTATAAGACCAAGCCATTTACCCCGTCGCCACCATTTTCTCACTGCTGCAGCTGCGTGTTAGACGGCACCGCTGTTGCTGTGTGCGCTATACCTTGTTAATTTCAAGCCAATTTTCGCACAAATATACAGATAGCTTGGGAGTAGGGAATAGTTGTGATTGCAGTCCTTTTATGGACTAGGTTACAGCATTTCCTACGACTTTTATCAGGCAGGTCTGTGCTCTTAAATAGATAGATTGTGGGAGTAAAGATTAATTGTAATTGGAGTCCTTTTCAGGACTAGGTTACATCAGTTCCTATCAGTTTTTGCCAGGCAGGTCTGTGCCAGTGCTGTGCAAGTTTTTTTCACAGCATTTGGCTGAATCTAGCAAAGCTAATCCTTTTTGGCCTATTGCAGAGTGTGTTAGTCAGTGGAGTAGCCTATCTGTGTTGCAAGATATACCACCTGTGTATAGAATACCAATTTTTTTACTGCACCTAGTGAAGTAAAATCTTTTGGGCATAGCATCATTCTATTAGTCCATCTATACTGACCTCCATCAGGTTGCAAACTGAATATAATTTTTTTCTGCATCTAGCTCTGAAAAAATATTTGGGCTTCTAGCAGTGTGTGGGACTTGGTCTATTAGTCCATCTATACTGACCTCCATCAGGTTGCAAATTAAAAATAATTTTTTTCTTCATTTAGCTCTGAAAAAATATTTGGGCTTCTAGCAGTGTGTGGGACTTGTTCTATTAGTCCTTCTATACTGACCTCCAGCAGGTTGCAAATTGAATATAATTTTTTTCTGCATCTAGCTCTGAAAAAATATTTGGGCTTCTAGCGGTGTGTGGGACTTGGTCTATTAGTCCATCTATACTGACCTCCATCAGGTTGCAAATTAAAAATAATTTTTTTCTGCATCTAGCTCTGAAAAAATATTTGGGCTTCTAGCAGTGTGTGGGACTTGGTCTATTAGTCCATCTATACTGACCTCCATCAGGTTGCAAATTAAAAATAATTTTTTTCTTCATTTATCTCTGAAAAAATATTTGGGCTTCTAGCAGCGTGTGGGACTTGTTCTATTAGTCCATCTATACTGACCTCCATCAGGTTGCAAATTAAAAATAATTTTTTTCTGCATCTAGCTCTGAAAAAATATTTGGGCTTCTAGCAGTGTGTGGGACTTGGTCTATTAGTCCATCTATACTGACCTCCATCAGGTTGCAAAATAAAAATAATATTTTTCTGCATCTAGCTCTGAAAAAATATTTGGGCTTCTAGCAGTGTGTGGGACTTGGTCTATTAGTCCATCTATACTGACCTCCATCAGGTTGCAAATTGAATATAAAAATTTTCTGCATCTAGCTCTGAAAAAATATTTGGGCTTCTAGCGGTGTGTGGGACTTGGTCTATTAGTCCATCTATACTGACCTCCATCAGGTTGCAAATTAAAAATAATTTTTTTCTGCATCTAGCTCTGAAAAAATATTTGGGCTTCTAGCAGTGTGTGGGACTTGGTCTATTAGTCCATCTATACTGACCTCCATCAGGTTGCAAATTAAAAATAATTTTTTTCTGCATCTAGCTCTGAAAAAATATTTGGGCTTCTAGCAGTGTGTGGGACTTGGTCTATTAGTCTATCTATACTGACCTCCATCAGGTTGCAAATTAAAAATAATTTTTTTCTTCATTTAGCTCTGAAAAAATATTTGGGCTTCTAGCAGTGTGTGGGACTTGGTCTATTAGTCTATCTATACTGACCTCCATCAGGTTGCAAATTAAAAATAATTTTTTTCTTCATTTAGCTCTGAAAAAATATTTGGGCTTCTAGCAGTGTGTGGGACTTGTTCTATTAGTCCTTCTATACTGACCTCCAGCAGGTTGCAAATTGAATAAAAAATTTTTCTGCATCTAGCTCTGAAAAAATATTTGGGCTTCTAGCGGTGTGTGGGACTTGGTCTATTAGTCCATCTATACTGACCTCCATCAGGTTGCAAATTAAAAATAATTTTTTCTGCATCTAGCTCTGAAAAAATATTTGGGCTTCTAGCGGTGTGTGGGACTTGGTCTATTAGTCCATCTATACTGACCTCCATCAGGTTGCAAATTAAAAATAATTTTTTTCTGTATCTAGCTCTGAAAAAATATTTGGGCTTCTAGCAGTGTGTGGGACTTGGTCTATTAGTCCATCTATACTGACCTCCATCAGGTTGCAAATTTAATAAAAAAAATTTCTGCATCTAGCTCTGAAAAAATATTTGGGCTTCTAGCGGTGTGTGGGACTTGGTCTATTAGTCCATCTATACTGACCTCCATCAGTTTGCAAATTAAAAATAATTTTTTTCTGCATCTAACCCAGCCAATAGTTTTGGCCTAATACCACAGTTTGGCCACTCAGCTCTGCTCGGTTACCATCCATTGTTTTTTTGTGCAAACAACTCCAGAGTTGTGAATTAGTTAACCACCAAAATGAGTGGAAAAAGGCCTGCTGCTGGTGGAAAGGGGAATAGGCGTGTTGGGAAGGGGAAAAAAGGTTGTGTCCGTGGGGTAGGTGCAGAAGAAAGACCATCTTCCAGCCAAACTAAAATGTCTACTTCTTTTAGCGGACAATGTGATAAGATCCCTTTCTTACGGCCACGCCAATCGCTACAAATTCCAGATGAGGCACAAAAACAGCAGGTGCTTCAACGGATATCAAGTGCTCCTTTAAGTGGGCTCTCCTCCACATCAACTTCAACATCACAAATACTCCAGTCCTCAAAGGTGTCACCCAAATCGCACTTGCTTCCTCACAGCTCCCAAATCTCCAGCTGCCCGTCTGAGTATGAGGTAGAACAGATGGTTGAGTCTGCAGAGCTGTTTACTCATACTATAGCCTGGGAATCAGAGGTCGACTCCAGCGCTTCTGTGAATCCAGACGAGGAAATGATCTGCACTGATGCCCAGAATCTTTATGAGTCGGATCCAGGACCAGACGCAGAAGGTTCTGACCATAATGTAGACCCTCATTCCCAAACTGTAACTCCTGTTGGTGGAGACAATGAGGAAGACGATGATAAGACTCAAATACCTGATTGGAGCGACAACTTTAGTTTTTTGTCAGTACAGGAACAGGTTGGCTCTGAGGACGACGGGTGTGATAACGTACAGGGTGATGATGATGAGGTCGGAGATCCCACTTACTGTCAACCCACAGTCAGCCAAGAGATGAGGTCAGCAGAGGAGGTGGAGGAAGATGCTAGTGACGACGAGGTCAGGTTGCGCCTTCCTGGACAGAGACGTAGTACTGGAAGCACGTCAACAACTGCATCCTCAAACACAACTCTGCCTCTCACCACAAGTCGTGGTGGCTCTTCAGGTCGCATGGGTGCTAAGCCTTGCATAGCCTGGGCATTTTTTCAGATCGATAAAGATGACCCAACTCGTGTTATCTGTAACATTTGTCAGCAAAAGCTAAGTAGAGGCCAAAAAATACATAGTTTGAGTACTTCATGCATGAACCGGCACATGGACATGAAGTATAAGTTGCAGTGGGAAGCTCAGTGTGCTACAATGCGGTCTAGCCAGCCGGGCCAACCACCGTCTGCCATATCTTGTGCATCCGCGGCCTCTTCATCCTCTGTGACTGGGGGGACAGCAGTCACACCTGTTTTGGGGCGCAGACCTGCCACCTCTTTACCCACAACAGCCAGCGTGATTGGCAGGTCATCATTTTCTTTGGAGGTGGTAACACCAGCTGGTGTTGAGCGCTGTCCGACATCGATAGCACCACCTTTGGATCAAGGCAACCTAACATGTCCGCCTGCATCTTCCTCACAGACCGGCAGTTTGCCGGGGACACCCTTATCAACCCCGTCTAAGCACAATAGCCAGCCCTCGGTCCCTCAGATGTGGACAAGTAAAAGACCATTTCCTCCTAGCCATGAGAAAGCTAAGAGGTTGAATTTCACCATCTGCAAGCTCTTGGCTACAGAAATGCTGCCTTTCCGCCTGGTGGACACAGAGGATTTTCGAGACCTTATGTCCGTCGCAGTGCCCCAGTACCAGATGCCCAGTCGGCACTACTTCTCAAAGAAAGGTGTGCCTGCGCTCCACCAGCATGTCGCACACAACATCACCGCTTCTTTGAGAAACTCTGTGTGTGACAGGGTGCATTTCACCACAGACACTTGGACGAGTAGGCATGGACAGGGGCGTTACATGTCGCTGACTGGGCACTGGGTAACTATGGTGACAGCAGGACAAGGGGCTGCTGTCCAAGTCTTGCCGTCCCCACGAGTTGTGCGTCAATCCTCTTTATGTCATTTTTCCTCCACTGCTTCTGCCTCCTCAACCTCCTCTCGGTCTTCCACCTGCACCCAAAGCCTGTCTGGTCATGCCACAAGCTTTCTAACTGCGCAGAAGGGATCCTGCACACCTCCTTACTATGCTGGCAGTAGGGCTCAACGTCATCAGGCGGTTTTTACATTGAAATGTCTGGGAAATGTGAGTCACACAGCTGAGGAGTTGTGGTCAGCTCTGGAGAACCAATTTCATGAATGGTTGTCTCCACTGGACCTGAAACCAGGGAAGGCCGTGTGCGACAATGCTGCAAACCTGGGTGCGGCCCTTCGCCGGGGCAATGTCACACACGTGCCTTGTATGGCTCACGTGTTGAACCTGGTTGTCCAGCAATTTTTAGCCCACTATCCCAGACTAGATGGCCTTCTGCAGAGGGCACGGTCGCTGTGTGCTCACTTCCGCCGTTCGCATCCCGCAGCTCAGCGACTTACATCTCTACAGAAGTCGTTGGGCCTGCCACTTCACCGGCTAAAATGCGATGTGCCTACCCGGTGGAATTCAACTCTGCACATGTTGCAGCGACTGTGGCAGCACCGACAAGCCCTGGTGCAATACGTTCTGACGTATAGCCTGGGCCAACGAGATTCAGAGGTGGGGCAAATCACGCTGGAGGAGTGGTCTCAGATCAGGGACCTATGCACCCTTCTGCACAGTTTTGAAATGGCGACGAAGATGTTTAGTGCTGACGATGCCATTATCAGCATGACTATTCCGGTGATTTACATGCTGGAGCACATGTTAAACAGAATTCGGAGTTAGGTGGTGGCACAAGAGGAGGTGGAGGAAGTAGAGGAGGAGGAGTTGTATGCGGAAGGGCTAACATCTGCAAGGTCCAGACGGTCGGCAGCACCAAGGCGGCAGGCATGTGAGGGTGGGGGAGATGGTTTTACCAGGGCGCATGGTAGCAGCCAAACTAGTGAGGAAGGTGCAGGAGCCCAGGAAGAAGTGGAGGACGAACTGATGGAAGACTCATCAGATGAGGGAGACCTTGATCACATTTCTGTTGTGCGAGGTTGGGGGGAGAGGACAGAGGAAGGAAGCATGATTGTTACCTCGCCACCAACACAACAGGGACTTGGTGCTCCTGGATGCGCAACACACATGAGTGCCTTCTTGCTGCACTACCTGCAACATGACCCTCGAATTGTGAGAATTAGAAATAATCCTGACTACTGGGTTGCCACACTGTTAGATCCCCGGTACAAAAGTAAATTTGCAGAAATTATTCCTGCCATAGAAAGGGATGCACGCATGCAGGAGTATCAGCAGAGACTGTTGCAGAATCTTACATGTGCTTTTCCACAAAATACCAGTGGTGCACGTAGTGAATCTCACAGTTCCAACTTGCCAACCGTGGGACCGTCAAGTGTTCAGCACTCAAACCGTAACAGAACCACAGTATCTGCTGGTAACATCAATTTTGCGGAATCATTTCACCACTTTTTTAGCCCATCCTTTGCAAGGCCACAGGAGACAAGAAGTCTGACACATAGTCAACGCCTAGAGACGATGGTACAGGAGTATCTCCAAGTAAACATTGAAGCCACGACTGTGTCACTGGACCCTTGCTCTTTTTGGGCTTCCAATCTGGATAAATGGCCGGAGCTAGCCACTTACGCCTTGGAGATCTTGTCATGCCCCGCAGCCAGCGTTCTGTCTGAACGTGTGTTCAGCGCTGCTGGTGGTGTGCTGACAGATAAGCGCACGCGGCTCTCCACTGATAATGTAGACAGACTCACGTTCATAAAGATGAACAAATCATGGATCCGAAACGACTTTTCTACCCCTGTGTCATCCTGGGGAGAGTAAAAGCTTGATGATTGGTTAAAATCACCCTACCAACCGTTTTAAGCTTTCAAATTACTAATCATGTTTATCTGTATCTTGACTGGAAAATAATTTGGGCTTTGTAGCAGTGTGCAGCACTGATCCTATTAGGCCATCTATAATAAGCTTCACCAGATTTAAAATTAAAAATAATTTTTAGCTGCATCTAGCCCGGAAAATAATTTTGGGGCTCCGAGATGCGCAAGACACATAAGTGCCTTCTTGCTGCACTACCTGCAGCATGACCCTCATATTG
Organism: Phyllobates terribilis; assembly: GCF_046119375.1. Classification (NCBI taxonomy): domain Eukaryota; kingdom Metazoa; phylum Chordata; class Amphibia; order Anura; family Dendrobatidae; genus Phyllobates; species Phyllobates terribilis. The sequence goes on from NW_027362770.1 coordinate 117,446,434, forward strand.
TCAGAATTCGAAGTAATCATGACTACTGGGTTGCCACACTCTTAGATCCCCCAAACTTTTCGATCAACCTTTTCATTTTAATAAAGACCAAAAAAATGGTCATTTTTGAAATTATAAGCATTAGCAGGTTGTTAGAAACTGAAATCAAACAGTTTTCAACTCAAAACTTTATTCTAGGTGATGTTACATTTTCACATAGGACCCCTTGTTCGAAAGGAGCTTCTGAACTCTCTCGTCCATTGAATTTGTCAGGTTTTGGATGGTTTCTGCTTCAATTGTTTTGCATGAGGACAGAATACCCTCCCAGAGCTGTTGCTTAGATGTGAACTGCCTCCCGCCATCATAGACACTCCTTTTAATGATGCTCCAAAGGTTCTGAATGGGGTAGAGGTCAGGGGAGCATGGGGGTCACACCATAAGTTTGTCCCCTTTTATGCCCATATCAGCCAGAGATGCAGATGTTTTATGTGCAGCATGAGATGGTGCATTATCATGCAGAAAAATGATCTTGCTGTGAAATACACGGTTCTTCTTCTTGAACCATGGCAGGAAGTGCTGTTTGAGAAAATCCACATACATTATGGAGTTCATCTTTAGCGCCTTCAGGGATCCCAAAGGGGCCGACAATCTCTCTCCCCATGATTCCAGCCCAAAACATTACTCCACCTCCTCCTTGTTGGCGCTGTCGCCGTGTTTGCGTGGGGTGTCCATCAACCAGCCATCCTCCACTCCATTCATCTGGACCATCGAGCGCTGCACGGCACTCATCCGTGAACAAAACAGTTTTGAAATCAGTCTTCATGTAATGTTTGGCCCACTGGAGCCGTTTCTGCTTGTGTGAAGTGGATAGAGGAGGTCGACAGGATGGCATATGCACAGCTGAAAACCTCTGAAGGACCCTGCATCTTGTTGTTCGGGGGACGTTGGAGGCACAAGCAGCTTCAAAAACTTGTCTGCTGCTATGACAAGGCTTTTTTGCCGCTGCTCTTTCAACCTGACGTAATTGCCTGTAGGAAAGAGTCCTCAATTTGCCCTTATCAGCATGCACACGTGTGTACTGTGAATCAGCTACATACTTCTTGATTGCCAAGACACTTCATCCTGATCATCGCACAATGTTGATTGTAGTCATGCCTTGACCTAAACACTCAACAATTTGTTGCTTCTCAGCAGCCGACACATCCTTTTTCTTTCCCATTTTGGCAGAAAATGTAGGCTGCTTAATAATGTGAGAGAGCCTTCTTAAGTAGTCTTGCCTTTCATTGGACACACCTGCCAAACTAATTAGCACAGGTGTCTGCAATTGCTTACAGTGATATAAAGAGCCCTGACACACATCACCATCAATGAGTTTAACTGACAAACAAACAAATTCTTCCCTTATCACTCCTAAACACTTTTTGCATAATAATTTGGAACGCGGTGTACATGTGCTTTTCCACAAAACACCAGTGGTTCACGTAGTGAATCTTACAGTTCTAACTTGCCAACCGTGGTCTGTATGGAATTGTTCAATAAAGGGCCCAAAATTAAGATAACATAGATGGGAGAGGTCTCTATGAATAGGAATTCCTAAGTATTTGATAACCTGTGAGGGCCAGGCAAAGGGAAAGTTGGACTGGATGGAATCCTATATGAATTTGGGGAGGGAGACATCGAGGGCCTCAGACTTCGCTGCATTGATTTTAAAATTTTACCATGTAACAAAGTGATCTATTTCAGCCATAACAGCAGGGATGGATATATGTGATTGAGTGATATATACTAGGACATCATCAGCAAATAGAGAGCACTTGTACTCGGTGCCTCCCACCTCAATCCACCTAATATTGGGGTTATGGCGAATTGATGAGAGCAGGTGCTCCGTCACTAGGATGTATAAGAGAGGGGACAGAGGACATCCCTGCCTTGTCCCATTGGTGATTGTGAAAGGTGATGAAAATGTTCTGACGCACCCCCTGGGCCTTGGGACACCCGGAGCCGGACCCTTTTTGGTGGATGCTGGTGGTTGTAGTCTTCGTGGCGGCGATCCGGTTCCGTGGCTCAGGGCGGTCAAACCAGTGGCGGAACTATTTATGTGGTTTTGATGTTTAAATGTCCGACTACGCCACCCGTGGATTGCGGTCAGAGTGAACCGCCGCTACAGGGCAGACCGCTAAGGCTGGTGTTGTGGGTGCAGCAGAGCGTAGCATAACTCCCCACGGGAGGAGTATAGCCTCAGGGCAGTGTATGCGGAGGATGGGGGTGATGGTGCAGGGCAGCAGCAGTAACGACACGGAGTCAGTGATGCAGTTCAGGGCCTTTACTCACAGTTCTTATTATCCAGACCACGTCTGCAGGTAACGGCTGCCCACGTCGTACTGTGCTCACCAGGTGAGGGGCTCAGACAACTCCCAAATAACTTTGGAGCGCTTCACAGGACCCCCTTTGTGTGTCCTTTGTCTGGCCTTTCTTACCAACACTTCTGTCCGGCTGCCTCGGGCCTCCTCTTGGTAAACTTGGCGCCAGTTTCCCTGACCCTATGTGGTGCCTTCCTAGCGGGTGGAGCAAGGGGCTGCGCCACATAAAATGTCAGAGCCTCCGGTTTCTAGCTGAGGGTCGTTTCCTGCCTCCACTAGTTCGGGGACCGGTCTCCCCCTTTGGCCTGACCCCTCCACGCAGGTGGATTCGGGCGTGCGGTGGCGACTCGCCCGTCCGCACCCCTGGGATCCCTTCATTCCTCGTTCCTGGAGCCTTCTCCGCTCCTCTTCCTTCCTTCTCCCTCTTGCAGGCCTGGGCCTCTGTTACTAGGCCCGCCTCCGGAGCAGAGCTCATGCAGAGCCCCTGCTCCCTGCCACTTCTGCTCAGACTTCTCTGCACTGAACTAAGATGGTGCCCACCTTTTATACTCCCTTCTCAATGCACCCAGGAACTGCTTCCTCCCTGCTCCTGCACTGCAGGGTTCCCCTTCCTCAGTGTTCCCTCCCCCCACTCCAGCCAGGGACAGGGACTGTCGTGCCCATCTCAGGGGCATATTGGTCGCCCTGCCCCACGGCAATGTGGTGTAATGCATGCAGGTGTCGGGTCCTGATCCACACTCCATCCTTATCTGAGAGTGAGATATCACACCTCTGGGTGAGGTGCAATACGTCTGTAGCAACCGAGCCCTCGGTGCTACAGTTCCATTTATCTTCAGCCTAGGTGACGTATTGTGATACAGGGCCATGATTTTGGCTATAAAAGGGTCCCCTAGACCCCTACCCCAAGCTTTTTAAGAGAATCATATATGGCGTGCCAGGAGACTCTATGGAATGCTTTCTCAGCATCCAACGAGAGTATCTACTTACAAATTTTTAACTGCATCTAGCCCAGGAAATACTTTGTGCCTAGTAGCAGTGTCTGCTAGTCAGCGGATTATCCCGCCTGTTAAGCAAGCTACACCACCTGTAGTTTGGACACTTAATTTTTTCAAAGGAAATGCTTCGGGACCACGGGATACTTAGTGAAGAGCATCAGGAGGCACCCCAAGGCATAGGGGCTGGGACTGGCACTAGGATGCCTTGCGGTGGACAGCCGAGCTCGATCCTTATAAAAGCTTTTTAATTGCAGCAGCTTTAGTGGACGCTACTGGAGCTGGAATTACGCGGCTGCTGGCATGAGACTTGCCCTCCAATAGATCCTTGTAAATGGATTTAAAGTGTATTCATTCAAATTAGAGGGACAATTTAAATTAAAAAGCTTAGAGCTGCCTCCACCACAGGGGGGCTCTCTCGACCCACCAGCGGACAGGCACCAGTATTGGGAGAGGGGGGCTGGCCGTCAGGGTTCACCGTGGCTCTGGCACAAACCCGGCGACACGGAGGTGGCACGGGCAGGAGCGGACTGGCCGTCTCGGCTTCTCACTTTTTGGATTTTAGAAGGGCATGACATGCCTATATCTGTGTCTCCCCCTCCTTTTACTCCTCCACCTCTTTTCTTTTCGCATGACTATATGTACTTGTCACTTTTCCATGTGTTAGTTGTGTCTTCTGAGCAGTTTGTCAGCTTTTGGACACCTTTGAAGGTGTTTTCTATGTGTTTCTATGTGTTTTTGTTTGCCTGCCATTGGTTTTAATGGTGTTCGAAGGTGTTCGACGAACAGTTCGACGAACAGTTCGGCGAACACACGGGTGTTCGACGAACCGAACCGAACTCGAACACTACGGGGGTGGCTCAACACTACTTTTAACAAGTCCCAGAGAGAATCAATTTGATCTTGCCAAATTATCTCCATGTTGATATATGGCTGTATGAGGGCTTGTTTTTGGGGGACAAGTTGTACTTTTGAACTACACCACTGATTTTACCATATTGTGTACAGAAAAACGGGAAAAAAATTCCAAAGTGCGGTGAAATTGCAAAAAAAGTGCAACTGAACAATTTTTTTTTTCTTTTTTACCATGTTTACTAAATATTAAAACTGACTTGCCGTTATGATTTTCCAGGTCATTACGAGCTCACAGATACCAAACATGTATAGGTTATTTTTTATTTAAGTAATGAACAAAAAAACGCCATTTTCCGAGACCAGTAGCTTCTTCATTTTTCGGGATCTGGGGCTGGGTGAGGGCTTATTTTTTTGCTTTCCAAGCTAACTTTTTTTATACCATTTTGAGCTACATATGAAGTTTTGATCGCCTGTTATTGCATTTTCTTGCAATGTTGCAGTTGCCAAAAAGAACATAATTCTGAGTTTTTGATTTTTTTTCTCATTACGCCATTAATTATTTTGATATTTTGATAGATCGGGCATTTCTGAACCCAGTGATACAAATATGTGTATTTCTTTGTTTATTGCTTTATTTTGAAAGGTGCAAAAGGGCCACGGGGCGGCGCTCATAGCAGATCTGCAATGACAAACACAGGGTTCTCCTGCAGACCCCAGGTTGTCATGCCAACCCTTTGTCGCCCCACGATCATGTGACAGGGGCGCCGATGGGAGTGGTTTGTGACATGCTTCCGGCACGTATATGTTAAATGCGGCTGTCAGAGATTGCCAGCAGCAATTAACAGCCGCATGTGGATCGCCATTCCACCCGCAGCTGTTAAGGGGAAAAGTCAGCTGATCAGAACAGCTGTCATGTGCCTGAAAAAATGCGGGCTCAGCACCGGAGCCCGCATCAAAGGGATGGAGGCGGTTTATGACGTATAGGTACATCATACGTTGTAAAGGGGTTTTTAAAATTGAATTAAAGCTGAAACTTTATAGTTACTTTTAGTGTTGAGGGAGCACTAAAATGCTCGGGTGCTCGAAGCTCGGGCCGAGCTCGCCGTGATTCTCAGGTGCTCGACCCGAGCAACGAGCCCAATGTTAGTCTATGGGAGACTCGAGCATTTTTGCGGTGGCACCCCCGGCAGTCTTTTAAAAGCCTAACAAGTGCCCAAAACGATAGTGACAGTGCTCAAATGACATGGGGACAGCATGGGGATCGCCCCAGGAAGCATTTCTGACCCCCAGGTCACTGCTGTCAACAATGTGGTCAGAGGTATTAGGCCACTTTTACAGGCTCACAATAAAACGTTCAAAAACGAAAGTGAAACTTTTTTCCTGTGAAATAGTTAAGGAAAATCCTTTCCAGGGTAAAGACTTGTGTATAAGTTAAAATAAATGACCAAAAACAAAAATACTCCTCCACACCTTCGGCTATGTTCACAAGGAGCATTTTTTATGCGTTTTTGCACTTTTGTATTGCTTTCAACTATGACAAATGCATTCACCGTGAAATGTCATTTTAACATTTTACAACCTTATCTGGCCATGTGCTGTGTGACACAAGCATAAAGTGCTGATAAGACAAGGGAACAGCATGGGGAAGACCCCTGGAAGCATCTCTGACTCCCAGGTCACTGTCTAAAAGTGTGCCCTTCATAAGTGATCCTTACCGCATCAGAAGATGCAGACTTGCAACTATCCCCATGCAAGTCCTTGTCCCAGGGCAGTGTTCAATTGTACCTCTCCCATTCCTTGCAATGCAAGCGCAAGTATGCAGCCTGCCACCCACCCACCCCCAGGCTGCAATACCATACTGCTTGCTTGCACTTGAAATTGGGCCTTTTAGGCATGTGGAGGCGGAATCTGGCCACCACGCCATGGCTGTGTCGGCGGCCTGGTATCCATACTCAGTCCCCAGCCGCCTGGTGGACGGGTGTCCCCGCTTGCTCCCCAGCCTCCAGGGGGTGGCCGGGTGTCCATACTCAGTCCCCAGCCACCCCTATTTGTCCCGGTAACCTTTCCCACACTTTTCTTAGCCTGGCCTGTTTTAGGGCAGCATTGGCTGAGCCCACCGGACTATCAGACCCCTCCGGTGGGCCCTGGCTTCTCCATCAGGGGAGTTGAGAGTGCCAAGGTGAGGAGCATGATGAGGATGATAGAAGTTAGCATCTGCTGTGTTTTGTTGTAATGCAAGCGCATGTATGTAGTAGCGGCTAGGCCTGAGGTGGTCAGCGTTTTCGCGCATATCCTCCTCCGAGGATTGCTGAATGTTTTCCTGCTACTATCCAAGTTCTATGACTCCCGTTAAAACAAAGCTTCAGGTGATAAATGATGGATGAGGTAGTGGCAAAGGAGAAAGAGCAGGAGGAACAGGGACCATTCACATCAATATCAGGCCAGTCAACCAGATATGTCTTGTAGGATATGTTTCTGTAACAAAAGGAGCGGTTCGGCTACACAGTTATAGGGCATTCAGTGAGTGCAATGCCTACCAAAAATTTCGAGCCACTCCAATGCCCCTTGGAAATGACATGGAGGTCAGAGGGCGTTAACTAAACCTTTTTTTCCATTTATAGCAACTGGGTCTCCCGTGCACTGTTGGCCTAAGCAGTGAATGGAAGGCTTTCCAAAAATTATGAGGAACTGCAATGCCCCTTACAAGAGCCATGTGTGGCACCCCAGGGGTCTGGTCACCACAGTAATAGAGATATTACGTCGGAGAGCAAGTGGGAGGTTTCCTGGTCAGGATCCCTTAAACATGCAACATCCTCCTGCCCCAATCCTGGGAGGGGAGAATTCTGCCCTTATAAACTGGATCTGGGGCGGGGTTGAGTGAGTCAGAGAACAGTCAGAGTCAGAGTGAGAGCAAGGGAAAGTAACAGCAAGGAGCTCTGTAGGAGCTAGGAGCTAAAGACCAGGGGCTGGAAGCTGAGCAGAGCTCGCCCTGGCAGAAGGCAATAGGAACCGGACACAGGATTCCGAAGCTGTGAGGACTTATATATCCAGCAGCAGAAACCAGCCGGCAGGGGATTTCAGGTCCTCTGGCCATAGAAGCCCGGAGGCTCAGTCACAAGCAAGGGACCAGCACCGCCGTCGTGGAGCAGAGGCTAATAGAAGGCCCCAAGTCACCAGCCATACGGGTGAGCACTACAACGGTACACTCAGGGACGTGGGCTACTTCTACCCGCTTACAGCAAGGTAGCCAGGAAGAGTGCAGACAGACAGGGAGGCCTACAACTCCACCTGGCCAGGGGAACTCCTGCTTGCTCACAGACTGACCAGGCCTCTTATGCTAGCCAGTACTCCCGGGAGGGTCTACCTTATAATCATCAGTAAAGACCCTGAACTGCACTGCAAAGACTCTGAGTCATTCCTGCTGCGCTCGTGCACCATCACCCCCATCATCCACACTCACTGCCCTGAGGCTATACTCCTACCAAGGGGAGTTATCCCATTCTATGCTGCGCACACAACACCAGCCTCAGCATCTGCCTCGCAGCGGTGGTACTCCCTGACCGCAATCCACGGGTGGCGCAGTCGGACAATTAACCTCAAAACCTAAGAAAGACTGCCACTGGTTTGACCAGCCTGAGCCACGGGACCGGGTCACCGCCACGGAGACTACAGACCCCAGAGACCCGGCACCGGGTATCCCACACATGTGTACACACGGCCCAGGGGGCGCGTCACATGCAGTACAGCATGTTACAAGCATAAGTCCCTTTATTGGGGAGTGGGTATCCCATGGTATTTGCTTTTGCTTTCCAAGCAAAAGCTGCCAAAAATTAGGACGGAGCAATGCCCCTTACAAGAGCCATGCAGTACAGCATATGTTTGCCCCTTACAAGAGCCATGCAGTACAGCATATTACAAACATAAGTCCCATTATTGGGGAGTTGGTGTCCCATAGTATTTGCTTAAGACTTTGAAGCAAAAGCTGCCAAAAATAAGGACGGAGGAACTTGCAATGCTGGCACCCTGGTGGTATAGTGGTGGTGGAAGCTGAGGATAAGGAGAAGAAGATTAAACAGCCGAAACGAGGAAGCGTATACCCATGTGTGGGTGTGAAGCGGTGCATGTGAATACACCTCCCGAAATAACACAGTGGATTTGACTTTATGTTACTCTGCTGTCATTTGGTGGTGATGAGAAGTCTGGCCCAATCCAGCCCTTGTTCATTTTGATAAAGGTCAGCTTGTCAGCATTGTCAGTTGACAGGCGAGTGCACTTATCAGTTATAATTCCCCCAGCGGCACTAAAAACACGCTCCGATAACACGCTAGCGGCAGGGCAGGCCAGGACCTCCAAGGTGTACAGAGCGAGTTCATTCCAAGTGTCCAGCTTGGATACCCAATAATTAAAAGGCACAGAGGAATCACGGAGGACGCTGGTACGATCGGCAAGGTACTCCCTCACCATCTTTTGAAACTTTCCACTCCTTGTGAGAGTACCCCGCGCCTCAGGGCCTGTAAGCTGGGCGGGTGTCAGAAAACTGTCCCAGAACGTTGACAGTGTTCCCCTGCCTCTGCTGGATTGGAGTTGCATCTCTCTCGCCTGTACGCCTTGGTTGGGCAACGAACTGTGACCTCTGCCGCTAGCGTGTTCAGATGGGAATTTTTTTAAGAGTTCTGCAGCAAGGGCCTTCTGGTATTGCCCCATTTTTGTAGACCTCTCCACCTCAGGAATAAGAGAGTGAAAGTTCTCCTTGTAGCGGTGGTCTACAAGTGTCACCAACCAGTAATGACTGTCACCCAACATTTTGACAACGCGAGGGTCACGGTTAAGGCAGCGTAACATAAAGTCAGCCATGCGTGCCAGACTGGTAACGGGCAAGATTTCCGTGTCCTCACCAAGATGACGACTGACCATGCTCTCCTCCTCCTCCTCCTCTTCCTCATCCCCCCTGTCCTCAGGCCACTCACGCTGAACTGACGGTATGACACTTGTACAGGTACTACCGTCTACAACGCATGATAGCAGCTCCTGTTCTTCCTCCTCCTCCTCTCCCTCATTGTCTCCCAATACTAGTTGGGATGAGATGAGGCTGGGCTGTGTGTAATCGCCTGCTACGGCTTCTTGATCCATCTCATCATACTCTGGCTGCAATGCCTCCTCTTTAATTCTCTGCAGAGAGCGTTGCAAAAGACAGACAAGTGGGATACTGACACTAATCATGGCGTCATCGCCACTCACCATCTTGGTGGCCTCCTCAAAGTTTGTCAGGATGGTACATATGTCAGACATCCAGGTCCACTCCTGAGGTTTTATGTGTGGAGTCTGACCTGAATGTCAACGGCCTTGTTGCAGCTGGTACTCCACAACTGCTCTCTTCTGCTCACAAATCCTTTGCAACATGTGGAGGGTAGAGTTCCAACATGTGGGGACATCACACACCAGTCGGTGTGCCAGAAGCTGCAAACGCTGCTGCAACACAGCAAGGGCGGCGGAAGCTGTAGCCGACTTGCGAAAATGAGCTGACAGGTGGCGTACTTTCACGAGCAGATCTGGCAACTCGGGGCACGATTTAAGAAACCGCTGAACCATGAGGTTAAGCACATGAGCCAGGCATGGTACGTGTGTGATCTCACCTCGCCTCAGAGCCGCCACCAGGTTACGGCCATTGTCACACACGACCATGCTGGGACGTAGGTTAAGCGGTCTCAGCCACAGATCTGCCTGCTCTTTCACAGCTGTCCACAACTCACAAGCAGTGTGAATTTTATCACCTAAGCTTATGAGTTTCAGCACAGCCTGTTGCCGCTTGGCGGAGGCAGTACTGCAATGCTTCCAGCTTTTAACTGATGTGGTGATATCTGAGATGGTGGCTGAACATGAGGAGGAGGAGGAGGAGGATGCGCAGGAGCTGTACACTGTGGGGGCAACTCTGACTGACATAGGGCCCGCAATCCTCGGTGTGGGGAGGATGTGTTCCGTCCCAAGGTCCGACTGGGTCCCGGCTTCCACTATGTTTACCCAGTGTGCCGTCAGAGAGATGTACCGTCCCTGGCCGCAAGCACTTGTCCACGTGTCCGTTGTCAGGTGGACTCTCCCAGTAACTGCGTTGTTCAGGGCACGGCAGATGCTTTGGGAAACATGCTTGTGTAGTGCGGGGATGGCACTCCGGGCAAAATAGTGCTGGCTGGGGACCGAGTACCGAGGGACAGCCACCGCCATAAGATTGCGGAAGGATTCCGCCTCCTGCGAATTTCCACTTTCGTTCAAAGGTCTGGGATATGGACAATTGAACGCTGCAGTGGGACGTGGACGTGGACGTTGATGCTGTTTCTTGAGAAACTGCCATAACAAGTGAAGACTGAGAGGAGGGGGCATCTTTACATGCAGTATGGACAGGGGATTGCCTTGCACACACAACAGGGGGTTCTATTGCACGCACAACAGTGGAAGAAGCAGTGGTGACACCCGCTGACACTGGTCGTGGACCCAGGGTTTCGCCCCACAAAGTCGGGTGCTTTGCTGCCTTGTGCCTGATCATGCTGGTGGTGGTCAGGCTGGTAGTTTTGTCACCCCTGCTGATGCTGGCATGGCAGGTGGCACATATGGCCTTTTTGGGGTTATCAGCAGAGTCTTTAAAAAATTCCAGAATCTGGAAGACCTACTGCTTGTACTGGCAACGTCCCTCGGCTTGGTGTTATGGGGAACGGTTGCCTGCCTTCTGTCTGCGGCCACCACACTGCTTCTTTCTGCCTGTTGGGGTACTCTGCCTCCCTCCCCCTGTGTGCTGCTGGCCTCACTCTGCATGTCCTCCTTCCACATTGGGTCAGTTACTAGATCATCCACCACCTCCTCCTCTTCCACTTGCGCACCACGATCCTCCTCCTCACTGCCTGGCAATTGTGTCTCGTCATCGTCCACCTCTTGTGACAGATTGCCAACGTCGACTTCCTGTGGCCGTGGCTGTTCAAATATTTGGGCATCGCAACATGGGATCTCCTCTTCCACCACTTCAAGCGTATCAGGCGAGGGGCCCAAATATGGAAATGGACCAGTGAACAGCTCTTCAGAGTGTCCAAGTGTGGGATCACTTGCTGTCTGACGACACTCGGCATGGTGGGAGGAAGGAGCATCAGGGTGAGAAGGAGTATGCGGTCGAGACTCACGGCTACTAAGAGTTGACCGTGTGGAAGACAGACCGAAGGTGGTGGTGCCCAGGTAACTGGAAGTATTATCTGCTATCCAATTAATAACCTGTTCACACTGATCAGTTCTCAATACTGGTGTTGTTCTGTGCTTCCCTAGTAATTCGGTCAAGAAGTGGGAGCGAGAAGATGTAGCTGTTGGTTGTGGCACATTTTCACCTTGGCCACGGCCCCGTCCTCTGCATGAACCATCACCAGAACGTCCACTTCCACGTCCCTTGCCACGCGCCTTGCCCATTGTAAATGAAGTAAAATAGCTTACACTTGCACTATAAATGGAAAAAGGGTAATAAAGAGTAGATTAGAACCGTGGAAGAGGAAAACCACAGTTATTGTTTACTGGGGTATATCACACTTTTTTAAATAGAGATATTTGCGGCTGAACAGTGAGCGACACACTCAAACTGCTTTTTTTTTTAGATACCAAAGGCCCAAAACTGGATAGTACAGCGATTTGACCCGTGGAACTGCGAAACCACACTGGGATGTCGGGCCTACACAAGACTATTTTCAACAGATATATTTTTGTGTCACAACAGTCAGGAGACACTACTGTTTTTCTTTACGGAAAAAACTACCAAAAGCTGAATAATAGAGATTTTTTACCGTGGGATGGCAAAACTACAGTTATTGTTTACTGGGGTATACCACACTTTTTTAAATAGAGATATTTGCGGCTGAACAGTGAGCGACACACTCAAACTGCTTTTTTTTTGGATACCAAAGGCCCAAAACTGGATACTACAGCGATTTGACCCGTGGAACTGCGAAACCACACTGGGATGTCGGGCCTACACAAGACTATTTTCAACAGATATATTTTTGTGTCACAACAGTCAGGAGACACTACTGTTTTTCTTTGCGGAAAAAACTACCAAAAGCTGAATAATAGAGATTTTTTACCGTGGGATGGCAAATCCACAGATATTGTTTACTGGGGTATACCACACTTTTTTAAATAGAGATATTTGCGGCTGAACAGTGAGCGACACACTCAAACTGCTTTTTTTTTAGATACCAAAGGCCCAAAACTGGATAGTACAGCGATTTGACCCGTGGAACTGCGAAACCACACTGGGATGTCGGGCCTACACAAGACTATTTTCAACAGATATATTTTTGTGTCACAACAGTCAGGAGACACTACTGTTTTTCTTTACAAAAAAAACTACCAAAAGTTGAATAATAGAGATTTTTTACAGTGGAATGGCAAAACCACAGTTATTGTTTACTGGGGTATACCACACTTTTTAAAATAGAGATATTTGCGGCTGAATAGTGAGCGACACACTCAAACTGCTTTTTTTATAAATACCAAAGGCCCAAAACTGGATAGTACAGCGATTTGACCCGTGGAACTGCGAAATCACACTGGGATGTCAGGCCTACACAAGACTATTTTCAACAGATATATTTTTGTGTCACAACAGCCAGGAGACACTACTGTTTTTCTTTACGGAAAAATTACCAAAAGCTGAATAATAGAGATTTTTTACCGTGGGATGGCAAAACGACAGTTATTGTTTACTGGGGTATACCACACTTTTTTAAATCGAGATATTTGCGGCTGAGCAGTGAGCGACACACTCAAACTGCTTTTTTTTTAGATACTAAAGGCCCAAAACTGGATAGTACAGCGATTTGACCCATGGAACTGCGAAACCACACTGGGATGTCGGGCCTACACAAGACTATTTTCAACAGATATATTTTTGTGTCACAACAGTCAGGAGACACTACTGTTTTTCTTTGCGGAAAAAACTACCAAAAGCTGAATAATAGAGATTTTTTACCGTGGGATGGCAAATCCACAGATATTGTTTACTGGGGTATACCACACTTTTTTAAATAGAGATATTTGCGGCTGAACAGTGAGCGACACACTCAAACTGCTTTTTTTTTAGATACCAAAGGCCCAAAACTGGATAGTACAGCGATTTGACCCGTGGAACTGCGAAACCACACTGGGATGTCGGGCCTACACAAGACTATTTTCAACAGATATATTTTTGTGTCACAACAGTCAGGAGACACTACTGTTTTTCTTTACAAAAAAAACTACCAAAAGTTGAATAATAGAGATTTTTTACCGTGGGATGGCAAAACCACAGTTATTGTTTACTGGGGTATACCACACTTTTTTAAATAGAGATATTTGCGACTGAACAGTGAGCGACACACTCAAACTGCTTTTTTTTTAGATACCAAAGGCCCAAAACTGGATAGTACAGCGATTTGACCCGTGGAACTGCAAAACCACACTGGGATGTCGGGCCTACACAAGACTATTTTCAACAGATATATTTTTGTGTCACAACAGTCAGTAGACACTACTGTTTTTCTTTACGGAAAAAACTACCAAAACCTGAATAATAGAGATTTTTTACCGTGGGATGGCAAAACCACAGTTATTGTTTACTGGGGTATACCACACTTTTTTAAATAGAGATATTTGCGGCTGAATAGTGAGCGACACACTCAAACTGCTTTTTTTTAAAATACCAAAGGCCCAAAACTGGATAGTACAGCGATTTGACCCGTGGAACTGCAAAATCACACTGGGATGTCGGGCCTACACAAGACTATTTTCAACAGATATATTTTTGTGTCACAACAGTCAGGAGACACTACTGTTTTTCTTTGCGGAAAAAACTACCAAAAGCTAAATAATAGAGATTTTTTACCGTGGGATGGCAAAACCACAGTTATTGTTTACTGGGGTATACCACACTTTTTTAAATAGAGATATTTGTGGCTGAACAGTGAGCGACACACTCAAACTGCTTTTTTTTTAGATACCAAACGCCCAAAACTGGATAGTACAGCGATTTGACCCGTGGAACTGCGAAACCACACTGGGATGTCGGGACTACACAAGACTATTTTCAACAGATATATTTTTGTGTCACAACAGCCAGGAGACACTACTGTTTTTCTTTACGGAAAAAATTACCAAAAGCTGAATAATAGAGATTTTTTACCGTGGGATGGCAAAACCACAGTTATTGTTTACTGGGGTATACCACACTTTTTTAAATCGAGATATTTGCGGCTGAGCAGTGAGCAACACACTCAAACTGCTTTTTTTTTAGATACCAAAGGCCCAAAACTGGATAGTACAGCGATTTGACCCGTGGAACTGCGAAACCACACTGGGATGTCGGGCCTACACAAGACTATTTTCAACAGATATATTTTTGTGTCACAACAGTCAGGAGACACTACTGTTTTTCTTTACGGAAAAAACTACCAAAACCTGAATAATAGAGATTTTTTACCGTGGGATGGCAAAACCACAGTTATTGTTTACTGGGGTATACCACACTTTTTTAAATAGAGATATTTGTGGCTGAACAGTGAGCGACACACTCAAACTGTTTTTTTTTTTAGATACAAATGGCCCAAAATGGATAATACAGAGGTTTGAACCGTGGAAGTGCAAAACAACACTTCTGTTTCTCTAGCCTACACCAGACTATTTTCAACAGTTATATTTGTGTCTGAAAAATCAGAGACACGCTATTTTTTTTTGGGGGGGGGACACACCAAAAGGTTAATAAGACAGGTATTTGTACAGTGTGAAGGAGGAAAAAAAAAGGAGGATATAGATGAAAAAAAAAGGATTTTTCCTGGCCCCTGACCACTGGTGCAAGTCCAGCAATTTCAGCAACAGGAGCACACAGGACTGTAATGCAGCGTTTGCTGGTATAACCACTGTGTCTCCTATACAGCCTGCCTGCCTGGTATCTGGGATGGATATTAGTCCTGAAAAGGACTGTTTGTTTGTTCTGGCAGCCTTTACAGACCCTACACTAACTATTTTGCAGTTTATATCTCTCCCTAAATCAGTAGCTCTGTCCCTACACTGTCTAATCCAGAGCGACTGTGTCCAAGATGGCGGCGCCCAATTTTAAATACTCAAGGTGACGTTGTGCGGCCAGCCAATCACTGTAATGCCCACAACCAACATGGCTGCAGCATTACAGTGACTGGCTGGCAATCCCTGCATGTTCATTGGCTCTGTAAAGAGCGCCAAACATGCAGGGCGGAGACCCGAGCTCCCGCCCGAGTAACCCGGAAATGCTCGGTGCTCGCCGAACATCCCGAGTAGCGTTATGCTTGGGCGATTACCGAGCAATGTCGAGCATGTTCGCTCAACACTAGTTACTTTATGAGATTAACTGACTGTAATATTTTTTTGTGCTTATTCCAATATGTTACTTATCTAGTATTCTGTGATGATATGCTGAACAGTCCAAACCAAAATATGACTGACTGACAAATGTCAAAATAAGAATAAGGAATTAGATACATTTGAAATGAATGACAAGTATCTTTATGTTGAGTTATAGAACTGTTTTGGAGTTACTTTATCTTTATAGTTCTGGATATTTTAAGTCACTCAGCTCCTATACTTCGATTTATGTTATTTTTTGACATATCTCAGTGACATGTCATTCTGTACATATGATCCGCTTCTTTATGCTTTTGTATAATACCATGCACACCATAGATCCTAGAGTCAGTACATTTTCCATGACAGGGTCTTTGCTCTTGTGTTGATGAAGTGCATCCATCTACAATAAGCTTTCACCACATCTTAGGTCGTCTGTCACAATGACGGTTTTGCCTAACAACTCTTTGGAGTTGCACTGTTTTGGGGTCAATATGAATGCAACCCTCTCTACTTAAGAGAAAAGAAAACACTAAGCAGTGTCTTTTTGTAACATATTGTATTGTAAAGAATTGACCTATTGTGCGAGCTACATCTGAGGTTGAGACTTTATGTGAAAGAAAGACTTTTTTATTTTTGAGATGTTGAATCAGAAATGAGAGGTCAGAAACCCCAATTGTTGACCAGTTATTCAGCAAGCACTTTTTTAAAAATTATTATGGTTGCATTAACCTATAGAGGATGGACCCACCATCTCCATCCTTAGCACAAAAATAACCCCTATCCCCGATTAAATTAGTTTGTTTCATTCAGTATCTGCAGTGTACTTCAGGTTTGACTAATCCTATTTCTAGATAGGTGATAGATTATATTAGGGCCTATTAAAGTTGGGCAAATTTATTTGGGTGGAATTAACTCATTCACGACCTTTGACATTCCCATACATCATGGTCGAATAGGGGTTTCCGACTTTTGACGTATGGGTACGTTATGCTGGCTCATTGAAATGCATGTCAGCAATCAGACTAATAAAGTTAAACTCCCATAGAGGGCCTGATAAAAAAAAAGTTGTTTTTTTTTAAATATTTAAAAAAAAAAAAAATCACAAAATAAATAAAAAAAAGAAAAATAATAATATATCAATAAATAGGTATATTTATGTAAAAACAAAAACAAACAAAAAAGTACACTTATTTGGTATTACTGCATCCGGAACAACACGACCTATCCAACTGACTCACTAGCTAACCCCTTCAATGAACATTGTAAAAAAATAAAACATGAAAAACTTTGCTAAAAACGATATTTTTTCATCATATCACAGAACAAAAAGTGGAAGAAAATGCAAACAAAATGTTGAATGGAAATAAAAATGGTATTACTGAAAACATCATCTTGTCCCACAAAGAATAAGCTGCCATACAGCTCCATAAGCGGAGAAATAAAAAAGCTATAGCTCTCAGAATAAAGTGATGCAGAAATAATTATTTTTTTATGAAATAGTTTTTATTGTGTAAAAGAGGCAAAACATAAAAAAATTAGATAACCATGGTATCTCTGTAATCGTACCGACCCAAAGGATAAAGCTGCCTTATCAATTTTACCATACGGTGAACGACATAAAAAACTCCATCATATTCCTTAATTGCTGTTTTTTGCTCAATCTGCTTCCCAAAAATCGGAATAGAAAGCGATAAAAAAGTTACTTGCCCAAAAACAGTACCAATAAAAACATCAACTCATACTGCAAAAATAAAAACTTTACTTAAGCATGTGGGCACAAATACAAAAAAATTATAGCTTTCAAAATATGCCAATGCGCAAGAAAAGTGATTATTAGTGTGTGATAGTAGCCACACGTAAAAAAACTATATAATGCTGGAAGCGCTGTAATCGCACCGACCCGAAGAAAAAATCCATCTAATCGTTTATACCACATGAGAAACAGCATAAAAAATAAATAAAAGAAAATCTTGATTCTGTTAATTTGTTTATTCTGACTCCAAAAATCAGAATAAGTCTCGGCTCACATTTATCTTGCACTCTACGCTGAGCACTTACATCGGGATTTCCGTGTAAGGGCTCATACTCATTTGCGAGAAAAATGTACGAGTGCAATCTGCTAAAAAATTCTCAGCTGAAATCAGACTGAGAAAAAAATCGCAGCATGCTGCGTTTTGCCGCGTATATCGGACGAGTCTCACCAATGCAAGTCAATGGGTGCGAGAAAAAAAACGGTATATGGACCATCCGTATGCCATCCGATTTTTACGGATACATTACCATTCTGTAGCATAGAACTCTGTAAATGGTCCTGTAAATGATTGCAGAATAATAGTTGCAGAACAAAAAAAACGCATTGCATACGGATGTCATACGGATGCTAGGTGTGAAAAAACGCAATGTCCTCTCATGAAAATCACATGACATTTGCATGGCACTCATCCGATTTTTCGGTCCAGACAATTTTTTTCACACATATGGGTATGAACCCTAAATCTCTGAAATATGTGATTCCAGCAGAACGCATGGTCTACCATGAGTAAGGTTCCACGCCAAAATGCGTTGATTTAGTGTGCTACATGAGGATGCCGTGATCATTTATGATTTTAACATGTACTAATAAATGTGAAGTTTTATACTTACCCTGCTTCATCGCTGGAGGATCCTTTTCGTTATCATTAAGCAGTACTGTACAGTCACATATTGGGTATTGTCATGTTCAGCAAGAATTATGTGACAAATAGTGATGAGTGAGTATGTTTTGTTAACCCTTTCGCCGAGTATGCTCGGGCGAGCATTGAGTAGTTACAGCTGCTCGGTGTTATGTTTGAATCACTCCCATGTGCATGATTTGCGACTGTTTGACAGCTTTAGTACATGTGAGGAATGTCTATTTCTTACACAAAATTTGTCATCACTAGTGACAAATTTTGGTGCCATATTTACACATTTCTCCTTGTGAAAATGTAAAATCTGGGGCTAAAGCAAAATTTTTGTGATCATTTTTTTTTCTTCACTGCCCAATGATATAAAATCCTGTGACACACCTGTCTTGTGACTATAATCTCTCTTTTGGCATGTCATGGGCTCTTCAAATGTAACATGGCATCCACAATCTTTTCCAGCCAAAAATGCGCTCCAGGATTCAATTGCCTCTCCTACCCTTCCGAGCCTTGTCGTGTGCCCAAACAGTAGATTTCCACCACATATGGGGTATCAGCGTACTCAGAAGAAATCACATAACAGATTTTAGGCTTCATTTTCTCCTGTTATGCTTGCAGAAATTAAAAACTTGGGGCTAAAGCAACATTTTTGTGGGAAAAATGTATTTTTTCATTTTCTCAGCTCAACATTATAAATTTCTATGAAGCAACAAGCATCAAGGTCCTCACCACACCTCTAAATACATTCCTTGAGGGGTGTAGTTTCCAAAATGGGTTTGCTTGTGGGGGCTTTCCACCGTTTAGGCACATTAGGGGCCCTGCAAATGGGGCACGGCATTCGCTATCGATTCCAAAAAAATTTGCGTTCCAGAATTCAATCGGTATTCCTTCCCTTCCAAGCCCTGTTGTCTGCCTAACCAGTAGTTTTCCACCACATATGAGGTATCAGCGTACTCAAGAGAATTGCAAAACAAATTCTATGGTCAATTTTCTCCTGAGTCAACATTTTTGCAGGAAAAAATTATTCTTTTATTTTCACTGCTCAATGTAAAAAAATTCTGTGAAGAACCTGTGGGTTCAAGGTGATCACCAATCTTCTAGATAAGTTCTTTGAGGGGTTTAGCTTCCAAAATGCAGTCACCTGTGGGTGGGTTTCTACTGTTTAGACACATCAGGGGCTCTGCAAATGCTACATGTTGCCCACTATCTACTCCAACCATTTTACGTTCGAAAAATTAAATAGTGCTCCTTTCCTTTCAAGTCCTACTGTGTACCCAAACAGTAGTTTTCCACTATATCTCTTGTATTGGTGTACTCAGGAGAAACTGCAAAACAAATTGTGTGGTCTATTCTCTCCTGTTGGCCTTTTGAAAATGCAAAATTTGGGGACTAAAGCAATATTTTTGCTTGAAAAATTAAAATTTTGTAAAGTGTAAGGTGATGGTGACTTAAAGATATTACAATGTGCATGAAATAGCCCTGTGACTCCCCGGCACGCTGCACATTAGAACACTGCAGAGAACAATGGGGCCCGGAGAAAAAGAAGCTCTCCTGATGCTCTGTGCATGTGCGGGAAGTGAGTGAGATGAGGACATGTCACAGGGCCCTGAGACGTGCAGGGGAAGGAGGGAACATGCTAAATAAACAGATAGGTGGTGATTTCTGGGCTTATCAATCAGATAGGTGGGGATTTCTTGGTGTCCGGGGAACGCCAAGCATGTGAAAACTGATTTTATAAAACTTAATTTCTCTGCAAGCAGACCTCTACTATGGGCCATACAGATATGCATAGATTTTCTTTTCTATAACCTGTATGCCCATATTAGCGGTCTCAAATCTCCCAGGGGGTGATAGATTCCCTTTAATGGTTGGCGAAATGTTCTTTTCCTGAAATTCTGTGCCCTTTTTTTCTCTACACATACCTTTGAACATTGTGGTCTATTTTAATATCATTGGTACACAGGAATAGAGATGAGCGTTGTTCTACTCGAACTGTTCGCCAATCTCAAATTCGAGCTGTTTTGGGCGGTGTTCGAGCCGTTCGGCGAACACGAACAATTTGAGAAAAATTCGGCTGTTTGAGGTTATGTTCGATAACTGTTCGTGCACCAAAATTGTAACTGGATTTTTTCTCAGTAATGATGAAAATTAATGTTAATACGCAGTTTGAGTGTACAGCGGGGTGGGGGGAGGGGCAGGGGATGGATCTCTGCAGGAACAATGAAGATCTCCATTTTTTTTTTCTCTTTCCCGCATTTACAGTGGGGAGGTGCAATCTGTCAGCCTATCAGCAGCGCACACACGGAGCGAAGTGCTTTTTTTCACACAAGCAAGGGCATTTGTCATTGGCAGTGTATGTCACATGTCCTTGCCCTATAAGACCAAGCCATTTTCCCTGTCGCCACCATTTTCTCACTGCTGCAGCTGCGTGTTAGACGGCACCGCTGTTGCTGTGTGCGCTATACCTTGTTAATTTCAAGCCAATTTTCGCACAAATCTACAGATAGCTTGGGAGTAGGGAATAGTTGTGATTGCAGTCCTTTTAAGGACTAGGTTACAGCATTTCCTTCGACTTTTATCAGGCAGGTCTGTGCTCTTAAATAGATAGATTGTGGGAGTAAAGACTAATTGTAATTGGAGTCCTTTTCAGGACTAGGTTACATCAGTTCCTATCAGTTTTTGCCAGGCAGGTCTGTGCCAGTGCTGTGCAAGTTTTTTTCACAGCATTTGGCTGAATCTAGCAAAGCTAATCCTTTTTGGCCTATTGCAGAGTGTGTTAGTCAGTGGAGTAGCCTATCTGTGTTGCAAGATATACCACCTGTGTATAGAATACCAATTTTTTTACTGCACCTAGTGAAGTAAAATCTTTTGGGCATAGCATCATTCTATTAGTCCATCTATACTGACCTCCATCAGGTTGCAAATTGAATATAATTTTTTTCTGCATCTAGCTCTGAAAAAATATTGGGCTTCTAGCTGTGTGTGGGACTTGTTGTATTAGTCCATCTATACTGACCTCCATCAGGTTGCAAACTGCATATATTTTTTTCTTCATCTACCTCTGAAAAAATATTGGGCTTCTAGCTGTGTGTGGGACTTGTTGTATTAGTCCATCTATACTGACCTCCATCAGGTTGCAAACTGAATATATTTTTTTCTGCATCTACCTCTGAAAAAATATTGGGCTTCTAGCTGTGTGTGGGACTTGTTGTATTAGTCCATCTATACAGACCTCCATCAGGTTGCAAACTGAATATATTTTTTTCTGCATCTACCTCTGAAAAAATATTGGGCTTCTAGCTGTGTGTGGGACTTGTTGTATTAGTCCATCTATACTGACCTCCATCAGGTTGCAAACTGAATATATTTTTTTCTGCATCTACCTCTGAAAAAATATTGGGCTTCTAGCTGTGTGTGGGACTTGTTCTATTAATCCATCTATACAGACCCCCATCAGGTTGCAAACTGAATATATTTTTTTCTGCATCTACCTCTGAAAAAATATTGGGCTTCTAGCTGTGTGTGGGACTTGTTGTATTAGTCCATCTATACTGACCTCCATCAGGTTGCAAACTGAATATATTTTTTTCTTCATCTACCTCTGAAAAAATATTGGGCTTCTAGCTGTGTGTGGGACTTGTTCTATTAATCCATCTATACAGACCTCCATCAGGTTGCAAACTGAATATATTTTTTTCTGCATCTACCTCTGAAAAAATATTGGGCTTCTAGCTGTGTGTGGTACTTGTTGTATTAGTCCATCTATACTGACCTCCATCAGGTTGCAAACTGAATATATTTTTTTCTGCATCTACCTCTGAAAAAATATTGGGCTTCTAGCTGTGTGTGGGACTTGTTCTATTAATCCATCTATACAGACCTCCATCAGGTTGCAAACTGAATATATTTTTTTCTGCATCTACCTCTGAAAAAATATTTGGCCTTCTAGCAGTGTGTGGGACTATCTCTATTAGTCCATCTATACTGACCTCCATCAGGTTGCAAATTAAAAATAATTTTTATCTGCATCTAGCTCTGAAAAAATTTTTGGCCTTCTAGCAGTGTGTGGGACTTTCTCTATTAGTCCATCTATACTGACCTCCATCAGGTTGCAAATTAAAAATAATTTTTATCAGCATCTAGCTCTGAAAAAATATTTGGCCTTCTAGCAGTGTGTGGGACTTTCTCTATTAGTCCATCTATACTGACCTCCATCAGGTTGCAAATTGAATATAATTTTTTTCTGCATCTAACCCAGCCAATAGTTTTGGCCTAATACCACAGTTTGGCCACTCAGCTCTGCTCGGTTCCCATCCATTGTTTTTTTGTGCAAACAACTCCAGAGTTGTTAATTAGTTAACCACCAAAATGAGTGGAAAAAGGCCTGCTGATGGTGGAAAGGGGAATAGGCGTGTTGGGAAGGGGAAAAAAGGTTGTGTCCGTGGGGTAGGTGTTAAAGCAACAGTAACATCTGCAGAAGAAAGACCATCTTCCAGCCAAACTAAAATGTCTACTTCTTTTATCGGACAATGTGATAAGATCCCTTTCTTACGGCCACGCCAATCGCTACAAATTCCAGATGAGGCACAAAAACAGCAGGTGCTTCAACGGATATCAAGTGCTCCTTTAAGTGGGCTCTCCTCCACATCAACTTCAACATCACAAATACTCCAGTCCTCAAAGGTGTCACCCCAATCGCACTTGCTTCCTCACAGCTCCCAAATCTCCAGCTGCCCGTCTGAGTATGAGGTAGAACAGTTGGTTGAGTCTGCAGAGCTGTTTACTCATACTATAGCCTGGGAATCAGAGGTCGACTCCAGCGCTTCTGTGAATCCAGACGAGGAAATGATCTGCACTGATGCCCAGAATCTTTATGAGTCGGATCTAGGACCAGACGCAGAAGGTTCTGACCATAATGTAGACCCTCATTCCCAAACTGTAACTCCTGTTGGTGGAGACAATGAGGAAGACGATGATAAGACTCAAATACCTGATTGGAGCGACAACTTTAGTTTTTTGTCAGGGCAGGAACAGGTTGGCTCTGAGGATGACGGGTGTGATAACGCACAGGGTGATGATGATGAGGTTGGAGATCCCACTTACTGTCAACCCACAGTCAGCCAAGAGATGAGGTCAGCAGAGGAGGTGGAGGAAGATGCTAGTGACGACGAGGTCAGGTTGCGCCTTCCTGGACAGAGACGTAGTACTGGAAGCACGTCAACAACTGCATCCTCAAACACAACTCTGCCTCTCACCACAAGTCGTGGTGGCTCTTCAGGTCGCATGGGTGCTAAGCCTTGCATAGCCTGGGCATTTTTTCAGATCGATAAAGATGACCCAACTCGTGTTATCTGTAACATTTGTCAGCAAAAGCTAAGTAGAGGCCAAAAAATACATAGTTTGAGTACTTCATGCATGAACCGGCACATGGACATGAAGCATAAGTTGCAGTGGGAAGCTCAGTGTGCTACAATGCGGCCTAGCCGGCCGGGCCAACCGCTGTCTGCCATATGTTGTGCATCCACGGCCTCTTCATCCTCTGTGACTGGGGGGACAGCAGTCACATCTGTTTTGGGGCGCAGACCTGCCACCTCTTTACCCGCAACAGCCAGCGTGATTGGCAGGTCATCATTTTCTTTGGAGGTGGTAACACCAGCTGGTGTTGAGCGCTGTCCGACATCGATAGCACCACCTTTGGATCAAGGCAACCTAACATGTCCGCCTGCATCTTCCTCACAGACCGGCAGTTTGCCGGGGACACCCTTATCAACCCCGTCTAAGCACAATAGCCAGCCCTCGGTCCCTCAGATGTGGACAAGTAAAAGACCATTTCCTCTAGCCATGAGAAAGCTAAGAGGTTGAATTTCACCATCTGCAAGTTCTTGGCTACAGAAATGCTGCCTTTCCGCCTGGTGGACACAGAGGATTTTCGAGACCTTATGTCCGTCGCAGTGCCCCAGTACCAGATGCCCAGTCGGCACTACTTCTCAAAGAAAGGTGTGCCTGCGCTCCACCAGCATGTCGCACACAACATCACCGCTTCTTTGAGAAACTCTGTGTGTGACAGGGTGCATTTCACCACAGACACTTGGACGAGTAGGCATGGACAGGGGCGTTACATGTCGCTGACTGGGCACTGGGTAACTATGGTGACAGCAGGACAAGGGGCTGCTGTCCAAGTCTTGCCGTCCCCACGAGTTGTGCGTCAATCCTCTTTATGTCAAAGTTCCTCCACTGCTTCTGCCTCCTCAACCTCCTCTCGGTCTTCCACCTGCACCCAAAGCCTGTCTGGTCATGCCACAAGCTTTTTAACTGCGCAGAAGGGATCCTGCACACCTCCTTACTATGCTGGCAGTAGGGCTCAACGTCATCAGGCGGTTTTTACATTGAAATGTCTGGGAAATGTGAGTCACACAGCTGAGGAGTTGTGGTCAGCTCTGGAGAACCAATTTCATGAATGGTTGTCTCCACTGGACCTGAAACCAGGGAAGGCCGTGTGCGACAATGCTGCAAACCTGGGTGCGGCCCTTCGCCGGGGCAATGTCACACACGTGCCTTGTATGGCTCACGTGTTGAACCTGGTTGTCCAGCAATTTTTAGCCCACTATCCCAGACTAGATGGCCTTCTGCAGAGGGCACGGTCGCTGTGTGCTCACTTTCGCCGTTCGCATCCCGCAGCTCAGCGACTTACATCTCTACAGAAGTCGTTGGGCCTGCCACTTCACCGGCTAAAATGCGATGTGCCTACCCGGTGGAATTCAACTCTGCACATGTTGCAGCGACTGTGGCAGCACCGACAAGCCCTGGTGCAATACGTTCTGACGTATAGCCTGGGCCAACGAGATCCAGAGGTGGGGCAAATCACGCTGGAGGAGTGGTCTCAGATCAGGGACCTATGCACCCTTCTGCACAGTTTTGAAATGGCGACGAAGATGTTTAGTGCTGACGATGCCATTATCAGCATGACTATTCCGGTGATTTACATGCTGGAGCACATGTTAAACAGAATTCAGAGTCAGGTGGTGGCACAAGAGGAGGTGGAGGAAGTAGAGGAGGAGGAGTTGTATGCGGAAGGGCTAACATCTGCAAGGTCCAGACGGTCGGCAGCACCAAGGCGGCAGGCATGTGAGGGTGGGGGAGATGGTTTTACCAGGGCGCATGGTAGCAGCCAAACTAGTGAGGAAGGTGCAGGAGCCCAGGAAGAAGTGGAGGACGAACTGATGGAAGACTCATCAGATGAGGGAGACCTTGATCACATTTCTGTTGTGCGAGGTTGGGGGGAGAGGACAGAGGAAGGAAGCATGATTGTTACCTCGCCACCAACACAACAGGGACTTGGTGCTCCTGGATGCGCAACACACATGAGTGCCTTCTTGCTGCACTACCTGCAACATGACCCTCGAATTGTGAGAATTAGAAATAATCCTGACTACTGGGTTGCCACACTGTTAGATCCCCGGTACAAAAGTAAATTTGCAGAAATTATTCCTGCCATAGAAAGGGATGCACGCATGCAGGAGTATCAGCAGAGACTATTGCAGAATCTTACATGTGCTTTTCCACAAAATACCAGTGGTGCACGTAGTGAATCTCACAGTTCCAACTTGCCAACCGTGGGACCGTCAAGTGTTCAGCACTCAAACCGTAACAGAACCACAGTATCTGCTGGTAACATCAATTTTGCGGAATCATTTCACCACTTTTTTAGCCCATCCTTTGCAAGGCCACAGGAGACAAGAAGTCTGACACATAGTCAACGCCTAGAGACGATGGTACAGGAGTATCTCCAAGTAAACATTGAAGCCACGACTGTGTCACTGGACCCTTGCTCTTTTTGGGCTTCCAATCTGGATAAATGGCCGGAGCTAGCCACTTACGCCTTGGAGATCTTGTCATGCCCCGCAGCCAGCGTTCTGTCTGAACGTGTGTTCAGCGCTGCTGGTGATGTGCTGACAGATAAGCGCACGCGGCTCTCCACTGATAATGTAGACAGACTCACGTTCATAAAGATGAACAAATCATTGATCCGAAACGACTTTTCTACCCCTGTGTCATCCTGGGGAGAGTAAAAGCTTGATGATTGGTTAAAATCACCCTACCAACCATTTTAAGCTTTCAAATTACTAATCATGTTTATCTGTATCTTGGCTGGAAAATAATTTGGGCTTTGTAGCAGTGTGCAGCACTGATTCTATTAGGCCATCTATAATAAGCTCCACCAGATTTAAAATTACTAATCATGTTTATCTGTATCTTGACTGGAAAATAATTTGGGCTTTGTAGCTGTGTGCAGCACTGATCCTATTAGGCCATCTATACTAAAGCTTCACCAGATTTAAAATTAATAATAATTTTTAGCTGCATCTAGCCCGGAAAATAATTTTGGGGCTCCGAGATGCGCAAGACACATAAGTGCCTTCTTGCTGCACTACCTGCAGCATGACCCTCATATTGTCAGAATTCGAAGTAATCATGACTACTGGGTTGCCACACTCTTAGATCCCCCAAACTTTTCGATCAACCTTTTCATTTTAATAAAGACCAAAAAAATGGTCATTTTTGAAATTATAAGCATTAGCAGGTTGTTAGAAACTGAAAGCAAACAGTTTTCAACTCAAAACTTTATTCTAGGTGATGTTACATTTTCACATAGGACCCCTTGTTCGAAAGGAGCTTCTGAACTCTCTCGTCCATTGAATTTGTCAGGTTTTGGATGGTTTCTGCTTCAATTGTTTTGCATGAGGACAGAATACCCTCCCAGAGCTGTTGCTTAGATGTGAACTGCCTCCCGCCATCATAGACACTCCTTTTAATGATGCTCCAAAGGTTCTGAATGGGGTAGAGGTCAGGGGAGCATGGGGGTCACACCATAAGTTTGTCCCCTTTTATGCCCATATCAGCCAGAGATGCAGATGTTTTATGTGCAGCATGAGATGGTGCATTATCATGCAGGAAAATGATCTTGCTGTGAAATACACGGTTCTTCTTCTTGAACCATGGCAGGAAGTGCTGTTTGAGAAAATCCACATACATTATGGAGTTCATCTTTAGCGCCTTCAGGGATCCTAAAGGGGCCGACAATCTCTCTCCCCATGATTCCAGCCCAAAACATTACTCCACCTCCTCCTTGTTGGCGCTGTAGCCGTGTTTGCGTGGGGTGTCCATCAACCAGCCATCCTCCACTCCATCCATCTGGACCATCGAGCGCTGCACGGCACTCATCCGTGAACAAAACAGTTTTGAAATCAGTCTTCATGTAATGTTTGGCCCACTGGAGCCGTTTCTGCTTGTGTGAAGTGGATAGAGGAGGTCGACAGGATGGCGTATGCACAGCTGCAAACCTCTGAAGGACCCTGCATCTTGTTGTACGGGGGACGTTGGAGGCACAAGCAGCTTCAAAAACTTGTCTGCTGCTATGACAAGGCTTTTTTGCCGCTGCTCTTTCAACCTGACGTAATTGCCTGTAGGAAAGAGTCCTCAATTTGCCCTTATCAGCACGCACACGTGTGAACTGTGAATCAGCTACATACTTCTTGATTGCCAAGACACTTCATCCTGATCATCGCACAATGTTGATTGTAGTCATGCCTTGACCTAAACACTCCACAATTTGTTGCTTCTCAGCAGCCGACACATCCTTTTTCTTTCCCATTTTGGCAGAAAATGTAGGCTGCTTAATAATGTGAGACAGCCTTCTTAAGTAGTCTTGCCTTTCATTGGACACACCTGCCAAACTAATTAGCACAGGTGTCTGCAATTGCTTACAGTGATATAAAGAGCCCTGACACACATCACCATCAATGAGTTTAACTGACAAACAAACAAATTCTTCCCTTATCACTCCTAAACACTTTTTGCATAATAATTTGGAACACAGTGTACATATGCTTTTCCACAAAACACCAGTGGTTCACGTAGTGAATCTTACAGTTCTAACTTGCCAACCGTGGTCTGTATGGAGTTGTTCAATAAAGGGCCCAATATTAAGATAACATAGATGGGAGAGGTCTCTATGAATAGGAATTCCTAAGTATTTGATACCCTGTGAGGGCCAGGCAAAGGGAAAGTTGGACTGGATGGAATCCTATATGGATTTGGGGAGGGAGACATCGAGGGCCTCAGACTTCGCTGCATTGATTTTAAAATTTGACCATGTAACAAAGTGATCTATTTCAGCCATAACAGCATGGATGGATATATGTGATTGAGTGATATATACTAGGACATCATCAGCAAATAGAGAGCACTTGTACTCGGTGCCTCCCACCTCAATCCACCTAATATTGGGGTTATGGCGAATTGATGAGAGCAGGTGCTCCGTCACTAGGATGTATAAGAGAGGGGACAGAGAACATCCCTGCCTTGTCCCATTTGTGATTGTGAAAGGTGATGAAAATGTTCTGACGCACCCCCTGGGCCGTGGGACACCCGGAGCCGGACCCTTTTTGGTGGATGCTGGTGGTTGTAGTCTCTGTGGCGGCAACCCGGTTCCTTGGCTCAGGGCGGTCAAACCAGTGGCGGAACTATTTATGTGGTTTTGATGTTTAAATGTCCGACTACGCCACCCGTGGATTGCGGTCAGAGTGAACAGCCGCTCCAGGGCAGACCGCTGAGGCTGGTGTTGTGGGTGCAGCAGAGCGTAGCATAACTCCCCACGGGAGGAGTATAGCCTCAGGGCAGTGTATGCGGAGGATGGGGGTGATGGTGCCGGGCAGCAGCAGTAATGACACGGAGTCAGTGATGCAGTCCAGGGCCTTTACTCACAGTTCTTATTATCCAGACCACGTCTGCAGGTAACGGCTGCCCACGTCGTACTGTGCTCACCAGGTGAGGGGCTCAGACAACTCCCAGATAACTTTGGAGTGCTTCACAGGACCCCCTTTGTGTGTCCTTTGTCTGGCCTTTCTTACCAACCCTTCTGTCCGGCTGCCTCGGGCCTCCTCTTGGTAAACTTGGCGCCAGTTTCCCTGACCCTATGTGGTGCCTTCCTAGCGGGTGTAGCGAGGGGCTGCGCCACATAAAATGTCACAGCCTCCTGTTTCTAGCTGAGGGTCGTTTCCTGACTCCACTAGTTTCGGGGACCGGTCTCCCCCTTTGGCCTGACCCCTCCACGCAGGTGGATTCGGGCGTGCGGTGGCGACTCGCCCGTCCGCACCCCTGAGATCCCTTCGTTCCTCGTTCCTGGAGCCTTCTCCGCTCCTCTTCCTTCCTTCTCCCTCTTCCAGGCCTGGGCCTCTGTTACTAGGCCCGCCTCCGGAGCAGAGCTCATGCAGAGCCCCTGCTCCCTGCCACTTCTGCTCAGACTTCTCTGCACTGAACTAAGATGGTGCCCACCTTTTATATTCCCTTCTCAATGCACCCAGGAACTGCTTCCTCCCTGCTCCTGCACTACAGGGTTCCCCTTCCTCAGTGTTCCCTCCCCCCACTCCAGCCAGGGACAGGGACTGTCGTGCCCATCTCAGGGGCATATTGGTCGCCCTGCCCCACAGCAATGTGGTGTAATGCATGCAGGTGTTGGGTCCTGATCCACACTACATCCTTACCTGAGAGTGAGATATCACACCTCTGGGTGAGGTGCAATACCTCTGTAGCAACCGAGCCCTCAGGGTGCTACAGTTCCATTTATCTTCAGCCTAGGTGACGTATTGCGATACAGGGCCGTGATTTTGGCTATAAAAGGGTCCCCTAGACCCCTACCCCAAGCTTTTTAAGAGAATCATATATGGCGTGCCAGGAGACTCTATGGAATGCTTTCTCAGCATCCAACGAGAGTATCTAATTACAAATTTTTAACTGCATCTAGCCCAGGAAATACTTTGTGCCTAGTAGCAGGGTCTGCTAATCAGCGGATTATCCCGGCTGTTAAGCAAGCTACACCACCTGTATTTTGCACACTTCATTTTTTCAAAGGAAATGCTTCGGGACCACGGGATACTCAGTGAAGAGCATCAGGAGGCACCCCAATGCATAGGGGCTCGGACTGGCAGTAGGATGCCTTGCGGTGGACAGCCGAGCTCGATCCTTATAAAAGCTTTTTAACTGCAGCAGCTTTAGTGGACGCTACTGGAGCTGGAATTACGCGGCTGCTGGCATGAGACTTGCCCTCCAATAGATCCTTGTAAATGGATTTAAAGTGTATTTATTCAAATTAGAGAGACAATTTAAATTAAAAAGCTTAGAGCTGCCTCCACCACAGGGGGGCTCGCTCGACCCACCAGCGGACAGGCACCAGTATTGGGAGAGGGGGGCTGGCCGTCAGGGTTTACCGCGGCTCTGGCACAAACCCGGCGACACGGAGGTGGCACGGGCAGGAGCGGACTGAACGTGTCGGCTTCTCACTTTTTGGATTTTAGAAGGGCATGACATGCCTATATCTGTGTCTCCCCCTCCTTTTACTCCTCCACCTCTTTTCTTTTCGCATGACTATATGTACTTGTCACTTTTCCATGTGTTAGTTGTGTCTTCTGAGCAGTTTGTCAGCTTTTGGACACCTTTGAAGGTGTTTTCTATGTGTTTCTATGTGTTTTTGTTTGCCTGCCATTGGTTTTAACGGTGTTCGAAGGTGTTCGACGAACAGTTCGACGAACAGTTCGGCGAACACACGGGTGTTCGACGAACCGAACCGAACTCGAACACTACGGGGGTGGCTCAACACTACACAGGACTTGTTTCCAAAATGCATCAGGCTTGTTTAGATGTTCTTTTGCATATTTCTGATGCTAAATTTTATGGTGAGGGCGCAGGAGAGATTTTTTTTCTGATGACTCTTCCATGAAGTCCATATTTGTGTGGGTGTGTCTGAACACTAGAACAATGTACCACAACTGCATAGCCTTTCTGAAGGTCTTTTACAGTCAAGCAGGGGTTCTGATTTGCCTCTCTAATAATCCTACGAGCAGCTCTCACTGAAATTTTGCTTGCTCTTCCAGACAACATCTTGACCTCCACTGATCCTGTTAACTGCCATTTTTTTTTATTACATTTCAAACTGAGGAAAGGTCAACTTGAAAACGCTTTTCTATCTACTTGTAACCTTCACATGCTTTGTGGGCCTCTACTATTTTCATTTTCAGAGTGATAGGCAGCTGCTTAGAAGAATTCATGGTTGCTGTTCTTTTGGCACAAGAAGGCTGGATTTTTATAAAATAAAGCTGGGAAATTTGCATCACCCGGCCTTTCCTAATGATGATAATGAACAAGACAAAACCCTAACAGGCTAATTAAGGTCTGAAACCTTGGTCAAAGTTATCTCAGCACACAAATCTCCATGGGTGCCCAAACTTTTGCATCGACCCAATTTCCTTTTTGCAATTTTTAAAATGTAAAAACTAACTCTATATATATATGTATATATATATATATATACACTGCTCAAAAAAATAAAGGGAACACTTAAACAAGACAATGTAACTCCAAGTCAATAACACTTCTGCGAAATCTATCTGTCAAGTTATGAAGCAACACTGATTGTGAATCAATTTCTCCTGTTGTTGTGCAAATGGAACAGACAACTAGTAGAAATGATAGGCAATTAGCAAGATACCCCCTATAAAGGAGTGGTTCTGCAGGTGGTGACCACAAACCATTTCTCTGTTCTCATCCTTTTTGGCTGTTGTTTTGGTCCCTTTTTCATTTTGCCATTGCTCTCACCCCTAGAGGTACAGTAGCATGAGGCAGTGTCTGCAGTACAACCCACAGAAGTTGCTCAGGTTGTGCAGTTTATACAGGATGGCACATCACTGTGAGCTGTGGCAAGAAGGGTAGCTGTGTCTGTCAGCACAGTGTCCAGAGCATGGAGCAGATACCAGGAGATGTGGAGGGAGCCATAGGAGGGCAACAACCCAGCAGCAGGACCGTTACTGTTATGTTCTGCTACCAGAGCTAAGGAAAGAGAGGAGATCTGTCCCTACGATAGAACTCAGCTTAATCCCTACGATTTAACAGGGGACCTGATCCTGCGATCAGACCTGTTAAAGTCCTAAGCTAGTCTGTACGGAGACCTATAGATGTGGGGAAGGAATCCCTACAAGTACTAAGGACTGGGAGGAAAATGGGACACCTCCTAACAGAAATAGTAGCAGACAGACGAACAAACAAAATATATAGAACATAGAGGTCCGTAGACCAAGCAAACTAACAGAGTTAGATGCAGAGCACAGGCTAGCTAGAAAGTAGTTAAACAATGAAGTCCAGCAAAGCCAGAAGGGCGGAGCAGGATTAAATAGGCCAACAAGGTCATGTGACCAGCAAAGGAAAAAACCTAAGAACAAGGTTCTAACAGTACCCCCCCTTCTAAGAGGATCCTCCGGATCCCCTAGGACCAGGCTTATCAGGAAATCTCCTGTGAAACGCTCTGATAAGTCTGGACGCGGAAACATCATCCGACCTCACCCAAGAGTTATCCTCGGGTCCGAAACCTTTCCAGGCCACAAGATACTGCAAACTACCTCTATACTGTCTAG
Organism: Phyllobates terribilis; assembly: GCF_046119375.1. Lineage (NCBI taxonomy): Eukaryota > Metazoa > Chordata > Amphibia > Anura > Dendrobatidae > Phyllobates > Phyllobates terribilis. The sequence continues at coordinate 117,479,124 of NW_027362770.1, forward strand.
AGTTAAGGATGCGAGAAATTTCATATTCCCCGTCCTCCACCACCGGAGGAACAGAGGCAGAGGCGTCACAATCCGATACAACAGCTTTTTTCAACAGAGAGACATGAAATACCGGATTAATTCTCCAGGAGGTAGGAACCTCCAACCTAACAGTAGATTGGTTGACAACCTGAAGCACCTTAAAGGGCCCTACAAACTTGGGACCCAATTTCTTAGAAGGAATCCTCAACCGCAGATTCCTAAAGGACAACCAAACCATGTCACCAACAGCTAACAAAACCTCCTGTCGTTTCCTATCAAAGTAGTCTTTAGATTTTCTGTTGGCCTCCTGAAGATTACCACGCACATCCGTCCAAACTCTCTCCAAATCACCGGAAAAATTCTCCTCCTCAGGCACGGCAGATCCCAACTTGGAGAACGACCCAAACGACGGATGTCTCCCAGAACAACAAAAAAAAGGCGAACAACCAGCAGAAGAAGATGTATGATTGTTCAGAGCAAATTCAGCAAGTGGCAGAAACTCAGACCACCCCTCTTGATTGTCTGCCACAAAACAACGCAAGAACTGCTCAACATCCTGGTTTTTCCTTTCTGTCTGGCCATTAGATTCAGGATCATATCCTGACGAGAACGACAAATGAACTCCCAACCTGTCACAAAAGGCACGCCAAAAATGAGCCACGAACTGAGGACCTCTATCAGAAACAATGTCAGTAGGAACGCCATGAAGTCTGACAATTTCCTTGACAAAGGCCTTAGCGAGAGTTTTAGCGCAGGGCAGTTTGACGAAGTGAACCAAGTGACACATCTTGCTAAAACGGTCCACGACCACCCAGATGACAGTAAAACCCTCAGAGGGGGGAAGGTCCGTTATAAAGTCCATAGCCAAATGTGTCCAAGGAGCACTGGGAACCTCCAAAGGACAAAGCAACCCCGCAGCAGGAGTAGGTGAGGACTTAGATCTAGCACATATAGTACATTGGCGCACCCACTTAATGACTTCCTTCTGCCATCCAGGCCACCAAAAACTGCGACCCACCAGTCTCTTGGTCTCAGAGATTCCGGGATGACCTGCCAACCGAGATTCATGACACTCAACAAACAAATCTCTCCTTAAGGTCCCAGGCACAAACAACCTCCCATGAGGAGTGTTAGAATGGGCATTCTCCTGTGCTTTAAGAATCTCATCTTCCAAAACGGAGTCCAAAGCAGCTATCACAACACCTTCTTGTAAAATGTTCTCCTCTTTCTCAGCACCGAATATGGGAGAAAAACTGTGAGACAAGGCATCCGCCTTAACATTCTTAGTACCAGGGATGTAAGTAACGGAGAAATTAAACCGCGAGAAAAACAGTGCCCACCTAGCCTGACGGGCATTCAGGCGCTTGGCAGCATCAAGATATATCAGATTTTTATGATCCGTAAGAACCTGAACGGGAAATTCCGCACCTTCCAAGAAGTGGCGCCAGTGTTCAAATGCGAGTTTAATAGCCAATAATTCCCGATTACCAATATCGTAATTCAGTTCAGTCTCCGAAAATTTTTTTGAAAAAAAGGCACAGGGATGTAATCCATCCCCGTTATCCTGAGACAATACTGCGCCAACCCCCAAAGAGGAAGCATCAACCTCAACCAAAAACGGCTTAGTCACATCAGGCTGCATAAGGATGGGAGCAGAGGTGAACCTCTCCTTGAGATACACAAAAGCTTCAATGGCCTCAGAAGACCACTGAACCGCATCAGCACCTTTCCTGGTGAGATCGGTCAGAGGTTTGACAATACTAGAAAATTTTTTTATGAATTTTCTGTAATAATTGGCGAAACCCAAAAACCTCTGTATCGATTTCAAACCAATAGGCCTAGGCCATTCCTGTACAGCTTGAACTTTAACCGGGTCCATCTCAAAACCTTCGCTGCAGATAATGTAGCCCAAAAAACTAATTCTCTGTACAGCGAACTCACATTTCTCCAGCTTAGCAAAAAGCGAATTGTCCATTAATAACTGTAATACCTCACGTACGCTCCGCCAATGAGACTCCAGATCCGGCGAATAAATCAAAATGTCATCCAAATACACAACCACATTTTTGCCGATCAAAGGTCTAAGGATGTCATTAATAAGATTCTGAAAAAATGCAGGAGCATTAGTAAGACCAAAAGGCATAACCAGATTCTCAAAATGACCCACAGGAGTGTTAAAAGCAGTCTTCCATTCGTCACCCTCCTTCATGCGCAACAGATTGTATGCCCCCTTAAGGTCGATTTTAGAGAACCACTTGGCCCCCATTAACTGGTTAAACAGATCAGGAATCAATGGCAGTGGGTAAGGATTGCGTACAGTAATTTTGTTAATCTCACGAAAATCCAGACAAGGACGTAAACCGCCTTCCTTTTTTTTTACAAAAAAAAATCCAACCGCCACAGGAGACTTAGAGGGCCTAATGTGACCGGCGGCCAAACTTGTCTGTATGTATTCCTCCAAAGCCTTTCTCTCAGGAATAGTAAGGTTAAATAAACGACTTTTAGGAAGAGTCGCTCCAGGGACAAATTCAATAGAACAATCATAGTCTCTATGAGGAGGCAAAACCTGCGATTCCTTCTCAGAAAAAACTCTCCAAAAATCCTGAATAGGAACAGGCAATTCTCCCCTATCCAAAGCTGCAATACGCCCGTTACAACACTTGTCATAACATTTATGGCTCCAGGATTTAATTTCACTGGTAGACCAATCCAGTACAGGATTGTGAAATTTTAACCAGGGCAATCCCAATATTACTGGAGAAGGCAAGTTATTCAACACTACCAAATCCAATTTCTCATGGTGAACACCATTAATAGTGAGAGGAAATTCACAGACCTTGAGAGTAATATTCTTCAAAGGGGAACCATCCACAGAAACCACATGTTATGTTCTGCTACCAAAGCTAAGGAAAGAGAGGAGATCTGTCCCTACTATAGGACTCAGCTGAATCCCTACGATGTAACAGGGAACCTGATCCTGCGATTAGACCTGCTAAAGTCCTAATCTAGTCTGTACGGAGACCTATAGATGTGGGGAGGGAATCCCTATAAGTACTAAGGACTGGGAGGAATATGGGACACCTCCTAACAGAAATAGTAGCAGACAGACGAACAAACAAAATAGATAGAACATAGAGGTCTGTAGACCAAGCAAACTAACAGAGCTAGATACAGAGCACAGGCTAGCTAGAAAGTAGATATACAATGAAGTCCAGCAAAGCCAGAAGGGCGGAGCAGGATTAAATAGGCCAACAAGGTCATGTGACCAGCAAAGGAAAAAAAACCTAACAGCAAGGTTCTAACAGTACCCCCCCTTCTAAGAGGATCCTCCGGATCCCCTAGGACCAGGCTTATCAGGAAATCTCCTGTGAAACGCTCTGATAAGTCTGGACGCGGAAACATCATCTGACCTCACCCAAGAGTTATCCTCGGGTCCGAAACCTTTCCAGGCCACAAGATACTGCAAACTACCTCTATACCGTCTAGAGTCAAGGATGCGAGAAATTTCATATTCCCCGTCCTCCACCACCGGAGGAACAGAGGCAGAGGCGTCACCATCCGACACAACAGCTTTTTTTAACAGAGAGACATGAAAGACCGGATTAATTCTCCAGGAGGTAGGAACCTCCAACCTAACAGCAGATTGGTTGACAACCTGAAGCACCTTAAAGGGCCCTACAAACTTGGGACCCAATTTCTTAGAAGGAATCCTCAACCGCAGATTCCTAGAGGACAACCAAACCATGTCACCAACAGCGAACAAAACCTCCTGTCGTTTCCTATCAAAGTAGTCTTTAGATTTTCTGTTGGCCTCCTGAAGATTACCACGCACATCCGTCCAAACTCTTTCCAAATCACCGGAAAAATTCTCCTCCTCAGGCACGGCAGATCCCAACTTGGAGAACGACCCAAACGACGGATGTCTCCCAGAACAACAAAAAAAAGGCAAACAACCAGCAGAAGAAGATGTATGATTGTTCAGAGCAAATTCGGCAAGTGGCAGAAACTCAGACCACCCCTCTTGATTGTCTGCCACAAAACAACGCAAGAACTGCTCAACATCCTGGTTTTTCCTTTCTGTCTGGCCATTAGATTCAGGATGATATCCGGACGAAAACGACAAATGAATTCCCAACCTGTCACAAAAGGCACGCCAAAAACGAGCCACGAACTGAGGACCCCTATCAGAAACAATGTCAGTAGGAACGCCATGAAGTCTGACAATTTCCTTGACAAAGGCCTTAGCGAGAGTTTTAGCGCAGGGCAGTTTGACGAAGGGAACCAAGTGACACATCTTGCTAAAACGGTCCACGACCACCCAGATGACAGTAAAACCCTCAGAGGGGGGAAGGTCAGTTATAAAGTCCATAGCCAAATGTGTCCAAGGAGCACTGGGGACCTCCAAAGGACAAAGTAACCCCGCAGCAGGAGTATGTGAGGACTTAGATCTAGCACATATAGTACATTGGCGCACCCACTTAATGACTTCCTTCTGCCATCCAGGCCACCAAAAACTGCGACCCACCAGTCTCTTGGTCTCAGAGATTCCGGGATGACCTGCCAACCGAGATTCGTGACACTCAACAAACAAATCTCTCCTAAAGGTCCCAGGCACAAACAACCTCCCATGAGGAGTGTTAGATGGGGCATTCTCCTGAGCTTTAAGAATCTCATCTTCCAAAACGGAGTCTAAAGCAGCTATCACAACACCTTCTTGTAAAATGTTTTCCTCTTTCTCAGCACCGACTATGGGAGAAAAACTGCGAGACAAGGCATCCGCCTTAACATTCTTAGTACCAGGGATGTAAGTAACGGAGAAATTAAACCGCGAGAAAAACAGTGCCCACCTAGCCTGACGGGCATTCAGGCGCTTGGCAGCATCAAGATATATCAGATTTTTATGATCCGTAAGAACCTGAACGGGAAATTCCGCACCTTCCAAGAAGTGGCGCCAGTGTTCAAATGCGAGTTTAATAGCCAATAATTCCCGATTACCAATATCGTAATTCAATTCAGTCTCCGAAAATTTTTTTGAAAAAAAGGCACAGGGATGTAATCCATCCCCGTTATCCTGAGACAATACTGCGCCAACCCCCACAGAGGAAGCATCAACCTCAACCAAAAACGGCCTAGTAACATCAGGCTGCATAAGGATGGGAGCAGAGGTGAACCTCTCCTTGAGATACACAAAAGCTTCAATGGCCTCAGAAGACCACTGAACCGCATCAGCACCTTTCCTGGTGAGATCAGTCAGAGGTTTGACAATACTAGAAAAATTTTTTATGAATTTTCTATAGTAATTGGCGAAACCCAAAAACCTCTGTATCGATTTCAAACCAATAGGCCTAGGCCATTCCTGCACAGCCTGAACCTTAACCGGATCCATCTCAAAACCTTTGCTGGAGATAATGTAGCCCAAAAAACTAATTCTCTGTACAGCAAACTCACATTTCTCCAGCTTAGCAAAAAGCGAATTGTCCATTAATAACTGTAATACCTCACGCACGCTCCGCCAATGAGACTCCAGATCTGGCGAATAAATCAAAATGTCATCCAAATACACAACCACATTTTTACCGATCAAAGGTCTAAGGATGTCATTCATCAGATTCTGAAAAAAATGCAGGAGCATTAGTAAGACCAAAAGGCATAACCAGATTCTCAAAATGACCCACAGGAGTGTTAAAAGCAGTCTTCCATTCATCACCCTCCTTCATGCGCAACAGATTGTATGCCCCCTTAAGGTCAATTTTAGAGAACCACTTGGCCCCCAATAACTGGTTAAACAGATCAGGAATCAATGGCAGTGGGTAAGGATTGCGTACCGTAATTTTGTTAATCTCACGAAAATCCAGACAAGGACGTAAACCGCCGTCCTTTTTTTTTACAAAAAAAAATCCAACCGCCACAGGAGACTTAGAGGGCCTAATGTGACCGGCGGCCAAACTTGTCTGTATGTATTCCTCCAAAGCCTTCCTCTCAGGAATAGTAAGGTTAAATAAACGACTTTTAGGAAGAATCGCTCCAGGGACAAATTCAATAGAACAATCATAGTCTCTATGGGGAGGCAAAACCTGCGATTCTTTCTCAGAAAAAACTCTCCAAAAATCCTGAATAGGAACAGGCAATTCTCCCCTATCCAAAGCTGCAATACGCCCGTTACAACACTTGTCATAACATTTATGGCTCCAGGATTTAATTTCACTGGTAGACCAATCCAGTACAGGATTGTGAAATTTTAACCAGGGCAAACCCAATATTACTGGAGAAGGCAAGTTATTCAACACTACCAAATCCAATTTCTCATGGTGAACACCATTAATAGTGAGAGGAAATTCACTGACCTTGAGAGTATTATTCTTCAAAGGGGAGCCATCCACAGAAACCACAGCAATGGGGGATGATAAAGGTTCAGGTTTTAAATTGAGTTTTTCCACGAATCCCCCATCAATTACATTCAGTGTAGACCCACAATCAACAAACACCCGAAATTCCATTAATTTTTCCTGAGCAATCGTGGAAGCAGCTAAAAATATACCCTTGGAATTTAAACAGGCAATACGGGCGTGACTGACCATTTTTTTTTCTTTCTTCATACGAAGCTCACAGCCTTTAATCAAATGACCAGATTTTCCGCAATAGAAACACAAGCCTTCCGAAAAACGACGGTCTTTTTCTTGAGAGCGAGGTGCCACCGATCCAATCTCCATCGGTTCACCACTGTTAGTACACACATTATCATAACCAGAAACTGACATAGCAGAGGATTTGCTCTCATTAACCCTAGCACGCAGTCTTCTATCCACCCGTATAGCTAATTGCATAGCCTGTTGCAAATCCTCAGGTGTAGGATAAGCAATTAGCAGGTCTTTAACCCTTTCACTGAGCCCAGCAAGAAATAGACTTTTCAGAGCAGAATCGTTCCACCCTGTTTGAGTGGACCAACGACGAAAATGAGTACAATATTTTTCCACATTACCTGATCCTTGTTTTAAACGTCTCAACTCAGTCTCAGCTGATGCCACACGGTCAGGATCATCATATAATAATCCTAAAGCAGAAAAAAAACTATCCACTGATCTGAAGCATGTATCACTAGGTTGCAAAGAAAAGGCCCACTCCTGAGGCTCTTTGCGCAAAAGTGACATAATGAACCCAACGCGCTGGGATTCATCCCCAGAGGACTTGGGTCTCAAACGAAAATACAATAAGCAAGCATTTTTAAATGAAAAAAATTCTCGATGTTCACCAAAAAATAAATCCGGCAAACATACCTTAGGCTCCAAGAAATATGCTCCAGGACAGTTACTCACGTGCTGACGGAGCTCGGCCACTTCCAGAGAGAGTCCCTGCAGGTGTTTAGCCAAATCCTGAACCGACACCATGATGGAACAAAAAAAAAAAAAAAATCTTTCCTTAGAGAATTTGCAGGCTGGACTTACTGTTATGTTCTGCTACCAAAGCTAAGGAAAGAGAGGAGATCTGTCCCTACTATAGGACTCAGCTGAATCCCTACGATGTAACAGGGAACCTGATCCTGCGATCAGACCTGCTAAAGTCCTAATCTAGTCTGTACGGAGACCTATAGATGTGGGGAGGGAATCCCTATAAGTACTAAGGACTGGGAGGAATATGGGACACCTCCTAACAGAAATAGTAGCAGACAGACGAACAAACAAAATAGATAGAACATAGAGGTCCGTAGACCAAGCAAACTAACAGAGCTAGATACAGAGCACAGGCTAGCTAGAAAGTAGATATACAATGAAGTCCAGCAAAGCCAGAAGGGCGGAGCAGGATTAAATAGGCCAACAAGGTCATGTGACCAGCAAAGGAAAAAAAACCTAACAGCAAGGTTCTAACACCACAGCAATGGGGGATGATAAATGTTCGGGTTTTAAATTGAGTCTTTCCAAGAATCCCCCATCAATAACATTCAGAGTAGACCCACAATCAACAAACACCCGAAATTCCATTAATTTTTCCTGAGCAATCGTGGAAGCAGCTAAAAATACACCCTTGGAATTTAAACAGGCAATACGGGCATGACTGACTATTTTTTTTTCTTTCTTGATACGAAGCTCACAGTCTTTAATTAAATGACCAGATTTTCCGCAATAGAAACACAAGCCTTCAGAAAATCTGCGATCTTTTTCTTGAGAGCGAGGTGCCATCGCTCCAATCTCCATCGATTCACCACTGTTAGTACACACATTCTCATAACCAGAAACTGACATAGCAGAGGATTTGCTCTCATTAACCCTTGCACGCAGTCTCCTATCCACCCGTATAGCTAATTGCATAGCCTGTTGCAAATCTTCAGGTGTAGGATAAGCAATTAGCAGGTCTTTAACCCTTTCACTGAGCCCAGCAAGAAATAGACTTTTCAGAGCAGAATCGTTCCACCCTGTTTGAGTAGACCATCGACGGAAATAAGTACAATATTTTTCCACATTACCTGATCCCTGTCTCAAATGTCTTAACTCAGTCTCAGCTGATGAGACACGGTCAGGATCATCATATAATAGTCCCAAAGCAGAAAAAAAACTATCCACTGAACTGAAGCATGTATCACTAGGTTGCAAAGAAAAGGCCCACTCCTGAGGCTCTTTGCGCAAAAGTGACATTATAAACCCTATGCGCTGGGAATCATCCCCAGAGGACTTGGGTCTCAAACGAAAATATAATAAGCAAGCATTTTTAAATGAAAAAAATTCTCGGTGTTCACCAAAAAATAAATCCGGCAAACGTACCTTAGGCTCCAAGAAATGTGCTCCAGGACAGTTACTCACGTGTTGACGGAGCTCAGTCACCTCCAAAGAGAGTCCCTGCAGGTGTTTAGCCAAATCCAGAACCGACACCATGATGGAACAGAAAAAATCTTTCCTTAGAGCATTTGCTGGGCTGGACTTACTGTTATGTTCTGCTACCAGAGCTAAGGAAAGAGAGGAGATCTGTCCCTACGATAGAACTCAGCTTAATCCCTACGATGTAACAGGGGACCTGATCCTGCGATCAGACCTGCTAAAGTCCTAAGCTAGTCTGTACGGAGACCTATAGATGTGGGGAAGGAATCCCTACAAGTACTAAGGACTGGGAGGAAAATGGGACACCTCCTAACAGAAATAGTAGCAGACAGACGAACAAACAAAATATATAGAACATAGAGGTCCGTAGACCAAGCAAACTAACAGAGTTAGATACAGAGCACAGGCTAGCTAGAAAGTAGTTAAACAATGAAGTCCAGCAAAAGCCAGAAGGGCGGAGCAGGATTAAATAGGCCAACAAGGTCATGTGACCAGCAAAGGAAAAAACCTAAGAACAAGGTTCTAACAGTTACCTCTTTCTTTTTTGCAAGGATGAACAGGAGGAGCACTGCCAGAGCCCTGCAAAATGACCTCCAGCAGGCCGCAAATGTGCATGTGTCTGCGCAAACGGTTAGAAACCGACTCCATGAGGGTGGTATGAGGGCCCGACATCCACAGATGGGGGTTGTGCTCACAGCCCAACATCGTGCAGGATGCTTGGCATTTGCCACAGAACACCAGGATTGGCAAAGTCGCCACTCACGCCTTGTGCTCTTCACAGATGAAAGCAGGTTCACACTGAGCATATGTGACATACGTGACAGAGTCTGGAGACGCCGTGGAGAATGATCTGCTGCCTACAACATCCCTCAGCATGCCCGGTTTGGCAGTGGGTCAGTAATGGTGTGGGGTGGGATTTCTTTGGAGGGTCGCACAGCCCTCCATGTCCTCACCAGAGGTAGCCTGACTGCCATTAGGTACCAAGATGAGATCCTCAGACCCCTTGTGAGACCATATGCTGTTGCAGTTGGCCCTGGGTTCCTCCTAATGCAGGACAATGCCAGACCTCATGTGGCTGGAGTGTGTCAGCTGTTCCTGGAAGATGAAGACATTGAAGCTATCGACTGGCCCGCCCGTTCCCCAGACCTGAATCCGATTGAGCACATCTGGGACATCATGTCTCGCTTCATCCACCAACATCACGTTGCACCACAGACTGTCCAGGAGTTGGCGGATGCTTTAGTCCAGGTCTGGAAGGAGATCCCACAAGAGACTATCAGCAGCCTCCTCAGGAGCATGCCCAGGCGCTGTAGGGAGGTCATACAGGCACGTGGAGGCCACACACAATACTGAACCTCATTTTGACTTGTTTTAACGACATTACATCAAAGTTGGATCAGCCTGTAGTGTGTTTTTCCACTTTAATTTTGGGGGTGAGTCCGAATCCAGGCCTCCATTGGTTAATAAATTTGATTTCCATTCATGATTTTTGTGTGATTTTGTTGTCAGCACATTCAACTTTGTACAGAACAAAGTATTCAAAGAGAATATTTCATTCATTCAGATCTAGGAGGTATTATTTGAGTGTTCCCTTTATTTTTTTGAGCAGTGTAAATATATATATATATATATATATATATATATATATATATATATATACAGTATATATATATATATATTTTTTTTTTATTTATTTATTTATTTTTATTTTTATTTTTTTTGCCTAAAATACAATGGAAATGTGTCATCTTTAACTTTAGGCTTGTTAGAGATCATTTCATCTTCAACCTGCTTAACTGTGTCAAAAAAACAGCAATTTTGACCAGGAGTGCCAAAACTTTTAGATGCCACTGTATGATCAGCGGTGTCCTCTCTCTTTATCCTGTAGAGTATAAGCTCTAATGATTAGCAGGGTCCTTGCTCTCTTGTAGTATGTAAGCTCTTATGGTCAGTGGGGTCCTCTCTCCTATAGAGTCTAAGCTCTTTTGGTCATCGGGGTTCTTTCTCTCTCTTTTCTGTAGAGTGTAAACTCTTATGATCAACGGGGTCCTCTCTCTCTCTCCTGTAGAGTGTGAACTCTTATGATGATCAGTGGGGCTGTTTCTCTCTCTCCTGTACAGTATAAGCTCTTATGTTCAGCAGGGTTTTCTCTCTTCTGTAGAATGTAAGCTCTTATGGTCATCAAGGTCCTCTCTCTTCTGTAGTATGTTATCTCTTGGTCAACAGGGTCCCCCCTCTATCTCTTTCCTGTAGAGTATAAGCTCTTATGGTCATCAGGGTCCTCTCTTTCTCTTTCTCCTGTAGAGTATAAGCTCTTATGGTCATTGGGGTCCTCTCTATCTCTCCTGTAGAATGTAAGCTCTTATGGTAAGCGGGATCCTCTCTCTCTCCGGAAGAGTATAAGCTCTTTTGGTCAGCGGGATCCTCTCTCTCTCTTCTGTAGAGTGTAAGCTATTATTATCAGCAGGGTCCTCTCTCTCTCTTGCCTGTAAAATATAAGCTCTTATGGTCAGCAGGGATTTCTCTCTCTCTATGTAAGAGTATGAGCTCTTATGGTCAGCGGGATCCTCTCTCTCTCCAGAAGAGTATAAGCTCTTATTGTCAGCGGGATCCTCTCTCTCTTCTGTAGTGTGTAAGCTCTTATGGTCAGCAGTTTTCTTCCTCCCTCTTTCTCTTTCCTTTAGAGTGTAAGCTCTTATGATCAGCAGGGTCCTCTCTCTCTCTTGCCTGTAAAATATATGCTCTTATGGTCAGCAGGGATTTCTCTCTCTCCCTCAAATGTATTTGCAACAAATCGAGTTTTGGGGAAAAATTTGCCTAATTCAAATTCAAATTCAAAATTCCAGTTCAACTCTAATGAGTACCTTTGTACATTGAGCTCTTTTTCTTCCTGCATGCCTAAGCTGGTTATTCGGTTACCAGCTGTGTAGATGCTGGGCATATGGTTGTCATGTCTGCTGCAATTCACCAGGTCACACGGAGTAATGATGACTGCTGCTGTGGAGGAGGTACTGTCCCATAAATGGGAAACTCAGTGTTTGTCATGTTTCACTTTTTGCTAGGGTCTTTTGTTCAGGAACATGTAGTTGTTGTGTTTAAGTGGTTTCAACATCACAGTACCAGAACTTGAAGTCCTTCTGCTGGACAATGTTTCGACATTGTTTATCTTTACTATTGAAAGGTTTTTGCAAATATCATGTAATGTGTAACTGTATCATTGTTTAAATGTACAACTAGATAAACTTTCAAAACTTTGCATCACAGTATATCCTTTGACTTTTGATTGATAGCCTATACCTTTAACTGAAAACAGAATGATTTACAAACCAGCGCTGCTGATCAGCAGCTGCCTTCAGGTGGAAATAACGAGAATGCTGTTTTCTTTAACACATTTGTTTATCTAACACTGAATTCAGATGATCATTTATCAAGTAAATTTGTAAGAAGACTAGTCATCACTTTCACAGCTTTTCCTCCTTGTTACTCAGTGCTCTCATTCGTTATGCTATACCAGACATACAGCGTAATATGGCAGGCAGGCAGCCCCCCTGTCACTCTGAGATGCCCCTGACTAAGGCTCAATATGGGATGAAATTTTGTAATTTATATTTTCACAGACCATAAATGGATAACAGTGTGGTGCAGTGTGGTAATGTGGTAGTAATACTGGCAATATTATAAACATTGGCATATAATAAAAGTGGGAAATGTAAGTGTAACAAACAACGATCCTACTTGACTGATTTAGGTGGAAATATCTTGAATTAAATCCAATCCAGATTAAACAGAACTATAAGGGATTATAAACATAGCTTTACTACGTATCTGTACTTGTCGAATAAAAATAATATTTATCAGTTTTACCTCCTATGATAAGTATTAATAAAATTCAGACATTCCACATTCTTAATCAACACCCCCGACTAAGCTGGTGATTACTGGGCACTTTTTACCCAACATGAACTTTTCTCTTTTTTTTTTGGAACTTCAACTATGGTATAATGCAGATCTGGGTAAACTGTGTCCCATAGCCCCATTCCGATCTTTGGCTGTTCCAGCGTTGAATACATTGGAGGAGAATGGAGCCATCAGCTCCGTATTCCACCATTCAGCGTGTGAGACAGCAGACCTGATAAAGTCATTACATTGTGTCTGCTGTGCTAAGAGTCAGTGTACTGGTGACCGGAGCAGAGTGCTGGGGAAAAAAGACCAAGGTGAGTATTTGTTGTGTTTTTTTTTATAAAGGAGACTGTGTCAGGGCTCATACTGTATATAGAGAGGCTATGTGGGGGCTCACACTATATAGAGAGAGGCTATTAGGGTGCTCAAACTGTATATAAGGGGATATGTGGGGGCTCACACTGTATATAGGAAATTATGTGAAGGCTCATACTGTATATAGGAGGCTACATGGGGGCTCATACTGTGTATTGGAGGCTATGTGAGGGCTCATACTGTATATAGGAGGCTATTAGAGGGCTCATACTGTACATAGAAGGCTATGTGGGGGCTTATACTTTATATAGGAGGCTATGTGGGGGTTCTTATTGTATGTAAGAAACTTTGTGGAGCTAATACTGTACATAGGAGGCATTGTGAGGCTCACAATGTATACAGGGGGCTATGATTTAGCTCATATTATATTTATAGAGGCTGTGTGGGGTTCATACTGTGCATAGGCGGTTATGTGAGGTTCTCAAACTGTACATTGGGAGGCTATGTGGGATCTCACACTGGATACAGTGGACTATGTGAGGGCACGTGCTGTATATCGAAAGGCTATGTGGGACACATGCTGTATAAAAGAGAGACTATGTGGGGGTCACCCTGTATACAGAGGGGCTATGTGGGGGCTCATATTGTATATAGATAGTGTTACATTAATGCCGGTGCCCCTGCATGGTTCCCTTTCCCCCTTCATGCAGGGATGTCGACATATTTACCACCCCGCCTACTGGGCTCACTCACACTCCTCTGTTCTTAAGCACCAGCTAAGATACCCCCAGTCAATAGCTGGAAGGCATCCTGTATAAAAGGCAACCTCCTCAAAAGGTAGGGGCCTAAGCAACGTGGATTCAATAGTTAGTTTGAGTCTGCTTCTAGTGAGTTTTTAAGTCTCCCTGGTCCTTGTGTAGATAGGTCCTGAACCCGAACCCCTGGTCCTTGTGCGACCAGTACCTGAACGTGCTCCTCCGGTCCTTGTGTGGCCGGTGCCTGAACTGGATCCCCTGGTACTTGTGTTGAGAGCTCTTGAATGTGCTCCCCTGGTCCTTATGCATTTGGTGCCTGAACCTGCTCCCTCGGTCCTTGTGCGGCTGGTGCCTGAAACTCGTCCCATAGTCCGTGTGTGGCCAGTGTTTGAACCTGATCCATCTGGTATAAAAGGCACCCTCTCCAATAGGAAAGGGCCTAAGCAACATGGATTCATTAGTTAGTTTGAGTGTGCAACTAGTGAGTTGTTAGGTTCCCTGGTCCTTATGTGGCTAGGTCCTGAAAACAAACCCCTGGTCCATGTGTGGTCAGTGCCTGAACCTTGTCCACTGGTGCGTGTGTGGTCAATGGCTGACCGTGTATTCCGCATATCGGAATGCTAAAACCAGTCTCCGAATCCAGTGCTATCTGTGATTCTATGTCAGTATCCATCCTGCCCGAAGAGCAGTCTGAAAGAGCCCAAGTCAGTGTCTGTGTCACTGAACCTGACCCTTGGGGTCAATAGCTGCAGTATTGCAGGGATTGCCTAGGAATGGTAACTGGCAGCTACCTGCAACTAAAGCCTGACTCCATCATTAGAAGCTCCAGTGAACACCAGGTTTGCTCTTAGCAATGCCCCTTCCTACGAAAGCCCGACCCTGTGGCACAGTGGGTCCACAAACCACGTGCGCCACCTGCGGAGGTGACAGTTTGCTTAGGCAACTGGATCTCGCTGATCCCCATGGCCTTGCGTACTCTGAGTTATATCATCAGTAGTGATGAGTAGAGATGAGCGTTGTTCTACTCGAACTGTTCGCCAATCTCAAATTCGAGCTGTTTTGGGCGGTGTTCGAGCCGGTCGGCGAACACGAACAATTTGAGAAAAATTCGGCTGTTCGAGGTTATGTTCGATAACTGTTCGTGCACCAAAATCATAACTGGATTTTTTCTCAGTAATGATGAAAATTAATGTTAATACGCAGTTTGAGTGTATAGCGGGGCGGGGGGAGGGGCAGGGGATGGATCTCTGCAGGAACAATGAAGATCTCCATTTTTTTTTCTCTTTCCCGCATTTGCAGTGGGGAGGTGCAATCTGTCAGCCTATCAGCAGCGCACACACGGAGCGAAGTGCTTTTTTTCACACAAGCAAGGGCATGTGTGATTGGCAGTGTATGTCACATGTCCTTGCCCTATAAGACCAAGCCATTTTCCCCGTCGCCACCATTTTCTCACTGCTGCAGCTGCGTGTTAGACGGCACCGCTGTTGCTGTGTGCGCTATACCTTGTTAATTTCAAGCCAATTTTATCACAAATATACAGATAGCTTGGGAGTAGGGAATAGTTGTGATTGCAGTCCTTTTAAGGACTAGGTTACAGCATTTCCTACGACTTTTATCAAGCAGGTCTGTGCTCTTAAATAGATAGATTGTGGGAGTAAAGACTAATTGTAATTGGAGTCCTTTTCAGGACTAGGTTACATCAGTTCCTATCAGTTTTTGCCAGGCAGGTCTGTGCCAGTGCTGTGCAAGTTTTTTTCACAGCATTTGGCTGAATCTAGCAAAGCTAATCCTTTTTGGCCTATTGCAGAGTGTGTTAGTCAGTGGAGTAGCCTATCTGTGTTGCAAGATATACCACCTGTGTATAGAATACCAATTTTTTTACTGCACCTAGTGAAGTAAAATCTTTTGGGCATAGCATCATTCTATTAGTCCATCTATACTGACCTCCATCAGGTTGCAAACTGAATATAATTTTTTTCTGCATCTAGCTCTGAAAAAATATTTGGGCTTCTAGCAGTGTGTGGGACTTGGTCTATTAGTCCATCTATACTGACCTCCATCAGGTTGCAAATTTAAAATAATTTTTTTCTTCATTTAGCTCTGAAAAAATATTTGGGCTTCTAGCAGTGTGTGGGACTTGTTCTATTAGTCCTTCTATACTGACCTCCATCAGGTTGCAAATTGAATATAATTTTTATCTGCATCTAGCTCTGAAAAAATATTTGGGCTTCTAGCGGTGTGTGGGACTTGGTCTATTAGTCCATCTATACTGACCTCCATCAGGTTGCAAATTAAAAATAATTTTTTTCTGCATCTAGCTCTGAAAAAATATTTGGGCTTCTAGCAGTGTGTGGGACTTGGTCTATTAGTCCATCTATACTGACCTCCATCAGGTTGCAAATTAAAAATAATTTTTTTCTTCATTTATCTCTGAAAAAATATTTGGGCTTCTAGCAGCGTGTGGGACTTGTTCTATTAGTCCATCTATACTGACCTCCATCAGGTTGCAAATTAAAAATAATTTTTTTCTGCATCTAGCTCTGAAAAAATATTTGGGCTTCTAGCAGTGTGTGGGACTTGGTCTATTAGTCCATCTATACTGACCTCCATCAGGTTGCAAATTAAAAATAATTTTTTTCTGCATCTAGCTCTGAAAAAATATTTGGGCTTCTAGCAGTGTGTGGGACTTGGTCTATTAGTCCATCTATACTGACCTCCATCAGGTTGCAAATTAAAAATAATCTTTTTCTTCATTTATCTCTGAAAAAATATTTGGGCTTCTAGCAGCGTGTGGGACTTGTTCTATTAGTCCATCTATACTGACCTCCATCAGGTTGCAAATTAAAAATAATTTTTTTCTGCATCTAGCTCTGAAAAAATATTTGGGCTTCTAGCAGTGTGTGGGACTTGGTCTATTAGTCCATCTATACTGACCTCCATCAGGTTGCAAATTAAAAATAATTTTTTTCTTCATTTAGCTCTGAAAAAATATTTGGGCTTCTAGCAGTGTGTGGGACTTGTTCTATTAGTCCTTCTATACTGACCTCCAGCAGGTTGCAAATTGAATATAATTTTTTTCTGCATCTAGCTCTGAAAAAATATTTGGGCTTCTAGCGGTGTGTGGGACTTGGTCTATTAGTCCATCTATACTGACCTCCATCAGGTTGCAAATTAAAAATATTTTTTTTCTGCATCTAGCTCTGAAAAAATATTTGGGCTTCTAGCAGTGTGTGGGACTTGGTCTATTAGTCCATCTATACTGACCTCCATCAGGTTGCAAATTGAATAAAAAAAATTTCTGCATCTAGCTCTGAAAAAATATTTGGGCTTCTAGCGGTGTGTGGGATTTGGTCTATTAGTCCATCTATACTGACCTCCATCAGGTTGCAAATTAAAAATAATTTTTTTCTGCATCTAACCCAGCCAATAGTTTTGGCCTAATACCACAGTTTGGCCACTCAGCTCTGCTCGGTTACCATCCATTGTTTTTTTGTGCAAACAACTCCAGAGTTGTGAATTAGTTAACCACCAAAATGAGTGGAAAAAGGCCTGCTGCTGGTGGAAAGGGGAATAGGCGTGTTGGGAAGGGGAAAAAAGGTTGTGTCCGTGGGGTAGGTGCAGAAGAAAGACCATCTTCCAGCCAAACTAAAATGTCTACTTCTTTTAGCGGACAATATGATAAGATCCCTTTCTTACGGCCACGCCAATCGCTACAAATTCCAGATGAGGCACAAAAACAGCAGGTGCTTCAACGGATATCAAGTGCTCCTTTAAGTGGGCTCTCCTCCACATCAACTTCAACATCACAAATACTCCAGTCCTCAAAGGTGTCACCCAAATCGCACTTGCTTCCTCACAGCTCCCAAATCTCCAGCTGCCCGTCTGAGTATGAGGTAGAACAGATGGTTGAGTCTGCAGAGCTGTTTACTCATACTATAGCCTGGGAATCAGAGGTCGACTCCAGCGCTTCTGTGAATCCAGACGAGGAAATGATCTGCACTGATGCCCAGAATCTTTATGAGTCGGATCCAGGACCAGACGCAGAAGGTTCTGACCATAATGTAGACCCTCATTCCCAAACTGTAACTCCTGTTGGTGGAGACAATGAGGAAGACGATGATAAGACTCAAATACCTGATTGGAGCGACAACTTTAGTTTTTTGTCAGGGCAGGAACAGGTTGGCTCTGAGGACGACGGGTGTGATAACGCACAGGGTGATGATGATGAGGTCGGAGATCCCACTTACTGTCAACCCACAGTCAGCCAAGAGATGAGGTCAGCAGAGGAGGTGGAGGAAGATGCTAGTGACGACGAGGTCAGGTTGCGCCTTCCTGGACAGAGACGTAGTACTGGAAGCACGTCAACAACTGCATCCTCAAACACAACTCTGCCTCTCACCACAAGTCGTGGTGGCTCTTCAGGTCGCATGGGTGCTAAGCCTTGCATAGCCTGGGCATTTTTTCAGATCGATAAAGATGACCCAACTCGTGTTATCTGTAACATTTGTCAGCAAAAGCTAAGTAGAGGCCAAAAAATACATAGTTTGAGTACTTCATGCATGAACCGGCACATGGACATGAAGCATAAGTTGCAGTGGGAAGCTCAGTGTGCTACAATGTGGCCTAGCCGGCCGGGCCAACCACCGTCTGCCATATCTTGTGCATCCGCGGCCTCTTCATCCTCTGTGACTGGGGGGACAGCAGTCACACCTGTTTTGGGGCGCAGACCTGCCACCTCTTTACCCGCAACAGCCAGCGTGATTGGCAGGTCATCATTTTCTTTGGAGGTGGTAACACCAGCTGGTCTTGAGCGCTGTCCGACATCGATAGCACCACCTTTGGATCAAGGCAACCTAACATGTCCGCCTGCATCTTCCTCACAGACCGGCAGTTTGCCGGGGACACCCTTATCAACCCCGTCTAAGCACAATAGCCAGCCCTCGGTCCCTCAGATGTGGACAAGTAAAAGACCATTTCCTCCTAGCCATGAGAAAGCTAAGAGGTTGAATTTCACCATCTGCAAGCTCTTGGCTACAGAAATGCTGCCTTTCCGCCTGGTGGACACAGAGGATTTTCGAGACCTTATGTCCGTCGCAGTGCCCCAGTACCAGATGCCCAGTCGGCACTACTTCTCAAAGAAAGGTGTGCCTGCGCTCCACCAGCATGTCGCACACAACATCACCGCTTCTTTGAGAAACTCTGTGTGTGACAGGGTGCATTTCACCACAGACACTTGGACGAGTAGGCATGGACAGGGGCGTTACATGTCGCTGACTGGGCACTGGGTAACTATGGTGACAGCAGGACAAGGGGCTGCTGTCCAAGTCTTGCCGTCCCCACGAGTTGTGCGTCAATCCTCTTTATGTCAAAGTTCCTCCACTGCTTCTGCCTCCTCAACCTCCTCTCGGTCTTCCACCTGCACCCAAAGCCTGTCTGGTCATGCCACAAGCTTTCTAACTGCGCAGAAGGGATCCTGCACACCTCCTTACTATGCTGGCAGTAGGGCTCAACGTCATAAGGCGGTTTTTACATTGAAATGTCTGGGAAATGTGAGTCACACAGCTGAGGAGTTGTGGTCAGCTCTGGAGAACCAATTTCATGAATGGTTGTCTCCACTGGACCTGAAACCAGGGAAGGCCGTGTGCGACAATGCTGCAAACCTGGGTGCGGCCCTTCGCCGGGGCAATGTCACACACGTGCCTTGTATGGCTCACGTGTTGAACCTGGTTGTCCAGCAATTTTTAGCCCACTATCCCAGACTAGATGGCCTTCTGCAGAGGGCACGGTCGCTGTGTGCTCACTTCCGCCGTTCGCATCCCGCAGCTCAGCGACTTACATCTCTACAGAAGTCGTTGGGCCTGCCACTTCACCGGCTAAAATGCGATGTGCCTACCCGGTGGAATTCAACTCTGCACATGTTGCAGCGACTGTGGCAGCACCGACAAGCCCTGGTGCAATACGTTCTGACGTATAGCCTGGGCCAACGAGATTCAGAGGTGGGGCAAATCACGCTGGAGGAGTGGTCTCAGATCAGGGACCTATGCACCCTTCTGCACAGTTTTGAAATGGCGACGAAGATGTTTAGTGCTGACGATGCCATTATCAGCATGACTATTCCGGTGATTTACATGCTGGAGCACATGTTAAACAGAATTCGGAGTCAGGTGGTGGCACAAGAGGAGGTGGAGGAAGTAGAGGAGGAGGAGTTGTATGCGGAAGGGCTAACATCTGCAAGGTCCAGACGGTCGGCAGCACCAAGGCGGCAGGCATGTGAGGGTGGGGGAGATGATTTTACCAGGGCGCATGGTAGCAGCCAAACTAGTGAGGAAGGTGCAGGAGCCCAGGAAGAAGTGGAGGACGAACTGATGGAAGACTCATCAGATGAGGGAGACCTTGATCACATTTCTGTTGTGCGAGGTTGGGGGGAGAGGACAGAGGAAGGAAGCATGATTGTTACCTCGCCACCAACACAACAGGGACTTGGTGCTCCTGGATGCGCAACACACATGAGTGCCTTCTTGCTGCACTACCTGCAACATGACCCTCGAATTGTGAGAATTAGAAATAATCCTGACTACTGGGTTGCCACACTGTTAGATCCCCGGTACAAAAGTAAATTTGCAGAAATTATTCCTGCCATAGAAAGGGATGCACGCATGCAGGAGTATCAGCAGAGACTGTTGCAGAATCTTACATGTGCTTTTCCACAAAATACCAGTGGTGCACGTAGTGAATCTCACAGTTCCAAGTTGCCAACCGTGGGACCGTCAAGTGTTCAGCACTCAAACCGTAACAGAACCACAGTATCTGCTGGTAACATCAATTTTGCGGAATCATTTCACCACTTTTTTAGCCCATCCTTTGCAAGGCCACAGGAGACAAGAAGTCTGACACATAGTCAACGCCTAGAGACGATGGTACAGGAGTATCTCCAAGTAAACATTGAAGCCACGACTGTGTCACTGGACCCTTGCTCTTTTTGGGCTTCCAATCTGGATAAATGGCCGGAGCTAGCCACTTACGCCTTGGAGATCTTGTCATGCCCCGCAGCCAGCGTTCTGTCTGAACGTGTGTTCAGCGCTGCTGGTGGTGTGCTGACAGATAAGCGCACGCGGCTCTCCACTGATAATGTAGACAGACTCACGTTCATAAAGATGAACAAATCATGGATCCGAAACGACTTTTCTACCCCTGTGTCATCCTGGGGAGAGTAAAAGCTTGATGATTGGTTAAAATCACCCTACCAACCGTTTTAAGCTTTCAAATTACTAATCATGCTTATCTGTATCTTGACTGGAAAATAATTTGGGCTTTGTAGCAGTGTGCAGCACTGATCCTATTAGGCCATCTATAATAAGCTTCACCAGATTTAAAATTAAAAATAATTTTTAGCTGCATCTAGCCCGGAAAATAATTTTGGGGCTCCGAGATGCGCAAGACACATAAGTGCCTTCTTGCTGCACTACCTGCAGCATGACCCTCATATTGTCAGAATTCGAAGTAATCATGACTACTGGGTTGCCACACTCTTAGATCCCCCAAACTTTTCGATCAACCTTTTCATTTTAATAAAGACCAAAAAAATGGTCATTTTTGAAATTATAAGCATTAGCAGGTTGTTAGAAACTGAAATCAAACAGTTTTCAACTCAAAACTTTATTCTAGGTGATGTTACATTTTCACATAGGACCCCTTGTTCGAAAGGAGCTTCTGAACTCTCTCGTCCATTGAATTTGTCAGGTTTTGGATGGTTTCTGCTTCAATTGTTTTGCATGAGGACAGAATACCCTCCCAGAGCTGTTGCTTAGATGTGAACTGCCTCCCGCCATCATAGACACTCCTTTTAATGATGCTCCAAAGGTTCTGAATGGGGTAGAGGTCAGGGGAGCATGGGGGTCACACCATAAGTTTGTCCCCTTTTATGCCCATATCAGCCAGAGATGCAGATGTTTTATGTGCAGCATGAGATGGTGCATTATCATGCAGAAAAATGATCTTGCTGTGAAATACACGGTTCTTCTTCTTGAACCATGGCAGGAAGTGGTGTTTGAGAAAATCCACATACATTATGGAGTTCATCTTTAGCGCCTTCAGGGATCCTAAAGGGGCCGACAATCTCTCTCCCCATGATTCCAGCCCAAAACATTACTCCACCTCCTCCTTGTTGGCGCTGTAGCCGTGTTTGCGTGGGGTGTCCATCAACCAGCCATCCTCCACTCCATTCATTTGGACCATCGAGCGCTGCACGGCACTCATCCGTGAACAAAACAGTTTTGAAATCAGTCTTCATGTAATGTTTGGCCCACTGGAGCCGTTTCTGCTTGTGTGAAGTGGATAGAGGAGGTCGACAGGATGGCGTATGCACAGCTGCAAACCTCTGAAGGACCCTGCATCTTGTTGTTCGGGGGACGTTGGAGGCACAAGCAGCTTCAAAAACTTGTCTGCTGCTATGACAAGGCTTTTTTGCCGCTGCTCTTTCAACCTGACGTAATTGCCTGTAGGAAAGAGTCCTCAATTTGCCCTTATCAGCACGCACACGTGTGTACTGTGAATCAGCTACATACTTCTTGATTGCCAAGACACTTCATCCTGATCATCGCACAATGTTGATTGTAGTCATGCCTTGACCTAAACACTCCACAATTTGTTGCTTCTCAGCAGCCGACACATCCTTTTTCTTTCCCATTTTGGCAGAAAATGTAGGCTGCTTAATAATGTGAGAGAGCCTTCTTAAGTAGTCTTGCCTTTCATTGGACACACCTGCCAAACTAATTAGCACAGGTGTCTGCAATTGCTTACAGTGATATAAAGAGCCCTGACACACATCACCATCAATGAGTTTAACTGACAAACAAACAAATTCTTCCCTTATCACTCCTAAACACTTTTTGCATAATAATTTGGAACGCGGTGTACATGTGCTTTTCCACAAAACACCAGTGGTTCACGTAGTGAATCTTACAGTTCTAACTTGCCAACCGTGGTCTGTATGGAATTGTTCAATAAAGGGCCCAAAATTAAGATAACATAGATGGGAGAGGTCTCTATGAATAGGAATTCCTAAGTATTTGATACCCTGTGAGGGCCAGGCAAAGGGAAAGTTGGACTGGATGGAATCCTATATGGATTTAGGGAGGGAGACATCGAGGGCCTCAGACTTCGCTGCATTGATTTTAAAATTTTACCATGTAACAAAGTGATCTATTTCAGCCATAACAGCAGGGATGGATATATGTGATTGAGTGATATATACTAGGACATCATCAGCAAATAGAGAGCACTTGTACTCGGTGCCTCCCACCTCAATCCACCTAATATTGGGGTTATGGCGAATTGATGAGAGCAGGTGCTCCGTCACTAGGATGTATAAGAGAGGGGACAGAGGACATCCCTGCCTTGTCCCATTGGTGATTGTGAAAGGTGATGAAAATGTTCTGACGCACCCCCTGGGCCTTGGGACACCCAGAGCCGGACCCTTTTTGGTGGATGCTGGTGGTTGTAGTCTTCGTGGCGGCGATCCGGTTCCGTGGCTCAGGGCGGTCAAACCAGTGGCGGAACTATTTATGTGGTTTTGATGTTTAAATGTCCGACTATGCCACCCGTGGATTGCGGTCAGAGTGAACCGCCGCTACAGGGCAGACCGCTAAGGCTGGTGTTGTGGGTGCAGCAGAGCGTAGCATAACTCCCCACGGGAGGAGTATAGCCTCAGGGCAGTGTATGCGGAGGATGGGGGTGATGGTGCAGGGCAGCAGCAGTAACGACACGGAGTCAGTGATGCAGTTCAGGGCCTTTACTCACAGTTCTTATTATCCAGACCACGTCTGCAGGTAACGGCTGCCCACGTCGTACTGTGCTCACCAGGTGAGGGGCTCAGACAACTCCCAGATAACTTTGGAGCGCTTCACAGGACCCCCTTTGTGTGTCCTTTGTCTGGCCTTTCTTACCAACACTTCTGTCCGGCTGCCTCGGGCCTCCTCTTGGTAAACTTGGCGCCAGTTTCCCTGACCCTATGTGGTGCCTTCCTAGCGGGTGGAGCAAGGGGCTGCGCCACATAAAATGTCAGAGCCTCCGGTTTCTAGCTGAGGGTCGTTTCCTGCCTCCACTAGTTCGGGGACCGGTCTCCCCCTTTGGCCTGACCCCTCCACGCAGGTGGATTCGGGCGTGCGGTGGCGACTCGCCCGTCCGCACCCCTGGGATCCCTTCATTCCTCGTTCCTGGAGCCTTCTCCGCTCCTCTTCCTTCCTTCTCCCTCTTGCAGGCCTGGGCCTCTGTTACTAGGCCCGCCTCCGGAGCAGAGCTCATGCAGAGCCCCTGCTCCCTGCCACTTCTGCTCAGACTTCTCTGCACTGAACTAAGATGGTGCCCTTCTCCCTTCTCAATGCACCCAGGAACTGCTTCCTCCCTGCTCCTGCACTGCAGGGTTCCCCTTCCTCAGTGTTCCCTCCCCCCACTCCAGCCAGGGACAGGGACTGTCGTGCCCATCTCAGGGGCATATTGGTCGCCCTGCCCCACGGCAATGTGGTGTAATGCATGCAGGTGTCGGGTCCTGATCCACACTCCATCCTTATCTGAGAGTGAGATATCACACCTCTGAGTGAGGTGCAATACGTCTGTAGCAACCGAGCCCTCGGTGCTACAGTTCCATTTATCTTCAGCCTAGGTGACGTATTGTGATACAGGGCCGTGATTTTGGCTATAAAAGGGTCCCCTAGACCCCTACCCCAAGCTTTTTAAGAGAATCATATATGGCGTGCCAGGAGACTCTATGGAATGCTTTCTCAGCATCCAACGAGAGTATCTACTTACAAAGTTTTAACTGCATCTAGCCCAGGAAATACTTTGTGCCTAGTAGCAGTGTCTGCTAGTCAGCGGATTATCCCGGCTGTTAAGCAAGCTACACCACCTGTAGTTTGGACACTTAATTTTTCAAAGGAAATGCTTCGGGACCACGGGATACTCAGTGAAGAGCATCAGGAGGCACCCCAAGCCATAGGGGCTGGGACTGGCACTAGGATGCCTTGCGGTGGACAGCCGAGCTCGATCCTTATAAAAGCTTTTTAACTGCAGCAGCTTTAGTGGACGCTACTGGAGCTGGAATTATGCGGCTGCTGGCATGAGACTTGTCCTCCAATAGATCCTTGTAAATGGATTTAAAGTGTATTCATTCAAATTAGAGGGACAATTTAAATTAAAAAGCTTAGAGCTGCCTCCACCACAGGGGGGATCTCTCGACCCACCAGCGGACAGGCACCAGTATTGGGAGAGGGGGGCTGGCCGTCAGGGTTCACCGCGGCTCTGGCACAAACCCGGCGACACGGAGGTGGCACGGGCAGGAGCGGACTGGCCGTCTCGGCTTCTCACTTTTTGGATTTTAGAAGGGCATGACATGCCTATATCTGTGTCTCCCCCTCCTTTTACTCCTCCACCTCTTTTCTTTTCGCATGACTATATGTACTTGTCACTTTTCCATGTGTTAGTTGTGTCTTCTGAGCAGTTTGTCAGCTTTTGGACACCTTTGAAGGTGTTTTCTATGTGTTTCTATGTGTTTTTGTTTGCCTGCCATTGGTTTTAACGGTGTTCGAAGGTGTTCGACGAACAGTTCGACGAACAGTTCGGCGAACACACGGGTGTTCGACGAACCGAACCGAACTCGAACACTACGGGGGTGGCTCAACACTAGTGATGAGCGAGTATGTTTTGTTAACCCTTTCACCGAGTATGCTCGGGCGAGCACCGAGTAGTTACAGCTACTCATTGATATGTTTGAATCATTCCCATGTGCATGATTTGCAACTGTTTGACAGCTTTAGTACATGTGAGGAATGTGTAAGAAATAGACATTCCTCACATGTAATAAAGCTGTCAAAGAGTCGCAAATCATGCACATGGGATTGATTCAAACATATCACCGAGCAGCTGTAACGACTCGGTGCCCGCCCGAGCATACTCGGCGAAGGGGTTAACAAAACATACTTGCTCATGACTAATCATCAGTAAAGATGAGCGAACATGCTCACTACTGCTCGGTGCTCGCCCGAGCATCTCACTGCTCGAGATGCTCGGCACTCGCCGTGCATTTCCGGGTTGCTAGGGCGGGAACTCGGGTCCCCTCCCTGCATGTTTGGCGCTCTTTAGAGAGCCAATGAACATGCAGGGATTGCCTGCCATGCACTGTTATGCCATAGCCATGTTGGTTTTGGGCATTACAGTGATTGGCTGGCCGCACAGCGTCATCAGGTCTATATCAGACCTGGCGCCGCCATGCTCGTTACAGTCACTCCGGATCAGATAGTGTAGGGAGAGCTGCTGCTGCGTCAGGGACAGATTTGATTGTGTATTAGGTAGTGTAGGGAGAAAAAAGTACATTACACATATTCATCTTAACAAACAGTCCTTCTGAGGACTAATCCATCTGCAGAGATATCAGGCAGGCAAGGTGTATAGGCAGGCAATGTATGTAGCAGACTGCAATGCATATAGCACAAGAGGCTCCATTCTAATTCTGCCTTCTGCTGCTGTTAGATATTTCTATACAAAGGCCCAGGTCTCAGGGGCCAGGAATACTTTTCTTTGGATCTTAATCCTCATTATTTGCTTAAAAAGCAATCCAGAGAACACCATTTTTTCTGTGCCATTTGCTTGTTGGCACTGCAGAATATAGCCAGGTTCTTTCCATATTACAGCGCTAGAAATTCAAAACTGTGTTTTCTCCGTCAAACGGATCACATATATGTTGTCAGAAAATACTGCCATTTCTGGCCTCAATTAAAAATTTCCTTTAGTGTGTCATTGAAGCAATTCACCACAGTTTGCAGTTCAAACTACTTACCTACAGGCCAGGTATTTAAAACTCTGTTTTCTCCGTCACACGGATCACATATACATTGTCAGAAAATACTACCATTTCTGGCGTCAATTAAAAATTTCCTTTAGTGTGTCATTGAAGCAATTCACCGCAGTTTGCTGTTCAAACTACTTACCTACAGGCAAGGTATTTAAAACTCTGTTTTCTCCGTCACACGGATCACATATAAGTTCGCTCCAAACTCAGTCATTTGTAGTGAGCGTGGAAGATACTGTCCTCCATTTAAAAGGGGCAAGGCACGTGGCAAGGGACGGGGAACTGGACGTGATGGTAATGGTGCATGCAGAGGCCTAGGACAAGGCCGTGGGCAAGCCGAAATTGTGCCACAACAAACACCCACATCTTCCTGTCCCAATTTCTAGGGAACTGCAGCACACCACTATTGAACCCAGAGCAGTGTCAAAAGGTTGTTGGTTGGATAGCGGATAATGCTTCCAGACACTTAGCCACCACCAACACCACCCTGTCTTCCACACGATCAAGTCTCATTAGCCATGAGTCTGGACCGCATATTCCTCTCCCTGATCCTCCTTCCTCCCACCATGCCGAGTACCCAGAGACAACAGATCTCACACTTGGACACTCTGAAGAGCTGTTCACTTTTCCATTTATAGATTCGGGCCTCTCGCCCGGTCCACTTGAAGCGGGGCAAGAGGAGAGCGCGTATAGTGATGCCAAAATATTTGAGCAGCCACGGTCACACGAAGGCGAAGGTGGGAAAGTGTCTCAAGAGGTGGACAATGATGAGACACAATTGCCAGAAAGTCAGGAGGAGGACCAGGGTGCGGAAGTGGAATTCGAGGTGGTGGATGATATAGTAACTGACCCAACCTGGCAGGAGGATATGCAGAGCGAGGACAGCAGCACACAGGGGGAGGGAGGCAGAGCACCCCAACAGGCAGGACGAAGCAGTGTGGTGGCCGCAGACAGAAGGCAGGCAACTGTTCCCCGTAACACCAACAAGAAGGAAGTTGCCAGTACAACTGTTAGATCTTCCGAAATCTGGTTGTTTTTTAAAGACTCTGCCGATAACCCGAAAAAGGCCATTTGCACCACCCGCCAGGCCAGCATCAGCAGTGGTGGCAAAATGACCAGCCTGACCACTACCAGCATGATCAGGCACATGGCAGCAGAGCACCCGACTTGGTGGGCCGAACCCCAGGGTCAAGGAACAGTGTCTGCGGTTGGCACCATTGCTTCTTCCGCTGTTGTGCATGCAAGCCAATTCCCTGTCCATGGTGCATGCGAAGACGCCTCCTGCCCTGCACCTGTCGTTGCACACTCTCAAGTAGCAGCATCAGGAAGCACGTCCATGTCCTTGTCCCAGCACAGCATTCAGTTGTCCATACCCCAGTCCTTGGAATGCAAGCGCAAATATGCAGCCAACGCCCCACAGGCCCCACTACTAAATTCTCAGATTTCACGACTGCTTGCGCTCCAAATGTTGCCTTTTAGGTTCGTGGAGATGGAAGTATTCCGCAACCTGATGGCGGCGGCCATCCCTCGGTACTTGGTCCCCAGCCGCCACTATCTCTCCCGGTGTGCCGTCCCCGCATTACACAAGCACGTGTCCCAAAACATTAGCCGTGCCCTCATCAATGCAGTTACCGGTAAAGTCCACCTAACCACAGACACATGGACAAGTGCTTGTGGGCAGGGACGTTACATCTCGCTGAAGGCACACTGGGTTAACATAGTGGAAGCCGGGACCCAGACGGACCTTGGGACGGAACACGTCCTCCCGACGCAAAGGATTGCGTGCCCTAGATCAATCAGGGTTGCCCCCACAGTCTACAGCTCCTACACCTCATCCTCCTCAGCCTCCTCCTCCTCTTCAGACTCCATCTCCAAAATGACCACATCAGTCACAAGCTGGAAGCACTGCAGCACTGCCTCAGCCAAGCGACAACAGGCTGTGCTGAAGCTAATATGCTTAGCTGAAAAACTACACAATGCTGAAGAGTTGTGGACAGCTCTGAAAGAGCAGGCAGATTTGTGGCTCACACCTCTGAACCTACAGCCAGGCATGGTTGTGTATGACTATCACCGGAACCAGGTGGCGACTCTGAGGCGATGCGAGCTCACACACGTACCATGCCTGGCCCATGTGCTTAACCTCATGGTTCAGCGGTTTCTCAAATCCTACCTGGAGCTTCCGGATCTGGTTGTTAAAGTAGGCCGTCTGTGTGCCCATTTTAGAAAGTCAGCTACAGCTTCCGCAGCCCTTGCCGTGTTTCAGCAGCATTTGGAGCTTCCCGCTCACAGACTGGTGTGTGATGTCCCCACGCGTTGGAACTCTACACTGCAGATGCTGGGAAGGATTTGTGAGCAGAAGAGGGCAGTTGTTGAGTTCTAGCATCAACAAGGCTCTCGGTATTCAGTTCAGACTCCACACATAAGACCTCAGGAGTGGAGATGGATGTCAGACATATGTACCATCCTCCAAAACTTTAAGGACTCCACCAAGATGGTGAGCGGCGATTATGCTATAATTAGCATCACCATCCCGCTTCTCTGTCTTCTGAAACACTCTCTGCTCACAATCAAAGAGGATGCATTGCAGGCAGAGCATGATTAGATGGAGCAAATAACCATACAGGGTGATTACACACAGCCAAGCCTCATCTCATCCCAACGTGGATTGGGTGACAATGAGGAAGAGGAGGAGGAGGAGGAAGGACAGAAGCTAGTTTTATGCACTGTAGACTGTACTACCATCACAGCTGTCATATCGTCTGTTCAGCGTGGATGGCCAGAGGACAGAGAGGAGGAGGAGAAGAGCATGGTCAGTCATCCCCTTGGTGAGGACAAGGAAGTCTTGCTTGTTAGTAGTCTGGCACGCATGGTTGAGTTTGTGTTCCGCTGCCTTTCCCATTTCCCTCGCGTTCTCAAAATTTTGGGTGACAGTCATTACTGGTTGGTGACACTTCTAGATCCACGCTACAAGGAGAACTTTCTATCTCTTATTCCTGAGGCGGACAGGTCTACAAAAATGAGGCAGTACCAGAAGGCCCAAGCTATGGAACTATTAAAAAAATTCCCATCTGAAAACACTAGCGAGAGAGGGCACACTACATTGGACAACCAAGGAATACAGGCGAGAGAGACACAACTTCAGTCCAGCAGAGGCAGGGGAACACTGTCAAAGTTCTCGGAGAGTTTTCTCAGACCCTCCCATCGCACAGGCACTGACGCACGGAGTACTCTCTCAAGGAGTGAAAAGTTTGGGAAGATGCTGAGGGAGTACGTTGCCCCATACCAACATCCTCCGTGATTCCGCTGTGCTTTATAATTATTGGGAATCCAAGCTGGATACATGGAATGAACTGGCTCCCTATGCCTTGAAGGTCCTGGCCTGCCCTGCCACTAGAGTTTTATCAGAGTGGGTTTTTAGTGCCGCTGGTGGAATTATAACTGATAAGCGCTCTTATTAAAATGAACAAGGGCTGGATTGGCCCAGACTTCTCAACACCACCTAATGATAGTAGCGTAACATAAACTCAAATCCTATGTCTTTTCTTGGGCGGTGTATCCCCATGCACCTTTTCACACCCACACATGGGTATACGCTTCCTGATTTTGGCTATTTGCTCTTGTCCTCCTCCTTCTCGTCATCCTCCACCACCATATCACCAGGGTGACCGTGGTCCATTTTGCAACACCCACATAATTTTTTTAAAGGGTGTTTATGATGCCCGTAAAAAAATTTTTTTTATACAATATGTTCATGTATACTTACCCCCCAAGGGTAAATGTTTGTCAGCCCATACACTTAGTGCATGGGCATTATAAGTATAGGAGGCCCGCTCCTTTCTAATGGGAACATTTTATTATGAGGCCCTCCTCCACGTCTCTTCCAAGGGTCATTGAAGTGCCTCCAAATTTTTGGCAGCCCTTGCATTCACTGCATAGGCCAACACTATGGGAGACTCTCTCCTTTCTAATGGGAATTTGTCGTTATTGATGCCCTGCTCTATGTGTCTATAAAATCTTAGTGGGGTTTTTCCTAAAATTGTTCAGTCGTTGGACTCACTGCATACCCTATAACTGTATAGCAGACCCTCTCCTTTCTAATGGGAATATGTCGTACCTTGTTACTGTGACCCTGCTCTATGTGTCTTTAAATTCTTAGTGGGGTTTTTCCTAAAATTGATCAGCCGCTAGACTCACTGCATACCCTATAACTGTATAGCAAACCTTCGCCTTTCTAATGGGAACATGTCATACTTGTTTCTGTGGCCCTGCTCTGTGTGTCTTTAAATTCTTAGTGGGGTTTTTCCTAAAATTGGTCAGTCGTTGGACTCACTGCATACCCTATAATTGTATAGCAGACTCTCTCCTTTCTAAATGGAATTTGTCGTTACTGTGGCCCTGCTCTATGTGTCATTAAATTCTTAGTGGGGTTTTTCCCAAATTTTGGCAGCCCATGCAGTCACAGCATGGGCATTACCACCCGCTCCTTTATAATGGGAACATTTTTTTTACTGAGACCCTCCTCTATCTATGTCTCTTCAAAGGGGTATTGGGTTGCGTCCAAATTTTTGGCAGCCCTTGCAGTCACTGGATACGCAATAACAGTATAGGAGACCCACTTGTTAATAATGGGAAAAACAAAGCATAGCCAGCTGATGGCTCTCTAACAATAGCGAGGGCCGACTACTGGCCTTTTAAGAATAGTAAGGGCCGTCTGATGGCCCTATAAAAATAGGCTTTATGACTTTCAGAGTCCCTCCATCATAAATAAAACAGGATGTGTCTGA
Source organism: Phyllobates terribilis (assembly GCF_046119375.1). Lineage (NCBI taxonomy): Eukaryota > Metazoa > Chordata > Amphibia > Anura > Dendrobatidae > Phyllobates > Phyllobates terribilis. The sequence goes on from NW_027362770.1 coordinate 117,510,547, forward strand.
TGATGTGTCACACACCACATTGCCAGATAAGGTTGTAAAATGTTAAAATGACATATCCCGGTGAATGCATTTGTCTTAAAAAATAACGTAAAAAACCCCAAAACAATAGGATCTTTCTTTAGTATAAAAAACAGCGACACCAATTTAGCCTCAATGTAATCACATTGTTCAGCCCATGCACCTCCTCTTCCATCTCTGACCACATCAGTCACAAGTTGACAGCACTGCAGCACTGCCTTTGCCAAGCGGCAACAGGCTGTGCTGAAGATAACATGCTTAATGCTTAATTGACAAACCGCCCAGCGCTGCAGAGTTGTTAAAAGCTGTAACACAGCAGCCTGATCTGTGGCTTTCACCGCTCAGCATACAGCCAGGCATGGTCGTGTGTGACAATGGGCGGAACCTGGTGATGGAGAAATGACAGCCGGGGTAGCTACGGTTTCCCTCTATGCCAGTCCTTTCACCGAGCTAAAGAATATGGCTGTGGTGAAGTACAACTCCCACTGAGAAGCTGTTACAGATTGAAAAACATTGTGCCCACCAGAGGATTTGATTCTGAGGGATAACCTTTGTCACCCGCTCAAGAGCCCCATAGCAGCTGCAAAGTTAACGCTATCATGAACTCTCCTGAGGTAGAAGCCAAGGCACATCAGAGGATTCTCTGGTGGGACCGTTCAAACCTGCCGATAAGCAGTCCTTGCTAAGAAAGGTGTGTGGGAAGGTTCCCGGACACTCTATTTTTACTGAGGAGGAAACCCACGCAAACACGGGGAGAACATACAAAGTCCTTGCAGATGTTGTCCTTGCTGGAATTTGAACCCAGGATCCCAGCGCTGCAAGGCTTCAGTGCTAACCACTGATCCAATGTGCTGCCGTTCACCCTCTAATATCTAACAGGCTGGAGAAACTTGCACCTACTGCCACTCTATCTTCAGCTCCTTTATGAGAAAATGTATTTGGGCAGCCACTCAGTCTACCAAATAAAATTCCTGAGAAGGAAAATGGGGATGGCTTGGCTACTGGTACTGGGGGCAGTGCTAATACCATGGCGTTGTACCATAGTTTGCTGGAAATATTCCAGGCTGGTAGGAGGCAAGCAAATTCCCACAGAAAAGTACCAGAAGTAATGTTCAGGCCACATTTCAAGTGCAAGCAGTTTTAGAGGACTTCCCGGGAGAAATGACACGCAGGGTAGATACGGTTTCCCTCTATGCCAGTCCTTTCACCGAGCTAAATACAACTGTCAGCAAAAAAAGTTGTGGATTGGCTCCGTACCATCCCTGACCACATTCACCTGTCCACGTTTTTGTGGTTAGGCGGTCCTTAACAGTAAGTGCACTGGGGAGGGCACGGGTAATGTTGTGGGACCCGTGCTTGTAGAAGGCAGAGGCGATACCGGGAAATATAGTGGCGGCTGGGGACCGAGTATGGACACGCGGCCGTCACCGCCACCATGAGGTTGTGAAAAGTTTCTGCCTCCACGAGCTTAAAAGGCCATATTTCAAGTGCAAAGAGCTGCCCAGAAATCTTGCAGTTTAGTGTTGTGACCTGTGGGTGGGTGGCTGGCTGCATACTTGCACTTGCATTCCAAGTAACAGAAAACTAAGCAGATGGTGGCCTCTATCATCATCATGGCCTCACCTTGACACTATGAACTCTCCTGAAGGAGAAGCCAGGGCCTGCCGGAGGAGTCTCCGGTTCTCTGGTGGGCCCATCCAACCCTGCCGAAAAACAGCCATGGCTAAGAAAAGTGTGGGAGAAGGTTCTCGGACACTCTATGGCTGCTTTTTAAATGTGGATCGGCCATGCTTATGCAAGTTATTTCTCAAAACGCATTACAGATCAGGCCATTGTCCAACTCTGTATTCAAGACATTTAATGCGCAAAGAAAGACTGTGTGTCAAAGCACCACCAACAAGTGCGAGCTGATGTTGGATGGGCTGCCATTGCTTCTGCAACAAGCTCAATTACAGGACTTCCTGGGAGAAATGACATGCAGGGTAGATACGGTTTCCCTCTATGTCAGTCCTTTCACCGAGCTGAATACAACTCTCAGCAAAAAAAGTTGTGGACTGGCTCCGTACCGTCCCTGGCTACATTCACCTGTCCACGTGTTTGTGGTTAGGCGGTCCTTCCCAGTAAGTGCACTGGGTAGGGCACGGGTAATGTTGTGGGACCCGTGCTTGTGGAAGGCGGAGGCGATACCGGGAAATATAGTGGCGGCTGGGGACCGAGTATGGACACACGGCCGCCGCCGGCATGAGGTTATGAAAAGCTTCCGCCTCCAAGAGCCTAAAAGGCCACATTTCAAGTGCAAGCAGCTGTCAAAAATTTGGCAGTATAGTACTGCAGCCTGTGAGTGGCTGGGTGGCTGCCTGCATACTTGCGCTTGCATTCCAAGCAATGGGGTAGGGACAACTGAATGCTGCAGTGGGACAAGGACGTGGACTGTGATTGTTGAACAGGTGCATGGCGGGAGCATCTTCGTATGCGCCAAGGATCACTTATGATAGGCACACTTTTAGGCAGTGACCTGGGAGTCAGAGATGCTTCCAGAGGTCTTAGAGGACCTCTCCAGAGGAGTATTTTTGTTTTTGGTTATTTATTTTGCCTTATATACAAGTCATTACCCTAGAAAGGATGTTCCTTAACATATTTCCCAGGAAAATCCATTTTGGTTTCGTTTTTGTATTGGGGAGACGCCTGAAAAATGCTCGAGTTTCCCATAGACTTACCTTTGGCTCATTGCTCGTGTCGAGAAACCGAGTATTCCAATTTGCTTGACCCAAGCAATGAGTACCCGAGCAATTTAGTGCTCTCTCATCACTAATCATCAGTTGTTTTGCCAGCGTGATCAATAGAAAAAACTTTTGTTTCACCTACAAATGCTTGATACCCGACTGAAAGCCCGGATATTTGCTGTACCAGCCCAATTTACAGTCCCTGCAACCATGCCTACTCAACTTGCAACTTACGCTACTGGATGGAAACCATTATGTCTGATCTGCCAAGGTAATATGGGGTTCCTAGAGCAGTGAATGTAGCATTATGAATTTTGCGGCCATCACTTTCACTCCGATCGGGCTAAGGTAAGGATTCCTTGGGTTCCTTATGGGCAGGAGATGCCCTAGCATGGCTCAACCCCCTGTGGGAGAGAGGGGATCGAGTGACCTCGAACCTGAAGGCCTTCCTAGTGGCCTTCCAAAAGGTCTTTAATAAGCCATATCTAGAATCTTCTGCAACCATTTCCCTTTCCAACTTCCAGGAGCAGACCAGAGAGGTGACTCGGGTGAGGAAACCATCACATCCGGCTCTCTCTTTCCAAAGACCACCTGTTCTCCAGCCTCGTGAGGCAGCCACATGTATGGAATCCATGAAGGTCCACACTGTTTGGCAGGCTGAGCAGCAGCCGGAACTCTATCGTGAAAAAGGATTGCGGTATTGCCGCAGTTGTGTGAAATATCCCGGCTGTCTTTGTCCTGTGAAGTCTGAAATACTTCAAAGCCTTGGGTCAGCAGAAGAGGCTACCATTGGCGAGAATATTCCCTCTATGACTGCGGCAGTATCCGTGGTAAGTGGAGGCTTCGGTTCGGTGGGAAAGTTCTTGTTGAGAGCCGTGGAGAATTGGTGTCAAATTCCCGTCTGAGAGCTACAAAATCTGGGGTGTTATCAGATGAAGAATGAGTCCTACCCAAAAACAGTCATGTTATTTCTGAACAACTAGAGCTCCAGATAGGAGCATGGTATACGGAGAAGTTTGTCTTCCATGTGCTGTCTGGTTTATTCCATCAACTTTCCTTTGGTCATCCGGAGCTGAGAACTCGAGTGCCCATTCTAGTCTGATGATCCTGAGAAGTGCTTCTTTGGCGACAGTGGAGTCACAAGAAGTGTTTGGTCCCTAAATGTCCAGTTCAGCCATCAGGGTCACCATTTTCTCCACCAGGTCTTCTATTTGCCGACTCCCTGTGTGCTGGCGTCTCTGAAGGAAGAAAAGCACAGGCGATGTCCCCAGACAGTCCCTACGATTGTTCCAATAATCTGCTTCTAGGAACTTCCAGGCCTCGAGGAGCTTTTGTTTGCATATCAGGCTGAATATGGACCCAGAGGAGGTATCTTCAATTTCCAGGTGGTTGATTGACGAGAACTTCAAGGCGGTGGCATCTTCCAAGTCTCTGAGATCCACCAACCAGGCACTCCGGTTGGTCCTTGAATCCTCCAGGGCGATAGCTGGTCTCACCAGATGGAGAGAGACTTTACAATGCAAAAGTCCTGGTAATACGCCAGCTTCGTCTCACTCTGAGGATGGCTTGATGGAGAGACGCATGCTAGTCCTGAAGATGGTGAGAAATGTAATTTTTCTTCTAGTGGATTGGAGTGAACATGTTCCTGAAGAGATGTCGTGGAAGCCCTGAAGAAGAGTCGTGTCCTAATTTTTCTGCAGAGAGTCCTTGCAGACTTGAAACAGTGGGTGTATGAGGGGGTACTGTATCGTTAATTCCGGTGCCCCTGCATGGTTATCCTTCCCTCTCCATTCAGAGACACTGACATACTCACCATTCTGGCCATGTGGCGTGTTTTCCGGCATCGTCCCGGTGGTGCCCGTGTGTCTCCTGCTCCTAGGGGTAGCACGCGCACCTGTTAAGATGCCCACAGCCAATATCTGGAAGGCATCCTGTATAAAAGGCACCCTCTCCAATAGGGTTAGTCATTAGTTAGTTTGAGTGTGCTACTAGTGAGTGTTTAGGTCCCCTTTTCCTTGTGTGGCTAGGTCCTGAACCAGAACCCCTGGTCCTTGCATGGCTGGGTCATGAACCCAAACCACTGGTCCTTGTGCGGCCAGTGCCTGAATGTGCTCCTCCCAGTCCTTGTGTGGCAGGTGCCTGAACCTGCTCCCCTGGGCCTGGAAAGGCTGTGTATATACTGTATAATATAGAGTATACAGGCTGCTTGCTGCATATATATAATATAGAGGATACAGGCAACTGGCTGCGTATATATAATATAGAGGATACAGGCTGTTGACTGCATATATTCTATATAATATAGAAGATACAGCCTGCATATGTATAATATAGAGGATACATGCTGCTGACTGCGTATATATAATATAGAGGATACATGCTGCTGACTGCATATATTCTATATAATATAGAGGATACAGCCTGCATATGTATAATATAGAGGATACATGCTGCTGACTGCGTATATATAACATAGAGCAGGGTTCCCCAACTCCAGTCCTCAAGGCCCACCAACAGGTCATGTTTTCAGGATTTCCTTAGTATTGCACAGGTGATGGAATTATTGCCTGTGCAGGTGATGGAATTATCACCTGTGTAATACTAAGGAAATCCTGAAAACATGACCTGTTGGTGGGCCTTGAGGACTGGAGTTGGGGAACCCTGACATAGAGGATACAGACTGCTGACTGTGTATGCATAATATAGAGGGTACATGCTGCTGACTGCTTATATATCGTATAGAGGATACATGCTGCTGACTGCGTATACTGTATATAATATAGAGGATACAGCCTGCATATGTATAATGTAGAGGATACAGGCTGCTGACTGCGTATACTGTATATAATATAGAGGATACAGCCTGCATATGTATAATGTAGAGGATACAGGCTGCTGACTGCGTATACTGTATATAATATAGAGGATACAGCCTGCATATGTATAATATAGAGGATACAGCCTGCGTATGTATAATGTAGAGGATACAGGCTGCTGACTGCCTATTTATAATATAGAATATACAGGCTGTGTATATATAAAATACAGGATACAGGCTGCATATATATAATATAGAAGATACAGGCTGTGTATATATGATATAGAGGATACAGGTTGCTGGCTATATTTATATAATACAAAGGATACAGTCAGCTGACTGCGTATATACAGTACAGACCAAAAGTTTGGACACACGTTCTCATTTAAAGATTTTTCTGTATTTTCATGACTATGAAAATTGTGCATTCATATTGAAGGCATCAAAACTATGAATTAACACATGTGGAATTATATACTTAGCAAAAAAGTGTGAAACAACTGAAAATATGTCTTATATTCTAGGTTGTTCAAAGTAGCCACCTTTTGCTTTGATGACTGCTTTGCACACTCTTGGCATTCTCTTGATGAGCTTCAAGAGGTAGTCCCCGGAAATGGTTTTCACTTCACAGATGTGCCCTGTCAGGTTTAATAAGTGGGATTTCTTGCCTTATAAATGGGGTTGGGACCATCAGTTGTGTTGTGCAGAAGTCTGGTGGATACACAGCTGATAGTCCTACTGAATAGACTGTTAGAATTTGTATTATGGCAAGAAAAAGGCAGCTAAGTAAAGAAAAACGAGTGGCCATCATTACTTTAAGAAATGAAGGTCAGTCAGTCCGAAAAATTGGGAAAACTTTGAAAGTGTCCCCAAGTGCAGTTGTAAAAACCATCAAGCGCTACAAAGAAACTGGCTCACATGAGGACCTCACCAGGAAAGGAAGACCAAGACTCACCTCTGCTTCTGAGGATAAGTTTATCCGAGTCACCAGCCTCAGAAATCGCAGGTTAACAGCAGCTCAGATTAGAGACCAGGTCAATGCCACACAGAGTTCTAGCAGCAGACACATCTCTTCAACAACTGTTAAGAGGAGACTTTGTGCAGCAGGCCTTCATGGTAAAATAGCTGCTAGGAAACTACTGCTAAGAACAAGCAGAAGAGACTTGTTTGGGCTTAGGAACACAAGGGATGGACATTAGACCAGTGGAAATCTATGCTTTGGTCTGATGAGTCCAAATTTGAGATCTTTGGTTCCAACCACCGTGTCTTTGTGCGACGTAGAAAAGGTGAATGGATGGACTCTACATGCCTGGTTTCCACCGTGAAGTATGGAGGAGGAGGTGTGATGGTGTGGGGGGTGCTTTGCTGGTGACACTGTTGGGAATTTATTCAAAATTGAAGGCATACTGAACCAGCATGGCTACCACAGCATCTTGCAGCGGCATGCTATTCCATCCGGTTTGAGTTTAGTTGGACCATTATTTATTTTTCAACAGGACAATGACCCCATACACACCTCCAGGCTGTGTAAGGGCTATTTGACCAAGAAGGAGAGTGATGGGGTGCTACGCCAGATGACCTGGCCTCCACAGTCACCAAACCTGAACCCAATCGAGATGGTTTGGGGTGAGCTGGACCGCAGAGTGAAGGCAAAAGGGCCAACAAGTGCTAAGCATCTCTAGGAACTCCTTCAAGATTGTTGGAAGACCATTTCCGGTGACTACCTCTTGAATCTCATCAAGAGAATGCCAAGAGTGTGCAAAGCAGTCATCAAAGCAAAAGGTGGCTACTATGAAGAACCTAGAATATAAGACATTTTCAGTTGTTTCACACTTTTTTGTTAAGTATATAATTCCACATGTGTTAATTCATAGTTTTGATGCATTCAGTGTGAATGTACAATTTTCATAGTCATGAAAATACAGAAAAATCTTTAAATGAGAATGTGTGTCCAAACTTTTGGTCTGTACTGTATAATATAGAGTATACAGGCTGCTGGCGGCATTTATGTATTATAGAGGACATAGGTTGCTGGCTGCATATATATAATATAGAGCAGGGGTCGACAATTAATTTTCCCAAGGGGCCACATGAGAAGCTGGCACTGCTGTGGAGTAGAGTTGAGCCAACCCCGTAGTGTTCGAGTTCTGTTCGGTTCGTCGAACACCCGTATGTTCGTCGAACTGTTCGTCGAACACCGTTAAAACCAATGGCAGGCAAACAAAACACATAGAAACACATAGAAAACACCTTCAAAGGTGTCCAAAAGCTGACAAACTGCTCAGAAGACACAACTAAAACATGGAAAAGTGACAAGTACATATAGTTATGCGAAAAGAAAAGAGGTGGAGGAGTAAAAGGAGGGGGAGACACAGATATAGGCATGTCATGCCCTTCTAAAACCAAAAAGGTGCGAAGCTGACACGGCCAGTCCGTTCCTGCCCGTGCGACCTCCGTGTCGCCGGGTTTGTGCCAGAGCTGCGGTGGACCCTGACGGCCAGCCCCCCTCTCCCAATACTGGTGCCTGTCCACTGGTGGGTCGAGCGAGCCCCCCTGCGGTGGAGACAGGTCTAAGCTTTTTAATTTAAATTGTCTCTGTAATTTGAATGAGTACACTTTAAATCCTTTTACAAGGATCTATTGAAGGGCAAGTCTGATGCCAGCAGCCGCGGGAACTTCAGCTCCAGTAGCGTCCACTAAAGTTGCTGCAGTTAAAAAGCTTTTATAAGGATCGAGCTTGGCGGTCCACCGCAAGGCGTCCTTCCGCCAGTCCCAGCCCCTGTGCCTTGGGGTGCCTCCCCGATGCTCTTCACTGAGTGTCCCGGGGGCCCGAAGCATTTCCTTTGAAAAAATAAAGTGTCCAAACTACAGGTGGTGTAGCTTGCTTAACAGGTGGGATAATCCGCTGACTAGCAGACACTGCTACTAGGTCCAAAGTATTTCCTGGGCTAGATGCAGTTAAAAATTTATAATTAGATACTCTCGTTGGATGCTGAGAAAGCATTCCATAGAGTCTCCTGGCACGCCATATATTATTCTCTTAAAAAGCTTGGAGTAGGGGTCTAGGGGACCCTTTTATAGCCAAAATCATGGCCCTGTATCGCAATCCGTCAGCTAGGCTGAAGATAAATGGAACATTTTCATCACCTTTCATAATCACCAATGGGACAAGGCAGGGATGTCCTTTGCCCCCTCTCTTATACATCCTAGTGATGGAGCACCTGCTCTCATCAATTCGCGATAACCCCAATATTAGGTGGTAGAGGTGGGAGGCACCGAGTACAAGTGCTCTGCATTTGCTGATGATGTCCTAGTATATATCACTCAATCACATATATCCATCCCTGCTGTTATGGCTGAAATAGATCACTTTGTTACATGGTCAAATTTTAAAATCAATGCAGCGAAGTCTGAGGCCCTCAATGTCTCCCTCCCCAAATCCATACAGGATTCCATCCAGTCCAACTTTCCCTTTGCCTGGCCCTCACAGGGTATCAAATACTTAGGAATTCGTATTCATAGAGACCTCTCCCGTCTATTTTATCTTAATTTTGGGCCCTTTATTGAACAACTCGAAAAAGATCTTACTTCTTGGACGGTTAAGGATTTTTCCTGGTTCGGCAGAATAAGTATACTAAAAATGAGCGTCCTACCTAAACTCTTATACCTCTTCCAAACCATTCCCGTGGTAATTCCCTCAAATTTTTGGAAAAGACTACGCAGTAGCTTTTAGTCTCCCCAGGATGACACAGGTGGGGCAGATAGTGGTTGTCCCGGCCCACTAGGCCGCATTGTAGCACAGTGAGCTTCGCACTGCAACTTATGCTTCATATCCATGTGACGGTTCATGCATAAAGTACTCAAACTATGGATTTTTTGGCCTCTACTTAGCTTTTGGTGACAAATGTTACAGATAACACGAGTTGGGTCATCCTTAGCGATCTGAAAAAATGCACAGGCTATGCAAGGTTTAGAGCCCATGCGACTCTGCTACTAGCAATATTATCAAATGATTGGCTGGGTTAGATGCAGAGCGTCTGGGTTTGGTTGGGGGTCCCCACAGTCTGCCTAGGCTAGATGCAGTTAAAAATTCTCATTAGATTCCCAGGCGGTGCAGCTTGCTTCGCAGCTGGGCTAATACGCCCAAAGTATTGGTAGACTCTATACTAAATAAGGAAGGATTCACTGACTGTGGTAGAAAAAAGAGAGGGGTCGCTCACTGGTCTATTCGGGTGCTCTGAAGAAAATAGTAATCTCAATTGCAAAAAGAACTTCGGCACTCCATACATTAAAATATAAGAAATATTGTATCTGGACTAATGTCACTTTGAAAAATGAAGGTTTTTTGCGCATAATTTGGCCAATTTATGTGTGCCCATCAACCACGACAAGGTCACCTTCGTATGATGGGAAACTACGCTACACTACCACTGGATATGCCACTCTTGGGCTGTAAGCCTGTATGGACAATATGTCTCTGCTTGGGCTTTTAACCTACAATGTATGGGCTTGTAGAGCTAGTTAAAACCACCTGTGACTGAATGGGAGGGACACATGGTCAGAAAAAAGGCTGTCAAACTTCTAATAGTGTGAACACGTACCTGCTGCAATGCTCCAGGAGCGGGATCCCAAAAATGATTAATAGAAAAAAGAGAGGGGTCGCTCACTGGTCTATTCGGGTGCTCTGAAGAAAAAAGTAATCTCAATTGCAAAAAGAACTTCGGCACTCCATACATGAAAATATAAGAAATATTGTATCTGGACTAATGTCACTTTGAAAAATGAAGGTTTTTTGCGCATAATTTGGCCAATTTATGTGTGCCCATCAACCACGACAAGGTCACCTTCGTATGATGGGAAACTACGCTACACTACCACTGGATATGCCACTCTTGGGCTGTAAGCCTGTATGGACAATATGTCTCTGCTTGGGCTTTTAACCTACAATGTATGGGCTGGTAGAGCTAGTTAAAACCACCTGTGACTGAATGGGAGGGACACATGGTCAGAAAAAGGCTGTCAAACTTCTAATAGTGTGAACACGTACCTGCTGCAATGCTCCAGGAGCGGGATCCCAAAAGTGATTAATAGAAAAAAGAGAGGGGTCGCTCACTGGTCTATTCGGGTGCTCTGAAGAAAAAAGTAATCTCAATTGCAAAAAGAACTTCGGCACTCCATACATGAAAATATAGGAAATATTGTATCTGGACTAATGTCACTTTGAAAAATGAAGGTTTTTTGCGCATAATTTGGCCAATTTATGTGTGCCCATCAACCACGACAAGGTCACCTTCGTATGATGGGAAACTACGCTACACTACCACTGGATATGCCACTCTTGGGCTGTAAGCCTGTATGGACAATATGTCTCTGCTTGGGCTTTTAACCTACAATGTATGGGCTGGTAGAGCTAGTTAAAACCACCTGTGACTGAATGGGAGGGACACAGTTTCCCATCATACGAAGGTGACCTTGTCGTGGTTGATGGGCACACATAAATTTGCCAAATTATGCGCAAAAAACCTTCATTTTTCAAAGTGACATTAGTCCAGATACAATATTTCTTATATTTTCATGTATGGAGTGCCGAAGTTCTTTTTGCAATTGTCACTGACTGTGGTGACCCCTCCGTGGGCCGTGGCGATTGGTGGAGATTTGGTGGATGATTATAGGAGAAAGCTCTTTAATAGAGAAAGTTGGTGGATTTATACTTTAAATACACGTGTACCAGCGGGTTTAAACATCAGTCATGATTTGATGTATCATTATGTGTGATCATTTATAGATTATTATTATATATATATGTTCCTTTTTTCTTCTTTTCTTTTTCTAATTGGTTATTTACATTTATATGCATTGTTTCTATGCTATATGATTTTAACATGGTATGTGTGTTTAAATTTCTGATTAACTCAGCCTTGAACAGGTGCATAGCAGGACATGACATATAAATACCACTTCCTTGCTGTTTTTTTGCTATGCAAAGATTAAGAACTCTTATATATATTGTGCAGAAAGAAGGGTGAAAGTCCGCGCAGGTGAGAGGAAATTGGAGTTTCATAACACATATTTGAACTGGAGAGGTATTAGAGGCCTGCAATGGCCACAGGTACTAATGGAGGTAATCAAGGTACGGAGAGAGGCAAGAGGTCCGATCATCTTAGTTATACAGGCCGGGGAAAACTACATAGCTTATCACAAGAGCGCATAACTAATGGCAATAATGAAACTAGACACTGAGCGCTTCAGAGAATTTTTCACAAAACTAACTATAGTATGGTCAGAGATTGTGCCGAGAATGGTATGGCAAGGTGCGTGAGAAATCACGGCCATCGAATGGACAAGGCAGGTAATAAATATTCGGATGGCAAAATTTATAAGAAACAGAGGCTGTGTAGTGATACGACACCGACAACTGGAAGGAGATAAAGCAGGCCTCATACGGCCCGACCGTGTTCACTTAATGGATATTGGACTGGACATATTACTGTCAGGACTCCAGGATGGAGTGGAACAAGCGTTAAGAGTGATGGATGGGGGTCGGAGTCCTGCATACGAGTAAGCAGGATCCTCCGTGGCCTGGAAAAAGAAAGGACATGTTGGAGAGTTACACTTGTTGGCCAACTTGCCGTTGTGGAGACTGGAGACACAGGGCATGCTGCAACAAGCTGAATTATTTTAGAAATAAAATGCATTTCTAATGGAATGAGTATAAACAGTTAATAAAGCTGTGACTGATCCTCACCCATGCAGTTGGTAGAGTTACATGATTGTATTGTCAATGAAAGGGGGGGCATTAGGGGGCTGAGCATCTGGGTTTGGTTGGGGGTCCCCACAGTCTGTCTAGGCTAGATGCATTTAAAAATCATTATTAGATACACAGGCAGTGCAGCTTGCTTCGCAGCTGGGTTACTACGCTGACTAGCAGACACTGAAGCTTTGGAGCAGACCTCTGAGTAAACAGCTCTTCAGACTCAACCATCTGAGTTACCCCAAGCCATAGTGTATGTATTTTCTTACAGTTAAAAGGGGGGAGGGAGACCCAACCCACCTCTAATTGACGATGGCAACGTCACTTAAAACAAAGCAAGGGGACTCCAAAAAGAGTCTCCATTTTTTCCAAAAATTTGTGGCACAGACACCACTTAAGTGGCATCAATTGCCCCAGAGTTGCTTAAAACGGTTGGTTAGAATGAGTACCACACATTGCTACTATGCCCAAAATTATTTTCCAGACAAGATGCAGCTAAAAATTATTTGTAATTTGCAAGCTGGTGGAGCTTAGTATAGATGGCCTAATAGAATGAGTCCCACACACTGCTACAAGCCAAAAATTATTTTCCGAGCTAGATGCAGATAAAAATTATTTGTAATTTGCAAGCTGGTGGAGCTTAGTATAGATGGACTAATAGAATAAGTCCCACACACTGCTACAAGCCCAAAATTATTTTCCGAGCTAGGTGCAGCTAAAAATTATTAGCAATTTGCAAGCTGGTGGAGCTTAGTATAGATGGCCTAATAGAATGATGCTATGCCCAAAAGGTTTTACTTGGCTAGGTGCAGTAAAAAAAATTGTATTCTATACACAGGTGGTGTAGCTTGCAACACAGATACGCTACTCCACTGACTAACACACACTGCAAGAGGCCAAAAAGGATTTGCTTAGCTAGATTTAGCCAAATGCTGTGAAAAACACTTGCACAGCACTGGCACAGACCTGCCTGGCTAAAAGTCCTAGGAAATGCTGTAACCTAGTCCTCAAAAGGACAGCAATTACAACTAGTCCCTACTCCCAAGCTGTCTATTTAAGAGCACAGACCTGCCTGCTAAAAGTCGTAGGAAATGCTGGAACCTAGTCCTCTAAAGGACTGCAATCACAACTATTCCCTACTCCCCAGCTATCTGTATATTTCTGAGAAAATTGGCTTGAAATTAACACTGAAAGTATAGCGCACACAGCAACAGCAGTGCCGTCTAACACGCAGCTGCAGCAGGGAGAAAATGGTGGCAACGGGGAAAATGGCTGGGTTTTATAGGGCAAGGACATGTGACATACACAGCCAATGACACATGCCCTTGCTTGTGTGAAAAAAAGCCGTTCGCTCCGTGTGTGCGCTGCTGATAGGCTGACAGATTGCACCTCCCCACTGTAAATGCGGGAAAGAGAAAAAAAAATGGAGATCTTCATTATTCCTGCAGAGATCCATCCCCTGCCCCTCCCCCCGCCCCACTGTACACTCAAACTGCGTATTAACATTGATTATCAGCATTACTGTGAAAAAATCCAGTTATGATTTTGGTGCACGAACAGTTATCGAAGATAACCTCGAACAGCCGAATTTTTTTCAAATCGTTCGTGTTCGCCGAAAGGCTCGAACACCGCCCAAAACAGCTCGAATTTGAGATTGGTGAACAGTTCGAGTCGAACACCGCTCATCTCTACTGTGGAGGACCAAACCAATAGGCTGAACTTAAAGGGGTGGACCGAAACCAAAGGTGAATTTCATACTAAATGTCTTTCTATTTCATGTAATTATCCAATCTGCTTTTCTAATATACTTCAGTTAAAAACTTCCTAACGTATCCTCTCCAGTCTAACTTCCTGTCAGATTTTTATTTTTTTTTGTTTCCGATTGCATTTGTTTGAGAAACCCCAGTGCATGCTGGGATACTAAAATAAGCCGACATCAGGTTGCGATGCCTGCAGTCTCTGCCGCTGCCTCGGCTCCCTCCCTGAAACAAAGCGGCATCAGTGACATCAGTTTAAGGTGCTGGGAGAGTCCCTGCTCTACTGACCATGCGTCAATTGTAAATTCTGACTCATGCTCATTATGAGCCCCCTATGCTATATTCCTTTAAATGCACAATGACAGTGCACTCCCTTTCCGGCTCTAAAGAGAAGTGATGAGCCAGCAAGAGAGTGCACTACTCTGAAACCTGAAACAGACATCACTGATGACTAGTGTTGAGCCACCCCCGTAGTGTTCGAGTTCGGTGCGGTTCATCGAACACCCGTGTGTTCGCCGAACTGTTCGTCGAACACTAGAGATGAGCGTTGTTCTACTCGAACTGTTCGCCAATCTCAAATTCGAGCTGTTTTGGGCGGTGTTCGAGCCGTTCGGCGAACACGAACAATTTGAGAAAAATTCGGCTGTTCGAGGTTATGTTCGATAACTGTTCGTGCACCAAAATCATAACTGGATTTTTTCTCAGTAATGATGAAAATGAATGTTAATACGCAGTTTGAGTGTACAGCGGGGTGGGGGGAGGGGCAGGGGATGGATCTCTGCAGGAACAATGAAGATCTCCATTTTTTTTTCTCTTTCCCGCATTTGCAGTGGGGAGGTGCAATCTGTCAGCCTATCAGCAGCGCACACACGGAGCGAAGTGCTTTTTTTCACACAAGCAAGTGCATGTGTCATTGGCAGTGTATGTCACATGTCCTTGCCCTATAAGACCCAGCCATTTTCCCCGTCGCCACCATTTTCTCACTGCTGCAGCTGCGTGTTAGACGGCACCGCTGTTGCTGTGTGCGCTATATCTTGTTAATTTCAAGCCAATTTTCGCACAAATCTACAGATAGCTTGGGAGTAGGGAATAGTTGTGATTGCAGTCCTTTTAAGGACTAGATTACAGCATTTCCTACGACTTTTATCAGGCAGGTCTGTGCTCTTAAATAGATAGATTGTGGGAGTAAAGACTAATTGTAATTGGAGTCCTTTTCAGGACTAGGTTACATCAGTTCCTATCAGTTTTTGCCAGGCAGGTCTGTGCCAGTGCTGTGCAAGTTTTTTTCACAGCATTTGGCTGAATCTAGCAAAGCTAATCCTTTTTGGCCTATTGCAGAGTGTGTTAGTCAGTGGAGTAGCCTATCTGTGTTGCAAGATATACCACCTGTGTATAGAATACCAATTTTTTTACTGCACCTAGTGAAGTAAAATCTTTTGGGCATAGCATCATTCTATTAGTCCATCTATACTGACCTCCATCAGGTTGCAAACTGAATATATTTTTTTCTGCATCTACCTCTGAAAAAATATTGGGCTTCTAGCTGTGTGTGGGACTTGTTCTATTAATCCATCTATACAGACCTCCATCAGGTTGCAAACTGAATATATTTTTTTCTGCATCTAGCTCTGAAAAAATATTGGGCTTCTAGCTGTGTGTGGGACTTGTTCTATTAATCCATCTATACAGACCTCCATCAGGTTGCAAACTGAATATATATTTTTTTCTGCATCTACCTCTGAAAAAATATTGGGCTTCTAGCTGTGTGTGGGACTTGTTGTATTAGTCCATCTATACTGACCTCCATCAGGTTGCAAACTGAATATATTTTTTTCTGCATCTACCTCTGAAAAAATATTGGGCTTCTAGCTGTGTGTGGGACTTGTTCTATTAATCCATCTATACAGACCTCCATCAGGTTGCAAACTGAATATATTTTTTTATGCATCTACCTCTGAAAAAATATTGGGCTTCTAGCTGTGTGTGGGACTTGTTCTATTAATCCATCTATACAGACCTCCATCAGGTTGCAAACTGAATATATTTTTTTCTGCATCTACCTCTGAAAAAATATTGGGCTTCCAGCAGTGTGTGGGACTTGTTCTATTAATCCATCTATACAGACCTCCATCAGGTTGCAAACTGAATATATTTTTTTCTGCACCTACCTCTGAAAAAATATTGGGCTTCTAGCTGTGTGTGGGACTTGTTCTATTAATCCATCTATACAGACCTCCATCAGGTTGCAAACTGAATATATTTTTTTCTGCATCTACCTCTGAAAAAATATTGGGCTTCTAGCTGTGTGTGGGACTTGTTGTATTAGTCCATCTATACTGACCTCCATCAGGTTGCAAACTGAATATATTTTTTTCTGCATCTACCTCTGAAAAAATATTGGGCTTCTAGCTGTGTGTGGGACTTGTTCTATTAATCCATCTATACAGACCTCCATCAGGTTGCAAATTGAATATAATTTTTTTCTGCATCTAACCCAGCCAATAGTTTTGGCCTAATGCAACAGTTTGGCCACTCAGCTCTGCTCGGTTCCCATCCATTGTTTTTTTGTGCAAACAACTCCAGAGTTGTGAATTAGTTAACCACCAAAATTCGTGGAAAAAGGCCTGCTGCTGGTGGAAAGGGGAATAATCATGTTGGGAAGGGGAAAAAAGGTTGTGTCCGTGGGGTAGGTGTTAAAGCAACAGTAACATCTGCAGAAGAAAGACCATCTTCCAGCCAAACTAAAATGTCTACTTCTTTTAGCGGACAATGTGATAAGATCCCTTTCTTACGGCCATGCCAATCGCTACAAATTCCAGATGAGGCACAAAAACAGCAGGTGCTTCAACGGATATCAAGTGCTCCTTTAAGTGGGCTCTCCTCCACATCAACTTCAACATCACAAATGCTCCAGTCCTCAATGGTGTCACCCCAATCTCACTTGCTTCCTCACAGCTCCCAAATCTCCAGCTGCCCGTCTGAGTATGAGGTAGAACAGATGGTTGAGTCTGCAGAGCTGTTTACTCATACTATAGCCTGGGAATCAGAGGTCGAATCCAGCGCTTCTGTGAATCCAGACGAGGAAATGATCTGCACTGATGCCGAGAATCTTTATGAGTCGGATCCAGGACCAGACGCAGAAGGTTCTGACCATAATGTAGACCCTCATTCCCAAACTGTAACTCCTGTTGGTGGAGACAATGAGGAAGACGATGATAAGACTCAAATACCTGATTGGAGCAACAACTTTAGTTTTTTGTCAGGGCAGGAACAGGTTGGCTCTGAGGACGACGGGTGTAATAACGCACAGGGTGATGATGATGAGGTTGGAGATCCCACTTACTGTCAACCCACAGTCAGCCAAGAGATGACGTCAGCAGAGGAGGTGGAGGAAGATGCTAGTGACGACGAGGTCAGGTTGCGCCTTCCTGGACAGAGACGTAGTAGTGGAAGCACGTCAACAACTGCATCCTCAAACACAACTCTGCCTCTCACCACAAGTCGTGGTGGCTCTTCAGGTCGCATGGGTGCTAAGCCTTGCATAGCCTGGGCATTTTTTCAGATCGATAAAGATGACCCAACTCGTGTTATCTGTAACATTTGTCAGCAAAAGCTAAGTAGAGGCCAAAAAATCCATAGTTTGAGTACTTCATGCATGAACCGGCACATGGACATGAAGCATAAGTTGCAGTGGGAAGCTCAGTGTGCTACAATGCGGCCTAGCCGGCCGGGCCAACCACCGTCTGCCATATCTTGTGCATCCGCGGCCTCTTCATCCTCTGTGACTGGGGGGACAGCAGTCACACCTGTTTTGGGGCGCAGACCTGCCACCTCTTTACCCGCAACAGCCAGCGTGATTGGCAGGTCATCAATTTCTTTGGAGGTGGTAACACCAGCTGGTGTTGAGCGCTGTCCGACATCGATAGCACCACCTTTGGATCAAGGCAACCTAACATGTCCGCCTGCATCTTCCTCACAGACCGGCAGTTTGCCGGGGACACCCTTATCAACCCCGTCTAAGCACAATAGCCAGCCCTCGGTCGCTCAAATGTGGACAAGTAAAAGACCATTTCCTCCTAGCCATGAGAAAGCTAAGAGGTTGAATTTCACCATCTGCAAGCTCTTGGCTACAGAAATGCTGCCTTTCCGCCTGGTGGACACAGAGGATTTTCGAGACCTTATGTCCGTTGCAGTGCCCCAGTACCAGATGCCCAGTCGGCACTACTTCTCAAAGAAAGGTGTGCCTGCGCTCCACCAGCATGTCGCACACAACATCACCGCTTCTTTGAGAAACTCTGTGTGTGACAGGGTGCATTTCACCACAGACACTTGGACGAGTAGGCATGGACAGGGGCGTTACATGTCGCTGACTGGGCACTGGGTAACTATGGTGACAGCAGGACAAGGGGCTGCTGTCCAAGTCTTGCCGTCCCCACGAGTTGTGCGTCAATCCTCTTTATGTCAAAGTTCCTCCACTGCTTCTGCCTCCTCAACCTCCTCTCGGTCTTCCACCTGCACCCAAAGCCTGTCTGGTCATGCCACAAGCTTTCTAACTGCGCAGAAGGGATCCTGCACACCTCCTTACTATGCTGGCAGTAGGGCTCAATGTCATCAGGCGGTTTTTACATTGAAATGTCTGGGAAATGTGAGTCACACAGCTGAGGAGTTGTGGTCAGCTCTGGAGAACCAATTTCATGAATGGTTGTCTCCACTGGACCTGAAACCAGCGAAGGCCGTGTGCGACAATGCTGCAAACCTGGGTGCGGCCCTTCGCCGGGGCAATGTCACACACGTGCCTTGTATGGCTCACGTGTTGAACCTGGTTGTCCAGCAATTTTTAGCCCACTATCCCAGACTAGATGGCCTTCTGCAGAGGGCACGGTCGCTGTGTGCTCACTTCCGCCGTTCGCATCCCGCAGCTCAGCGACTTACATCTCTACAGAAGTCGTTGGGCCTGCCACTTCACCGGCTAAAATGCGATGTGCCTACCCGGTGGAATTCAACTCTGCACATGTTGCAGCGACTGTGGCAGCACCGACAAGCCCTGGTGCAATACGTTCTGACGTATAGCCTGGGCCAACGAGATTCAGAGGTGGGGCAAATCACGCTGGAGGAGTGGTCTCAGATCAGGGACCTATGCACCCTTCTGCACAGTTTTGAAATGGCGACGAAGATGTTTAGTGCTGACGATGCCATTATCAGCATGACTATTCCGGTGATTTACATGCTGGAGCACATGTTAAACAGAATTCGGAGTCAGGTGGTGGCACAAGAGGAGGTGGAGGAATTAGAGGAGGAGGAGTTGTATGCGGAAGGGCTAACATCTGCAAGGTCCAGACGGTCGGCAGCACCAAGGCGGCAGGCATGTGAGGGTGGGGGAGATGGTTTTACCAGGGCGCATGGTAGCAGCCAAACTAGTGAGGAAGGTGCAGGAGCCCAGGAAGAAGTGGAGGACGAACTGATGCAAGACTCATCAGATGAGGGAGACCTTGATCACATTTCTGTTGTGCGAGGTTGGGGGGAGAGGACAGAGGAAGGAAGCATGATTGTTACCTCGCCACCAACACAACAGGGACTTGGTGCTCATGGATGCGCAACACACATGAGTGCATTCTTGCTGCACTACCTGCAACATGACCCTCGAATTGTGAGAATTAGAAATAATCCTGACTACTGGGTTGCCACACTGTTAGATCCCCGGTACAAAAGTAAATTTGCAGAAATTATTCCTGCCATAGAAAGGGATGCACGCATGCAGGAGTATCAGCAGAGACTGTTGCAGAATCTTACATGTGCTTTTCCACAAAATACCAGTGGTGCACGTAGTGAATCTCACAGTTCCAACTTGCCAACCGTGGGACCGTCAAGTGTTCAGCACTCAAACCGCAACAGAACCACAGTATCTTCTGGTAACATCAATTTTGCGGAATCATTTCACCACTTTTTTAGCCCATCCTTTGCAAGGCCACAGGAGACAAGAAGTCTGACACATAGTCAACGCCTAGAGACGATGGTACAGGAGTATCTCCAAGTAAACATTGAAGCCACGACTGTGTCACTGGACCCTTGCTCTTTTTGGGCTTCCAATCTGGATAAATGGCCGGAGCTAGCCACTTACGCCTTGGAGATCTTGTCATGCCCCGCAGCCAGCGTTCTGTCTGAACGTGTGTTCAGCGCTGCTGGTGGTGTGCTGACAGACAAGCGCACGCGGCTCTCCACTGATAATGTAGACAGACTCACGTTCATAAAGATGAACAAATCATGGATCCGAAACTACTTTTCTACCCCTGTGTCATCCTGGGGAGAGTAAAAGCTTGATGATTGGTTAAAATCACCCTACCAACCATTTTAAGCTTTCAAATTACTAATCATGTTTATCTGTATCTTGGCTGGAAAATAATTTGGGCTTTGTAGCAGTGTGCAGCACTGATTCTATTAGGCCATCTATAATAAGCTCCACCAGATTTAAAATTACTAATCATGTTTATCTGTATCTTGACTGGAAAATAATTTGGGCTTTGTAGCAGTGTGCAGCACTGATCCTATTAGGCCATCTATACTAAAGCTTCATCAGATTTAAAATTAATAACAATTTTTAGCTGCATCTAGCCCGGAAAATAATTTTGGGGCTCCGAGATGCGCAAGACACATAAGTGCCTTCTTGCTGCACTACCTGCAGCATGACCCTCATATTGTCAGAATTCAAAGTAATCATGACTACTGGGTTGCCACACTCTTAGATCCCCCAAACTTTTCGATCAACCTTTTCATTTTAATAAAGACCAAAAAAATGGTCATTTTTGAAATTATAAGCATTAGCAGGTTGTTAGAAACTGAAATCAAACAGTTTTCAACTCAAAACTTTATTCTAGGTGATGTTACATTTTCACATAGGACCCCTTGTTCGAAAGGAGCTTCTGAACTCTCTCGTCCATTGAATTTGTCAGGTTTTGGATGGTTTCTGCTTCAATTGTTTTGCATGAGGACAGAATACCCTCCCAGAGCTGTTGCTTAGATGTGAACTGCCTCCCGCCATCATAGACACTCCTTTTAATGATGCTCCAAAGGTTCTGAATGGGGTAGAGGTCAGGGGAGCATGGGGGTCACACCATAAGTTTGTCCCCTTTTATGCCCATATCAGCCAGAGATGCAGATGTTTTATGTGCAGCATGGGATGGTGCATTATCATGCAGAAAAATGATCTTGCTGTGAAATACACGGTTCTTCTTCTTGAACCATGGCAGGAAATGGTGTTTGAGAAAATCCACATACATTATGGAGTTCATCTTTAGCGCCTTCAGGGATCCTAAAGGGGCCGACAATCTCTCTCCCCATGATTCCAGCCCAAAACATTACTCCACCTCCTCCTTGTTGGCGCTGTAGCCGTGTTTGCGTGGGGTGTCCATCAGCAAGCCATCCTCCACTCCATCCATCTGGACCATCGAGCGCTGCACGGCACTCATCCGTGAACAAAACAGTTTTGAAATCAGTCTTCATGTAATGTTTGGCCCACTGGAGCCGTTTCTGCTTGTGTGAAGTGGATAGAGGAGGTCGACAGGATGGCGTATGCACAGCTGCAAACCTCTGAAGGACCCTGCATCTTGTTGTTCGGGGGACGTTGGAGGCACAAGCAGCTTCAAAAACTTGTCTGCTGCTATGACAAGGCTTTTTTGCCGCTGCTCTTTCAACCTGACGTAATTGCCTGTAGGAAAGAGTCCTCAATTTGCCCTTATCAGCACGCACACGTGTGTACTGTGAATCAGCTACATACTTCTTGATTGCCAAGACACTTCATCCTGATCATCGCACAATGTTGATTGTAGTCATGCCTTGACCTAAACACTCCACAATTTGTTGCTTCTCAGCAGCCGACACATCCTTTTTCTTTCCCATTTTGGCAGAAAATGTAGGCTGCTTAATAATGTGAGACAACCTTCTTAAGTAGTCTTGCCTTTCATTGGACACACCTGCCAAACTAATTAGCACAGGTGTCTGCAATTGCTTACAGTGATATAAAGAGACCTGACACACATCACCATCAATGAGTTTAACTGACAAACAAACAAATTCTTCCCTTATCACTCCTAAACACTTTTTGCATAATAATTTCGAACGCAGTGTACATGTGCTTTTCCACAAAACACCAGTGGTTCACGTAGTGAATCTTACAGTTCTAACTTGCCAACCGTGGTCTGTATGGAGTTGTTCAATAAAGGGCCCAAAATTAAGATAACATAGATGGGAGAGGTCTCTATGAATAGGAATTCCTAAGTATTTGATACCCTGTGAGGGCCAGGCAAAGGGAAAGTTGGACTGGATGGAATCCTATATGGATTTGGGGAGGGAGACATCAAGGGACTCAGACTTCGCTGCATTGATTTTAAAATTTGACCATGTAACAAAGTGATCTATTTCAGCCATAACAGCATGGATGGATATATGTGATTGAGTGATATATACTAGGACATCATCAGCAAATAGAGAGCACTTGTACTCGGTGCCTCCCACCTCAATCCACCTAATATTGGGGTTATGGCGAATTGATGAGAGCAGGTGCTCCGTCACTAGGATGTATAAGAGAGGGGACAGAGGACATCCCTGCCTTGTCCCATTGGTGATTGTGAAAGGTGATGAAAATGTTCTGATGCACCCCCTGGGCCTTGGGACACCCGGAGCCGGACCCTTTTTGGTGGATGCTGGTGGTTGTAGTCTTCGTGGCGGCGACCCGGTTCCGTGGCTCAGGGTGGTCAAACCAGTGGCGGAACTATTTATGTGGTTTTGATGTTTAAATGTCCGACTACGCCACCCGTGGATTGCGGTCAGAGTGAACCGCCGCTGCAGGGCAGACCGCTGAGGCTGGTGTTGTGGGTGCAGCAGAGCGTAGCATAACTCCCCACGGGAGGAGTATAGCCTCAGGGCAGTGTATGCGGAGGATGGGGGTGATGGTGCAGGGCAGCAGCAGTAACGACACGGAGTCAGTGATGCAGTCCAGGGCCTTTACTCACAGTTCTTATTATCCAGACCACGTCTGCAGGTAACGGCTGCCCACGTCGTACTGTGCTCACCAGGTGAGGGGCTCAGACAACTCCCAGATAACTTTGGAGCACTTCACAGGACCCCCTTTGTGTGTCCTTTGTCTGGCCTTTCTTACCAACCCTTCTGTCTGGCTGCCTCGGGCCTCCTCTTGGTAAACTTGGCGCCAGTTTCCCTGACCCTATGTGGTGCCTTCCTAGCGGGTGTAGCGAGGGGCTGCGCCACATAAAATGTCACAGCCTCCGGTTTCTAGCTGAGGGTCGTTTCCTGCCTCTACTAGTTTCGGGGACCGGTCTCCCCCTTTGGCCTGACCCCTCCACGCAGGTGGATTCGGGCGTGCGGTGGCGACTCGCCCGTCCGCACCCCTGGGATCCCTTCATTCCTTGTTCCTGGAGCCTTCTCCGCTCCTCTTCCTTCCTTCTCCCTCTTCCAGGCCTGGGCCTCTGTTAATAGGCCCGCCTCCGGAGCAGAGCTCATGCAGAGCCCCTGCTCCCTGCCACTTCTGCTCAGACTTCTCTGCACTGAACTAAGATGGTGCCCACCTTTTATACTCCCTTCTCAATGCACCCAGGAACTGCTTCCTCCCTGCTCCTGCACTACAGGGTTCCCCTTCCTCAGTGTTCCCTCCCCCCACTCCAGCCAGGGACAGGGACTGTCATGCCAATCTCAGAGGCATATTGGTCGCCCTGCCCCACGGCAATGTGGTGTAATGCATGCAGGTGTCGGGTCCTGATCCACACTCCATCCTTACCTGAGAGTGAGATATCACACCTCTGGGTGAGGTGCAATACCTCTGTAGCAACCGAGCCCTCAGGGTGCTACAGTTCCATTTATCTTCAGCCAAGGTGACGTATTGTGATACAGGGCCGTGATTTTGGCTATAAAAGGGTCCCCTAGACCCCTACCCCAAGCTTTTTAAGAGAATCATATATGACGTGCCAGGAGACTCTATGGAATGCTTTCTCAGCATCCAACGAGAGTATCTAATTACAAATTTTTAACTGCATCTAGCCCAGGAAATACTTTGTGCCTAGTAGCAGTGTCTGCTAGTCAGCGGATTATCCCGGCTGTTAAGCAAGCTACACCACCTGTAGTTTAGACACTTAATTTTTTCAAAGGAAATGCTTCGGGACCATGGGATACTCAGTGAAGAGCATCAGGAGGCACCCCAAGGCATAGGGGCTGGGACTGGCAGTAGGATGCCTTGCGGTGGACAGCCGAGCTCGATCCTTATAAAAGCTTTTTAACTGCAGCAGCTTTAGTGGACGCTACTGGAGCTGGAATTACGTGGCTGCTGGCATGAGACTTGCCCTCCAATAGATCCTTGTAAATGGATTTAAAGTGTATTCATTCAAATTAGAGAGACAATTTAAATTAAAAAGCTTAGAGCTGCATCCACCACAGGGGGGCTCGCTCGACCCACCAGCAGACAGGCACCAGTATTGGGAGAGGGGGGCTGGCCATCAGGGTTCACCGCGGCTCTGGCACAAACCCGGCGACACGGAGGTGGCACGGGCAGGAGCGGACTGGCCGTGTCGGCTTCTCACTTTTTGGATTTTAGAAGGGCATGACATGCCTATATCTGTGTCTCCCCCTCCTTTTACTCCTCCACCTCTTTTATTTTCGCATGACTATATGTACTTGTCACTTTTCCATGTGTTAGTTATGTCTTCTGAGCAGTTTGTCAGCTTTTGGACACCTTTGAAGGTGTTTTCTATGTGTTTCTATGTGTTTTTGTTTGCCTGCCATTGGTTTTAACGGTGTTCGAAGGTGTTCGACGAACAGTTCGACGAACAGTTCGGCGAACACACGGGTGTTCGACGAACCGAACCGAACTCGAACACTACGGGGGTGGCTCAACACTATCGAACACCTTCGAACACCGTTAAAACCAATGGCAGGCAAACAAAAACACATAGAAACACATAGAAAACACCTTCAAAGGTGTCCAAAAGCTGACAAACTGCTCAGAAGACACAACTAACACATGGAAAAGTGACAAGTACATATAGTCATGCGAAAAGAAAAAAGGTGGAGGAGTAAAAGGAGGGGGAGACACAGATATAGGCATGTCATGCCCTTCTAAAATCCAAAAAGTGAGAAGCCGACACGGCCAGTCCGTTCCTGCCTGTGCCACCTCTGTGTCGCCGGGTTTGTGCCAGAGCCGCGGTGGACCCTGACGGCCAGCCCCCCTATCCCAATACTGGTGCCTGTCCGCCGGTGGGTCGAGGCCCCCCACGGTGGGGGGCGGAGTAACATCTGCAGAAGAAAGACCATCTTCCAGCCAAACTAAGATGTCGACTTCTTTTCGTGGACAATGTGATACGATCCCATTCTTACAGACACGCCCATCGCTACAAATTCTAGATGAGGCACAAAAACAGCAGGTGCTTCAACGGATATCAATTGCTCCTTCAAGTGGGCTCTCCATCACCTCAATTTCAACATCACAAATACTCCAGTCCTCAGAGGTGTCACCCCAATCGCACTTGCTTCCTCACAGCTCCCAAGTCTCCAGCTGCCCGTCTGATTATGGGGTAACACAGATGGCTGAGTCTGCCCAGCTGTTTACTCATACTATAGCCTGGGAAACGGAGGTCTGCTCCAGAGCTTCTGTTAATCCAGATGAGGAAATGATCTGATCCGATGCCCAGAATCTTTATAAGTTGGATCCAGGACCAGATGAAGAAGGTTCTGAGCATAATGTAGACCCTTGTTCCCAAACTGTAACTCCTGTTGGTGGAGACAATGATGAAGACGATGATGAGACTCAAATACCTGATTGGAGCGACAACTTGACTTTTCGGTCAGGGCAGGAAGAGGTTGGCTCTGAGGGCGACGGGTGTGATAACACACAGGGTCATGATGACGAGGTTGGAGATCCCACTTACTGTCAACCCACAGTCAGACAGTCGATGAGGTCAGCAGAGGAGGTGGAGGAGGATGTGACTAGCCCTGGGGATGGGGATAACTCGGTACCCGGGCATTTGCCTGGCCTTGGGGATGTCGCGGTGGTCGGCTCCCTGGCCCGTACCCTGGGGTCTCTCTTTAAAAGGGTGGATAATTGTTAATTTTATAAGAGTTCATGACGCCACCTGTGGTATCTGGTGACAAGCACCAGCGCTGCAGCAGTCCACTGAGGCCGGTGATAAGGCAGCTCGATGGTATAGCTCCCCACAGGTGGAGCTAGGTCTCAGGGCAGCGTATGCAGTTGGAATGCAGGACAGGAGAGACCCAGCTGGTTCAGAGCAAGAACGGGAACGGACACGGTAGTCACTTCAGTACCTTTTACTGGTGGAAATTCAGGCACATCCCGGAGCACTGTAGGGTGAAGGGTGCATATCAAGATCCTCCCCAATGAGCGGGTGTAGGGCCTCCTGTTTCTTGCCTCTGCGTAGTAAGTTTCTGACCTGCCTGGAGCTAGGCCTAACTTTGTCTCTGTCCTGCGCTGGCTGACCTTGTGGTAGGGCCTTCTCTTGGAGTTCACGCTCCCAGTATGCGGGGCCTAAGCGTCTCCTGGCTCTGTTACATATCAGCACCTTAGTGATCCTGGGACTTGTAGTTCTCCAGGGATTCCGGTTATGCCTTACTGGGTCATAGAGATACCGGTAAGCTCGGATCCTGTGTCCGGTAAATGCTTCGGGGTGAGCTGGTTAAGCTCCTCTGCCCCTTATGTACTAACTCGCCACTCGCCTTCGGCCTACTCGGGCCCTCACTAGGCTATACACACTAACGGCAGCTTGCCGCGCTTCACTGATCTTACGGCACCGGCACACCTTAAGCTCTATCTGGGCTCCCTGAATCTAGCAAGCAGGAGCCTCGTGCTCCACTGCTGAACTATTAACTGCGTTATCTAGACTAGACTGAGCTCCACTGCAGACTGACCTCTCTTAGGCTTCCCTACTGCAGGAACTCTTCAGAGGAACTGAACTGCCTAGCTCCATCTTCCCTATTTATATCCCTAACGGGCTCCCTCTGCTGGTCTGAGGTGGAAGGTGGAGATTTGTGAATGTTTTGGGGGCCTCTTGTGGAGGATTCCATCAATGCACTCTTGTAGGATCTGTGATACCAAGCGCAGTGGGGCATCACAGATGCTATTGACGACGAGGTTAGGTTGCGCCTTCCTGAACAGAGACGGAGTACTGGAAGCACGTCAACAACTGCATCCTCAACCACAACTCTGCCTCTGACCACAAGTCGTAGTGGCTCTTCAGGTCACATGGGCTCTAAGCCTTGCATAGCCTGGGCATTTATCCAGATCGATAAGGATGACCCAACTCGGGTTATCTGTAATATTTGTCAGCAAAAGCTAAGTAGAGGCCAAAAAATACATAGTTTGAGTACTTCATGCATGTACCGTCACATGGATATGAAGCATAAGTTGCAGAGGGAAGCTCACTGTGCTACAATGCGGCCTAGCCGGCTGGGCCAACCACCGTCTGCCCCATCTTGTGTATCCGCAGCCTCTTCATCCTCTGTGACTGGGGGGACAGCAGTCACACATGTTTTTGGACGCAGACCTGCCACCTCTTTACCCGCAACAGCCAGTGTGATTGGCAGGTCGTCAGTTCATTGGGAAGTGGAAACACCTGCTAGTGTTGAGCGCTCTCCGACATCGAGAGCACCACCTTTGGATCAAGGCAACCTAACATGTCCGCCTGCATCTTCCTCACAGACCGGCAGTTGCCGGGGACACCCTACTCAACACCGTCTAAGCACAACAGCCAGCCCTCGGTCCCTCAGATGTTGAAAAGTAAAAGACCATTTCCTCCTAGCCATGAGAAAGCTAAGAGGTTGAATTTCACCATCTGCAAGCTGTTGGCTACAGAAATGCTGCCTTTCCACCTGGAGGACACAGAGGATTTTCAAGACCTTATGTCCGTCACAGTGCCCCAGTACCAGATGCCCAGTCGGCTCTACTTCTCAAAGAAAGGTGTGCCTGCGCTCCACTAGCATGTCGCACACAACATCACCGCTTCTTTGAGAAACTCTGTGTGTGACAGGGTGCACTTCACCACAGACACTTGGACGAGAAGGCATGGACAGGGGCGTTACATGTCGCTGACTGGGCACTGGGTAACTATGGTGACAGCAGGACAAGGGGCTGCTGTCCAAGTCTTACCGTCCCCACGAGTTGTGTGTTAATCCTCTTTATCTTGAACTTCCTCCACTGCTTCTGCCTCCTCAACCTCCTCTCAGTCCTCCACCTGCACCCAAAGCCTGTCTGGTAATGCCACCTGCTTTCTAACTGCGCAGAAGGAATCCTGCACACCTCCTTACTATGCTGGCAGCAGGGCTCAACGCATCAGTGTTTACTTTGAAATGTCTGGGAAATGTGAGTCACACAGCTGAGGAGTTTTGGTCAGCTCTGGAGAACCAGTTTCATGAAAGGTTGTCTCCACTGGACCTGCAACCAGCGAAGGCCATGTGCGACAATGCTGCAAACCTGGGTGCGGCACTTCGCCGGGGCAATGTCACACACGTGCCTTGTATGGCTCACGTGTTGAACCTGGTTGTCCAGCAATTTTTAGCCCACTATCCCGGACTAGATGGCCTTCTGCAGAGTGCACGGTCGCTGTGTGCTCACTTCCGCTGTTCGCATCCCTCAGCTCAACGACTTACATCTCTACAGAAGTCGTTGGGCCTGCCAGTTCACCGGCTGAAATGCGATGTGCCGACACGTTGGAATTCAACTCTGCACATGTTGCAGCGACTGTGGCAGCACCGACAAGCCCTGGTGCAATACGTTCTGACGTATAGCCTGGGCCAACGAGATCCAGAGGTGGGGCAAATCACGCTGGAGGAGTGGTCTCAGATCAGGGACCTATGCACCCTTCTGCACAGTCTTGAAATGGCGACGAAGATGTTTAGTGCTGACGATGCCATTATCAGCATGACTATTCCGGTGATTTACATGCTGGAGCACATGTTAAACAGAATTCGGAGTCAGGTGGTGGGACAAGAGGAGGTGGAGGAAGTAGAGGAGGAGTCGTATGCGGAAGGGATAACATCTCCAAGGTCCAGACGGTTGGCAGCACCAAGGCGGCAGGCATGGGAGGGTGGGGGAGAGGGATTAACCAGGGCGCATGGTAGCAGCCAAACTGTTGAGGAAGGTGCAGGAGCCGAGGAAGAAGTGGAGGACGAACTGGCAATGGGCATGGAAGACTCATCAGATGAGGGAGACCTTGATCACATTTCTGTTGTGCGAGGTTGGAGGGAGAGGGCAGAGGAAGGAAGCATGATTCTTACCTCGCTACCAACACAACAGGGACTTGGTCCTTCTGGATGCGCAAGACACATGAGTGCCTTCTTGCTGCACTACCTGCAACATGACCCCCGGATTGTCAGAATTCGAAGTAATCCCGACTACTGGGTTGCCACACTCTTAGATCCCCGGTACAAAAGTATATTTGCCGAAATAATTCCTGCCATAAAAAGGTATTGACGAATGCAGGAGTATCTGTTGCAGAATCTTACATGTGCTTTTCCACAAAACACCAGTGGTGCACGTAGTGAATCTTACAGTTCTAACTTGCTAACGGTGGGACTGTCGAGTCTTCATCACTCAAACAGTAACAGTAACACAGTATCTGCTGGTAACAGCAATTTTGTGGAATCGTTTCACCACTTTTTTAGACCATCCTTTGCAAGGCCACAGGAGACAAGAAGTCTGACACATAGTCAATGCCTAGAGAGGATGGTACAGGAGAATCTCCAAGTGAACATCGAAGCCATGACTGTGTCACTGGACCCTTGCTCATTTTGGTATTCCAATCTTGAAAAATTGCCGGAGCTCGCCACTCACGCCTTGGAGATCTTGTCATGCCATGCAGCCAGCGTTCTTTCTGAACGTGTGTTCAGCGCTGCTGGTGGTGTGCTGACAGATAAGCGCACGCGGCTGTCCACTGAGAATGTAGACAGACTCATGTTCATAAAGATGATCAAATCATGGATTCGCAAGGACATTTCTACCCCTGTGTCATCCTTGGGAGACTAAAAGCTTGGGGATTTGGTAAAATCACCTCACCAACCGTTTTAAGCAACAGTGGGGCAATTGATGCCACTTAACCCTAGAACGCATGACCATAAAAATCTACACTTTCACATACCTGGGGCCCTTTAGGCCCGTGTGCAAATAACATGGAATAACTCAAACTCATATGACAAACAACTATATACATGAAGAATACCTAGAGTTTCAAAATTCTAACTAAAGCAATCTTGCAGAAAATAGAAAACAATTAACTGGGCGGGCCTGCAAGGCCACAGGTATGCGTTCTAGGGTTAAGTGGTGTCTGTGCCACAATTTTGGGAGTCCCCTTGCTGTGTCTTACGTGACGTTGGCATCATCAATTCCAGGTGGGTTGGGTCGCACCCCCCCTTTTAACTGTAAGAAACTACATACACTATTGCTTGGGGTAACACAGATGGTTGAGTCTGAAGAGCTGTTTACTCAGAGGTCTGCTCCAAATCTTCAGTGTCTGCTAGTCAGCGTAGAATTGTTAACTGCATCTAGCCTAGGCAATACTTTGGGCGTAGTAGCCCAGCTGCGAAGCAAGCTGCACCGCCTGTGTATCTAATAAGAATTTTTAAATTAATCTAGCCTAGGCAGACTGTGGGGACCCCCAACCAAACCCAGATGCTCAGCCCCCCTACCGCCCCCCTTTCATGGACAACCCAATAATGTAACTCTTACAACTGGATGGGTGAGGATCGGTCACAGCTTTATTAACTCTTTATACTCATTCCATTAGAAAGGCATTTTATTTCTAAAATAATTCAGCTTGTTGCAGCATGCCCTGGGTCCCCACTCCGGCAAGTTGGCCAACAAGTGTAACTCTCCAACATGTCCTTTCTATTTCCAGGCCACGGAGGATCCAGCGTACTCGTATGCAGGACTCTGACCCCCACCCATCACTCTTAACGCTTGTTCCACTCCGTCCTGGAGTCCTGACAGGAATATGTCCAGTCCAATATCTATTAAGTGAACACCGTCGGGCCGTATGAGGCCTGCTTTATCTCCTTCCAGTTGTCGGTGTCGTATCACTACACCGCCTCTGTCTCTTCTAAATTTTACCATCCGAATATTTATTACCCGCCTTGTCCATTCGATGGCCGTGATGTCTCGCGCACCTTGCCATACCGCTATCGGCACAATCTCTGACCATACAATAGCTAATTTTGTGAAAAATTCTCTGAAGCGCTCAGTGTCTAGTTTCATTATTGCCATTAGTTATGCGCTCTTGTGATGACCTAGGTTGTTTCCCCCGGCCTGTATAACTAAGATGACCGGACCTCTTGCCTCTCTCCCTACCTTGATTACCTCCATTAGTACCTGTGGCCATAGCAGGCCTCTAATACCTCTCCAGTTGAAATATGTGTTATGAAACTGTAATTTCCTCCCGCCTGGGCGGACTTTCGCCCTTTTTTGTGCCCAATATATATACGAGTGGCCTATCACTCACACTGTTGGCTTAGTGTCACCTGTAAAAGAAACAAACCACGTTAGGATAACAAGTCCGGTCTTATGTATCTCGCCAAACACGTGGATCGCCATCTCCCTATCCTCTGAACTTCCGTTTCTGACAGTCCTGCTCTTGCTGCTTCCGTGGCCGCACCTATGCGGAATGAGTGTGTCCCGTATTCTTTGGGGTGGTTCCCTGCCGATGTTATGCATTTATTAAATATAGCTTGGAACAGGTATCTTGATAATGGCGTTCCATCAATGTGTGATACGAAGAAATTACTTTGTGATCTGTTGGTTAGATATGTTTTTACTATTGTTACCCGACTCAGTGTACCGTTTGTGGGTTGTAGAAGTACCCAAGTACCCCTGCCCGCTGGAACCGTTTTCGATTGGTGTATGCGTACACGTATTGCATTATTGGCTATGACTACTTCCTGGTGTAATAAGCGTCCACTGGTGGTAATTTTGGATTGAGGGACTAATTCGCATATACATAGCGCCCCGAAGAAGGCGATCACAAATGCAGTAGACATTAGTGTTGCTTCAAATTGTGAGTGTCATGTTAATGGTGTTAGGGATAAGATGTGAGAAATCAGTTTTAGTGACACGGGACGGGACGTCTACATTCCTGACTTGGCTGACCCCTTTTCCACCCTTTTATGGATTGTCTGATGATGAATCTTTGTCACATCTCCCCAATTCAGTAGTTGGAAGTGAAATGCTACTCCGGTCAGACACCGCTGCGCTGACGCCCCTGATATGCCCCTCATCATTAGCTGGTGGAGAAATTCTATGGTGACTTGTGATCTGGCTTGTTCACATTGGTCAACCCGTCTGCCTGCTACTAGTCGTGTCCACTCTCCCCATGCCTTACCGTATGCTTGCCACGTTGACAGGGCAACTGACGCTCTGATTAATGGCATCAACTATTCGCCACTAGATCCCATAGGGAGGGTGGGCAACTGTTGCCCGATGGGTGGGCGTTGTGGAAGAGCTCTGTGAAAATCTGCCAATTGAATTGTTATAAAGCGTTAGCAGCAGCTTTATACCCCTCAGCATAGTGGCTAGCGCGGACCCATACATTGTGTTTTAGGCACAGGAATACTAGCCTGCGTAGTAGGCCTAGCACTGGGAGAGACGATGATGCCATCTTATTAATGCAGTGCGCTAGGCTGGTGTTTTGTGTTATGAAGCGTATATTTTTGTTAGCCAGGCGCTCGCCCCATATTTCTATTGCTACCACTATTGGGAAAAATTATTTTCAGGGCTAGATGCAGCTAAAAATTATTATTAATTTCAAAGCTGGTGGAGCTTTGTATAGATGGCCTAATACAATGAGTCCCACACACTGCTAGAAGCCCAAATATTTTTTCAGAGGTAGATGCAGATAAAAATTATTTTTAATTTGCAACCTGATGGAGGTCAGTATAGATGGACTAATAGAGAAAGTCCCACACACTGCTAGAAGGCCAAATATTTTTTCAGAGCTAGATGCAGATAAAAATTATATTCAATTTGCAACCTGATGGAGATCAGTATAGATGGACTAATAGAGAAAGTCCCACACACTGCTAGAAGGCCAAATATTTTTTCAGAGCTAGATGCAGATAAAAATTATATTCAATTTGCAACCTGATGGAGGTCAGTATAGATGGACTAATAGAGAAATTCCCACACACTGCTAGAAGGACAAATATTTTTTCAGAGCTAGATGCAGATAAAAATTATATTCAATTTGCAACCTGATGGAGGTCAGTATAGATGGACTAATAGAACAAGTCCCACACACAGCTAGAAGCCCAAATATTTTTTCAGAGGTACTGTAGATGCAGATAAAAATTATTTTTAATTTGCAACCTGATGGAGGTCAGTATAGATGGACTAATACAACAAGTCCCACACACAGCTATAAGCCCATTATTTTTTCAGAGCTAGATGCAGACAAAAAATTATTTTGAATTTGCAACCTGATGGAGGTCAGTATAGATGGACTAATAGAGAAAGTCCCACACACTGCTAGAAGGCCCAAAATTTTTTCAGAGGTAGATGCAGAAAAAAATATATTCAGTTTGCAACCTGATGGAGGTCTGTATAGATGGATTAATAGAACAAGTCCCACACACAGCTAGAAGCCCAATATTTTTTCAGAGGTAGATGCAGAAAAAAATATATTCAGTTTGCAACCTGACGGAGGTCAGTATAGATGGACTAATACAACAAGTCCCACACACAGCTAGAAGCCCAATATTTTTTCAGAGGTAGATGCAGAAAAAAATATATTCAGTTTGCAACCTGATGGAGGTCTGTATAGATGGATTAATAGAACAAGTCCCACACACAGCTAGAAGCCCAAATATTTTTTCAGAGGTAGATGCAGATAAAAATTATTTTTAATTTGCAACCTGATGGAGGTCAGTATAGATGGACTAATAGAGAAAGTCCCACACACTGCTAGAAGGCCAAATATTTTTTCAGAGCTAGATGCAGATAAAAATTATATTCAATTTGCAACCTGATGGAGGTCAGTATAGATGGACTAATAGAGAAAGTCCCACACACTGCTAGAAGGCCAAATATTTTTTCAGAGCTAGATGCAGAAAAAAAGTATATTCAGTTTGCATCCTGATGGAGGTCAGTATAGATGGACTAATAGAGAAAGTCCCACACACTGCTAGAAGGCCACATATTTTTTCAGAGGTAGATGCAGAAAAAAATATATTCAGTTTGCAACCTGATGGAGGTCTGTATAGATGGATTAATAGAACAAGTCCCACACACAGCTAGAAGCCCAATATTTTTTCAGAGGTAGATGCAGAAAAAAATATATTCAGTTTGCAACCTGATGGAGGTCAGTATAGATGGACTAATACAAGTCCCACACACAGCTAGAAGCCCAAATATTTTTTCAGAGGTACTGTAGATGCAGATAAAAATTATTTTTAATTTGCAACCTGATGGAGGTCAGTATAGATGGACTAATACAACAAGTCCCACACACAGCTAGAAGCCCAATATTTTTTCAGAGCTAGATGCAGACAAAAAATTATTTTGAATTTGCAACCTGATGGAGGTCAGTATAGATGGACTAATAGAGAAAGTCCCACACACTGCTAGAAGGCCAAATATTTTTTCAGAGCTAGATGCAGAAAAAAATTATATTCAGTTTGCATCCTGATGGAGGTCAGTATAGATGGACTAATAGAGAAAGTCCCACAAACTGCTAGAAGGCCACATATTTTTTCAGAGGTAGATGCAGAAAAAATATATTCAGTTTGCAACCTGATGGAGGTCTGTATAGATGGATTAATAGAACAAGTCCCACACACAGCTAGAAGCCAAATATTTTTTCAGAGGTAGATGCAGAAAAAAATATATTCAGTTTGCAACCTGATGGAGGTCAGTATAGATGGACTAATACAACAAGTCCCACACACAGCTAGAAGCCCAATATTTTTTCAGAGGTAGATGCAGAAAAAAATATATTCAGTTTGCAACCTGATGGAGGTCTGTATAGATGGATTAATAGAACAAGTCCCACACACAGCTAGAAGCCCAAATATTTTTTCAGAGGTACTGTAGATGCAGATAAAAATTATTTTTAATTTGCAACCTGATGGAGGTCAGTATAGATGGACTAATACAACAAGTCCCACACACAGCTAGAAGCCCAATATTTTTTCAGAGCTAGATGCAGACAAAAAATTATTTTGAATTTGCAACCTGATGGACGTCAGTATAGATGGACTAATAGAGAAAGTCCCACACACTGCTAGAAGGCCAAATATTTTTTCAGAGCTAGATGCAGAAAAAAATTATATTCAGTTTGCATCCTGATGGAGGTCAGTATAGATGGACTAATAGAGAAAGTCCCACAAACTGCTAGAAGGCCACATATTTTTTCAGAGGTAGATGCAGAAAAAAATATATTCAGTTTGCAACCTGATGGAGGTCTGTATAGATGGATTAATAGAACAAGTCCCACACACAGCTAGAAGCCCAATATTTTTTCAGAGGTAGATGCAGAAAAAAATATATTCAGTTTGCAACCTGATGGAGGTCAGTATAGATGGACTAATACAACAAGTCCCACACACAGCTAGAAGCCCAATATTTTTTCAGAGGTAGATGCAGAAAAAAATATATTCAGTTTGCAACCTGATGGAGGTCTGTATAGATGGATTAATAGAACAAGTCCCACACACAGCTAGAAGCCCAAATATTTTTTCAGAGGTAGATGCAGATAAAAATTATTTTTAATTTGCAACCTGATGGAGGTCAGTATAGATGGACTAATAGAGAAAGTCCCACACACTGCTAGAAGGCCAGATATTTTTTCAGAGCTAGATGCAGATAAAAATTATATTCAATTTGCAACCTGATGGAGGTCAGTATAGATGGACTAATACAACAAGTCCCACACACAGCTAGAAGCCCAAATATTTTTTCAGAGGTACTGTAGATGCAGATAAAAATTATTTTTAATTTGCAACCTGATGGAGGTCAGCATAGATGGACTAATACAACAAGTCCCACACACAGCTAGAAGCCCAATATTTTTTCAGAGCTAGATGCAGACAAAAAATTATTTTGAATTTGCAACCTGATGGAGGTCAGTATAGATGGACTAATAGAGAAAGTCCCACACACTGCTAGAAGGCCAAATATTTTTTCAGAGCTAGATGCAGAAACAAATTATATTCAGTTTGCATCCTGATGGAGGTCAGTATAGATGGACTAATAGAGAAAGTCCCACACACTGCTAGAAGGCCACATATTTTTTCAGAGGTAGATGCAGAAAAAAATATATTCAGTTTGCAACCTGATGGAGGTCTGTATAGATGGATTAATAGAAAAAGTCCCACACACAGCTAGAAGCCCAATATTTTTTCAGAGGTAGATGCAGAAAAAAATATATTCAGTTTGCAACCTGATGGAGGTCAGTATAGATGGACTAATACAACAAGTCCCACACACAGCTAGAAGCCCAATATTTTTTCAGAGGTAGATGCAGAAAAAAATATATTCAGTTTGCAACCTGATGGAGGTCTGTATAGATGGATTAATAGAACAAGTCCCACACACAGCTAGAAGCCCAAATATTTTTTCAGAGGTAGATGCAGATAAAAATTATTTTTAATTTGCAACCTGATGGAGGTCAGTATAGATGGACTAATAGAGAAAGTCCCACACACTGCTAGAAGGCCAAATATTTTTTCAGAGCTAGATGCAGATAAAAATTATATTCAATTTGCAACCTGATGGAGGTCAGTATAGATGGACTAATAGAACAAGTCCCACACACAGCTAGAAGCCCAAATATTTTTTCAGAGGTACTGTAGATGCAGATAAAAATTATTTTTAATTTGCAACCTGTTGGAGGTCAGTATAGATGGACTAATACAACAAGTCCCACACACAGCTAGAAGCCCAATATTTTTTCAGAGGTATATGCAGAAAAAAATATATTCAGTTTGCAACCTGATGGAGGTCTGTATAGATGGACTAATAGAATGATGCTATGCCCAAAAGATTTTATTTTACTAGGTGCAGTAAAAAAATTGGTATTCTATACACAGGTGGTATATCTTGCAACACAGATAGGCTACTCCACTGACTAACACACTCTGCAATAGGCCAAAAAGGATTAGCTTTGCTAGATTCAGCCAAATGCTGTGAAAAAATCTTGCACAGCACTGGCACAGACCTGCCTGGCAAAAACTGATAGGAACTGATGTAACCTAGTCCTGAAAAGGACTCCAATTACAATTAGTCTTTACTCCCACAATCTATCTATTTAAGAGCACAGACCTGCCTGATAAAAGTCATAGAAAATGCTGTAACCTAGTCCTTAAAAGGACTGCAATCACAACTATTCCCTACTCCCAAGCTATCTGTAGATTTGTGCGAAAATTGGCTTGAAATTAACAAGGTATATCGCACACAGCAACAGCGGTGCCGTCTAACACGCAGCTGCAGCAGTGAGAAAATGGTGGCGACGGGGAAAATGGCTTGGTCTTATAGGGCAAGGACATGTGACATACACTGCCAATGACACATGCCCTTGCTTGTGTGAAAAAAAGCACTTCACTCCGTGTGTGCGCTGCTGATAGGCTGACAGATTGCACCTCCCCACTGTAAATGCGGGAAAGAGAAAAAAAAAATGGAGATCTTCATTGTTCCTGCAGAGATCCATCCCCTGCCCCTCCCCCCACCCCGCTGTACACTCAAACTGCGTATTAACATTAATTTTCATCATTACTGAGAAAAAATCCAGTTATGATTTTGGTGCACGAACAGTTATCGAACATAACCTCGAACAGCCGAATTTTTCTCAAATTGTTCGTGTTCGCCGAACGGCTCGAACACCGCCCAAAACAGCTCGAATTTGAGATTGGCGAACAGTTCGAGTAGAACAACGCTCATCTCTACTGATGACGCTTTGTTTAAAGGTGGGGAAAGCAGCTGTGGCAGTGACTGCAGCCTTTAACCCTGAGAGTGAGTATATCAAAATGCAGTAGAATTGTCATACAAAATATCATTAGAAGTAAAAAAAAAACAAGCAAAAAACAAGCAGACAGGAAGTTAGAGTACAGATGAAATGGTAGGGAATTTATAATTGAAGTGTATTAGAAAAGTGATTTGATTATTGAATTAAATTGACATTAATTATGAAATTCTCCTTTGAATTTGGACCACCCCTTTAATTCTGCACAATACTAATTGTATCATTTTATAAAAACCAGTTGATTTTATGTTTAAGGGTATGTTCCGATGATCAATGTTTGTTCAGGCTTTCACACAGCTGAATTTTTGTGTGAATCCGGCACCCCAACTCACTTGTTTGTGTTTTTTCTTTCATTTTTGTATGTGTTTGTGCAGCATGTATTTTTGCCTCTCTTTGGTATGTTATTAGATGTGCACAGATATAGTAACATAGTAACATAGTTTTTAAGGTTGAAGGAAGACTAAGTCCATCTAGTTCAACCCATAGCCTAACTTGTTGATCCAGAGGAAGGCAAAAAAAACCCATGTGGCAAACACTAAGCTCCACATTGGGGAAAAAAATTCCTTCCCGACTCCATACGACAATCAGACTAGTTCCCTGGATCAACGCCCTATCAAGGAATCTAGTATTTATAACCTGTAATATTGTACTTTTCAAGAAAGGCATCCATGCCCTTCTTAAATTTTAACAGTGAATCACTCATTACAACATCATGCGGCAGAGAGTTCCATAGTCTCAGTGCTCTTACAGTAAAGAATCCCAGTCTGTGATTATGTTTAAACCTTCTTTCCTCCAGATGTAGAAGATGCCCCCTTGTCCCCGTCTCAGGCCTCAGAGTAAAAAGATCAGTAGAAAGGTCTTTGTACTGTCCCCTCATGTACTTGTACATAGTAATAAGATCACCCCTAAGCCTTCTTTTTTCCACAGTAAATAACCCCAAGTGTAATAACCTGTCTTGGTATTGCAGACCCCCCAGTCCTCTAATAACCTTGGTCGCTCTTCTCTGCACCCGCTCTAGTTCAGCTATGTCTTTCTTATACACCGGAGACCAGAACTGTACATAGCATTCTAAGTGTGGTCGCACTAATGACTTGTATAGACGTAAAATTATGTTCTCCTCATGAGCATCTATGCCTCTTTTAATGCATCCCATTATTTTATTTGCCTTTGCAGCAGCTGCCTGACTCTGGCCACTAAACATGAGCTTGTCGTCCACCAATACACCCAGGTCTTTTTCAGTTACAGTTATGCCCAGTGTTTTACAATTAAGCATATAATTATACATTTTATTTCCTCTGCCCAAGTGCATTACCTTACATTTATCCCCATTAAAGCTCATTTGCCATTTATCAGCCCAAGCTTCTAGTTTACATAGATCCTCCGATAATATAAAATTGTCCTCCTCTGTATTGATTACCCTGCAGAGTTTAGTGTCATCTGCAAATATTGAAATATTACTCTGTATGCCCCCTACAAGGTCATTAATAAATATGTTAAAAAGAAGGGGGCCCAATACTGACCCCTGTGCTACCCCACTGTTAACTGAGACCCAGTCTGAGTGTTTTCCATTGATAACCACCCTTTGTTTCCTATCACTGAGCCAATTCTTAACCCACATACATATATTTTCCCCTATCCCCATTGTTCTCATTTTATGTATCAACCTTTTGTGTGGAACCGTATCAAAAGCTTTTGAAAAGTCCATATACACAACATCCACTGCATTTCCTTGGTCCAGTCCAGAACTTGCCTCCTCATAAAAACTGATCAGATTAGTTTGACAGGAACGGTCCCTCGTAAACCCATGTTGATATTGGGTCGTGAGGATATTCTTCTTCAGATACTCTAGTATAGCATCTCTTAGGAAACCCTCCAGGATTTTACCCACAGTAGAGGTTAAGCTTACCAGCCTATAATTTCCAAGTTCAGTTTTTGTCCCCTTTTTGAATATTGGCACCACATTTGCTATACGCCAGTCCTGTGGTACAGACCCTGTTATTATGGAATCTTCAAAGATTAAAAATAATGGTCTATCTATGACTAGTGTTGAGCCACCCCCGTAGTGTTCGAGTTCGGTTCGGTTTGTCGAACACCCGTGTGTTCGCCGAACTCTTCGTCGAACTGTTCGTCGAACACCTTCGAACACCGTTAAAACCAATGGCAGGCAAACAAAAACACATAGAAACACATAGAAAACACCTTCAAATGTGTCCAAAAGCTGACAAACTGCTCAGAAGACACAACTAACACATGGAAAAGTGACAAGTACATATAGTCATGCGAAAAGAAAAGAGGTGGAGGAGTAAAAGGAGGGAGAGACACAGATATAGGCATGTCATGCCCTTCTAAAATCCAAAAAGTGAGAAGCCGACACGTTCAGTCCGCTCCTGCCCGTGCCACCTCCGTGTCGCCGGGTTTGTGCCAGAGCCGCGGTGAACCCTGACGGCCAGCCACCCTCTCCCAATACTGGTGCCTGTCCGCTGGTGGGTCGAGCGAGCCCCCCTGTGGTGGAGGCAGCTCTAAGCTTTTTAATTTAAATTGTCTCTCTAATTTGAATGAATACACTTTAAATCCATTTACAAGGATCTATTGGAGGGCAAGTCTCATGCCAGCAGCCGCGTAATTCCAGCTCCAGTAGCGTCCACTAAAGCTGCTGCAGTTAAAAAGCTTTTGTAAGGATCGAGCTCGGCTGTCCACCGCAAGGCATCCTACTGCCAGTCCCAGCCCCTATGCCTTGGGGTGCCTCCTGATGCTCTTCACTGAGTATCCCGTGGTCCCGAAGCATTTCCTTTGAAAAAATTAAGTGTCCAAACTACAGGTGGTGTAGCTTGCTTAACAGCCGGGATAATCCGCTGACTAGCAGATACTGCTACTAGGCACAAAGTA
The DNA here is from genome assembly GCF_046119375.1 of Phyllobates terribilis. Classification (NCBI taxonomy): domain Eukaryota; kingdom Metazoa; phylum Chordata; class Amphibia; order Anura; family Dendrobatidae; genus Phyllobates; species Phyllobates terribilis. The sequence goes on from NW_027362770.1 coordinate 117,551,505, forward strand.
TTTCCTGGGCTAGATGCAGTTAAAAATTTGTAATTAGATACTCTCGTTGAATGCTGAGAAAGCATTCCATAGAGTCTCCTGGCACGCCATATATGATTCTCTTAAAAAGCTTGGGGTAGGGGTCTAGGGGACCCTTTTATAGCCAAAATCACGGCCCTGTATCACAATACCTCACCTAGGCTGAAGATAAATGGAACTGTAGCACCCTGAGGGCTCGGTTGCTACAGAGGTATTGCACCTCACCCAGAGGTGTGATATCTCACTCTCAGGTAAGGATGGAGTGTGGATCAGGACCCGACACCTGCATGCATTACACCACATTGCCGTGGGGCAGGGCGACCAATATGCCTCTGAGATGGGCACGACAGTCCCTGTCCCTGGCTGGAGTGGGGGGAGGGAACACTGAGGAAGGGGAACCCTGTAGTGCAGGAGCAGGGAGGAAGCAGTTCCTGGGTGCATTGAGAAGGGAGTATAAAAGGTGGGCACCATCTTAGTTCAGTGCAGAGAAGTCTGAGCAGAAGTGACAGGGAGCAGGGGCTCTGCATGAGCTCTGCTCCGGAGGCGGGCCTAGTAACAGAGGCCCAGGCCTGGAAGAGGGAGAAGGAAGGAAGAGGAGCGGAGAAGGCTCCAGGAATGAGGAATGAAGGGATCCCAGGGGTGCGGACGGGCGAGTCGCCACCGCGCGCCCGAATCCACCTGCGTGGAGGGGTCAGGCCAAAGGGGGAGACCGGTCCCCGAAACTAGTGCAGGCAGGAAATGACCCTCAGCTAGAAACCGGAGGCTGTGACATTTTATGTGGCGCAGCCCCTCGCTACACCCGCTAGGAAGGCACCACATAGGGTCAGGGAAACTGGCGCCAAGTTTACCAAGAGGAGGCCCGAGGCAGCCGGACAGAAGGGTTGGTAAGAAAGGCCAGACAAAGGACACACAAAGGGGGTCCTGTGAAGCGCTCCAAAGTTATCTGGGAGTTGTCTGAGCCCCTCACCTGGTGAGCACAGTACGACGTGGGCAGCCGTTACCTGCAGACGTGGTCTGGATAATAAGAACTGTGAGTAAAGGCCCTGGACTGCATCACTGACTCCGTGTCGTTACTGCTGCTGCCCTGCACCATCACCCCCATCCTCCACATACACTGCCCTGAGGCTATACTCCTCCCGTGGTTATTTATGCTACGCTCTGCTGCACCCACAACACCAGCCTCAGCGGTCTGCCCTGCAGCGGCGGTTCACTCTGACCGCAATCCACGGGTGGCGTAGCCGGACATTTAAACATCAAAACCACATAAATAGTTCCGCCACTAGTTTGACCACCCTGAGCCACGGAACCGGGTCGCCGCCACGAAGACTACAACCACCAGCATCCACCAAAAAGGGTCCGGCTCAGGCTGTCCCAAGGCCCAGGGGATGCATCAGAACATTTTCATCACCTTTCACAATCACCAATGGGACAAGGCAGGGATGTCCTCTGTCCCCTCTCTTATACATCCTAGTGACGGATCACCTGCTCTCATCAATTCGCCATAACCCCAATATTAGGTGGATTGAGGTGGGAGGCACCGAGTACAAGTGCTTTCTATTTGCTGATGATGTCCTAGTATATATCACTCAATCACATATATCCATCCATGCTGTTATGGCTGAAATAGATCACTTTGTTACATGGTCAAATTTTAAAATCAATGCAGCGAAGTCTGAGGCCCTCGATGTCTCCCTCCCCAAATCCATATAGGATTCCATCCAGTCCAACTTTCCCTTTGCCTGGCCCTCACAGGGTATCAAATACTTAGGAATTCCTATTCATAGAGACCTCTCCCATCTATGTTATCTTAATTTTGGGCCCTTTATTGAACAACTCCATACAGACCACGGTTGGCAAGTTAGAACTGTAAGATTCACTACGTGAACCACTGGTGTTTTGTGGAAAAGCACATGTACACTGTGTTCCAAATTATTATGCAAAAAGTGTTTAGGAGTGATAAGGGAAGAATTTGTTTGTTTGTCAGTTAAACTCATTGATGGTGATGTGTGTCAGGGCTCTTTATATCACTGTAAGCAATTGCAGACACCTGTGCTAATTAGTTTGGCAGGTGTGTCCAATGAAAGGCAAGACTACTTAAGAAGGCTGTCTTACATTATTAAGCAGCCTACATTTTCTGCCAAAATGGGAAAGAAAAAGGATGTGTGGGCTGCTGAGAAGCAACAAATTGTGGAGTGTTTAGGTCAAGGCATGACTACAATCAACATTGTGCGATGATCAGGATGAAGTGTCTTGGCAATCAAGAAGTATGTAGCTGATTCACAGTACACACTGTGCGTGCTGATAAGGGCAATTTGAAGACTCTTTCCTACAGGCAATTACGTCAGGTTAAAAGAGCAGCGGCAAAAAAGCCTTGTCATAGCAGCAGACAAGTTTTTGAAGCTGCTGGTGCCTCCAACGTCCCCCGAACAACAAGATGCAGGGTCCTTCAGAGGTTTGCAGCTGTGCATACGCCATCCTGTCGACCTCCTCTATCCACTTCACACAAGCAGAAACGGCTCCAGTGGGCCAAACATTACATGAAGACTGATTTCAAAACTGTTTTGTTCATGGATGAGTGCCGTGCAGCGCTCGATGGTCCAGATGGATGGAGTGGAGGATGGCTGGTTGATGGACACCCCACACAAACATGGCTACAGCGCCAACAAGGAGGAGGTGGTTTAATGTTTTGGGCTGGAATCATGGGGAGAGAGATTGTCGGCCCCTTTAGGATCCCTGAAGGCGCTAAAGATGAACTCCATAATGTATGTGGATTTTCTCAAACAGCACTTCCTGCCATGGTTCAAGAAGAAGAACCGTGTATTTCACAGCAAGATCATTTTTTTGCATGATAATGCACCATCTCATGCTGCACATAAAACATCTGCATCTCTGGCTGATATGGGCATAAAAGGGGACAAACTTATGGCGTGACCCCCATGCTCCCCTGACCTCTACCCCATTCAGAACCTCTGGAGCATCATCAAAAGGAGTGTCTATGATGGCGGGATGCAGTTCACATCTAAGCAACAGCTCTGGGAGGGTATTCTGTCCTCATGCAAAACAATTGAAGCAGAAACCATCCAAAACCTGACAAATTCAATGGACGAGAGAGTTCAGAAGCTCCTTTCGAACAAGGGGTCCTATGTGAAAATGTAACATCACCTAGAATAAAGTTTTGAGTTGAAAACTGTTTGATTTCAGTTTCTAATAACCTGCTAATGCTTATAATTTCAAAAATGACCATTTTTTTGGTCTTTATTAAAATGAAAAGGTTGATCGAAAAGTTTGGGGGATCTAAGAGTGTGGCAACCCAGTAGTCATGATTACTTCGAATTCTGACAATATGAGGGTCATGTTGCAGGTAGTGCAGCAAGAAGGCACTTATGTGTCTTGCGCATCTCGGAGCCCCAAAATTATTTTCCGGGCTAGATGCAGCTAAAAATTATTATTAATTTTAAATCTGGTGGAGCTTAGTATAGATGGCCTAATAGGATCAGTGCTGCACACTGCTACAAAGCACAAATTATTTTCCAGTCAAGATACAGATAAACATGATTAGTAATTTTAAATCTGGTGGAGCTTATTATAGATGGCCTAATAGAATCAGTGCTGCACACTGCTACAAAGCAAAAATTATTTTCCAGCCAAGATACAGATAAACATGATTAGTAATTTGAAAGCTTAAAACGGTTGGTAGGGTGATTTTAACCAATCATCAAGCTTTTACTCTCCCCAGGATGACACAGGGGTAGAAAAGTAGTTTCGGATCCATGATTTGTTCATCTTTATGAACGTGAGTCTGTCTACATTATCAGTGGAGAGCCGCGTGACAAGATCTCCAAGGCATAAGTGGCTAGCTCCGGCCATTTATCCAGATTGGAAGCCCAAAAAGAGCAAGGGTCCAGTGACACAGTCATGGCTTCAATGTTTACTTGGAGATACTCCTGTACCATTGTCTCTAGGCGTTGACTATGTGTCAGACTTCCGCAAAATTGATGTTACCAGCAGATACTGTGGTTCTGTTACGGTTTGAGTGCTGAACACTTGACGGTCCCACGGTTGGCAAGTTGGAACTGTGAGATTCACTACGTGCACCACTGGTGTTTTGTGGAAAAGCACATGTAAGATTCTGCAACAGTCTCTGCTGATTCTCCTGCATGCGTGCATCCCTTTCTATGGCAGGAATAATTTCTGCAAATTTACTTTTGTACCGGGGATCTAACAGTGTGGCAACCCAGTAGTCAGGATTATTTCTAATCCTCACAATTCGAGGGTCATGTTGCAGGTAGTGCAGCAAGAAGGCACTCATGTGTGTTGCGCATCCAGGAGCACCAAGTCCCTGTTGTGTTGGTGGCGAGGTAACAATCATGCTTCCTTCCTCTGTCCTCTCCCCCCAACCTCGCACAACAGAAATGTGATCAAGGTCTCCCTCATCTGATGAGTCTTCCATCAGTTCGTCCTCCACTTCTTCCTGGGCTCCTGCACCTTCCTCACTAGTTTGGCTGCTACCATGCGCCCTGGTAAAACCATCTCCCCCACCCTCACATGCCTGCTGCCTTGGTGCTGCCGACCGTCTGGACCTTGCAGATGTTAGCCCTTCCGCATACAACTCCTCCTCCTCTACTTCCTCCACCTCCTCTTGTGCCACCACCTGACTCCGAATTCTGTTTAACATGTGCTCCAGCATGTAAATCACCGGAATAGTCATGCTGATAATGGCATCGTCAGCACTAAACATCTTCGCCGCCATTTCAAAACTGTGCAGAAGGGTGCATAGGTCCCTGATCTGAGACCACTCCTCCAGCGTGATTTGCCCCACCTCTGGATCTCGTTGGCCCAGGCAATACGTCAGAACGTATTGCACCAGGGCTTGTCGGTGCTGCCACAGTCGCTGCAACATGTGCAGAGTTGAATTCCACCGGGTAGGCACATCGCATTTTAGCCGGTGAAGTGGCAGGCCCAATGACTTCTGTAGAGATGTAAGTCGCTGAGCTGTGGGATGCGAACGGCGGAAGTGAGCACACAGCGACCGTGCCCTCTTCAGAAGGCCATCTAGTCTGGGATAGTGGGCTAAAAATTGCTGGACAACCAGGTTCAACACGTGAGCCATACAAGGCACGTGTGTGACATTGCCCCGGCGAAGGGCCGCACCCAGGTTTGCAGCATTGTCGCACACGGCCTTCCCTGGTTTCAGGTCCAGTGGAGACAACCATTCATGAAATTGGTTCTCCAGAGCTGACCACAACTCCTCAGCTGTGTGACTCACATTTCCCAGACATTTCAAAGTAAAAACCGCCTGATGTCTTTGAGCCCTACTGCCAGCATAGTATGGAGGTGTGCAGGATCCCTTCTGCGCAGTTAGAAAGCTTGTGGCATGACCAGACAGGCTTTGGGTGCAGGTGGAAGACCGAGAGGAGGTTGAGGAGGCAGAAGCAGTGGAGGAACTTTGACATAAAGAGGATTGACGCACAACTCGTGGGGACGGCAAGACTTGGACAGCAGCCCCTTGTCCTGCTGTCACCATAGTTACCCAGTGCCCAGTCAGCGACATGTAACGCCCCTGTCCATGCCTACTCGTCCAAGTGTCTGTGGTGAAATGCACCCTGTCACACACAGAGTTTCTCAAAGAAGCGGTGATGTTGTGTGCGACATGCTGGTGGAGCGCAGGCACACCTTTCTTTGAGAAGTAGTGCCGACTGGGCATCTGGTACTGGGGCACTGCGACGGGCATAAGGTCTCGAAAATCCTCTGTGTCCACCAGGCGGAAAGGCAGCATTTCTGTAGCCAAGAGCTTGCAGATGGTGAAATTCAACCTCTTAGCTTTCTCATGGCTAGGAGGAAATGGTCTTTTACTTGTCCACATCTGAGGGACCGAGGGCTGGCTATTGTGCTTAGACGGGGTTGATAAGGGTGTCCCCGGCAAACTGCCGGTCTGTGAGGAAGATGCAGGCGGACATGTTAGGTTGCCTTGATCCAAAGGTGGTGCTATCGATGTCGGACAGCGCTCAACACCAGCTGGTGTTACCACCTCCAAAGAAAATGATGACCTGCCAATCACGCTGGCTGTTGCGGGTAAAGAGGTGGCAGGTCTGCGCCCCAAAACAGGTGTGACTGCTGTCCCCCCAGTCACAGAGGATGAAGAGGCCGCGGATGCACAAGATATGGCAGACGGTGGTTGGCCCGGCCGGCTAGGCCGCATTGTAGCACACTGAGCTTCCCATTGCAACTTATGCTTCATGTCCATGTGCCGATTCATGCATGAAGCACTCAAACTATGTATTTTTTGGCCTCTACTTAGCTTTTGCTGACAAATGTTACAGATAACACGAGTTGCGTCATCTTTATCGATCTGAAAAAATGCCCAGGCTATGCAAGGCTTAGCACCCATGTGACCTGAAAAGCCACCACGACTTGTGGTGAGAGGCAGAGTTGTGTTTGAGGATGCAGTTGTTGACGTGCTTCCAGTACTACGTCTCTGTCCAGGAAGGCGCAACCTGACCTCGTCGTCACTAGCATCTTCCTCCACCTCCTCTGCTGACCTCATCTCTTGGCTGACTGTGGGTTGACAGTAAGTGGGATCTCCAACCTCATCATCATCACCCTGTGCGTTATCACACCCATCGTCCTCAGAGCCAACCTGTTCCTGCCCTGACAAAAAACTAAAGTTGTCGCTCCAATCAGGTATTTGAGTCTCATCATCGTCTTCCTCATTGTCTCCACCAACAGGAGTTACAGTTTGGGAATGAGGGTCTACATTATGGTCAGAACCTTCTGCGTCTGGTCCTGGATCTGACTCATAAAGATTCTGGGCATCAGTGCAGATCATTTCCTCGTCTGGATTCACAGAAGCGCTGGAGTCGACCTCTGATTCCCAGGCTATAGTATGAGTAAACAGCTCTGCAGACTCAACCATCTGTTCTACCTCATACTCAGACGGGCAGCTGGAGATTTGGGAGCTGTGAGGAAGCAAGTGCGATTGGGGTGACACTTTTGAGGACTGGAGTATTTGTGATGTTGAAGTTGATGTGGAGGAGAGCCCACTTAAAGGAGCACTTGATATCCGTTGAAGCACCTGCTGTTTTTGTGCCTCATCTGGAATTTGTAGCGATTGGCGTGGCCGTAAGAAAGGCATCTTATCACATTGTCCGCTAAAAGAAGTAGACATTGTAGTTTGGCTGGAAGATGGTCTTTCTTCTGCAGATGTTACTGTTGCTTTAACACCTACCCCACGGACACAACCTTTTTTCCCCTTCCCAACACGTCTATTCCCCTTTACACCAGCAGCAGGCCTTTTTCCACTCATTTTAGTGGTTAACTAATTCACAACTCTGGAGTTGTTTGCACAAAAAAACAATGGATGGGAACCGAGCAGAGCTGAGTGCCCAAACTGTGGTATTAGGCCAAAACTATTGGCTGGGTTAGATGCAGAAAAAAATTATATTCAATTTGCAACCCGATGGAGGTCAGTATAGATGGACTAATAGAACAACCCCACACACAGCTAGAAGCCCAAATATTTTTTCAGAGGTAGATGCAGAAAAAAATTGTATTCAGTTTGCAACCTGATGGAGGTCAGTATAGATGGACTTATAGAACAAGTCCTACACACAGCTAGAAGCCCAAATATTTTTTCAGAGGTAGATGCAGAAAAAAAATATATTCAATTTGCAACCTGATGGAGGTCAGTATAGATGGACTAATAGAGAAAGTCCCACACACTGCTAGAAGGCCAAATATTTTTTCAGAGGTAGATGCAGACAAAAAATTATTTTTAATTTGCAACCTGATGGAGGTCAGTATAGATGGACTAATAGAGAAAGTCCCACACACTGCTAGAAGGCCAAATATTTTTTCAGAGCTAGATGCAGAAAAAAATTATATTCAGTTTGCAACCTGATGGAGGTCAGTATAGATGGACTAATAGAACAAGTCCCACACACAGCTAGAAGGCCAAATATTTTTTCAGAGCTAGATGCAGATAAAAATAATTTTTAATTTGCAACCTGATGGAGGTCAGTATAGATGAACTAATAGAGAAAGTCCCACACACTGCTAGAAGGCCAAATATTTTTTCAGAGCTAGATGCAGAAAAAAATTATATTCAGTTTGCAACCTGATGGAGGTCTGTATAGATGGATTAATAGAACAAGTCCCACACACAGCTAGAAGCCCAAATATTTTTTCAGAGGTAGATGCAGAAAAAAATTATATTCAGTTTGCAACCTGATGGAGGTCGGTATAGATGGATTAATAGAACAAGTCCCACACACAGCTAGAAGCCCAATATTATTTCAGAGGTAGATGCAGAAAAAAAAATATATTCAGTTTGCAACCTGATGGAGGTCAGTATAGATGGACTAATAGAGAAAGTCCCACACACTGCTAGAAGGCCAAATATTTTTTCAGAGCTAGATGCAGACAAAAAATTATTTTTAATTTGCAACCTGATGGAGGTCAGTATAGATGGACTAATAGAGAAAGTCCCACACACTGCTAGAAGGCCAAATATTTTTTCAGAGCAAGATGCAGATATAAATTATTTTTAATTTGCAACCTGATGGAGGTCAGTATAGATGGACTAATAGAGAAAGTCCCACACACTGCTAGAAGGCCAAATATTTTTTCAGAGCTAGATGCAGAAAAAAATTATATTCAGTTTGCAACCTGATGGAGGTCAGTATAGATGGACTAATAGAACAAGTCCCACACACAGCCAGAAGGCCAAATATTTTTTCAGAGGTAGATGCAGATAAAAATTATTTTTAATTTGCAGCCTGATGGAGGTCAGTATAGATGGACTAATAGAGAAAGTCCCACACACTGCTAGAAGGCCAAATATTTTTTCAGAGCTAGATGCAGACAAAAAATTATTTTGAATTTGCAACCTGATGGAGGTCAGTATAGATGGACTAATAGAGAAAGTCCCACACACTGCTAGAAGGCCAAATATTTTTTCAGAGCTAGATGCAGACAAAAAATTATTTTTAATTTGCAACCTGATGGAGGTCAGTATAGATGGACTAATAGAGAAAGTCCCACACACTGCTAGAAGGCCAAATATTTTTTCAGAGCTAGATGCAGAAAAAAATTATATTCAGTTTGCAACCTGATGGAGGTCAGTATAGATGGACTAATAGAACAAGTCCCACACAAAGCTAGAAGCCCAAATATTTTTTCAGAGGTAGATGCAGATAAAAATTATTTTTAATTTGCAACCTGATGGAGGTCAGTATAGATGGACTAATAGAGAAAGTCCCACACACTGCTAGAAGGCCAAATATTTTTTCAGAGCTAGATGCAGACAAAAAATTATTTTGAATTTGCAGCGTGATGGAGGTCTGTATAGATGGACTAATAGAACAAGTCCCGCACACTGCTAGAAGGCCAAATATTTTTTCAGAGCTAGATGCAGAAAAAAATTATATTTAGTTTGCAACCTGATGGAGGTCAGTATAGATGGACTAATAGAACAAGTCCCACACACTGCTAGAAGCCCAAATATTTTTTCAGAGCTAGATGCAGAAAAAAATTATATTCAATTTGCTACCTGATGGAGGTCAGTATAGATGGACTAATAGAATGATGCAATGCCCAAAAGATTTTACTTCACTAGGTGCAGTAAAAAAATTGGTATTCTATACACATGTGGTATATCTTGCAACACAGATAGGCTACTCCACTGACTAACACACTCTGCAATAGGCCAAAAAGCATTAGCTTTGCTAGATTCAGCCAAATGCTGTGAAAAAAACTTGCACAGCACTGGCACAGACCTGCCTGGCAAAAAGTGATAGGAACTGATGTAACCTAGTCCTGAAAAGGACTGCAATTACAATTAGTCTTTACTCCCACAATCTATCTATTTAAGAGCACAGACCTGCCTGATAAAAGTCGTAGGAAATGCTGTAACCTAGTCCTTAAAAGGACTGCAATCATTTCTATTCCCTACTCCCAAGCTATCTGTAGATTTGTGCGAAAATTGGCTTGAAATTAACAAGGTATAGCGCACACAGCAACAGCGGTGCCGTCTAACACGCAGCTGCAGCAGTGAGAAAATGGTGGCGACGGGGAAAATGGCTTGGTCTTATAGGGCAAGGACATGTGACATACATTGCCAATGACACATGCCCTTGCTTGTGTGAAAAAAAGCACTTCGCTCCGTGTGTGCGCTGCTGATAGGCTGACAGATTGCACCTCCCAACTGTAAATGCAGGAAAGAGAAAAAAAAATGGAGATCTTCATTATTCCTGCAGAGATCCATCCCCTGCCCCTCCCCCCACCCCGCTGTACACTCAAACTGCGTATTAACATTAATTTTCATCATTACTGAGAAAAAATCCAGTTATGATTTTGGTGCACGAACAGTTATCGAACATAACCTCGAACAGCCGAATTTTTCTCAAGTCGTTCGTGTTCGCCGAACGGCTAGAACACCGCCCAAAACAGCTCGAATTTGAGATTGGCGAACAGTTCGAGTCGAACAACGCTCATCTCTATCTATGACGTTACTTAATTCCTGCAGTACTCGCGGGTGTATCCCATCCGGGCCCAGGGATTTGTCAACTTTAGTTATTTTTAGACGCCGCCGTTCTACCTGCTGGGTTAAGCAAGTGACATTTACTGGAGAATTTTTGTTATCACTAATCATGTTTTCTGTCATGCGATTTTCTTGTGTAACTACGGTTGAAAAAAAATCATTTAGCATATTGGCTTTTTCCTCATCCTCATCCACCATTTCACCCAGACTATTTTTAAGGGGGCCAACACTATCATCTTTTATTTTTTTACTATTTATGTAGTTAAAGAATATTTTGGGGTTATTTTTACTTTCTCTGGCAATGATTCTCTCTGCCTCAATCTTTGCTGCCTTGATTTGGTTTTTACATAATTTATTTGATTTTCTATATTTATTTAATACCTCATCACTACCTCCTTGCTTTAGTTCTCTAAATGCTTTCTTTTTGTCACTTATTGCGCCACTTACAGCTCTATTTAGCCATAGTGGTTTCCTCCTATTTCTAGCATGTTTATTCCCATAGGGTATATATTGTACACAGGTCCTATTCAGGATGTTAATAAATGTCTCCCATTTGCTTTGTGTAGTTTTATGTCTCAGGATATCGTCCCAGTTTATTGCACTAAGATCATCTCTTAACCTTTGGAAATTTGCCTTCCTGAAGATTAGTGTCCTTGTAACCCCTCTACTACACATCTTATTAAAGGTTACATGAAAACGTATTATTTTGTGATCACTATTACCCAAGTGACCCCCAACTCGTATATTTGATATGCGGTCTGGCCTATTGGTTAATATTAGGTCTACCAGTGCCCCCCTTCTTGTTGGGTCCTGAACCAGTTGTGAAAGGTAATTGTCTCTCATAGTAGTCAAAAACCTATTACCTTTGCTGGAACTACAGGTTTCTGTCCCCCAATGTATTTCAGGGTAGTTGAAGTCTCCCATAATAATGAGTCGCTGCTTCATCTATTTGCTTTACGAGGATATTCTCCGCTACTTCCATTATTTTTGGAGACTTATAACAAACTCCTATCAGTATTTTATTAATTTTTCCCCCTCCCCTTATCTCCACCCACAGGGACTCTATATTTTCATTAGATTCACATATATCCTTCCGCAAGACAGGTTTTAAGGATGATTTTACATATAAACACACACCCCCCCCTTGCTTGTTTGTACGGTCATTTCTGAACAGACTATAGCCCTGTAAATTAACTGCCCAGTCATGGCTCTCGCCCAGCCACGTCTCAGATATCCCTACCATGTCATAATTATTTTCCAACAAAATTAATTCTAATTCCTCCATTTTGTTGGTGAGGCTTCTGCCATTAGTGTACATGCATTTTATGTATCTCTCTGTACCTCTATTCCTTCTTACTTTATTGACTGTTCTAACCCCACCCCCAATTTCTTTATTTGTGCCCAGGTCACTATCTGCACTATCTTCCCCACCTATAAAATGAATACCCTCCCCCCCAATTCCTAGTTTAAACACTCCTCCAACCTTCTAGCCATTTTCTCCCCCAGCACAGCTGCACCCTCCCCATTAATGTGCAGCCGGTCCCTAGCGTAGAGTCTGTAGCCAACTGAGAAGTCGGCCCAGTTCTCCAGGAACCCAAATCCCTCCTTCCTACACCAGTTCTTGAGCCACTTATTTATCTCCCTAATCTCCCGTTGCCTCTCTGGTGTGGCTCGTGGTACCGGTAGTATTTCAGAGAATACCACCTTGGAGGTCCTTGCTTTCAGCTTGCAGCCTAATTCCCTGAAATCATCTGTAAGGACCTTCCACCTACCTCTAACTTTGTCATTTGTGCCAATGTGCACCATGACCCCTGGGTCCTCACCAGCCCCTCCCAGTAATCTGTCAACCCGATCAGCGATGTGCCGGACTCGAGCGCCAGGTAGGCAGCACACTGTTCAACGATCCCTGTCTTTGTGACAGATTGCCCTATCTGTTCCTCTAATAATTGAGTCCCCCACTACCAGCACCTGCCTGGCCTGCCCTACTCTCCTATTTCCCTCTTTACTGGAGCTGACACTCCTCCGGCTTTCAGGGGACATGCCTTGCTGCTGTAGTGCTACCCCTGTACCTTCACTCCCCTCATCTGCCAACTTTGCAAACTTATTGGGGTGTGCCAGATCAGGACTAGCCTCCCTGGCACTCTTTCCTCTACCACCCCTTCTAACTGTCACCCAACTAGCGACCTCACTGTCCTGCAGCTCCCGACTACCACCCTCCTCCACATCTACCCCAGTGAGCTGCTGCTCAGTGAGCAGCAGACTCCTTTCCATGTTGTCAATGGATCTCAGTGTTGCCAGCTGCTCATTTAGATCCAGTATCTGGGCTTCCAAACGCACAATGTGCACACATCTCGTGCAGCAGTAAGCAACCTCGACCGGCTGTTCAAGGAATACATACATGTGGCAAGATGTACACTGGATAGCATTGTCAATAATGGAGCTCATTTCCTAATGGTGATTGCAATATGCAGAATGTTAAGTAAAAAGTAAAGTAAAGAATTAATGAAATACAGACAGCAATTCAGTCCAAAGTCCTCCCTTCCAAACTCCCTGAATACAAAGTCACTGAAAAACAAGTCACACACTTACTTTCGTTCTCACTTAAGCTCCGGACACACGCAGCTCGTTCACACTCGCAAACTAAGAGATTTAAAGAGGTTTTTTTTTTTCCCTTTTCCAGCAATGCACCCTTCACCTCAATGCACTTCCCGATAGATAGATAGATAGATAGATATAGAGTAGATAGATTGATTTATTTCCATGAGATATATTAGTGCCTTGCGTGTGTAGTTTAATGTACTATAAATGTACTAACCTAATAAAGAAATAAATGAATTAATGAAAGAAATGACGTGGGGTCCCCCATATTTTTAATAGCCAGCCAAGGTAAAGCAGACAGCTGAGGGCTTATTTTATCAGTCTGGAAAGTTCCTTGGTTATTGGGCCCTTCCCAGCCAAAAAATACAAGCTTGAAGCCGACCTAGAATTGGTGCATCACATTATGCGTGGTAATTCTGGTGCTTTTCCCGACTCTTCCAGATGTGCCCTGGTGCGTTGGCAATCTGGATAATGGTAGTTGAGGTTGATGACAGCTGTGATTTGTCAAAAATCACAGCTGGTATCAAGCCCTGGGATTAATGATGGAGAGGTGTCTATCAAATGTAAGGTGCCCAAGAGAGTTAGTCATGGGTGAGCTGTAGCCCCTGCTCTCTTTGGCTCTTTGGCACCCTACAGACAAATTGTGTCCTCGTCCTGGTGTGCTACTGTGTATGTTGTGTCTCCCACTTACTTTTGGCCTACAGGCTCTTTTGACTCCAGGAATCCTTATTCTGGAACCAGGACCGCAATCAATTCAGAGGACACAGGGTTCATAAAAACAACCAGAACTTTACTTGGCAGCATTGACAGTATTTATAGGCAGGTATAAAGGATAAGACCCAATGGGTTGTCATCTTTCCCACAGGTACCGGATACAATTTCACCCCTGGTTCCCGATCTAGGTGAAGCATCTCTGTTGCTTTCTTCTCTACCCCTAGAGATTCTTCCTCACCAATGACAGTATATCTGGATCCCATTTCACTCAGCCTCTGAAAGTTTGAGTCCTAATTCGTCTGCCGCCTCGCAGACAGAATCTGCCCTCGGGCCTCGACTTCCACCTCGAGGTTCCCAGGCCAGCAAAGGGGACTCGTGCTGAGGGGTTCTCTGGCGATACACTGTCAGGGATTCTAGGCCCATGTCTACCCTAGCAGCCCTTAACAAGAGCCCGCTGTTTCCACTGTACTGCACAACACTGACTGATTAAACTCACTTCCTGCTTCTGGAAACTACCAAGAGAATCCTAAAGTGCCCACCCACTATGGGTTGTCCTCACACATAGTTAACTCTCACACTATCTAAATGCTTGCTATGTTACTGGCAAACTTCACCTTTCACCTACATTCTAGACAGTGACATCTTGTGGCCGTTTCTTAATACTTCAGCCCACAGAGAAACAAAATAGGAACAAAACATTATTCACATTCTGTATCACAATAGCATTGATGTCTTCAGGGAGAACAAGGCAGCTGGTCATCTCTTTACACAGACACCCCCATTACTAACCCAATAATAACAAATAAAAACACACATACCGGAAAAAATACTTTATTTCAATAATAAATAAATAATAATACTTCCTCACACGATCCCTCATTCAACAATTTATTGAAAAGAATCCCGTGCAGGTCCGCCTTAATCCACCGAATCTGGTGTAGTCCAGAAATGTAGTATTTGTAAGTCAAAACTAGGAGTGGGTGAAAAATGCAGAAGTTGTGACGTCTTTATTATACTTTTCCTGTGATTGTTCCACTCCTGGATTTGGCTTACAAATACTGATGTAAAATACTGACCAAATACTTAATGTGTGAACGTGGCCTAAGAAGAATAATTCACGTGTTAACTAGCAGCCCATTCTGCACGGGTACAGTACCACATGGAAAACCATCGTCAAGTTTGTACATCTCTACGACCTTCATCTAGTCATGTACAGTATATGAGGCTTAAGAATAATTAGGTAATTGCTAGTGATGAGTGAGTGTGCTCGTCACTGCACATTACTCGACCAAACATCATGGTGTTTGAGATGCTCTTTACTCGCCGAGTATTTTTTTAATGCTTGTGCACAAGCTCGAGTCCCCTCCCTGCATGTTTGGCGCTTTTTAGACAGCCAATAAACATGCGGGGATAGCCTGCCAGTCACTGTAATGCCATAGCCATGTTGGTAGTGGAATTATTGTGATTGGCTGGCCTCATAGCGTTATCATGTTTATATAAGACCCGGCACCCTATGCTCATCACAGTCAACCCTTTAACTAGGCAGAGTAGGGAGAGCTGAACGAGGGAGAAAATTTTAGCTACGTATAGTCAGGGACTCGATCATATTTATACTTCTTTCAACTTCAACAACAGTCCTTCTTAGGACTAATTCGAATCAAAATGAATACTGCTGTTATCAATAGTTAGGGAAAGATTGTCCCAGAGGCAGAGTGTTGGACAGGGTAGGGTTCATTGCACATCCTTTCTGCTGCTGGAACTCATATCAATAGCCCTTCTCAGAACTATTAATATTACTTTTGCTCTTAATCCTGCAAATTGTTGTAAAAATAGATATTATACAACGTTTAGACTGCTCAAGTTGTGCATTAAAAGCATACAACCAGACTTGGTTGATTGGAATAGCATTGCTATATAGTGCAATCAGTGGAAAAGTCCTTTTGAGGTGTAGTAAAATTGCTGCAATACAAATATTGCACAATTTTCTCAGCCTCAAAATATTATACGCCATTTGAACTTTGACAGTTGTGCGTTGAAAACACACATACAGACTTGGTTGGTAACCATTACCATCACTATATTGCTACTGCAGTGTAAGAAGCTCACCTGAGGTGGGCAAATTTCACTGCAATAAAAATCCTGAAAATTGTTTGAAGCAGCAAAATATTATACGCCATTTAAACTGTGATATTCGTGTAAAATCCTGTAAATTGTATGTAATTTAAAATGGTCAAGACGCGTGGTAAGGAACGGGGAAGTGGACGTGATGCTGATGGTGAGTCCAGAGGTCAAGGCCGTGGGAAAGGTGAAACTGTGCCTGCTGAGGGAGCACAACAAACACACACATCATGTTGACCTAGCTTTTTAAGGGGGCGCAGAATGCAACTCTTGAAGCCAGACCAGTGTGAAAGGTTGTTTGTTGGACAGTAGATATTGCTTCCAGTCAGTTTGCCTTCACTTACTTGTCTTCCACACGGTCCAGTCTCTATAGCCATGAGTCTGGACCGCATATTTCTCACCCTGATCCTCATTCCTCCCACCATGCCGAGTACCCGGGGACAAGTGATCTCACACTTGGACACTCCGAAGAGCTGTTCACATTTCCATTTATAGATTCTGGCCTCTTGCCCTGACCGCATCAAGCAGGGCAAGAGGAGATCACATGTAGTGATGCCCAAATATTTGAGCAGCCATGCTCACAAGAAGGTGACGATGGGAAAGTGTAATTACTGTCATAAGAGGTTGGTGATGATGAGACACAATTGCCAGCTAGACAGGTTGAATACCAGGGTGCAGAAGTGGAAGACGAGGTGGTGGACGATGAAACCACTGACCCAACCTGTGAATGTCACAGGCAGAGCAAGGACAACAGCACACAGGGGGAGGGATTCACCAAAACTATGAGGAACCGACCAAGATGGTGAGCTGCGAAGACGCCATAATGTCATAAATCTTCTCCATTCATGCAGTATGCTGTAACACTCATATTTCCACATTTCTTGTCACAGTTTTCTTTTTTTCTATGTGTGTTGAGCCAACACTATGAGTAGGAAGGAGCCTTGAGATCTGTGTCTGATTTCTAAAATAAACCAGTTGGTCTCCTGATGTACCATAATGTACATGAGCACCATAAACTGTCAAAAATATGTTTAGGAGTCAGATTGAAGGAATCTTCAGAAGTGTTTACATGTATGTGTTTAGCCCCATCTGTTCATGTATGAGGAGATCTAGATGTAGTTGGCATACAGAAGTGTTATAGAGGAGGAAAAGTCATGCTATAGGGATATCTCTTCAGTGAGTGCAATGTAAATAACTAAATAACAGTGAGCATTTTCATATAACTATAAAAATTTCACGAGTAAATATATAAACATGTTATAGTCCTATATTAATACATTATGTTCTTGATCGCTGACGCATTTTGGGCCTTCTAATGCAGTATAGTTGAAGGAAAAGAAACAATTTGGCTTAACTTCTATTACATTTTTGGACTCTTGTGTCTCCACAAAGACTTGGAAGTTTAAAGGGGTGATACAAAACTAATATTAATATTCATCTTAAATGTCTTTCTATTTATTTTAATAGTATAATATAGTTTTTCTAATATGGTTTAATTAAAAAGTCCCTACCCTTTGCTCTGTAATTTGCATTATTTTATATATTTTTTTACCTATTTACATTTTCATGATGCATTATTTGAGGACCCTCAGTGCATGCTGAGATACTCAAATGAGTCGTAATCAGGGGGCTGTAGCTGCAGTCACTACCACAGCATCTGTTCCAACCTTGAAACAAAGCATCATCAGTGACAACCTGCTGTAGTGAGGTTGCGACGCTTGTCAGTTCCAATGTATGTGCAGTATGAGCTCCCTTACTATGTAATATTTTTCTCAGTGCACAGTGACAGTGCACTTCCTCAGTGGCTCTAATTAAAAGCAGTGAACCGGCAACAGAGTGCACGGTAGATGCGCATTATAAGGAAAGAAAGTGAGAAGCAGAGATCAGTACCACCCCTGAAACAAACATCACTTGCAGGGGAGGGGCTTGTCTCTGCTTGCCACATTTCCTCCTTACAATGTGCACTGGAAGTGTGCTCTCCTTCCCGCAGGTCACTTCTAATTAGAGCCAGCGAGGGAGCCCACTGTCACTGTGCACTGAGAAGAATATTTCACAATAAGAAGGGAGCTCATACTGAGCATACATTGGAATTGACAACAGATGCATATGTTCAGTAAAGTAGGGACTAGCCCAGCTTCTAAAACGAACATCACTGATGATGTTTTATTTCAGGTTGGGGACAGAGGTCATGGCAGTGACCCCAGGATCTCTTCCCTGATGGCACCTTTTTTGAGAATTCCAGCATGCACTGGGGATTCTCAAACAAAGTGTCATCAAAATGGAAATGGGTGAAAAAAAATAAAGCAGTTAGATTACAGAAGGATATGGACTATTAATTAAATCCTATTTAAAAATCTAGTATAATATTAAAATAAATAGACGGACATATAAGATAAAAATCAATATTAGTTTCAGGTCACTCCTTTAAAAGAACATTTTTTTTTTTAATTCAAGAACAAGGCAAGGTTGGGATAATACAATTTAATATGACACACAGGGACAGACCTCCTGGGAAACTTCTCAGTTTGAAACCCCACCCCCCTTTTGTAGAACATGCCTTCTCCATGCTCTATTTTTTTCATACTAGGATGCGTACACATACTGGTATCAGAAGAGAGTTTTAGGTGATATCCGTGAGGTTTCACTACTTCTCCAGGAGTGTATACCTTTTTACAGGCAGAAGAGGGCCCCTGTGCAAAAACAGTATATGGGCCATTTACTGTGCAATAACTCATCATAATGTACCATTTATGTGTCTGTGACATAAACTGCTTGCAGCTATGGAGGCAGAAGTGGGCTTCCTTATCTCCTGGGCCCATGTGCGATTGCACAGACTGTATCACCATGTCCTGTATACGTCTGTGTGTGGTGGCTCTTAAAGCAATGACTCCAGCAGCAGTCCATTCCTCGTGAAAGTCCCCCAAATTTTTGAATGGCCTTTTCTTAACAATCCTTTCAAGGCTGCGGTTATTCCGGTTACTTGTGCACCTTTTTTCTACCACTCTTTTTCCTTCCACTAAACTTTCCATTAATATGCTTGGATACAGCACTCTGTGTACAGCTGGCTTCTTTAGCAATGACCTTTAGTGGCTTACTCTCCTTGTGGAGGGTGTCAATAACTGCCTTCTAGACATCTGTCAAGTCAGTAGTCTTCCTCATAATTGTGGAGCCTACTGAAACAGACTAAGGGACCTTTTTAAATGCGTAGGAAGCTTTTGCAGGTGTTTTTTATTAATTATTCTAATTTACTGAGATAATGACTTTTGTGTTTTCATTGGCTGTAAGCCATAATCATCAACATTAACAGAAATAAACACTTGAAATAGATTACTCTGTTTGTAATGACTATATAATATATGAATTTCACTTTTTGTATTGAAGAAATGAAATAAATTAACTTTTTGATGATATTCTAATTTTGTGAGAAGCACCTGTACTTCTGCCTTTTTTTTCTAGAATATTGTGTACATTTGTTAACTTATGTCAAGCAAGGTGATATTCTATTTATTTCAAAAGCCAGCCACAAGCAAATATACTATCAAATAGTGCACTGACTCTGAGAAGGAATGTTGTGCAGAGACCCATATGTTGTTTGAAAGCTTTCAACATTTTAGAGTTTTGTACTAATACATATACTTTGTAATGAGCTATTAGCAGTCTATATGACCTTACCATCTATTTACTGTACAATGCATAAATAAATGCACAAGGAAAAAAATCTGAAATTATTGGGGTTTATCGGGAGGTTGCAGAGGTAACAGTTCCACTTTTACCTTGATGCCCATTTGCATTTTACAAACAATTGCAAGCAGGGGTGGATTAAGAGTAGCCAGGGCCCCGGGCAGTTTAGAAGGTGTGGACCCCCCCCCCCCAGGTACACGATGTATCACGTGACATGTCACATGACCCCCTTTGATAGATCATGTGATAGGGCATGTGAGCAACACACAGATGTTCGGATCACATCTATAGACAGAGATTGGCGAAAAAAAAATTCTATTATGTACAGCTCTATACATAACATAGCGCTATATATAATAGAGCAGGGGTGGGAGATTAATGTTCCAGAGGGGCCATATGAGAGACCGTGACTGTTGTGGAGGCCGAATCAATAGGCTGAAATTAATTCTGTTTAATATTAATATTAACAAAATAATTACAAAAAATGATATTAATTGTATGACTTAATATTGATCAGATTTAAGTATGCTGACATCCCTCTATATACAGTATGAGCCTGCGCATAGCTCCCTAGATACAGTATGAGCCCCCGAATATCTCCCTAGATACAGTATGAGCCCCTGCATACCTCCCTAGATACAGTATGAGCCCTAGCATAGCATTGTTCACACAGTATGAGCCCACACACAACCCCCTACATACAGTATGAGCCCACACACTGCCACCTACATACAGTATGAGCTCCTACATAGCCCCTAGATACAGTATGAGCCCCCACATAGCCCCCTAGATATAATATGAGCCCCCACATAGCCTCCCAGATACAGCATGAGCCCACGCATAGCCTCCAAGATACAGTATGAGCCCCTACATAGCCTCCCAGATACAGTGAGCCCCCACATAGTCCCTCTATATACAGTATGAGCTCCCACATAACTCCCTATGCACAGTATGAGCTCCCACATAGCCTCCTATATACAAAATGAGCCCTCGCATAGCCTCCTATAAACAAAATGAGCCCCCACATAGCCTCCTATTTACAGTATGAGCCCTGCATAGCTCCCTAGATACAGTATTAGCCCCCATATAGACTCCAATATACAGTGTGAGCCCCCACATAGCCTCCTATATACAGTATGAGCCCCCACATAGCCTCCTATATACAGTATGAGCCCCGCATAGCTTCCTAGATACAGTATGAGCCCCAGCGTAGCCTTGTACATATAGTATTCGCCCACACACAGCCCCCTACATACAGTATGAGCCCCTACATAGCCTTGTGCATACAGTGTGAGCCCACACACTGCCACCTACATACAGTATGAGCCCCTACATAGCTACTTAGATACAATAAGAGCCAGAACATAGCTTCCTATATACAGTTTGAGCCTTCATATAGCCTATGTACAATAAGAGCATGCACATAGCTCCCTATATACAATATGAACCTGCACATACCTCCCTATATACAGTATGAGCCCTCACATAGCTCCCTATATACAGTATGAGCCCGCGCATAGCCCCCTATATACAGTATGAGCCCACACATAGCTCCCTATATACAGTTTGAGCCCTCATATAGCCTATGTACAATAAGAGCCTGCACATAGCTCCCTATACACAATATGAACCCGCGCATGCCTCCCTATATACAGTATGAGCTCTCACATAGCTCCCTATATACAGTATGAACCCTCACATACCTCCCTAAATACAGTATGAGCCCACGCATAGCCCCCTATATACAGTATGAGCCCACACATAGCTCGCTATATACAGTATGAGCCTGCACATAGCTCCCTATATACAGTATGAGTCCACACATAGCCTCCTGTATACAGTATGAGCCCACACATAGCTCCCTTCTCTGATCGACTGTCAGTTCCACAGCAAGCTCAGGGAACGGTTGAATCCCACTCTGGGGGTGGCAAAATGCAGCTGCCTGTGAGACACCTCTGACCACCATATGAGGTGGCCAGAAGGCACCCCCTGACGGCTGTACCCAGGTCACATGCCCCTCCTCTTCCCCTAGGTACGGCCCTGTACTGTCTATATGAGAATACATGACTGGTATCTACTATATAATCGGCTTATCCCATCTGTCTGTCCGTCCAGGAAATCCCGCGGCCAATCAGCGATGTGGGATTTCAGAACAAGATGGCGGCTCATCTTCCACACGGAGGTCAGCGGCAATGCAGCCGGGAGATGACCGGCGCTAGCTGGTCATCTCCCGGCTGCTCGCAGCAGAAAAGCAGCAGAAGAACCCCGACCGGCGGCCTAAGCGGCGCCGCTCCCCGGTCCTCCCTTCACACTTGTCATCGGGAGATCAGCGGCCCTAGCCGCTAATCTCCCAACGGTAGCCGCATGGGGGTCAGCGGCGATGCAGCCGCCGGGAGATGACCGGCTAGCGCATGTCATCTCCCGGCTGCTCACAGCGGAAGTACCCGCACAGGCAGCACCGCTCCCTGGTCCTCACTAACACGGTTCGCTGATTAGTCGCGCCCGGTCAGCCGCATACATATTCTAGAATACCCGATACGTTAGAATCGGGCCACCATCTAGTCTATAATATAATCGGAGATGTGTCCGTCCGAAGCCTCTATAGACTGTGCATGCAATGCGCCTGCGCTGTCTGGCCAGAGACAGAAGAACACATCAGACGTTACATGTGAATGAGAGAAGGACGAGGATAAAGGATTGTGATGCCCGAGATCATGGGGTGCGTAAGCACTGACCGCATACTGCCATCTTTGGAGCCATTAGGACAAATACCTTGTTTTCTGTTGAGGTTGAAGAAGTGTGGTGTCGTAGTTCATGCATGCGCAGGTGCGAACTCCGGCGCCACACTCCTCCAGCCAGTTCGAGGATGCACTGCAAGGGAGAGGGGAAAAGGCGAGTAGGAGTGTTTTTTTTTTTTGTATGGATGGAAGAATAGCAGAACAGGCAGGACGGGGAAGCATATACCAGGATGGGGGAGCATAAACCAGCAGGTCTGTAGAGTCGGAGTCTTAGAGTAGGTGCCCATTTTAGTGGAGTTGGAGTCGGTATAAAATGGACCGACTCCTAAAATATATAATAAATTGGGTACAATAGTTCAATGCAGTTTGTGGGGAATATTTTTTCATAAGAATTTGAGAAAGTTATGAAATGTCCTATAAATGTCTGTCCTATTCCTGATCTAATGGTCTAGAGTTTTAGCTGAGATGAATCTGTGCTACATTAAATTTATCAGTTACACATGAGCCATGTATGAGGGAGTCGGAGTCGTGGAGTCGGTGTCATGGAAATTGAGGATTCGGAGTCGGAGGTTTGGCTTACCGACTCCACAGCTCTGTATACCAGGATGGGAGAGCAATATACCAGGATGGGGGAGCATATCCCAGGATGGGGGGGACTGGGAGCATGTACCAGAATGGGGAACTAGGATGGTGGAGCATATACCAGGATGGGGAGAGGATATACCAGGATGGGGAGAGCATATACCAGGATGGGGAGAGCATAAACCAGGATGGGGAAGGAGCATATACCAGGATGGGGGAGCATTCGGTTTTAGTCATGGGGTCAGGCCCGGAACAGGTTCAGTCATTACTTTGAGTATACAAAGCAACTGCTATAATCCTGGCCCTGACTGACAGCCGACCTCAATGTAGAGCCAGTGTCAGTCAGTGCTGGGGGCTCGGTTACAGGGGACGCTCTGTATACTCAGAGCGGTGACCGAACCGGCACTGCCCCCATGACTGAAAACGAATGCTGAAGAGGAGAATAAAGTTCATTTTCTCCTCACTTCACTCAGCTGCTGGGAAGTATAATAACGCTTTTAACCTGCAGGTTAATAGCGTTATTTCTGATGAAAGGATCTCTTTCATTTTGTAGCACAATGCTTAAACGAAATGGTGCCGGAGTCAGTGCATGCACATACCACGCTATCCGGAGCCATTTTATTGAAGACACTGTATATGAGAATTCGCAGACACAGTGTCTTAAAAAAAAAAAATGGCCCAAGAAATGTACCACTAAAAATGCTCGTGACCCAGGTGTAGAACAAGTTCAATAGCTAGTATGATATACTGTGATACAGACATTAGACGTTATATACTATACACATTGTTATATCCCATCTGATGTCTGTACCACAGTATACCATACACTAATCTGTATACTGGATGTGACATTTTGTACAGGGATATACACTGTATCGATCAGACCTGGAACTCCACACAAGACCTCATATATTATACTGTATACGGAGCAGTATAGTATGTGATGTCCTGTAGGTTCAGGGTTGATCAGTCAGTGTAGGATCCTGTATGCGATGTCTGTGGTCACTCTGCTGGGGCTCAGTGTGATTTATTGCAGGACTCTGAATCTTCCTGATGATCTGGTGATGCTGGAGCCGATGACCCAGAGTGACCTGATCTGCAGCTAAGGTCAGAGTCCTGCAATAACTTATACAGAGCCCCAGCAGAGTGGCCGCTGAACTGACACTATGAAATCTTATGCAAACTCATCAGGAGGAGAGCAGCGTCCTGCAGCCCCCTCCTCACTCCAGACATCCTCTCCAGACCTCGAATTTACCACCATCCACTGAGGTCTGCTGCACCAGCTCCTCTCCGGCAGGATGATGCAGTTCCAGGCGCTGCTGTGTGATGTCAGTCCTGGTGACGCAGCACACAGCGTGCAGGGGGCGTGTCTGCCTCCCTGTGATGTGGCCACCCGGCCAGCGTCAGGTACTGTGTGGTCCCCCTGCCAAACCTGCCCCTGCCTCAGCACAAAACATTATAATGAGGGCAATCTGGCCATGGGCCCCTTGGGCCTCTCGGGCCCTGGATGGTAGCCCAGATTGCCCTCCTTATAATCCGCCTATGATTGCAAGCTTTCCAGTATTCAGAATCAAGTAAATTTATTTGCCACAAATCAATTTTTTGGGGGAAAATTCAGGGTAGTTGGCGAATTACAATTGCAAAAGATCCCTCATCGCTTATGCCACATTCACATATTCAGTATTTAGTCAGTTTTTTACATCAGTATTTGTTATCCAAAGCCAGGAGTGGAGCAATCAGAGGAAAAGTATAATAGAAACACGTCACCACTTCTGCATTTTTCACCCAATCCTAGTTTTGACTTACAAATACTGATGTAAAATACTGACCAAATACTGAATGTGTGAACATGGCCTTAAAGTAAGCACTAGTTGTATACAGTATGTATGTCTTTTGGACATGCTATTGTCCATTAATTAGAGTGTTGGGAGCGACTGAATAAAATGGAACATACAAATTGGAGGCCTATATCATATTTTTGTATTAGGGTCCCTGAGTTATCCCTTTGAGTCCCGCTATACTTGGCTAACGACAATGCCACTGTAACCTGAACAACTGGCTCATCTCTAATATCATGGATGCTCTGTACTTCAAAAACTGAATAACTGTAACCTATCTATATAGTAAAAATGACCTAATAATTGTCACTGACCTGTCATAAATAACTAATAAATGGAATATAATAGTATTAGTAGGCTTAATGTTTCATATTTTATTGCTTAATACCAGGAAAATGTTGACAAGCTTTTACCATTGTAACACATACTGTACGTATATAGGGGGTAATATACCCTCCATAAATCTGTATGCCATGAGTGAAATGTTGTTCGGGTTCTTTAGATTTATTTAAAAGTCGCTTGTCCCGTTGACCTCTGCTAAACCACGAGTGTTCTGCTCCTGTCTACCTCTTGTAGCTTACCCGAGACCACTAGGGACTTATGCAAGAGATGAATTAATGTTAGTATTTTTGGCAAAGCTGTTACATTCATATTCCCCATGGTGACTTGACTCAACTATAGTAAGAGGTTTATTTGTTGGAACACTTACAGCAATCTGAAAACTTGTATTGAAGGTTTTTATTATGCCGTTCCAGAGCTAAAGCTAAAAAAAAATGACACAATAGCAAAAAAGGTAAAAAAAAACATGGAGACCTCATAGTTGTAACTTTTACAATGAACATACTTGTGACCATACAATACCATTGCATTGGACTGGGTATTACTGAATGCATTTTTATCGGAAACCTACAGGTCTGTTAGGACATGAGTAGAAATTTCTTATATTTCAATTTCTTATCCTGTATTTAAAAGGGTTGTCTGATGGGGAAAAATTGATTTATTGTATATCAAATGTAACATATCAAACATGTATATCAAACATAGAAAAACAACTTACATAATTTATCAAAATTTGTCAAATTTTCTATTTCAGACTTTCTCTCCTGGTACAGAATAGAGATAAGAAAACTTGTTCGGTAAATGTTCGCCAATCTCAAAGTCAGCACGAACATTGCACATTCAGATTCGTGTTCGGATCCCCAAGCATTTTCCTCAAAATCAGCAAAAATCGGCCAGAGTTCGGTAAATGATTAGGACTCCTAGCAAAAGCATAAGTGAAAACTCTAGGAGCACTTTGGCTAGGATAGTGGTGTTGTATAATTAGCGGGGGTGATGTGTTTGATCACAATACTGATGCTGGGTAATCAATGGTACAGCTCGCACTGTTCCTCTGCGCTAGGTGCTGAAGTTAGAGGTAACAATGTTACCACCGGGCAGAGCACTGCGTGATTCATTACTAACCTGGGCTACATGTGAGCTGCCAATACAAGGCTGACATGGACTTCAATGCTATTACCTCACTTGCCACCGCTTAAGGGCGAGTGGGAAGAGTGAGGCTAAGCAACAGAATTGGCGCATCTTATTGATGCGCCATTTCTGGGGCCGCTGAGGGCTGATATTATTAGCCTTGAAGTGGAACAGTGTCCATGGCCCCTTCCCTGGCTATTAATATCAGCTCACGACTGTCTGTTAAGCCTTTTCTGGTTATATGTTATAGGAGGACCCTATGTTAATGTTTTTCTGGGGTCCCCATGTAATCTAGCCAGTAAACGTTAAGCAAACAGCTCTGGGCTGTTATTAATAGCCAGGGAAAATCTTTAGCTAATGGCCCCTTTCCCTGGCTAGTAATATCAGCCCCCAGTGGTCGGCTTTCTCTTTGCTGGTTATGAAAATTACACTGGAACCCACGCGTTTTTTTTTGTTTTTTTTTTTATTAACAAGTAGAGTATAATACACACCCAAGGTAACCTTAGTTCACAGTCTCCAGGCGTTTTAGCAGCTGGATACTCCAATGAACTTTAAATGTCCCTCAAAGTTTCCCATGAGTTTTGTGGGCCTTGCAGTTGCCGGGAGACCAGTTGGCTTTGAAGTCTGGTAATCTTAAAGGTTACTTGAGTTCAAGCCACTGGATCTCACGGTAACTCTAGTGCCAGACTGTTGAATGCCAGAGTGCCGAGTGCCGGACAGGCACCGGGTAACGAGTGCAGCTCACATCTTTGTCACCTGGTCTCCCTGAGATCAGCGCAACCAGGCGACACTGTTGGGAATTATATGCCTATTTATGTTCCTTGTCCCATTTGTAAAGCTTTTAACTTTTTTTTCAGCAGTTTTTTTCTCACATCTTTGTTTTCCTCCCAAAAAATGTTTTTTTATGTTTTTCAAAAAGAATAGAAATGTATTTCTATGTCGATGCGATAAATTTTAGCTTTCAAGACAATGGGAAGTTAATTAGATTGACATGTCTCTCATATAAAGGTCAGTTATTTCACCTACATTTTTTATGTAAAAAAAAAGCAGTGAATAATGCCGGATGAATTACTCCTCCTCTTCCTCTTTTGTATCTCCTACCTCTCTCACCTTGGGAAAGGCCTAAATAAGAAGGGCCAAATTCATTTTCTATATACACCTGAAGAAGGCTGCAAACAGCCGAAACGCGTTGTGTGTATAGTTTTTATTTGTTTTATGTCAGTGTGAATAAAAAATTTATTTTCAAGCAACCGGAAGTTCCAGCACCTTGATCTCACTCGGTGGCAAAGACAGTGCAATTCCCTGGTTCTCCATTTTAGCATCCACGCTGTGGGATACTCCTGTATCAGGGTTCAATCCCACCTCACTAAGTCGGTGTCAGTCTTTCGGAAATTCATCCATACTTACAGCGGGGGTTGCGTCTCTGTTTGCACAACTGCATCAGGTGAGCAATTTCTTATAGATACTCACCCTTTCAATTGATCAAATCTTACTACACCTTTTTTGTCCTTTAGAAAATGTATCTCTGTTATCATCAAGCTTGTTTATTCCCCGTAAAGTTGTTAAACTGTTAATTGTGTAAATTTACGTTCCTTCCACCATCACTGCTTGTATTTTTTGTATAATGTGCATGTATACCTACAGTTATGTGCCAACAAGCTGCTTTTCCTAATTATCTCAATGGTCACAGAAAAATTACAGTCCCAGCTTCATTGAGAGAAGCAGGTAGAGAATGCACCTTTCTCCCCCTCAGGTAACAAGCTCTGATGACCACTTCCACTGGAATTGTTACCTTTTTCACAAAAATACTAGCAAAAGTAAAAAGGTGGTGTAATTTAGGGGTGAGGCTCAACAGGGAGTGGATTTTCAAAGTTAGATATAGAATGAATTATTGTTTGCAGACCATTTACACAATACCACGGAAAAATAGTGAAATTCATCCCGGACATCCTATATTTTAAATGTCAATCCCAAGGACAGTAATAGAAGCTAATATAACGTAACTATAATGGGGGCAATTTGGTTTCATTTAAGATGTCCAGCATTTGATGGATACCCTACCCTAATGGAAACTGAACAGACCCTATTATAAATAAAGGGAAGCATATGATGGGTTTTACCATCAGGCAAAAAATACAGTTTGCAACAAAACTAATAGTGATTCTGGTGCAATATTCCTGTGCGAATGGTGGTTATGGTGACTTATTCATTAACTACTGATTGCTCTAGTGATATATTCATGTAGTGATGATGGTTCAGGTGCTGTATTCATCACCAGAACCAACATCAGTACATGAATAGGAAAACAAAATAATCATTGGTACATAAATAGAACAATAGAGTCATCAATAGTACATAAATACGGCCATCATCAGTAAATAAATAGTGCACTAGAACCACCATCAGTTTATGAATGTTATCAGAACCACCATCAGTAGATAAATGCATCACCAAACCATCATCAGAACATGAATACATCCCCAAGCTTAGTACAACAATCAATTGTAATGTCAAGTCAGCCCCATATACATTTGGATTTCATGAACCTACAACTCTCAAAATGTCCTTAAGAATGGTAAGGAGATGCCGGGAGTTTTTATCAGTCATTATCAGACTGTGTACCATACAGGAACACATAGTCAGTGTCACAAATAAACATGTGACATCCATGTGCCTTATATGTGACATCTTCTCTGATTGAGACTTTTTTTTTTAAATTTTCACCTCCATCTTGTCCAGATGCCATCATGATTTTTCACATACACAGCTCTTCTCTGCAGGCTTCCCTCTTCTCCGCTCTATCTGCAGCACATCCCCACATGGAGCTCTTAAAATTAAGAGTGTTATTACTGTTGTGTATAATGTGTGTGAATACTATACTATGTGTGAATAATGTGGTTCTCCTGAGGAAGAAGTTGATTCATCTTCGAAAAGCGCATAGAATAAACCGCATGAACCTTTCATTGCTATTTCTTGGTTTCTTGCCTTCTACATCGGCAGAGCAGACTATCAGCCTCATTCTCCTACCAATTGTTTGATACACAGGGATTCCCATTCTGTGGGTGCTGCAGCAGCTGATTCATCTTGATTCCTTCATTGTGGGTTAATACAACCCCGATAGGATAGCAGTTCCCTATTTTTGCCTAATATTTTATTCTTCCCTTGGATAAGACCCAATTGCGCTTGGTGTCCCCTACATTTTCTAGCTCCCCAATAACACTCCTGATTTTTCATCTCCATTGGGGAGATGAAACCTTATAACCTTATCTCCATTCAACTCCTCTGCAGGACAGGAGTGACATTAGTAGCTTGATTAGCTGACCTGGTTATGCTGCTGATGTCGTGATGACCCAAAAATGCTGTCAGTCAGAACTTCAATTGTACTCGCATCGGAAAGCTGTGAGTACAATTGAATGCTGGTACTCTTAGCCAGCTTTTATTTCACAACCGACTCGGAGAACAGTCGAATCCCACTCCTAATGGGGTGGCAAAATATTGACACCTAAGAGACATATCCGACCACCGCATTAGACGTACAATGGACATCCCTCTACTGGCTGCACCCAATGCCACACCTGCCCTCCCTAGATTCGCTGCTGCATTATTGCAACTAAAATGAATACAAGTTCAATGTCAAAAAGTGTCCATGAGCCAAACCAGCAAGGAAATAAATGCAGTCCTTTCCTTAGAGGAGCTCAATAGAAAACCCTATCTTGCATTATCTTGGAGTCTAGCATCAAAACGGAGTATCCATCTTTTATTCTGCCTATCCCGCTACATATGAAACTTTCAGTTTTCCAGTAGTTTGACACTTTTGTGGCATACTGTATTTTTTGGAAGTGTACTCATTATGTCTGTAGTTTACACCATGCCTCTTTAAATTGAATTTCTGACATGTTGTATCGAGACTTTTTTATTATACTGGACAAAAGAAAGACTTGAAAATAGAAAAATTGACTTTTCAAAGACTCTTTCAAAATGTGCCTGAAAAGATGACCATCCAAATGATGCTATTGTGTCATTTCAAAGTAACAACACTCCTCCTTTTTACCAATATGAAAAGAAAGAACGACAAAGCAAAAATAAAAGTCAATATCAATGACACTATGCTTTTGCTTCATCACAATGTTGGATACGCTTTGAAGTTACATGTGAGCTATTTCAATAAGTACTAGGAGATTAAATTAAAGAAGAACATGATCCAAAATGTATTATTTGACTTGTTAATCAAATAAATAAACTAACTCTTCCAATATCTTTCTAAGGCTATGTTCACATATCCAGTAATCATACGTTAGAAGAGATCCGGCAGGAATCCGTTGACAAAAAAAGTTGTGCAGACACAAATTTTTCGTCCAGTTTATAAAAACTGATTTCAGCCAGATCCGTTTTTTTTAACATTGAAGTCTATGGAAAACCATCCGTTATCTTTCATTTGAAACTGATCCACTAAGCAAAAAATGGATCATTTTCAAATGAAAGAAAAATGAATGGTTAACTGATCTGTTCAATGCTAAAAAAAAAACGGATCCAGCCGAGATCAGTTTTTTAAAAATGGACAAAAAAGTTGCGCCTGCACAACTTTTTTGCCAACAGATTGCTGCTGGATCCGTTCTAACAGATGATTACTGGACATATGAACATAGCCTTATTCATTACTGTATCTATGAGTGTCTGAAATAAGAGAAAAAGTTTTAACCATGCCTTTTTAATACTATTTTTCTTTCTGCTGCCTAACATATGGACTGTGCAATGACCTGGAATATATATGTTCAATACCTTAGCACTTTCCAACAAGTGTAAATAGAAGTTTCCTGACAGTAGCTGATACATTCAATGTTTTGTTGACAGATTGTAACACATAGAGTGACCTTTTTAATGTGAGAGAGAACAAGGGAACCAGTATGTACAATGCTACCATTTTGTGGACTCACTGGTAGGCATACTAAGCTGGTTTTAGGACAATATGTATTATTCAGATACTTATATCATCACTTCTAGTGATTAACGAGCACTAAAATGCTCGGGTACTCATTGCTCGGGTCGAGCAAATTGGAATACTCGGGTGCTCGACCCGAGCAACGAGCCCAATGTAAATCTATGGGAAACTCGAGTATTTTTCAGGCGGCTCACCCCGGCGGTCTGCAGAGGGCCTAAAAATTGCCCAAATCGATAGGAACAATGCTCAAATGACATGAGGACAGCATAGGGTAGACCCCTGGAAGCATCTCTGACTTCCAGATCACTGCTGTCAGCAACGTTGTCAGAGTATTACGTCACTTTTAAGGACTCACAATAAAACATACAAAAACAAAACCAAAATGGATTTTCCTGGGAAATATGTTAAGGAACATCCTTTTCAGGATAATGACTTGTATATAAGGCAAAATAAATAACCTAAACCAAAAATACTCCTCCACAACTTGGGCTATGTTCACACGTAGCGTTTTTGATGCGTTTTTGCACTTTTACATTGCTTCAACCAAGACAAATGCATTCACCAGGAAATGTAATTTTTACATTTTACAAACTTATCTGGCCATGTGGTGTGTGACACATCATCAGACACATGCATACAGTCCTGAAAAGACATGGGAACAGCATGGGGAAGACCTCAGGAAGCATCTCTGACTCTCAGGTCTCTGCCTAAAAGTGTGCCCATCATAAGTGATCCTTGGTGCATGCAAAGATGCCTCCCACCATGCACCTGTCATTGCAGACTTGCAATAATCACCGTCCACGTCCTTGTCCCTGTGCAGCGTTCAGTTGTCCCTACTCCATTCCTTGGAATGCAAGCGCAAGTATGCACGCAGACACCCACCCAGCTACAGGGTGCAATACTATACTGCCAAATTTTTGACAGCTGCTTGCACTTGAAATGTGGCCTTTTAGGCTCGTGGAGGCGGAAGCTTTTCACAACCTCATGACGGCGGCGGCCGGGTGTCCATACTTGGTCCCCTGCCGGCACTATATTTCCCAGAATCGCCTGCGCCTTCCACAAGCACGGGTCCCACAACATTACCCGTGCCCACCCCAGTGCACTTACTGGGAAGGACCACCTAACCACAAACATGTGGACAGGAGAATGTGGCCAGGGACGGTACGGAGCCAGTCCACAACTTTTTTTTGCTGAGAGTTGTATTTAGCTCGGTGAAAGGACTGGCATAGAGGGAAACCGTATCTACCCTGCATGTCATTTCTCCCAGAAAGTCCTCTAAAGCTGCTTGCACTTGAAATGTGGCCTGAACATTACTGCTGGTACTTTCTGTTGGAATTTGCTTGCTTCCTACCAGCCTGGAATATTTCCAGCAAACTATGGTACAACACCATGGTATTAGCACTGCCCCCAGTACCAGTAGAGTAGCCATCCCCAATTTCCTTCTCCGGAATTTTATTTGGTAGACTGAGTGGCTGCCCAAATACATTTTCTCATAAAGGAGGTGAAGATAGAGTGGCAGTAGGTGCAAGTTTCTCCAGCCTGTTAGATATTAGAGGGTGAACGGCAGCACATTGGATCAGTGGCTAGCACTGAAGACTTGCAGTGCTGGGATCCTGGGTTCAAATTCCAGCAAGGACAACATCTGCAAGGACTTTGTATGATCTCCGTGTTTGCGTGTGTTTCCTGCTCAGTAAAAAAGCAGCCATAGAGTGTCCGGGAACCTTCAAACACACTTTTTTTAGCAAGGACTACTTCTCTGCAGGGTTGGACGGTCCTACCAGAGAATCCTCTGGTGTGCCTTGGCTTCTACATCAGGAGAGTTTATGATAGCGCTAACTTTGCAGCTGCTATGGGGCTCTTGAGCGGGTGAGAAAGGTTAGCCCTCAGAATCAAATCCTATGGTGGGCACAATGTTTTTCAATCTGAAACATCTTCTCAGTGGGAGTTGTATTTCACCACAGCCATATTTTTTAGCTCGGTGAAAGGACTGGCATAGAGGGAAACCGTATCTACCCCGGCGGTCATTTCTCCGTCACCAGGTTCCGCCCATTGTCACACACGACCATGCCTGGCAGTATGTTCAGCGGTGAGAGCCACAGATCAGGCTGCTGTGTTACAGCTTTCAACAACTCTGCAGCGCTGGGCGGTTTGTCAATTAAGCATTAAGCATGTTATCTTCAGCACAGCCTGTTGTCGCTTGGTCAAGGCAGTGCTGCAGTGCTGTCAGGTTGTGACTGATGTGGTCATTTCGGAGATGGAAGAGGAGTTGAATGAGCTGAACAGTGTGATTACATTGAGATTAAATTGGTGATGCTGTTTTTTATACTAAAGAAAGATTTTATTGTTTTGTTTTTTTTGCGTTATTTTTTAAGACAAATGCATTCACCGGGAAATGTCATTTTAACATTTTAGAACCTTATCTGGCAATGTGGTGTGTGACACATAATCAGACACATACTTTTTTATTTATGATGGAGGGATTCTAAAAGTCATAAAGCCTATTTTTATACGGCCATCAGACGGCCCTTACTAATCTTAAAAGGCCAGCAGTCGGCCCTCTCTATTGTTAGAGAGCCATCAGCCGGCTATGCTTTGTTGTTCCCATAATTAACAAGTGGGTCTCCTCTACTGTTATTGCGTATCCAGTGACTGCAAGGGCTGCCAAAAATTTTGACGCAACCCAATACCCCTTTGAAGAGACAGAGGAGGGTCTCAGTAAAAAAAATGTTCCCATTATAAAGGAGCTGGTCTCCTATAGTGGTAATGCCCATGCTGTGACTGCAAGGGCTGCCAAAATTTGGGAAAAACCCCACTAAGAATTTAAAGACACACAGAGCAGGGCCACAGTAACATGGTACGACATGTTACCATTAGAAAGGAGAGGGTCTGCTATACAGTTATAGGGTATGCAGTGAGTCCAACAGCTGATGAATTTTAGGAAAAACCCCACTAAGAATTTAAAGTCACATAGAGCAGGGCCACAGTAACGGCAAATTCCCATTAGAAAGGAGAGAGTCGTCTCCCATACTGTTGGCCTATGCAGTGAATGCAAGGGCTGCCAAAAATTTGTAGGCACTTCAATGCCCCTTGGAAGAGAAGTGGAGGAGGGCCTCATAAAAAATTTTTCCATTAGAAAGGAGCGGGCCTCCTATACTTGTAATGCCCATGCACTAAGTGTATGGGCTGACAAACATTTACCCCGGGGGGGTATACATGAACATACTGCATAAAAATTTTTTTTACGGGCATCATAAACACCCTTTAAAAAAATTACGTGGGTGTTGCATCACGGACCATGGTCACCCTGGTGATATCGTGGTGGAGGATGAGGAGAAGGAGGAGGACAAGAGCAAATAGCCAAAATCAGGAAGCGTAAACCCATGTGTGGGTGTGAAAAGGTGCATGGGAATACACCTCCCAAGAAAAGACACTGGATTTGAGTTTATGTTACGCTGCGATCATTCAGTGGTGTTGAGAAGTCTGGCCCAATCCAGCCCTTGTTCATTTTTACAAGAGTCAGCCAGTCAGCATTTTCAGTTGACAGGTGGATGTGCTTCTCAGTTATAATTCCACCAGCAGCACTAAAAACCGGCTTCAATAAAACGCTGGTGGCAGGGCAGGCCAGGACCTCCAAGGCATAGAGAGACAGTTCATTCCACATATCCAGCTTGGATACCCAATAAGCATAAGGCACAGCGGAATCACGGAGGACGTTGGTACGGTCAACAAGGTAATCCCTCAGCATCTTCCCAAACTTTGCACTCCTTGTGAGAGTACCCTGCGCCTCAGGGCCTGTGCGATGGGAGGGTCTGAGAAAACTCTCCCAGAACTTTGACAGTGTTCCCCTGCCTCTGCTGGATTAAAGTTGTGTCTCTCTTGCCTGTACTCCTTGGTTGTCCAACGAAGTGTGCCCTCTGCCGCCAGCGTTTTCAGATGGGATTTTTTTTAATAGTTCCGCAACAAGGGCCTTCTGGTACTGCCCCATTTTTGTACACCTGTCCGCCTCAGGAATAAGAGATAGAAAGTTCTCCTTGTAGCGTGGGTCTAGAAGTGTCACCAACCAGTAATGACTGTCACCCAAAATTTTGAGAACGCGAGGGTGATGGCAAAGGCAGCTTAACATAAACTCAGCCATGCGTGCCAGACTACTAACAGACAAGACTTCCATGTCCTCAACAAGAGGATGACTGACCATGCTCTCCTCCTCCTCCCCCTCACGGTCCTTTGGCCATCCACGCTGAACAGACGGTATGACAGCTGTGCAGGTAGTACTGTCTATAGTGCATGAAACTAGCTCCTGTCCTTCCGCCTCCTCCTCCTCTTCCTCATTGTCACCCAATCCACGTTGGGATGAGATAAGGTTTGGCTGTGTGTAATCACCCTGTATGGTTCCTTGCTCCATCTCATTTTGCTCCTCCTGCAATGCATCCTCTTTGATTGTGAGCAGAAAGCGTTTCAGAAGACAGAGAAGCGGGATGGTGATGCTAATTATGGTATCATTGCCGCTCACCATCTTGGTGGAGTCCTCAAAGTTTTGGAGGATGTCTGACATCCATGTCCACTCCTGAGGTCTTATGTGTGGAGTCTGAACTGAATACCGAGAGCCTTGTTGATGCTAGTACTCAACAACTGCCCTCTTCTGCTCACAAATCCTTCCCAACATCTGCAGTGCAGAGTTCCAATGCGTGGGGACATCACACACCAATCTGTGAGCGGGAAGCTGCAAATGCAGCTGAAGCACGGCAAGGGCTGCGGAAGCTGTAGCTGACTTTCTAAAATGGGCACACAGGTGGCATACTTTAACAACCAGATCTGGCAACTCCGGGTAGGATTTGAGAAACCGCTGAACCACGAGGTTAAGCACATCGGCCAGGCATGGTACGTGTGTGAGCTCTCCTCTTCTCAGAGCCGCCACCAGGTTCGGGCCATTGTTACACATGACCATGCCAGGCTGTAGGTTCAGCGGTGTGAGCCACAGATCTGCCTGCTCTTTCAGAGCTCTGCACAACTCTTCAGCATTGTGTGGTTTTTCAGTTAAGCATATTAGCTTCAGAACAGCCTGTTGCCGCTTGACCGAGGCAGTGCTGCAGTGCTTCTACCTTGTGACTGATGTGGTCATTTCGGAGATGGAGGCTGAAGAGGAGGAGGAAGAGGCTGAGGAGGATGAGGTGTAGGAGCTGTAGACCATGGGGGAAACCCTGATTGACCTAGGGCCCGCATTCCTTGGCGTCGGGAGGACGTGTTACGTCCCAAGGTCCGACTGGGTCCCAGCTTCAACTAAGTTAACCCAGTGTGCCGTTAGCGAGATGTACTGTCCCTGCCCACAAGCACTTGTCCACGTGTCCGTGGTTAGGTGGACTTTACCGGTATCTGCGTTGCTGAGAGCACGGCTAATGTTTTGAGACACGTGCTTGTGTAATGCGGGGACGGCACACCGGGAGAAATAGTGGTGGCTGGGGAATGAGTACTGAGGGATGGCCACCGCCATCAGGTTGCGGAATGCTTCTGTCTCCACGAGCCTAAAAGGCAACATTTTGAGCGCAAGCAGTCGTGAAATGTGAGAATTTAGTAGTGTGGCCTGTGGGGCGTTGGCTGCATATTTGCGCTTGCGTTCCAATGACTGTGGTATGGACAACTGAACACTGCGCTGGGACAAGGACATGGACATGCTTCCTGATGCTGCTACTTAAGAGTGTGCAACGACAGGTGCAGGGCAGAATGCAACTTCGCATGCACCATGGACAGGGGATTGGCTTGAATGCACAACAGTGGAAGAAGCAAGTGTCTTTAAAAAACAACCAGACTCGGGAAGACCTAACAGTAGTACCGGCAACTTCCTTCGTGTTGGTGTTACAGGGAACGGTTGCCTGCCTTCTGTCTGCAGTCACCACACTGCTTCTTCCTGCCTGTTGGGGTGCTCTGCCTCCCTCCCCCTGTGTGCTGCTGTCCTCGCTCTGCTTGTCCTCCTGCCAGGTTGAGTCAGTTACTATATCATCCACCACCTCGTTTTCCACTTCCACACCCTGGTCCTCCTCCTGACTTTCTGGCAATTGTGTCTCATCATAGTCCACCTCTTGTGACACTTTCCCACTGTCGCCTTTGTGTGACCGTGGCTGCTCAAATGTTTGGGCATCGCTACACGTGACCTCCTATTGCCCCACTTCAAGTGGACCAGGTGAGAGGCCCGAATCTATAAATGGAAAAGTGAACAGCTCTTCAGTGTCCAAGTGTGGGATCTGTTGTCTCTGGATACTCAGCATGGTGGGAGGAAGGAGGATCAGGGTGAGGAATATGCGGTCCAGACTCATGGATACTGAGTAGTGTTGAGCCACCCCCGTAGTGTTCGAGTTCGGTTCGGTTCGTCGAACACCCGTGTGTTCGCCGAACTGTTCATCGAACTGTTCGTCGAACACCTTCGAACACCGTTAAAACCAATGGCAGGCAAACAAAAACACATAGAAACACATAGAAAACACCTTCAAAGGTGTCCAAAAGCTGACAAACTGCTCAGAAGACACAACTAACACATGGAAAAGTGACAAGTACATATAGTCATGCGAAAAGAAAAGAGGTGGAGGAGCAAAAGGAGGGGGAGACACAGATATAGGCATGTCATGCCCTTCTAAAATCCAAAAAGTGAGAAGCCGACACGGCCAGTCCGTTCCTGCCCGTGCCACCTCTGTGTCGCCGGGTTTGTGCCAGAGCCGCGGTGGACCCTGACGGCCAGCCCCCCTATCCCAATACTGGTGCCTGTCCGCTGGTGGGTCGAGGCCCCCCACGGTGGGGGGGGAGTAACATCTGCAGAAGAAAGACCATCTTCCAGCCAAACTAAGATGTTGACTTCTTTTCGTGGACAATGTGATACGATCCCATTCTTACGGACATGCCCATCGCTACAAATTCTAAATGAGGCACAAAAACAGCAGGTGCTTCAACGGATATCAAGTGCTCCTTCAAGTGGGCTCTCCATCACCTCAATTTCAACATCACAAATACTCCAGTCCTCACAGCTCCCAAGTCTCCAGCTGCCCGTCTGAGTATGGGGTAGCACAGATGGTTGAGTCTGCACAGCTGTTTACTCATACTATAGCCTGGGAAATGGAGGTCTGCTCCAGAGCTTCTGTTAATCCAGATGAGGAAATGATCTGATCTAATGCCCAGAATCTTTATAAGTCGGATCCAGGACCAGATGAAGAAGGTTCTGAGCATAATGTAGACCCTTGTTCCCAAACTGTAACTCTTGTTGGTGGAGACAATGATGAAGACGATGATGAGACTCAAATACCTGATTGGAGCGACAACCTGACTTTTCGGTCAGGGCAGGAAGAGGTTTGCTCTGAGGACGACGGGTTTGATAACACACAGGGTGATGATGACGAGGTTGGAGATCCCACTTACTGTCAACCCACAGTCAGCCAGTCGATGAGGTCAGCAGAGGAGGTGGAGGAGGATGTGACTAGCCCTGGGGATGGGGATGACTCGGTACCCGGGCATTTGCCTGGCCTTGGGGATGTCGCGGTGGTCGGCTCCCTGGCCCGTACCCTGGGGTCTCTCTGTAAAAGGGTGGATAATTGTTAATTTTATAAGAGTTCATGACGCCACCTGTGGTATCTGGTGACAAGCACCAGCGCTGCAGCAGTCCACTGAGGCCAGTGATAAGGCAGCTCGATGGTATAGCTCCCCACAGGTGGACCTAGGTCTCAGGGCAGCGTATGCAGGGGGAATGCAGGACAGGCGAGACCCAGCTAGGTCAAAGCAAGAACGGGAACGGACACGGTAGTCACTTCAGTACCTTTTACTGGTGGAAATTCAGGCACATCCCGGAGCACTGTAGGGTGAAGGGTGCATATCAGGATCCACCCCAATGAGCGGGTGTAGGGCCTCCTGTTTCTTGCCTCTGCGTAGTAAGTTTCTGACCTGCCTGGAGCTAGGCCTAACTTTGTCTCTGTCCTGCGCTGGCTGACCTTGTGGTAGGGCCTTCTCTTGGAGTTCACGCTCCCAGTATGCGGGGCCTAAGCGTCTCCTGGCTCTGTTACATATCAGCACCTTAGCGATCCTGGGACTTGTAGTTCTCCAGGGATTCCGGTTATGCCTTACTGAGTCATAGAGATACCGGTAAGCTCGGATCCTGTGTCCGGTAAATGCTTCGGGGTGAGCTGGTTAAGCTCCTCTGCCCCTTATGTACTAACTCGCCACTCGCCTTCGGCCTACTCGGGCCCTCACTAGGCTATACACACTAACGGCAGCTTGCCGCGTTTCACTGATCTTACGGCACCGGCACACCTTAAGCTCTATCTGGGCTCCCTGAATCTAGCAAGCAGGAGCCTCATGCTCCACTGCTGAACTATTAACTGCGTTCTCTAGACTAGACTGAGCTCCACTGTAGACTGACCTCTCTTAGGCTTCTCTACTGCAGGAACTCTTCAGAGGAACTGAACTGCTTAGCTCCACCTTCCCTATTTATATCCCTAATGGGCTCCCTCTGCTGGTCTGAGGTGGAAGGTGGAGATGTGTGAATGTTTATGGGGGCCTCTTGTGGAGGATTCCATCAATGCACTCTTCTAGGATCTGTGATACCAAGCGCAGCGGGGCATCCCAGATGCTATTGACGACGAGGTTAGGTTCCTGAACAGAGACGGAGTACTGGAAGCACGTCAACAACTGCATCCTCAACCACAACTCTGCCTCTGACCACAAGTCGTAGTGGCTCTTCAGGTCACATGGGCTCTAAGCCTTGCATAGCCTGGGCATTTATTCAGATCGATAAGGATGACCCAACTCGTGTTATCTGTAATATTTGTCAGCAAAAGCTAAGTAGAGGCCAAAAAATCCATAGTTTGAGTACTTCATGCATGTACCGTCACAAGGATATGAAGCATAAGTTGCAGTGGGAAGCTCACTGTGCTACAATGCGGCCTAGCCGGCTGGGCCAACCACCGTCTGCCCCATCTTGTGCATCCGCAGCCTCTTCATCCTCTGTGACTGGGGGGACAGCAGTCACACATGTTTTTGGACGCAGACCTGCCACCTCTTTACCCGCAACAGCCAGTGTGATTGGCAGGTCGTCAGTTCATTGGGAAGTGGAAACACCTGCTAGTGTTGAGCGCTCTCCGACATCGAGAGCACCACCTTTGGATCAAGGCAATCTAACATGTCCGCCTGCATCTTCCTCACAGACCGGCAGTTTGCCGGGGACACCCTACTCAACACCGTCTAAGCACAACAGCCAGCCCTCGGTCCCTCAGATGTGGAAAAGTAAAAGACCATTTCCTCCTAGCCATGAGAAAGCTAAGAGGTTGAATTTCACCATCTGCAAGCTGTTGGCTACAGAAATGCTGCCTTTCCACCTGGAGGACACAGAGGATTTTCAAGACCTTATGTCCGTCACAGTGCCCCAGTACCAGATGCCCAGTCGGCACTACTTCTCAAAGAAAGGTGTGCCTGCGCTCCACTAGCATGTCGCACACAACATCACCGCTTCTTTGAGAAACTCTGTGTGTGACAGGGTGCACTTCACCACAGACAATTGGACGAGAAGGCATGGACAGGGGCGTTACATGTCGCTGACTGGGCACTGGGTAACTATGGTGACAGCAGGACAAGGGGCTGCTGTCCAAGTCTTACCGTTGTGCGTCAATCCTCTTTATCTCGAAGTTCCTCCACTGCTTCTGCCTCCTCAACCTCCTCTCGGTCCTCCACCTGCACCCAAAGCCTGTCTGGTAATGCCACCTGCTTTCTAACTGCGCAGAAGGAATCCTGCACACCTCCTTACTATGCTGGCAGCAGGGCTCAACGGCATCAGTGTTTACTTTGAAATGTCTGGGAAATGTGAGTCACACATCTGAGGAGTTGTGGTCAGCTCTGGAGACCCAGTTTCATGAAAGGTTGTCTCCAATGGACCTGCAACCAGGGAAGGCCATGTGCGACAATGCTGCAAACCTGGGTGCGGCACTTCGCCGGGGCAATGTCACACACGTGCCTTGTATGGCTCACGTGTTGAACCTGGTTGTCCAGCAATTTTTAGCCCACTATCCCGGACTAGATGGCCTTCTGCAGAGGGCACTGTCGCTGTGTGCTCACTTCCGCCGTTCGCATCCCGCAGTTCAACGACTTACATCTCTACAGAAGTCGTTGGGCCTGCCAGTTCACCGGCTGAAATGCGATGTGCCGACACGGTGGAATTCAACTCTGCACATGTTGCAGCGACTGTGGCAGCACTGACAAGCCCTGGTGCAATACGTTCTGACGTATAGCCTGGGCCAACGAGATCCAGAGGTGGGGCAAATCACGCTGCAGGAGTGGTCTCAGATCAGGGACCTATGAAGTTGACGCGTCCCCTGGGCCATTGGGTACCCTGAGCCGGGCCGGTAGACGCTGGGGGTTGTAGTCACTGTGGCGGTGACCCAGTCCGTGACCCAGGGCGGTCAATCCAAGGGTAATTTGTATATATGGATTTTATAATGTCTGACTACGCCACCTGTGGAGTGCGGCCAAAGGGGCCGTCGCTGCGGAACAGTCCTCTGAAGCTGGTGGTTTTGCAGCAACGGTATTATTACTCACCACAGGAAGGGTGTAGCTTCAGGGCAGTGTGGGTGGATGATGGTGGTTGTAGTGCAGGGAGTCAGTAATGAACACAGAGTCCGTGTGATGCCGTCTCAAGATATTACTCACAGTTGTTGTAGTCCAGATTACAGGTACCAGAGCAATCTCCCCCGTTGTGCTGTGCATACTCAGTGAGGGGCTCAGTCCACCCCCAGATAGCTCCGGAGTACTTAGCAGGACCCCCTTCTGTGTGTCCTTTCTCTGGCCTTCTCCCTGCACCTCACACCCAGTGACACTTCTATCCGGTATCCTCGGGCCTTGGCGGGTGACGTGTGTTCCGTCCCCTGGGTCCTATGTGGCTACCTTCTTAGTGAGACTGGTGTGGACTTTGGCCTGCAGTACATGAAATGCAGCAGCCTCCGGTTTCTAGTTGAGCCTTGCTGTTTCTCCGCTAGTTGAGGGACCGGTTCCCCTTATCTGGCCTGACCCCTCTACCTCCTGGTAGCAGCGGGAGTACGGCTGGCCTTCTGCACGGCCCGTAGCCGTAGGGTCCCTTCGGTTCCTGGAGCCTTCCAGCTCCCACTCCTCTCTTCTCTCCTTCAGTCCTGGGCCTCCCAGGCTAGGCCCGCCTCCGGAGCAGAGCTCATGCCTAGTCTCTGCTCCTGTCACTTTTCCTCCTCTGTCTGGCTTGCTCTTTCTAAGATGGCTTCCTATTTATACTCTCCTTGTCATGTGCTCCCCTAAGCTGCTCCCCTAAGCACCCACTACATAGGACCCTCAAACCAGCTAGGGACCTGGGACTGTGCTCTCCCTTAAGAGCAATCTCGCCCTACCCCCACTGCGGGTATGTGTTGGATGCAGGAGTCAGGGTCCCGAGCCATACGCCTTCCTTACCTGAGGGTGAGATACCACACCTCTGGGTGAGATGCAGTAACTCTGTGGCGACTGAACCCTCAGGGGAGCCACACACCCTTCTGCACAGTTTTGAAATGGCGACGAAGATGTTTAGTGCTGACGACGATGCCATTATCAGCATGACTATTCCGGTGATTTACATGCTGGAGCACACATTAAACAGAATTCAGAGTCAGGTGGTGGGACAAGAGGAGGTGGAGGAAGTAGAGGAGGAGTCGTATGCAGAAGGGATAACATCTCCAAGGTCCAGACGGTTGGCAGCACCAAGGCGGCAGGCATGGGAGGGTGGGGGAGAGGGATTAACCAGTGCGCATGGTAGCAGCCAAACTGTTGAGGAAGGTGCAGGAGCCGAGGAAGAAGTGGAGGACGAACTGGCGATGGGCATGGAAGACTCATCAGATGAGGGAGACCTTGATCACATTTCTGTTGTGCGAGGTTGGAGGGAGAGGGCAGAGGAAGGAAGCATGATTCTTACCTCGCTACCAACACAACAAGGACTTGGTACTTCTGGATGCGCAAGACACATGAGTGCCTTCTTGCTGCACTACCTGCAACATGACCCCCGGATTGTCAGAATTCGAAGTAATCCCGACTACTGGGTTGCCACACTCTTAGATCCCCGGTACAAAAGTATATTTGCCGAAATAATTCCTGCCATAAAAAGGTATTGACGAATGCAGGAGTATCTGCAGACGCTGTTGCAGAATCTTACATGTGCTTTTCCACAAAACACCAGTGGTGCACGTAGTGAATCTCACAGTTCTAACTTGCCAACGGTGGGACTGTCGAGTCTTCATCACTCAAACAGTAACAGTAACACAGTATCTGCTGGTAACAGCAATTTTGTGGAATCGTTTCACCACTTTTTTAGACCATCCTTTGCAAGGCCACAGGAGACAAGAAGTCTGACACATAGTCAATACCTAGAGAGGATGGTACAGGAGAATCTCCAAGTGAACATCGAAGCCATGACTGTGTCACTGGACCCTTGCTCATTTTGGTATTCCAATCTGGAATAATCGCCGGAGCTCGCCACTCACGCCTTGGAGATCTTGTCATGCCATGCAGCCAGCGTTCTCTCTGAACGTGTGTTCAGCGCTTCTGGTGGTGTGCTGACAGATAAGCGCACGCGGCTGTCCACTGAGAATGTAGACAGACTCACGTTCATAAAGATGAACAAATCATGGATTCGCAAGGACATTTCTACCCCTGTGTCATCCTTGGGAGACTAAAAGCTTGGGGATTTGGTAAAATCACCTCACCAACCGTTTTAAGCAACAGTGGGGCAATTGATGCCACTTAACCCTAGAACGCATGACCATAAAAATCTACACTTTCACATACCTGGGGCCCTTTAGGCCCGTGTGCAAATAACATGGAATAACTCAAACTCAAATGACAAACAACTATATACATGAAGAATACCTAGAGTTTCAAAATTCTAACTAAAGTAATCTTGCAGAAAATAGAAAACAATTAACTGGGCGGGCCTGCAAGGCCACAGGTATGCGTTCTAGGGTTAAGTTATGTCTGTGCCACAATTTTGGGAGTCCCCTTGCTGTGTCTTACGTGACGTTGGCATCGTCAATTCCAGGTGGGTTGGGTCGCACCCCCCCCCTTTTA
The DNA here is from genome assembly GCF_046119375.1 of Phyllobates terribilis. NCBI lineage: Eukaryota > Metazoa > Chordata > Amphibia > Anura > Dendrobatidae > Phyllobates > Phyllobates terribilis. The sequence goes on from NW_027362770.1 coordinate 117,595,815, forward strand.
ACTGTAAGAAACTACATACACTATGGCTTGGGGTAACACAGATGGTTGAGTCTGAAGAGCTGTTTACTCAGAGGTCTGCTCCAAATCTTCAGTGTCTGCTAGTCAGCGTAGAATTTTTAACTGCATCTAGCCTAGGCAATACTTTGGGCGTAGTAGCCCAGCTGCGAAGCAAGCTGCACCGCCTGTGTATCTAATAAGAATTTTTAAATGAATCTAGCCTAGGCAGACTGTGGGGACCCCCAACCAAACCCAGACGCTCAGCCCCCCTACCGCCCCCCTTTCCTTGACAATACAATAATGTAACTCTTACAACTGGATGGGTGAGGATCGGTCACAGCTTTATTAACTCTTTATACTCATTCCATTAGAAAGGCATTTTATTTCTAAAATAATTCAGCTTGTTGCAGCATGCCCTGGGTCCCCACTCCGGCAAGTTGGCCAACAAGTGTAACTCTCCAACATGTCCTTTCTATTTCCAGGCCACGGAGGATCCAGCGTACTCGTATGCAGGACTCTGACCCCCACCCATCACTCTTAACGCTTGTTCCACTCCGTCCTGGAGTCCTGACAGGAATATGTCCAGTCCAATATCTATTAAGTGAACACCGTCGGGCCGTATGAGGCCTGCTTTATCTCCTTCCAGTTGTCGGTGTCGTATCACTACACCGCCTCTGTCTCTTCTAAATTTTGCCATCCGAATATTTATTACCCGCCTTGTCCATTCGATGGCCGTGATGTCTCGCGCACCTTGCCATACCGCTATCGGCACAATCTCTGACCATACTATAGCTAATTTTGTGAAAAATTCTCTGAAGCGCTCAGTGTCTAGTTTCATTATTGCCATTAGTTATGCGCTCTTGTGATGACCTAGGTTGTTTCCCCCAGCCTGTATAACTAAGATGACCGGACCTCTTGCCTCTCTCCCTATCTTGATTACCTCCATTAGTACCTGTGGCCATAGCAGGCCTCTAATACCTCTCCAGTTGAAATATGTGTTATGAAACTCTAATTTCCTCCCGCCTGGGTGGACTTTTGCCCTTTTTTGTGCCCAATATATATACAAGTGGCCTATCACTCACACTGTTGGCTTAGCGTCACCTGTAAAAGAAACAAACCACGTTAGGATAACAAGTCCGGTCTTACGTATCTCGCCAAACACGTGGATCGCCATCTCCCTATCCTCTGAACTTCCGTTTCTGACAGTCCTGCTCTTGCTGCTTCCGTGGCCGCACCTATGCGGAATGAGTGTGTCCCGTAATCTTTGGGGTGGTTCCCTGCCGATGTTATGCATTTATTAAATATAGCTTGGAACAGGTATCTTGATAATGGCGTTCCATCAATGTGTGATAGGAAGAAATTACTTTGTGATCTGATGGTTAGATATGTTTTTACTATTGTTACCCGACTCAGTGTACCGTTTGTGGGTTGTAGAAGTACCCAAGTACCCCTGCCCGCTGGAACCGTTTTCGATTGGTGTATGCGTAGACGTATTGCATTATTGGCTATGACTGCGTCCTGGTGTAATAAGCCTCCACTGGTGGTAATTTTGGATTGAGGGACTAATTCGCTTATACATAGCGCCCCGAAGAAGGCGATCACAAATGCAGTAGACATTAGTGTTGCTTCAAATTGTGAGTGTCATGTTAATGGTGTTAGGGATATGATGTGAGAAATCAGTTTTAGTGACACGGGACGGGACGTCTACATTCCTGACTTGGCTGACCCCTTTTCCACCCTTTTATGGATTGTCTGATGATGAATCTTTGTTACATCTCCCCAATTCAGTAGTTGGAAGTGAAATGCTACTCCAGTCAGACACCGCTGCGCTGACGCTCCTGATATGCCCCTCATCATTAGCTGGTGGAGAAATTCTATGGTGACTTGTGATCTGACTTGTTCACATTGGTCAACCCGTCTGCCTGCTACTAGTCGTTTCCACTCTTCCCATGCCTTACCGTATGCTTGCCACGTTGACGGGGCAACTGACGCTCTGATTAATGGCATCAACTATTCGCCACTAGATCCCATAGGGAGGGTGGGCAACTGTTGCCCGATGGGTGGGTGTTGTGGAAGAGCTCTGTGAAAATCTGCCAATTGAATTGTTATAAAGCGTTAGCAGGAGCTTTATACCCCTCAGCATAGTGGCTATCGCGGACCCATACATTGTGTTTTAGGCACAGGAATGCTAGCCTGCGTAGTAGGCCTAGCACTGGGAGAGACGATGATGCCATCTTATTAATGCAGTGCGCTAGGCTGGTGTTTTGTGTTATGAAGCGTATATTTTTGTTAGCCAGGCACGCGCCCCATATTTCTATTGCTACCACTATTGGGAAAAATTATTTTCAGGGCTAGATGCAGCTAAAAATTATTATTAATTTCAAAGCTGGTGGAACTTGGTATAGATGGTCTAATACAATGAGTCCCACACACTGCTAGAAGCCCAAATATTTTTTCAGAGCTAGATGCAGATAAAAATTATTTTTAATTTGCAACCTGATGGAGGTCAGTAGAGATGAACAAATAGACCCAGTCCCACACACTGCTAGAAGCCCAAATATTTTTTCAGAGCTAGATGCAGAAAAAAATTATATTCAATTTGCAGGCTGATGGAGGTCAGTATAGATGGACTAATAGAACAAGTCCCACTCACTGCTAGAAGCCCAAATATTTTTTCAGCGCTAGATGCAGAAAAAAATGATATTCAATTTGCAACCTGATGGAGGTTAGTATAAATGGACTAATAGACCAAGTCCCACACACTGCTAGAAGCCCAAATACTTTTTCAGAGCTAGATGCAGATAAAAATTATTTTTAATTTGCAACCTGATGGAGATGAGTATAGATGGACTAATAGACCAAGTCCCACACACTGCTAGAAGCCCAAACATTTTTTCAGAAGTAGATGCAGAAAAAAATGATATTCAATTTGCAACCTGATGGAGGTCAGTATAGATGGACTAATAGAACAAGTCCCACACACTGCTAGAAGGCCAAATATTTTTTCAGAGGTAGATGCAGGTAAAAATTATTTTTAATTTGCAGCCTGATGGAGGTCAGTATAGATGGACTAATAGAGGAAGTCCCACACACTGCTAGAAGGCCAAATATTTTTTCAGAGCTAGATGCAGACAAAAAATTATTTTTAATTTGCAACCTGATGGAGGTCAGTATAGATGGACTAATAGAGAAAGTCCCACACACTGCTAGAAGGCCAAATATTTTTTCAGAGCTAGATGCAGATATAAATTATTTTTAATTTGCAACCTGATGGAGGTCAGTATAGATGGACTAATAGAGAAAGTCCCACACACTGCTAGAAGGCCAAATATTTTTTCAGAGGTAGATGCAGATAAAAATTATTTTTAATTTGCAGCCTGATAGAGGTCAGTATAGATGGACTAATAGAACAAGTCCCACACACTGCTAGAAGCCCAAATATTTTTTCAGAGCTAGATGCAGAAAAAAATTATATTCAATTTGCAACCTGATGGAGGTCAGTATAGATGGACTAATAGAATGATGCTATGCCCAAAAGATTTTACTTCACTAGGTGCAGTAAAAAAATTGGTATTCTATACACAGGTGGTATGTCTTGCAACACAGATAGGCTACTCCACTGACTAACACACTCTGCAATAGGCCAAAAAGGATTAGCTTTGCTAGATTCAGCCAAATGCTGTGAAAAAAACTTGCACAGCACTGGCACAGACCTGCCTGGCAAAAACTGATAGGAACTGATGTAACCTAGTCCTGAAGAGGACTGCAATTACAATTAGTCTTTACTCCCACAATCTATCTATTTAAGAGAACAGACCTGCCTGATAAAAGTCGTAGGAAATGCTGTAACCTAGTCCTTAAAAGGACTGCAATCACAACTATTCCCTACTCCCAAGCTATCTGTAGATTTGTGCGAAAATTGGCTTGGAATTAACAAGGTATAGCGCACACAGCAACAGCGGTGCCGTCTAACACGCAGCTGCAGCAGTGAGAAAATGGTGGCGACAGGGAAAATGGCTGGGTCTTATAGGGCAAGGACATGTGACATACACTGCCAATGACACATGCCCTTGCTTGTGTGAAAAAAAGCACTTCGCTCCGTGTGTGCGCTGCTGATAGGCTGACAGATTGCACCTCCCCACTGTAAATGCGGGAAAGAGAAAAAAAAATGGAGTTCTTCATTATTCCTGCAGAGATCCATCCCCTGCCCCTCCTCCCACCCCGCTGTACACTCAAACTGCGTATTAACATTAATTTTCATCATGACTGAGAAAAAATCCAGTTATGATTTTGGTGCACGAACAGTTATCGAACATAACCTCGAACAGCCGAATTTTTCTCAAATCGTTCGTGTTCGCCGAACGGCTTGAACACCGCCCAAAACAGCTCGAATTTGAGATTGGCGAACAGTTCGAGTAGAACAACGCTCATCTCTACTACTGAGACTTGACCATGTGGAAGACAGGGTGGTGGTTGCTAAGTGACTGGAAGCATTATCAGCTATCCAACCAACAACCTTTTGACACTGCTCTGGGTTCAATAGTGGTGTACTGCGGTCCCATAGAAATTGAGACAGGAAGGTCAGGCGAGAAGATGTGGGTGTTTGTTGTTGCAAAATTTTGGCTTGCCCACAGCCTTGTCCTCGGCCTCTGCATGCACCATTACCATCTCGTCCAGTTCCCCGTCCCTTGCCATGTGCCTTGCCCATTTGAAATGGATGACAGTATCTTCCACTCTCACTACAAATGACTGAGTTTGGAGCGAACTTATATGTGACCCGTCTGATAGAGAAAACAGAGTTTTAAATACCTGGCCTGTAGGTAAGTAGTTTGAACAGCAAACTGCGGTGAATTGCTTCAATGACACACTAAAGGAAATTTTTAATGGAGGCCAGAAATGGCAGCATTTTCTGACAACGTATATGTGATCCGTTTGACGGAGAAAACAGAGTTTTAAATACCTGGCCTGTGGGTAAGTAGTTTGAACAGCAAACTGCGGTGAATTGCTTCAATGACACAGTAAAGGAAATTTTTAATGGAGTCCAGAAATGGCAGTATTTTCTGACAACGTATATTTGATTCGTTTGACGGAGAAAACAGAGTTTTAAATAGCTGGATTTCTAGCGCTCTAATATGGAAAGGACCTGGCTGTATTCTGCAGTGCCAACAAGCAAAGGGCACAGAGAAAATGGTGTTCTCTGGATTGCTTTTTAAGCTAATAATGAGGATTAAGATCCAAAGAAAAGTATTCCTGGCCCCTGAGACCTGGGCCTTTGTATAGAAATATCTAACAGCAGCAGAAGGCAGAATTGGAATTGAGCCCTTGTGCTATATGCACTGCAGTCTGCTATATACACTGCCTATCAAAAGGGATATTAGAACCGAGTATCAGGTTGCTATGTATATATATCATAGATATCTGAATAATCTCCATACTACAACCTACTCTTAGGACCATATATCTAAGGCCATTCGTATACAGAACAATATATACCGAGGTGCCGAAGCAAGAAATACTACGAATGTATGGCCAATATCTTGAAAAAATAGAAAATCACTTTATTGAGAAAAACTTTTTGAGAAAGATAATTAATGTCATACAGGACTTCGGTGGCACAACAGATGTCTAAAAAAAAATACACATAGATAATTAAAACATACTTAAGAACAGACACCAGGTGTCACCACAGGGTGCAGATATCACATCCATCATTATATTCAATTGCATTTATATCACACAAGGGGACACTGTGAGGATTGTATGTATATTCATATATATTCATATATATGGGGGCTGGAGGGAGGTATCATAACAAGGTATACATGGCCACAAATAGAGCCTCACTTATGGACCTAAACCTAATATCCACCCGCCATAAATGTAAATAACTCACAGAACATATATCAAAAAGAGAGAGAAAACATGATTCACCTTGTGTTCACAAAGAAGCTGCACGCTTTGTGGCTCCCCGACGCGCGTTTCGGCGCTCCTGCCTTTGTCAAGGGGATGGCTGTGACAGAAGATGAGCAGTGCTTTAATACCCCCATTGAAATTAATAATTAGCTCGCATACACCTGTCACGGGGGCCGGAACTATGTAGTCATGTGACCATCACCATGGAAGCGCATGGTCACATGACCGTTACTATTGTAGTACCCGACGCTACCCACTATGCACCGCGACCCGGAAGTGACGCAGGATGCGTCCCTGCAGCCCGGCAACGGACCACATCGGCGTCGCAGCAGCAAAGCTGCCCAGGGACACCGAGGGAGTCAGAAGCCACGGAGCAGCGACGCATCCGCGTGCAGAGTCATAACGGTGAGTAGACATACTGCAAGAAGAGACTGAGAGAACTACGGGATGGTATCCTATTGATCTCAGAATGGTCTGCCAAAACACAGAAAGAGGAAGGGGGAAGGGGGAAGAAAAAAGGGGAAAGAAGGGAAAAAGAAACAAAGTTTCTTGGTATATATTGTTCTGTATACGAATGGCCTTAGATATATCGTCCTAAGAGTAGGTTGTAGTATGGAGATTATTCAGATATCTATGATATATACACATAGCAACCTGATACTCGGTTCTAATCTCCCTTTTGATACTTTGTTTGCTGTGTGCAGCACAGCGTCTCTGATTAGAAATATGGACTATAAAGCCAAAGAAAAAACTTGGCTAAACCAAGTGCAACAGGTTTTTGGGGCCGATGGTGGCACTCCTCGGCAGGATGGTGAACATATATGGGAAGATGATTTTTCAGCAATATAGGATTTGATTATAAAACGGACACGCTTCTGGTGGAATAGGACTTTCCTCGCTACCTACCTCAATAAAAAGATGATACCAAGGGGCCTACGTGTAAGAGTGATCCCTACTTTTCCAGTAGAGGATACCACGTTTGTATCTAAATGGGAAGCTACATGTGTTGAGTGTTCGTATAAATTAATGCAACAACTAAGTGAACTGAATACGGGCAAAATTATGGCCTTAGATCTATCTATTGATACTGCTCAGAAAGCATTTAGGGCAAATTGCCCTCCGGATAAATTGCCCATGTTTGATTCCAAATTGGAGAATTCTGTTGATGGTATTGTTAAGAAAATTCAGGAGGTCCATGTCAAAAAAATCAATAGAGATGTACGCGACTACAAGTTGAAAAGGGTCTATTGGTGGCGAAAAACATATGTTCAACAACCTCGTTCACCTCGTACATCATCATTCTCATTGGGATCGTCACTCAGTGAATCCTGCGATGAGGCATCTACTTCCAGAGTGACTAGGTCTGGCTCAATGACCCGGAAACATCGTGACCTCAACTATCACCCTTATAAACGGCAGAACTTTAGGCCTCCGACGAAAAAGAATTCTGACAACAAGGTAATCAATCTGAGTCAGCACTTGCTTTCTGAATCTGACCTCTCCCTTCTCAGTAGAGGCCTGTCTTTCTCACCAGTTATGGGTTTTGATGCGTTTACTCATATCAAGGACCTACATATTTTTGCTAGATCCCTGATTTTTAAACATCATTTCCATGATTCTCACCTATGGCAATTATTCCCCTCGGAGGAGGAGCAAAGAGCCGTGAGAACTCTGGAAGAACTGGGGATTGAACATACATCTACTGATAGTACCAAAATACCTCCATCTATTAGACAGGGCTCCAAGCGGTTCCCCCCTTTATCTAGCCATCCCAATGTAGAGATGTTTGTACAAATAGTCTCCAATGAATTATGTAAAATCTCCAGACATGTTTCCTGTGATAATCTTAATAGGGAGGAGAGACAGAGACTGTTAAAAAATCTGCCAGACATTGTAATCAAACTGGCTGACAAGGGTGGGAATCTTGTGATCTGGCCACAGCAGATGTACGAGGCCGAGGCATTTCGCCAGTTACGGGATAGAACATGCTGCAAAAAATTGACATACAACCCATTACATACTTTTCAGGAACAATTAAAGAATATTTTGGGTCAAGCTGTTAGCAAAGGTATTATTACTGGCGAATTGTCCTCGGCCTTGTGTGGTAGAACCAACAGTGCCCACCCTTTATCTCCTCCCTAAACTTCACAAGAATCTATGTAGACCTCCTGGATGCCCCATTATATCGGGCAGGGGTAACTACTTGGAGCCCGTCAATAGATGGATAGACTCTAAAATCAATCCATTAGTTGAAACTCTTCCATCCTTCCGTAGAGATACAGGGGACCTATTGAGAAGGATAGATGGACTATATCTTGATATTGACTCTTTAATGGTTACTGCGGATATAGAGTCGCTATATACCAGCATTAAACATAATGATGGGTTACGGGCCACCCAATATTTTCTGAGAGGGTCATCAATACCAATTGAGATACAAATACTAGTGATGGAGTTGCTAGAATTCACACTTACCCATAATTTCTTTGTTTTTAAGGGGTCCTTCTACCTACAGCTTCAGGGGACCACGATGGGGGCGGCTTTTGCCCCCTCATACGCCAATCTCTTCTTGGGGCTGTGGGAGAAGGACCTCTCTCTGCCAGATCAGGCGTCCTCTCTTGGACGCGGTACATCGATGACATATTCCTGATCTGGCAGGGGTCACGTGAACATCTAGAGATGTTTATTCGTGACCTAAATGTGAATGTCCTCAATATACGGCTCACATCCAACTGTGATCCAGATCGAGTTGAATTCCTTGATGTATGTTTAACTCGTGGTCCGGACAATGCCATTCAAACAAATATCTTCAGAAAACCCACCTCATCCAATACTTTGTTACATGCCTCCTCTTCCCATCCATCGCACATTATTCGGTCTGTTCCGGTGGGGCAGTTCCTGCGGCTTCGCAGTATTTGCTCCAGCGATCATGATTTTGAATTACAATCCCAGGAACTGAGTGAGTGCTTCTATGCACGTGGGTACAGCCATAGAAGTGTCAAGAAAGCGTATAATCGCGCTAGACATTCTTCTCGCCATGAACTCCTGTATAAATCTAGTGCTAGGATAGAAAATGACGTTGTGAGGTTCATTACCACCTTCCACACACAAATACCAGCAGTTAGGAAGGCCTTGAGTAAAGCCTGGCCAGTACTTAGAGCTGATCCTGTGTTAGCGAAATACATTACGATCAAACCCACTATTGTATTCCGCTGTAGCAAAAATCTTCGCGACCATCTAGTTCGGAGTCACTATGAAGGAGGAAGGGTTGGTACCTTTCTTGACAATTTTAATAGTCATCTTGGATGTACCTCATGTGGTAGGTGTGTGGCCTGTCCCAACATAGTGAGAAGTACTAATTTTGTAGACTCTACGGGGAGACATTCATATGAGATTAAAAAACATATAACATGTAATTCCCGGAACGTGATATATTATGCTACATGTCCTTGCAACCTCATCTATGTTGGGATGACCACACGCTGCCTAAAAACACGAGTGAGGGAACATGTTCTGGGTATAATAGCGGCTTCCAAACAGAATGAAATATCTACCTTAAAGACACTTCCAAGACACTTTAAAAGATACCACAATTGCAATCCCAAACTTTTAGAGGTAAAAGGGATTGACATGGTAGAGGTGGGTATACGTGGTGGTCCTATTTCACAAAGACTTGCCCGTATTGAGACAAGGTGGATTTGGACCCTCCAAACAATACATCCGAAAAGTCTGAACGAATATAATAGTTTCGCCCCATATTTGTGATCCTGTCCTGGGTTTCCATCTTACGTATGTATCAGTTATTGTATAGAGTGCATTCTATTTTTAATTGTATATAATATATATTTTTTACCAGGTGCTGTGAATTTTTGGCCTTGGCTGCATGTGTAGTTTGCCTCTTCACCTATTTTATGCACCGGACTATCTCTAGTATGGATGTGACGCCCTAGAACGTGATTCTATTCCAACCTTGCTGGGAAGCTTCGTAATACAAGGATTGAGAGAACGTATATATATAGCCATTTGGTCCTACGTAATTTAGCTGCAATCAATTGATGTAATCATGTCTTACATATATTCTCCTGATGATGATACCTTTTCCCTCTGTGATTCTCTGTGGTGTAATATATGTGCATTCTAAGAATCGATTTAACACTGCTAATAACATCATGACACAATGTTCTTTTTACAATGTATGTGTACCATATTGTACATTGGCGTTTGGCCCAATATGACATAATGTATATTAGTGTGATTCTATATATAATCATTTAGATAAATTGATGGGGCAAGATGCGATTTATAATAATAGGTAATCAATCTGGTACATCAAAATGTAGCAAGTGGTAATCTTGGGAGTTTATGACTAACGAGGCAGCTATTTAATACCTCCGTACACCGACACTATTCTCTGTATATGGGAGCTACTTATGGGATTAATATATGTATCTTGTGATAGACATTGGAGATATGGGATCTTTATCTATGTGATGATATATCAATTTGCAGTATGTGGTATATCTCCTTTATTTCCCTGTTTCTCCCCCCCCCCTTTTTTTCTCCCCCCTCCCCCCTTTATCCCTCTCTCCCTTTGGTCCCTTCCCCTTTCCTCTTCTTTTCTCCCTCTTTTCTCTCCTTTCACTTTGTTTCTTTTTCCCTTCTTTCCCCTTTTTTCTTCCCCCTTCCCCCTTCCTCTTTCTGTGTTTTGGCAGACCATTCTGAGATCAATAGGATACCATCCCGTAGTTCTCTCAGTCTCTTCTTGCAGTATGTATACTCACCGTTATGACTCTGCACACGGATGCGTCGCTGCTCCGTGGCTTCTGACTCCCTCGGTGTCCCTGGGCAGCTTTACTGCTGCGACGCCGATGTGGTCCATTGCCGGGCTGCAGGGACACATCCTGCGTCACTTCCGGGTCGCGGTGCATAGTGGGTAGCGTCGGGTACTACTAGAGTAACGGTCATGTGACCATGCGCTTCCATGGTGATGGTCACATGACTACATAGTTCTGGCCCCCGTGACAGGTGTATGCAAGCTAATTATTAATTTCAATGGGGGTATTAAAGCGCTGCTCATCTTCAGTCACAGCCATCCCCTTGACAAAGGCAGGAGCGCCGAAACGCGCGTCGGGGAGCCATACAGCGTGCAGCTTCTTTGTGTACACAAGGTGAATCATGTTTTCTCTCTCTTTTTGATATATGTTCTGTGAGTTATTTACATTTATGGCGGGTGGATTTTAGGTTTAGGTCCATAAGCGAGGCTCTATTTGTGGCCATGTATAGCTTGTTATGATACCTCCCTCCAGCCCCCATATATATGAATATATATGAATATACATACAATCCTCACAGTGTCCCCTTGTGTGATATAAATGCAATTGAATATAATGATGGATGTGATATCTGCACCCTGTGGTGACACCTGGTGTCTGTTCTTATGTATGTTTTAATTATCTACGTGTAATTTCTTTTTGACATATGTTGTGCCACCGAAGTCCTGTATGACTTTAATGATCATTCTAAAAAAGTTTTTCTCAATAAAGTGATTTTCTATTTTTTCAAGATATTGGCCATACATTCGTAGTATTTCTTGCTTCGGCACCACGGTATATATACACTGCCTGCCTATACACCCTGCCTGCCTGATATCTCTGCAGGTGGATTAGTCCTCAGAAGGACTGTTTGTTATGATGGATATGTGTAATGTACGGTTTTTCTCCCTACACTACCTAATACACAATCAAATCTGTCCCTGATGCATCAGCACCTCTCCCAAAACAAGCAAATGGCGCAGAAAAACGGTGTTCTCTAGATTGCTTTTTAAGCAAATAATGAGGATTAAGATCCAAAGAAAAGTATTCCCTGCCCCTGAGACCTGGGCCTTAGATATTTCTATACAAACAGCAGCAGAAGGCAGAATTGGAATGGAGCCTCTTGTGCTATATGCACTGCAGTCTGCTATATACGCTGCCTGCCTATACACCCTGCCTGCCTGATATCTCTGCAGATGGATTAGTCCTCAGAAGGACTGTTTGTTAAGATGGATATGTGTAATGTATGGTTTTGCTCCCTACACTACCTAATACACAAGCAAATCTCTCCCTGACACAGCAGCAGCTCTCCCTACACTGTCTGATCCGGAGTGACTGTGACGAGCATGGCGGCGCCAGGTCTGATATAGACCTGATGACGCTGTGCGGCCAGCCAATCACTGTAATGCCCACAACCAACATGGCTACGGCATTACAGTGCATGGCAGGCAATCTCTGCATGTTCATTGGCTCTCTAAAGAGCGCCAAACATGCAGGGAGGGGACCCTTGTTCCCGCTCGAGCAACCCAGAAATACTCGGCGAGTGCCGAGCATCTCGAGCAGTGAGATGCTCGGGCGAGCACCGCATGCTCGCTCATCACTAATCACTTCTAATCCTTGTAGCATGTCATTAATTCTCTAAGACTTGTTTGAATATTGCAATAGCATGGTACAGTTTTTGGATCATACAAACAGAAAACTTCCAAGTTAAGCCATGTAACCATAAAATTCAATCATTACTACTGAATGGGAGAAGATACAGATTAGATATTAGAAAACACTTTTTGACAGTGAGGATGAACAATGAGTGGAACAGGCTGCCACGAGAGGCGGTGAGTTCTCCTTCAATGGAAGTTTTCAAACAGAGGCTGGGCAGACATCTGTCTGAGATGGTTTGGTGAACCATCTTGGACACGATGACCCTGGAGGTCCCTTCCAACTCTAACATTCTATGATTCTATGATTCTGTGACACCCTGCTGCGCACAGGTACCACAGGACCCAGGGTGCATGGACGGACTTCTCCACAAGAGGCCCTCACTACATACAAACACCTCCACCCTTCCACCTCATACCACAAGAGGGAGCCCGTTAGGGATATATATATATATATATATATGGAGGGTGGAGCCAGGCAGTTAGTTGTTAGTAGTCAGACTGAGAGGGAGTCTGAGAGCATGCTGACGCTGAGAGCAGCGAAGACGGAGCACGTCTGCTGCCGAGTTCTGAGGGTCCCAAGTGTGGCCGACGGCAAGAGGAGAAAGGACAGAGGAGTTGAGGGGGCAGAGGAGCATCATAGGCTCACCCCAGTATACAAACCGGACACCGGGTCCGCGCCTACAGGGTCCCTTTATACCCAGTAGGGATCACCGGCATCCCAGGAGGACTACAAGTCCCTGGCTGACCTGAAGCTAGACCCATTACAGGACCAGGAACCACAAGGCCCCAGTGTCCAGGGAGAGTAGTTGCCAACAGAAGGTCCTACTACCGAGCGACAGGTTAAGGAAAAACACAACACATAAGCTAGGCCCAGTTGTAGGCTGGCCAGGAGCATACAGAGAGGCAGACACGAACCAGGAGGCCCTATAACTGCTCACTGGGAAGAAGTCCTGAAGTGCACCCATCCTACTGAGTACCCTGGACCGTACCTGACATCCGCACCAGTAAAGGTATTGAATCGAATCCCCTGTCTCTGTCAGTTACTCCTGCTGCGCCATCCGCCTGCACTACAAGTCCCAGCATCACCACCCACCAAACTCCACACTGCCCCGGGGGCCCGCTCCACCTGTGGGGAGCAGAAACACCTCAGCTGCCATCCCATCACCCCCCGGAGGTCTGCAGCAGCGCTGGTAAACCTTACCAGGTACCACAGGTGGCGTCACAAACTATTTATTTTTATCCAAGTTTCAATTCCCCCTTTTTAGTTGACCGCCCAGGGCCACGGACCGGGTCAGCCACCGTGATATCCCCCACCAGCATCCATAGGCCCGGCTGCCGAGTACCCCATTGCCCCGGGGGCCCGTCAATTCTACTTGTAAATATTTATTGCATAGACTCTTCACGGCTGGACGGTGTGATGGAGAAAGTCACCATGCCACATTGGCCACACTAGTCATGCCTTCTTTATACATGACCATGCTGCAGTCAGGTCTGGTTTTAGGCAAAGTGTAGCCCTGGGCAAAAAATAAAAGTGGGGCCCCCAATGCTAACATATTTGCACCATTGCAGAAATAATTAGGGTATGAGCTGATTTCAGACTATAAAGTCCTTTAGAGCTTGTTTACCGGCCTCTTTAAACAGACTAACAAAGAATGATGGGGTAAAACAATCACTAATATATCGCTCTGTCCCCATACATATCATGCTATTGGCAACACATCTCCTGTTTACACCAAGCGATGTGATGTGTTGCCAAGAACAATAATTTTTATTAAATGATATAGAAAAAACAAGACCAATATTACCATCATATGGAGACCGTACAGTGGTAGATACCAGTTCTGAAGAACATGTTAACTGATTATAGTGCAGTTATAGATGGTGATTTACAGGTCATGTTTTTTCTCATGGAGTCATTCACTCCTGTTTATTCCATCTGGCTTAGATCCTCATTACTTCTTCAGTTATTACTCATTTGTAGAGTTTACAACAAAGATATCTGACATCTCACTTTTCCAACATTGTCCAATTTTACACAAAGTTTCCATCCTACTGATACTACAATGCTGATCTACTGCTGCTGTATTAGTCCCTATTATTGTTTCTGTTGTGTAGCATTTTAACAGTGCTCATCTTACTGTCCCACTAATGTACACCCCTGTGGCCCTTATATATGCCCCCTTTGTGCCCTTTAGATGATAAATTTGGCTCCTATAAAATATTAAAGCCCTCTGTGAATGCTCTAGAAAGCCATAGTATCCACATTTTGCTGCTAGGAAGTAGAAATGCTTCTTATGTGCACCTTTGACAGTTATAAAACCTTGAGTGTTCCTTTAATATAATGATGCCTCTTAAGGCTATGTGCCCACAATGCAGAAATGCTCTGGATTTTTCCTGAGCGTTTCTGCTTCTCCCCTGGCAGAAAAAACGCATGCGGATTGTACATGCGGATTGTACATGCGTTTTTCCTCTGAGGCAGTTGTCAGGGCAGCTAAAGATGGTACGGCTCCCCACAGGTGGAGCGGGCCTCAGGGCAGTGTAAAATAGATGAATGGTGCGCTGGGCATTGTAGTGTGGGGGAGGAAGAATGGCGCCGGTGAAGAAACAGTCAGAGGCTGTTCGATGCAGTCGTCCAAGATTTTACTTACAGTTCTTAGGCAATTCACAAGTGCACTTTACAGGTGAAGGCCTCCCTCGTCGCGCCACGTTCACCGGACAGGGGTTCAATCCTTCTTCAAGCAGCTTAAGAATGCCTGGCGGAACCCCACTTTCTCGTGTTCCTACTTTGACCGTCTTCACACTTGGTCCTTCTCTCCGCTGCCCTACGCTGCCCACTCTCAATCCCGCTCGGGTATGCTGAA
This sequence comes from Phyllobates terribilis, assembly GCF_046119375.1. Taxonomy (NCBI): domain Eukaryota; kingdom Metazoa; phylum Chordata; class Amphibia; order Anura; family Dendrobatidae; genus Phyllobates; species Phyllobates terribilis. Next base: position 117,611,055 of record NW_027362770.1, read on the forward strand.
GTCCTTCCTGTATGTCGGATCCGGGACCAACCTGACCCCCTAGAGATTAGAATGAAGCAACCAATCCCTCCTGACACCTGGCAGGAGCGGGGCGTACGGGTGCCATCCTGCATGTGACGCGCCCCCTGGGCCTGTGCTGTGCAGGGGATACCCGGCGCCGGATCGCTGGGGGTTGTAGTCTCAGTGTGGCGGTGACCCGGTCCGTGCCCAGGGCGGTCAAACCAGTGGCAGTCTTAGTAAGGTGACAAATGTCCGACTACGCCACCCGTGGATTGCGGTCAGTGGGGACCGCCGCTGAGCTGCAGACCGCTGAGGCTGATGTTGTATGCGCAGCCAAGTATAGGATAACTCCCCACGGGAGAAGTATTGCCTCAGGGCAGCTAGTGTGGATGATGGGAGTGATGGTGTGAGCGTCCCAATACTGAAGGTGCTGGTGCGGCGATGAAACACAGAGACATGTGGTGCAGTTCAGGGTCTTTACTGATGGTATAACGCAGACCCTCCCGGTAGTACTGGTTAGCAGTAGGGGCCTGGTCAGTCTGTAAGCAAGTAGGATCTCCCCTGGCCAGGTGGAGTTGTAGGCCTCCCCGACTATCTGCACTCTTTCCTGGCTACCTTGCTCTATGCGGGTAGAAGTAGCCCACGTCCCTGAGTATACGGTGTGGTGCTCACCCGTATGGCCGGTGACTTGGGGCGTTCCGTTATCCTCCGCTTCACGATGGCGGTGCTGGTCCCTTGCTTGTGACCGTGACTCCGGGCTTCTAAGGCCAGAGGACATGGAATCCCCTGCCGGTTGGATTCTGCTGCTGGACCTGGATGTCCCCACAGCCTCGGACTCCGTGTCCGGGTTTAGTGTCTTCAGCCAAGGTGAGCTTTCTAGCTTCCAGCCTCTGGCAATCTCTCCTGCTCCTACAGAGCTCCTAATTCTTGCTTTCCCTGTGTCTGCTGTCCTCCAGACCTGACTGCGTCTCTGTCTGGGACTTCACTCTGACTCTGACTGCTCTGCTTGTTCTGCAGGCTCTGTCTGTCCTAATCCCGCCCCAGACCCAGTTTATAAGGGCAGATTCCTCCCCTCCCAGGTCTGGGTGGGCCGTGTTGCATTCTTAGGGCTCCTGACCAGAGAAACCTCCCACTTGCTCTCAGACATAATATTTCTATTACTGTGGCAACCAGACCCTGGGGTGCCACACATGCACTGTACCCCTGGGATCCTTTCCTTAGAACGGAGCCTACTCCCTGCTCCCCTCCGGGGCCTCTATCCTGGGCCCTAAGTTGTGGAGCAGAGCTCCTGATGAGCCTCTGCTCCCGGACTGTTCCTCTGAACAGCCCTCACTAAACTCCACTCACTCCACCACTGAACTCCCTCAAATGGCTTCCCTTTTATATCTACTGTATAAGTGCTTCCTGTATCTGCTTCCTCCACCCACACCCACTATTGGTTCCCCCTACCTTTGGGTTCCCCCCCACTCCAGCCAGGGCCAGGGCTCAGCAGAAAACTACATTGCGTCTTGCCCCTCCTGCTGGCCTGGAGCAGTGTGATGTTGGATGCGGGTGTTTTGGGGTTCCGTGCAGCACTCCCATCTTACCTGAGAGAAGGGAGACACCACACCTCAGGGTGAGGTGCAGTATCTCTGTGGCGACTGAACCCTCAGGGGCGCCACACCATCACATGACTATGACATCAGCGCAGGTACTTCAGTCCATCGCGAGCTGCCAGCATGGGAGGACGAGCGCAGCGGGGGCCATTAGAAGGTAAGTTTAATGTATATTTTTTATTTTATTCTTTTTTTTACAGGTTCTATGGTACCCGGATCCAGAGGAGAGTCTCCTGTCCTCCAGACCCAGGTACCATCCGCACATGGGAACGCATGGATTCCGCATGTACAGATCCAGTGATGCGGAATCCATGCGTTCCAATGAAAGTCAATGGCGGCGAAAATGCAGCGCTTCCGCAAAATAATTGGTAGTGCTGCGTTTTTTTCCCCAATGATAATCTGCAGCGGAAATTTTCGCAGCATGTGCACAGCACATGCGGATTGTCATTGGGGAACATGGCAGGTCTTTCACCATGCATTTTTCAAGCGTTTCTGCAGCGTTTTTGCCGCTGCGGAAACGCTTGAAAAACTCATCGTGGGCACACAGCCAAAGTGCTTAAGTGTCAAATTAATATTTAATATTCTCTCCTGAGTGCTCCTAATAAGTAAAAATGTCCACTAATGCTCCAACAGTCCCCCTAAATACAGTATGATGTCCCCCACAGCTCCCTATATACAGCATGATGTCCCCCACAGCTCCCTATATACAGAATGATGTTCCTGTCCGCTTTATATATGCAGTATGATGTCTCCCACAACTCTCTATATACAGAATGATGTCCCCTACAGCTCCCTATATACACTATAATGTTCCCCACTGCTCCCTATGTTCAGTCTTATGCCATAACAGCTCCATGTACACAGTATTGGGACCCCACAGTCTTCTATATACAGTATAATGGCCCAACAGCTCCTTATATACAGAAAAATGTCCCCACTTCCCCTGGTATATAAAATTACACCCATCCATATAGTGTATGGTGCCCTTACAGCTCCATATATACAGTATTTTAGCCCTCACAGAAATCTAAATACTTTACAGGGTCTCATACCTCTCTGTTTACAGTATGATAGCCCCTGTAGAGAGTATGATGTTCCCCACAGCTCCCTATATAGAATATGATGGATTTCACAGCTGACTATATACTGTACAGTATGATGACCCCCCTGCCCCCTATAAGCAGTATGTGGCCACCAAAGCTCTCTATATACAGTAATAGGCTCATACAGCTGACTACATACAGTATGCTGTCCCCACATTCCTGTACAAGTACTGATGAAAGAGTGATGGGCTGTTCTGCTGTGTTCCTACCCCTGAAGACAACAATCATGCTATGTGTACAGTGTCATGCTGTTTTATGTGTAATGTGAATAGTGATGTGCGTCTTTTATATTGTGTGATGGTAATGTACAGCGTATAAGTAATGTAAAGTGTTATGCTGCGTGCCCACTATGCGCTTTTCAAGCGTTTTTGCCGTGGAATTTCCACAGCAAAAACACTTAAAAAATGCTTGGTAATACGTGCCCCATGGTCCCCAACGATAATCCGTATGTGCTGTGCACATGCTGCGGAAATTTCCGCTGTGGATTATCATTGCGGAAAAATATGCAGCATGTCCATTAATTTTGCGGACACGCAGCGTAATTACCGCCATTGACTTGCATTGAAACGCATAATATCCGTGTCAGTACATTTGTTCACACACATATTATGCGTTTCTCTGTGCAGATGGTACCCGGGTTTGAAGAAGAAGAGACTCTCAACCAGACCCGGGTATCATAGAACCTGTTAAAAAAAGAATTTTAAATAAAAAATAAAGATTATACTTACCTTCTGATGTCCTCCCGGTGTTTTCTCCGCTCCGTCTGGTCTGCTGTATGGGTCGCGGTGTTGTGAAGGACCTGCCATGACGTCATTGAGTCATGTGACCTGACACATGACTCAATGACATCACCGCAGGTCCTTCACACCACCGCAGGTCCTTCACACCACCGCGAGCCGCCCAAGACACCGGACAGAGCGGAGAAAACACCGGGAGGACATTGGAAGGTAAGTATAAAATGTATTTTTTATTTTTTACCATTCTTATTCTTTTTTTTTAACTAACTTGGTCACACTACTATAAATCCATGCCAGTTGCATGGATTTATATAGTGTGAACAAGTTGTCAAGCACTTTCCAAGTGATGCTAAAATTGCTTGGAAAAGCGCTTGATAACCCTCATGCAGAAATGCATGCAAAAACGTTTGACAAACGCTTCTACCTGGCAGGAAAAACGCATATAAAATCCGCATGTGTTTTTCCTGCCAGGGAGAAGCGAAAAAAATATGCAGCATTTCTGCATCGTGGGCACATAGCCTTAATGTACAATGTGAGTAGTGTATAGTGCAGGGTAAGCACAGGGTTAGACTTGGGATAGTATAAGTATTGTTCATACAGTCAAGTGGCTAAGTAATGGTATAGGACATAAGATAAAGACAATAGCTTTAATCTATAGGATAAGATATAGTTAATGGATAGAACTGGCCCAGTGGGTGGGGACTAGTGTTATTAAAAAGTGGGCACTTCCTGGTAGTGACTCAGATAGGGAAGGTCAAGTTCAAGAACAGTGGGCTGCTAGTGCCAGCATGAGCCAATCATTTGAGGCAGTGGGTGGCCGTACTGATATCCCTTGCTGATATTCCTGCAACGTCCGGAGCCTAGGGTACGGTTCAGGTACTAGGGAGAGTGCCTGGTCTTCTGCCATACAGAGGTTGGTGGACCCGGAACCACGTGAAGGGCAGGTGGCTGGTTCAGGGTGCACTGCTGATGTGGACAGGAAATTCCTAAGGCTGTTGGAGTCAGTGGGCTTATGGATAGTTCAGGATGAACGAGTGGTGGGGCTGAAGATGCAGTGTACTAAACAGGTAAGAAACATGAAGTGCTGTGCCCTATCCCACATGTTACAACCTGATGAACTTGAACTGACCAGTAAACATTTCCTTATTGCAATGAACTTTGTGTCTCCTGAATTGTGTGTGGCTCCTGAGGATGGAGGCCTGGAGACAGCAGAGTCCTGCAGCCTACAAGTGAGTGTGATGCACCCCACACCCTACATCACTCTGGGACTGGAACACTGTATTTCTGTAAAGTGCCAAAGCACAACCGGACAGCAGCTTAGTCATGACTACCGCTCTCGGCCACTTTACACTAACTTAAAAATAAAAAATACATAAACACTATAACACTATATACTCATTGTTATGCACACGCCCGGGCTAAGCGGCGTGTGCGTGTGATTGGTAGTGATTCCACTGGACCGTGCCGGAGAGTGAATGCCTGGAGGGGCGTGACTAAGTATTCACCCGATCCGACCAGGGTCGCACGACGGCATACGACGCCAGTGCACCAAGGAGGAACCGAGCAGAGGGACCAGGCGCCACTCCAGGACAGACCCCGGACACGGCTGCTGACCCACACAGGGGAATACAGGAACAGGCTGGTAGGCTGGCACACAGACTGGTGGGTATAGGCAGGCACGACTGGCATGCAGGCAGGCGGGTATGCAGGCAGGGGGGTAAAGGCAAGCACAGCTAGAGTGCAGACAGGGAGGCACCAGCAGGCAGGAACACAGGCGGGATAGGACCCAGTACACACCGGGACTCAGGAACAATACAGGCAGAGGGTTACAGGCAAGCACAGCTAGAGTGCCGACAAGGCTGAGCAGGGAGGACAGGGCTCTGTTCACACGGAACAGACAGGAAGGGAAAGACAGAGCCAGATACTCACACAGTACTTGCAGAGACAACAAGCAGGAGTTAGGTACGAGTTCAGACTCTGCAGAAAAAGGAAGGGAACGGACGTAGAGGCAAAACAGGTAAAGGACAGGAGAGAGTTCAGACTGGAACTGAGTGTACGGAGGAGACCGACACTGCAGAGGGATACAGGAGCGGGTCTGGGAATACGGCCCCCAGAGAGGCGGAACGAACAGGCAAGGAGCGTGTTCAGACAGGACAGACCAGAAACAGGAGCGGGTCTAGGAAATCGGCCACTAGAAGGCGGAACGAACAGGCAAGGAGCGTGTTCAGACAGGACAGACAAGAGAACACAGAAAGGACTCAGTTCAGACACGGGAACTAATACCGCAAAGCAGGAGACATACAGGACTTAGTTCAGACACGGGAACTAATACCGCAAAGCAGGAGACATACAGGACACAGTTCAGACACGGGAGCTGATACCGCAAAGCAGGAGACATACAGGACTCAGTTCAGACACGGGAACTGATACAAAAAGCAGGAGACATACAGGACTCAGTTCAGACACGGGAACTGATACAAAAAGCAGGAGACATACAGGACTCAGTTCAGACACGGGAACTGATACAAAAAGCAGGAGACATACAGGACTTAGTTCAGACACGGGAACTGATACAAAAAGCAGGAGGCATACAGGACTCAGTTCAGACACGGGAACTGATACAAAAAGCAGGAGACATACAGGACTTAGTTCAGACACGGGAACTAATACCGCAAAGCAGGAGAAATACAGGACTAAGTTCAGACAGGCCTGGAAATACAGCCTCCAGGAAAGGCAGACAAGGAAACAAAGACGGGACCTGGCACCTTCAGAGTGCAAGCACACACTGAAGGAAAACACTTTGCTCAGGCAGGGATAGAAGGGAGCTGCTGAGCTATATACCAAGTGTCAGACAGCAATAGGCTGAGGACGCACAAGGGGCGTGACCCACAGCAGGTACAAAAAGCAGGAAGTGATCGGGCGCCGCCCTTAAGCAGCAGAAACAGACACAAACAGACAGCATGGAGGGAAGCCAGAGAGACATTCTGGACAGGAGATCAAGTGCGCTCTCTTGCACAGTGGGAGATGGACCACCATGCAAGGACGCCGCCAGGTATGTTACAGTACCTCCCCCCTTACGCCCCCTCTTCTACAGGCCTGCCAGAATCTTCCGCAGGGAATTCGAGGACCAGTCGTTCACTGGGTTGGAGGGGGACAGAGACTTGAGGGTAATCTCTGCTTCGAGGTACATCTTGTCAAGCTCACAGGAAAAAATAGACGGGTTATCAGGTACATAATGAGGAAAAGTCACTGTCTCTTTGTTATCTGGTGGTACCCCGGAGGATTCAGGAAACAACTGGAGGTCCTCCGCCGGGTCAGAAGAGTGCAGAGGCTCAGAGAAAACAACTGCTTCAGAGTACACTAGGTCGGACTCACTGGAGGAAGCAGGCGAGGTATCGGGTACCGAGTATAGGAAAGTCTCTGTCCATTCACCACCAGGTGGCACCCCGAAGGGTTCTGAACACAACTGGAGGTCCTCCGCCTGGTCGGAGGGGTGTAGAGACTCGGGAGTAACCTCTGCTTCGGAGTACACTAGGTTGGACTCACTGGAGGAAGCAGGCGAGGTATCGGGTACCGAGTATAGGAAAGTCTCTGTCCATTCACCACCAGGTGGCACCCCGAAGGGTTCTGAACACAACTGGAGGTCCTCCGCCTGGTCGGAGGGGTGTAGAGACTCGGGAGTAACTTCTGCTTCGGAGTACACTAGGTTGGACTCACTGGACGAAGCGAGCGAGGTATCAGGTACAGAGTATAGGAGAGTCTCTGTCCTTTCGTTACCAGGTAGCACCCCGAAGGGTTCAGGAGACAACTGGAGATCCTCCGCCTGGTCGGAGGGGTGTAGAGACTCGGAGGTAACTACCACTTTGGGGTACCCATTGTCAGGCTCACAGGACGAAGCGGACAAAGTATTGAGTACCGGGTGTAGAGAAGTCTCTCTCCATTTGTCATCGAGTGGTATCCCGGAGGGTTCAGGAGGCAACAGGGGATCCTCCGCCAGGTAGTAGAGGTGCACAGACTCAGAGGTAACCACAGCTTTGGAGCATCCTTGGACATGCACACCGGTTAAAGAGAGAGAAGCATCTGATGCCGGGTGCAGGAAGTTCTCCTGTGTGGAGTCTGGATGGGCAGAAGTCTCTTCGGGCAGGAGAACTGGTGCACTACCCACGCACATTACCCATTGGGGTTTCTCCGGGATACAGGGAGATGAAGCTTCAGTAGGGACTTCAAGGTTGGGGTCAGGAGGTCTCAGGGAGGACAGACCCTGGCGTGACGGCTTGCCTCTACGTCTAGCACGTCTGGACTGCCTCTTGAGGTTGAGAGAAGTATTCCGGAAAGCGTAGTCACCCTGTGAGGATTCTGGGTGGGCAGTAGTCTCATTGGGCTGGAGGACTATTGCGCTACCCACACACATTACCCATCGGGGCTGCTCCGGGATATTGGGAGGTGAAGCTTCAGCAGGAGCCTCCGGGTTAGGATCATCGAAGACCATTAGAAAGGCCACCAGGAAGGCCATTAGGTCCCGGAGGATCGGATCCTGTGTTTCATATAGGGGGTTGATCCATTCCAAGGCATCACCCGCCAGGTAAGACATCATAAAGGCCACTTTAGCCCAATCGGAAGGAAAATAAAGAGGGTAGGCCTTAAAGTGTAGCATGCATTGCTCCACAAATGCACGACACTGTCTTGGATCCCCATAGTAACGTGGCGGATCCGCAGGAACGAGAGCTGATAGATCCATCTGGACGGTGCGTAATTCGCCTGGAACTCAGCTAAGGGAAAAAAAATTTATTTATTTTATTTTAATGCATGTATTCGCTGGAAAAACTTCTCAAAGAGCGAAGGCCGTGGGGCTCAACGGGAACCATGGCCTGAGCATGCTGTTATGCACACGCCCGGGCTAAGCGGCGTGTGCGTGTGATTGGTAGTGATTCCACTGGACCGTGCCGGACAGTGAATGCCTGGAGGGGCGTGACTAAGTATTCACCCGATCCGACCAGGGTCACACGACGGCATACGACGCCAGTGCACCAAGGAGGAACCGAGCAGAGGGACCAGGCGCCACTCCAGGACAGACCCCGGACACGGCTGCTGACGCACACAGGGGAATACAGGAACAGGCTGGTAGGCTGGCACACAGACTAGTGGGTATAGGCAGGCACGACTGGCATGCAGGCAGGCGGGTATGCAGGCAGGGGGGTAAAGGCAAGCACAGCTAGAGTGCAGACAGGGAGGCACCAGCAGGCAGGAACACAGGCGGGATAGGACCCAGTACACACCGGGACTCAGGAACAATACAGGCAGAGGGTTACAGGCAAGCACAGCTAGAGTGCCGACAAGGCTGAGCAGGGAGGACAGGGCTCTGTTCACACGGAACAGACAGGAAGGGAAAGACAGAGCCAGATACTCACACAGTACTTGCAGAGACAACAAGCAGGAGTTAGGTACGAGTTCAGACTCTGCAGAAAAAGGAAGGGAACGGACGTAGAGGCAAAACAGGTAAAGGACAGGAGAGAGTTCAGACTGGAACTGAGTGTACGGAGGAGACCGACACTGCAGAGGGATACAGGAGCGGGTCTGGGAATACGGCCCCCAGAGAGGCGGAACGAACAGGCAAGGAGCGTGTTCAGACAGGACAGACCAGAAACAGGAGCGGGTCTAGGAAATCGGCCACTAGAAGGCGGAACGAACAGGCAAGGAGCGTGTTCAGACAGGACAGACAAGAGAACACAGAAAGGACTCAGTTCAGACACGGGAACTAATACCGCAAAGCAGGAGACATACAGGACTTAGTTCAGACACGGGAACTAATACCGCAAAGCAGGAGACATACAGGACACAGTTCAGACACGGGAGCTGATACCGCAAAGCAGGAGACATACAGGACTCAGTTCAGACACGGGAACTGATACAAAAAGCAGGAGACATACAGGACTCAGTTCAGACACGGGAACTGATACAAAAAGCAGGAGACATACAGGACTCAGTTCAGACACGGGAACTGATACAAAAAGCAGGAGACATACAGGACTTAGTTCAGACACGGGAACTGATACAAAAAGCAGGAGACATACAGGACTCAGTTCAGACACGGGAACTGATACAAAAAGCAGGAGACATACAGGACTTAGTTCAGACACGGGAACTAATACCGCAAAGCAGGAGAAATACAGGACTAAGTTCAGACAGGCCTGGAAATACAGCCTCCAGGAAAGGCAGACAAGGAAACAAAGACGGGACCTGGCACCTTCAGAGTGCAAGCACACACTGAAGGAAAACACTTTGCTCAGGCAGGGATAGAAGGGAGCTGCTGAGCTATATACCAAGTGTCAGACAGCAATAGGCTGAGGACGCACAAGGGGCGTGACCCACAGCAGGTACAAAAAGCAGGAAGTGATCGGGCGCCGCCCTTAAGCAGCAGAAACAGACACAAACAGACAGCATGGAGGGAAGCCAGAGAGACATTCTGGACAGGAGATCAAGTGCGCTCTCTTGCACAGTGGGAGATGGACCACCATGCAAGGACGCCGCCAGGTATGTTACACTCATCTAACCCTGAGTTTGCTGTCACAGTCAGAATCCAAGTGCAGTCAGAGCAACACAGTGGTTACATCACACCATATGCACAAGGATGCTGACGTCCTTTGCATGCCCCTGGTGTTAAGTAGGATGTCGAGGGCTGTCTTAGGGATTGTGGCCTGGGGAAATTGACTACTTTGTCCCTCTTCACTCAAGATCGGAAATGGGTGCAGCCCCCTTACTGTTTTATATATTTCAGTGCGTGCATGAGACCCACTCCAGATTCTTGACTTCTTGATTACAACATATTCTAGGATGTGTTCTATTAATAATTTTGGGGATCAATTTTCATAGACTTTCTTTATGTCTTGTTTGATTTTTTGGTTTATACTGCAGTTTATGTACAGAAGGATCGCACATCCTTTTGACTAACAAATGTTGAATATTAGTAGAGATGGGCAAATCTGATAAAATTCGAATTCAACAGATTTGCTCAAACTTGGCTTGGAAATTTGTAGGCATTGAAAATGCCTTATTATGAGCTGAGATCCTCACAGACCCCAGAGTATAATGAATGTAGAGTTTTAAAAAATATTTACATATGTCCTCTCCCTGACCGTTGCCTGTCCTTCAGCAGATCTCCCTGTTGAGTCCTCTGGTCCTCTTCTAAGTACTCTAGAAACTTTTCCAGCTTCACAATAGTGTTTTCCTCCTCTGGCATTAATTGGGTTTTGGGTGACATCATTATGTAATTTGCCCCTTGATGTTGTGATATTGCAAAGCTTAGTTATTGCTTGGGAAAAGATGGAAGAGAACCAGAGGCGCCTAAAAAAAGGACTGGAAAAAACTGGGAAAGCAGCTGTGCAAAGAGATATGTGAGGGCTGGAGAAAGTTGAGTGAGAAAAATAGCGACTGGCCAGAAGCAAATTGGAAAGAGATTGGATTCGGTCAAATTTAAATCTTGGGGAAATTTTGAAGCCAATTTTATTAGCCACAAATCGATTTTTTCATATGTAAATGTAATTATTAAATAAATGACTAAATAAAATGAAGCAAGGTAGAAAGTTCAAGAGAGAAATTAACAGAGAAATTAAAAGTTCAGCAACCTCGTCTTTTGCTTCCAGGTAAATAGCAGGGTTTCTTTAATTGGTTTGAGCTTCTGTTTCAGATGCAGCATTACTTTATCTATAGTAAAACACTCCCTTGTCAGCTTACCTGGAACTCACATTTCCAAGGCACCAGTGCCAAACAGCAAGCTGATGGACGTCTGCCAGGATGCACAGCAGTTATTGGCAGATGGGTAACCACCATGGTCCTCAGAAAACACAACAGCAGGCCAATATTAACCTTTTCCACTTGGAAGCATATGCAAAAATTTGATGGTATGGGAAAAAAATCTGACCTTTGAGAGGAATGAATTCAACCTGTTAATGGAATATGAGCATGCCTGGGAAGATTATTTATTATGGCTGCGGTGAGTAATTTATAGGTGAAGATCCATTAAAACGGAAATATCTATCTAGCCTCGTGTGCTAGATTGTTGATATCTATTCCAGACTTATGTATGATTTTCAAATCTTCATTAATAAGATGATGTAATGAACAAAATAAATATATTTTCGATGGATGTGTCGGCATATTTACCCTTGCAGAATGTTTAATATAAAAATCTATTTGCAAAATAGCTCAGGATCCGTAAAGATAAAACCTGTCTCTCTAGACCAATGTCAAACTCCTGAAATTAGAATGCTCACCTCAAACATCTGCTCTTTATCCATGCCATAAATTTGCCCAGGTGTTGAAAACAAGAGTCCTTTGACCCCTGTCCTGTTCAATGAAGTGGCCATCATACCAAGATGGACAAATAATGTAGATATAGCTACATATTTGCATTGGCTTTTTACATTCTTTTCTATCAGAGTTAAAAACATAGCCGAAGAAATATTCTTTCCTCAACTCCCATTGAAGTTAATGGAGAGACAAATGACGCGCCCCTTGGGGCCGTGGGGTACTTGGTAACTGGGCCGGTCAGTTCCACTGGGGTAGTCACGGTGGCAGTGTCCCGGTGCGTGGCCGAGGGCAGTCCTTAAAGAACAGTCAAATAACGGAATAAAGAAAAGGGGATAAAGTTTGTGACGCCACCCGTGGTATGCGGCTATAAGTGGCGGCTGCTGCTGTTCAGATCCACTGGGGCTGTTGGTGATGCAGCAGAGATGGTTCAGCTCTCCACGGGTAGAGTTAGGCCCCAGGGTAGTTAAATGGGAGAATTTGGGATGTGGGTGTTGTGGTGCAAGGCAGGTGACGCAGCAATTAAGACAAGGACACAGCGGGGTGCAGTCTTCAAGTTTTTACTCACAGTTGTTAAGTTGCTCCAGGTTACAACGGCCAGATTATAACCTCCCGCCGAGTCCTGTGTCCTCCGGAGAAGTGATCCAGCCAACTCTCAGATAATTTGGGTGCACTTGATCGGGACCCCCTTCTTGTGTACCTTTCCAGGTCGTCTCTCTGCGCTGGCTCTTGCCCTCCTGCCCTGCGCCTCACACAGAGTCCCGAGCCAGTGGCCCAGGGCCTTGTCGGGCGATGTCCTCTCTGTCCCCTTGGTCCTATATGGCCACCTTTTCAGCGAATGTGTGTGGATTTTGGCTATGGCACATGAAGATACCATAACCTCCGGTTTGCTAGCTGAGCCTTAAAGTACTCCACTAGTCTGGGGCCAGTCCCCTACTGCGCCTGATCCCTCCACGATCAGCATGAATTCGAGCGCACGGGTGGCATCCCGCACTCGCCGGGACCCTAGGATCCCTTCTATCTCTGGAGTCCCTCTCACTGCTCCGGTGTTCTCTCCTCACTCTCCCCCTGGGCCCCTTTTACTGGACCCTTTCACTGTCAGGACCTTACTCCTCACAGTCCTCTGAACAACCAACTGAACTCCTGCTCCAAGGACTGGAACCTGGAAAATGGACCCTTCTAGATGTTTCTACCCTTCTTTTTATACTCATCCTTCAGTGGTCCCCTAAACTACTTCCTCCACCGACCTCCTCTACTTAGTTCCACCCTCCAGTCAGGGACCGGGTCTGTGCTCTCCCTTAGGAGCTATCTTGTCCCTCCCTATGGAGTAGTGTAGTGTTGGATGTGAGTGTGTGGGTCCCGGGTAGTGCTCCCTCCTTACCGGAGAGTGGGGTACCACACCTCTGGCTGAGATGCAGTACCTCTGTGGCAACTGGACCCGCAGGGGCGCCACACAAAGCAACTACTTTTTTCCTCATGTATGCGGTGGCGAGAGTAAATCGCACAAGGAGAAATAGAGTTCTTATATTCTCAAGATAGGTTCAGTTTTCAGAAGTTTATGGCATATTCTATGGGGGTGAACAGATCTGCTCTCTGTCATCTTGTCACATGGTGGAACTGAGGGCCATGGTCCTCATCATTCTTAAAACCAATGCTGACAGAATGATCTCCTTGAAGCCCGAAGAACTGACTGGTGAGCTCATCAGCTTGGGTATTTGGGGTCACTGATCCTCAGACACTTCATGAAGTTTATTGCCAATGAGAAGAATCTGGACAGTCTTTTCTTCAGATCTAACCCATATTTTGGGGCAGTGAAGGACAATGAGCTTGCAGCTAGATGCCTACTGGCTCCATGTTATCTCCATACCATTCCCTGTCATCTGGGACTCCCATGATGGCACTAAGGAGAATCTAAGGAGAATCTTCCTACAATCCACCATCACCATCTTGGGCATCTCCCTGGCAGAGACTCTTGCTCTGTGAGCAAACATTTCCATACCCTGATGAAAATAAGCCAAAGTCCAAGAATGGCTACCACTTATTCCATGACCCTTTCAATTATCAAGTTATAGAGCTGAAATCTCTCAACATTGCCTGCTGGTTCATACTCTGCACACACCCTGAATTTTGGGAGGTGTAGCCTCTTCATTTTTGGTACTGTATCATAACAACTGTGTGTCAGTTGACTATGTGCCGTAAGAAGGAAATTACTTAATTAACAAAGCTACGCTCTGTAATAATTATTGTAAGTGGATGGAAATGTTTATTAATTGAAAGATGAGAAATCAGCATTTTCTAGAAATAAAGAATGTAAGAAATAGCTATGAAACACTATTTGGGTTTTTGACCAACCAGAAATTTTCTTTTTTTTTACACTAATTAAATTTAATATGCTCCTCATCAGTATAGGGTTCTGATTGGTGGTGTAAGATGCTATGTGGACATCATCTCATCACTGGGTCATGTACCACCTCCTTAGGTACTGCACTGAGTATTAGCATCAGTTTTGCTTTGAGTCCTCCCTTAAGATTTTGGCTGCCTTTACCTCTGCTCCATGTAGGTATTGCTATAATCAATGACTTTATTTGAGCATAATGTCTATGGGAAATCCACTTCCTAACTTATCACAGACTGCAGGTTTGCAAATATCTGCCCACAACCCTCCTCTCTGTCATTTACATTACCAGAAGCCAACCAAAGCTCAGCTGTCTCACCCCTTGGCCTCCATTTTATACAAGTTATAGTAGTGCTTACAAAACAGAGCAAAACCTGAAATGGAGTATTATGAGATATTGTTTTAATCAGCTTTTATCCCCTAAGAACAGTGCCACTTTTCTCAGTAGGTTGAATCTGGAATTGCAGCTCATTGTCATTATTATGTTTGTGTCTGAATTTCACCCTAACTATATCCAAAATCCTCCTCTTTGTGGGGAGATAACTAGGGATCAATACTGCTTTATTCTGGTTATTGGTGAAAGCATACCATATGGCCTCCATTGATGTACTGTTCATCTCTACAGATGAGTGAATAGATTCATAAGAAACTGAATTAATCATTCATTATGATTTCATCTGAGTGAATGCAGCACAATGGCACCCTACTGGAAACCATTTTGCTGATCTTTTTTAAGGGCTTGGAAAGTGTTTAAAAAATAATAGTTCCTTCACATGTCCACCTTCCACAGCTTCCCGATCAATCCTTTGGTCTTTGGTTCAGGATCTTCTGGCATCCTGTCTACAGGTCTTCTAGCACTGACTAGGCCTCACGAGGTCACGAAAGACGCATTGTTATCAACAATAAAAGAAAAAAATTCTGTGACAGGAAAGATGAGGGACTGGACCAAGAAAAATGCATTTAATGTTTTAATGGGTTTTTTTTAAACCCTTTCCCTCCTTTCCGTTAAGGCCACGGTCCCACTATCAGTATTGGGTCAGTATTTTTTCTCAGTGATGGGAGTCAAAACCAGGAGTGGGTGATAAATGCAGAATTGGTGACTTGTTTCTATTATTCAGTTTCTCTTATTGTTCCTCACTTGGTTTTGTCTCCCTTTCCTGAGGAAAAAATACTGACCAAATACTGATAGTGGGGTTGTGGCCTTATTATGATTTGTGGTCTGGAGAGACTTCAAAGCATAATAATATCTACTCTGGGCACTTTAGATTCGAGATTCTAATTTTCAAGATTCTAATTTTTTGAGTAATTCAGATTAATCAAACCCCAAAAAATGTTAAAAATTGTCTCATCTGTATGTTTTACCTACCTAGTGAATTTGTAACTGGCTTGAATACCCCTTTAGTCATCATAAGTGAAATGAGAAGCACTTGATTACATTGACATTGAGTGGTTTCAACAGGGTCTCGATGCCTAAAAGAGCCCCCCACCTTCTGGTATGAGGAAATCTATAAATTGACAGTGCATTTAAAGTACCTAAATCTGAAATCATACGATAATATAGATTTTGTTTTCAGGCCCAGCAGCTTCAAATGATGCTTATTGCTTATGCTTGAGCGCATGAGGTCAATGAGTTGAAATCCATTCAGTGTGGATATTTTTGTCCTTCTAAGAAAAGGATATATTTTTATAAATTTCCATGCCAATATTCTGAAGGGGAATCAACCTTCTATCTCCGATTTTGAGATCTTGCTCTTGACTTGAGTATTCTTGGCATCTGTTTCTCATCATACCTCTAATATCATCTGCCCTGAGTTTAGCATTAACATTTTTCTTTCCTAAACAAGTCTTCTCCACTTAGCGTTATCACCTTATCTGCTCCTCTATGGTTTTTCTGGTGATATTAATGCTCTTTGCATCCTCTGACTCCTATCAATCTTAAGTAGAAAGCACTTTAGACCCAGCATTTCCATTTTACAGCATTTCTATTTTCAGTGAACTGTCTCCCTTGTTTGGAGCACCTGTTCCTATTGACTTTGGACATTCTCATAACAGCAACATTTGAATTTCATTTCGTAAAGCTCTAACATGTAATCTGTGCCTATAATATCACCAGAATTAATAAAATAACATCTGTCCAGTCCGATATTCTTTTCCAGCCAAAAGAATAATTTGATTGGCCCATTGACTCATTTCAAGGTGACCTTTGATCATATCTCTACAAGATTTCACAACTGGCCTCCATAAGAACAAAACTCTCCTCAGGGTATGTGCCCACAATGCAGATTTGAAGCAGAAATATCCTGAGCATTTCTGCATCTCTTTAGCAGAAAAAATGCATGTGGATTTTACATGCGTTTTTTCAGCGTTTTTACATGCGTTTATGCATGCGTTTTTTTCAAGCGTTTTTCCAAGCGATTTTGGGCATCACTTGGAAAAGGGCTTGAGAAGTTGGTCACACAATATAAATCCATGCAACTGGCATGGATTTATATTGTATGACCAACTTAAAGCCAATTTCTACTTCAAATACTGCATCTAAAGTAAAAAAAAGAATTAAAAAGTAAAAAGAAATAAAAAAACCTTATATTCACCTCTCCGGCAGCCCCCGGTCTCCTCCCGGCAGCGTCCTCTCTCCTCAGCATCCCGTGGTGTACTGGCAGGACCTGCGGTGACGTCATTTAGTCAGCTGATGGTCACGCGACCATCACCTGACCGCTGACGTCAGCGGTCGCGTGACCATCAGCTGACTAAATGACGTCACCTCAAGTCCTGCAAGTACACCGCGGGTCTCTGAGGAAAGAAGACGTGGCCGGGAGGAGACCAAGGGCCGCCGGAGAGGTGTCTATGAATATATTTTTTTATTTTTTACTTTATAATTCTTTGTTAACTTGCAGGTACCATGGTACCCGGGTTGGAGGAGAGTCTCCTCTTCTCCAGACCGGGGTACCATCCGTGCATTGATCGGCATAACATCCGCATGTATACATGCAAATATTATGTGGTTCAATGCAAGTCAATGGGCGCTATTTCACAGTGAAATTGCGTCAAAATTGGTTGTGCTGCGGATTTTTCCACAATGATAATCCGCAGTGGAAATTTCCACATAATGTGCATAGCACATGCGGATTATCATTGGGATACATCCAAGACCTCTTACCAAGCGATTTTATTGCGTTTCCGTGGAGGAAATGACACCGCGGAAACGCATTAAATCCGCATCATGGGCACACAGCCTAATAGTGCCAGAGTGCCTCAATCAATTAGAATGCCACAATCCCCAGTTCCAAAGTTCCTTTACTGAAAAGGGTAATGGCTTGAGATGAGTCTATTAATTCAAAGTGATTCAAATTCACTAATTTTACAAAGAATTTAGATTCACCCAAACCCAATTTTTTTGTGAATCCCTTTGGATGAAACCAGAAGAATGGAGAGAGAGACTATTTTGCTGAATTATGAAGGGCTAAAAAAATAAAAATATAATACTTACCTATCTCTAACCTTCTCCTGTCAAGGAGCAGTATGTCTGATAAAAATGGTTAGGGTCCCATCAAAAGAAGGTTGCCTTGTCGTTGCTGGTGGGCACAAATGAACTGGCCAATGTGCGTGTAAGTACCTCAGCTTTTCAAGTAGATTCTATATGGCAGTAATCCAGTATAAATTTAAAGTATTTAACATTTGCATTTGTCTTGGCTCACACGGTGTACTTCTTGTTATATATGCTGTACATATAATAGAAATATAGATACACATATATATATATATATATATATATACATATACTTGTGTGTGTGTATATATATATGCATATATATATATATATATATATATATATATATTTGTATATAAATATATATATATATATATAGATATATAGATATATAGATATATATACAGTATATTGGTCCCTTTAAAATAGATTTACCTATAAAAATAGATTTACCTGTAAAAATGTTTACAATAACTGAAATTGAATACTATTTTATTGAATCACTTAATAAAGATTGTTTTAATTTCATCACTTTCGGTATATGTATTTCCCTCTTTTTGGCTGCTGTATTAAAAAGGGTTTATGGGGCAAATTAGATTAACGTCAACTGTAAATTAACTTTTTTCTACAGTACTGCGTGAACAACTTCCCATGATGCACTGTACTATCATTATTGATCAACTGGTTTCCAACCACCGAAGAGTATGGGGGGGGCTTTCCAACATCTGGTTGATGGAGAGAAGGATCCACCAGCTGAAATTCAATATTCCGATTTGTTTGTAAGAGAGGTAAGCTACACTTTTAAATTCAGAAAATACATAGAAAGGTTTTTAAAAGTTTGTGAACCCTTCAGAATTCTCCATGTTTCTTCATAAATTTGACCTTAAACTACATCAGATTTTCACATTTTTGGCATGATAAAGGCCGTTATTGCTTTTCCTGTGTGTACACTGTTGTCAATAAAACTTTTTTTGAAAGAGATTAACCAATGACTTGGATTTTTGGATTGGGTCTCTTTGCCTACATCATGGTGCTCTTGGATGAGTTAGCAAAAATCTGGTGACAGATTCCCTTTAAATGATTTGGGGGAATGAACTATATTTAAAGGTTTAAAGAATATGTATTCTAGTATATAATCCGTATGCTATATATCACTTCCTCACCTCTAACTTTCATATGCATTTTTGCATTTTTCAATTTCCAATGTTTTCATAGTTTACATTTTTGACTTATTCAAAAAATTGATACTTTATAGAAGTTAGAACATTAGAAAATAAAAATATCCCACCATCTGGTATTCAATTAAATATTTTTTACATGTTTGTTTTGACTTCAATATTTTCTCCTATGCTTTAGATTGTCATCTGCTGTTGTTTGTATTTATTTAGCCTCATGGAAATCATCAATTCAGGCTTTTGCATCCAATTTTTTGTTATAAACATCGACAGAAAATAAACAGCACGGCAATAGTTATGAAACAGTAATAGAACCGTAGCAATGTGTTTGACCCTTAGATTCTGTCATTTATGTAACTACATTTATACTATAATTAATACATTCTCCAATCAGCCATAGCGTTAAACTCACTGACAACTTCACTGACATGAAGTGAATAACATTGATTGTCTTGTTACAGTGGCACCTGTCAAGGGGTGGCATATATTTGACAGCAAGTGAACAGCCAATTCTTAAAGTTGATGTGTTAAAAGCAGGAAAAATGGCCAAGCATAAGAATCTAAGTGACTTTGACAGAGGTCAAAATGTGATGGTTAAATGACTAGGTCATAACATTTCCTAAACGACAGTTCTTGTGGAGTCTTCCAAGTATGTAAAGATTAATAAATATCAAACGTGTCCAAGGAAGGACAATTGGTGAACCTGCCAAAGATTAATGGGTGCCCTAGACTCATTAAATCATTGGATTTGGTCTGATCCTACAGAAGAACAACTTAACACAAATTACATAAAAAGATAAAGCTAGTTAGAATTAGATACAAATGTCATAATGTAAGGAGGTGGACGAGAGAGAATACGAGTACAGTTGATGCTTAACTGAGTCGCTGTAAGCGAACATTGCCATCTGCTGGTCAAAGGTAAAAGTGAAAGTAAAGAAGTAATTGTAGTGGTAAGAACCTAAAGAGTGGAAGTGCTTGTTTGCAGAGAAGAGATTGAAGACGATGCTGGGTCAGGTGACATCTGTGTCGCAGTAACTAATTATAAATCGCCTAACCAGGCCGAGAAGACGATCGTTGGTGCCAGAACCTTTACCAGGCAGGTCATGTGGCTGTTAGGTAGGCTTACAAGCCACCATTGCCACAGAAGGGTCCAAGCGGTCATATGCCTGAGAAGGCCTCAGCTGTGAGGAAGATCCGTGACCAGCGCCAGTAGAAGTCCATGATCGGAGACAGTAGGAGGCCGTAAGCAGCGCCAGTAGAAGTTCGTGACAAGATCCGAACCTAGCAATGGAAACGATCCAGCTGTAGCAGAGGACCATTCCTGTGGGCCATTAGTTCCAGCATAGACATACGGTACAGGATGTGGGCAGGGGCAGGGCTTTAGGGAACGAAGACAGATAGTGCAACACGCAAAATGTATATCTTGTTACTCGTATATAGAGATGAGCGGTGTTCGACTAGAACTGTTCGCCAATCTCAAATTCGAGTTGTTTTGTGCGGTGTTCGAGTTGTTCGATGAACCCAACGATTTGCAAAAAATTCGGCTGTTCGAGGTTATGTTCGATAACTGTTCGTGCACCAAAAGTGTGTCCTGCATGTCTGGCGCTATTTAGAGCACCAATCATGCAGGGATTGTCTGCCACTCACTGTAATGCCACAGCCATGGTGGTTGTGGCATTACAGTGATTGCCCAAATCGATGGGAACAGTGCTCACAGTGAAACATGAAAAGCCGGCAATTCATCAGCGGCATACACCGGTACCCGACAATTTAGAACCGAAAGAATAGAGTATCTCACATAGATTAGATAGATAGAAACATGTCAGTCACATATATAAGAAGTACAGTGACAGTGTTGGTTACTGTACTTGTCATTTAGTGTAAAGGATTTATTAAAAAAAATATTAGCGTTTTCATTCACCGTCTCTTTAAAAAAGCCGGCCGGCAATTCAGCAGCGGTACCCGACAATTTAGAATAGAAGGAATAGAGAATCACACATAGATTGGATAGATAGAAACATGTCAGTCACATATATAAGAAGTACAGTGACAGTGTTGATTACTGTACTTGTCATTTAGTGTTAAAATAAAGGATTTATCTAAAAAAAAATTGGCTTGGGCTTCCCCGTAATTTTAGTCTCTAGCGGAGGTTAAGCAGACAGCTGGGGCAGATGTTTGAAGCCTGGGAAGGGGGATAATACCCACGGAGCTTCCCAGGCTACTAATATCAGTCCCCAGCTGAATACCTAGCCTTTACTAGCTAATAAAATGGTTGACTCCCCAAAAAAATGACGTGGGGTCCCCCCTATTTTAATAGCTAGCAAAGGCTAGGCAGACAGCTGGGGGCTGATATTAATAGCCCAGGAAGGGTGCCATGAATATTGGCCCCCTCCCAGGCTAGAAACACCAGCCGTCAGCCACCCCAGAAATGGCGCATCCGTAGGATGCGCCAATTCTGGCACTTAGCCTCGCTCTTCCCACTGCCCTGTAGCGGTGGCAGTGGGGTAATAGGGCTGGGGTTGATGACAGCTGATGACAGCTTATAATGCCAGCTGACATCAAGCCCAGGTTAGTAATGGAGAGGCGTCTATAAGACACCCCCATTACTAACCCCATAGTCAAAGTTAAAAAAAAACACAAACACCCAGAATAAAGTCCTTTAATTGAAATAAAGACACAATTCTTTTTTGTTCTAAATTAAACTCTACTTACCATCACGCCCATTCCAGCTGAAGGCAATGTCTTCTGCAATAAAAATAAAAAAATAAAGCAACATCATCCTTACCTTTCCATGGTTCCCACGACGGCTTCAGGCCTGCTACATTCACATAACAGGCTGGATCGCAGCAGAACGCTGCCATCCAGCTTGCCATGCCGCACACACTGAGAAGCGCAGGCATGCTTGCGCTCCTCAGTGTCTGTCTGTGACGGCATCCAGATGTGCCGAGTTCATGTCCAATGAACACGGCTCACCTCATGCACGTCACTGACAGCGTGGGAAAATTCTCCTGCACTCAGCGCTTCAGCGTGAGAATTCTCCCACGCTGTCAGTGACGTACATGAGGTGAGTTGAGTTCATTGGACATGAGCTCACCTCATGCACGTCACTGACAGCGTGGGAAAATTCTCATGCTGAAGCGCTGAGTGCAGGAAAATTTTCCCACGCTGTCAGTGACGTGCATGAGGTGAGCTGAGTTCATTGGACATGAACTCACCCCATGCACGTCACTGACAGCGTGGGAAAATTCTCACGCTGAAGCGCTGAGTGCAGGAGAATTTTCCCACGCTGTCAGTGACGTGCATGAGGTGAGCGGAGTTCATTGGACATGATCTCGGCTCATCTGGATGCCGTCACAGCCTGACAATGAGGAGCGCAAGCAAGCCTGCGCTTCTCAGTGTCTGCGGGATGACAGGCTGGATGGCAGCGTTCTGCTGCGGTCCAGCCTGTCAACTCTATGTAGCAGAGCTGGAGCTGTCCTGGGAACCATCAAGAGGTAAGGATGATGTTGCTTTATTATTTTTCTTTTATTGCAGGAGATCGTTGGCTTCAGCTGGAATGGGCGTGATGGTAAGTATGGTTTAATTTAAAACAATTAAGAATTGTGTGTTTATTTCAATTAAAGGACTTTATTCTGGGTGTTTCTGTTTTTTTAACTTTGACTATGGGGTTAGTAATGGGGGTGACTTATAGACGCCTCTCCATTACTAACCTGGACTTGATGTCAGCTGGCATTATAAGCTGACATCAACCCCAACCCTATTACCCCACTGCCACCGCTACAGGGCAGTGGGAAGAGCGAGGCTAAGAGCCAGAATTGGCGCATCCTATGGATGCGCCATTTCTGGGACGGCTGACGGCTGGTGTTTCTAGCCTGGGAGGGGGCCAATATTCATGGCACCCTTCCTGGGCTATTAATATCAGCCCCCAGCTGTCTGCCTAGCCTTTGCTAGCTATTTAAATAAGGGGGACCCCATGTCATTTTTTGGGCGGGTCCCCCATTTTAATAGCTAGTAAAGGCTAGGTATTCAGCTGGGGCCTGATATTAGTAGCCTGGGAAGCTCCATGGGTACTATTACCCCCTTCCCAGGCTTCAAACATCTGCCCCAGCCGTCTGCTTAACCTCCGCTAGAGACTAAAATTATGGGGAACCCCACGCCAATTTTTTTTTTAGTAAATCCTTTATTTTAACACTAAATGACAAGTACAGTAAACAACACTCACTGTACTTCTTATATATGCGACTGACATGTTTCTATCTATCTAATCTATGTGTGATGCTCTATTCCTTCTTGTCTAAATAGTCGGGTACCAGTGTATGCCGCTGCTGAATTGCCGGCCGGCTTTTTTAAAGAGAGCGTCTTCTGAGCAGTTTGTCAGCTTTTGGACACCTTTGAAGGTGTTTTCTATGTGTTTCTATGTGTTTTTGTTTGCCTGCCATTGGTTTTAACGGTGTTCGACGGTGTTCTAAGGTGTTCGACGAACAGTTCGACGAACAGTTCCTCGAACATCCCGGTGTTCGACGAACCGAATCCGAACACTATGGGTGTGGTTCAACACTACTCGTATACAGTACAGACCAAAAGTTTGGACACACCTTCTCATTTAAAGATTTTTCTGTATTTTCATGACTATGAAAATTGTACATTCACACTGAAGGCATCAAAAATATGAATTAACACATGTGGAATTATATACTTAACAAAAAGGTGTGAAACAACTGAAATTATGTCTTATATTCTAGGTTCTTCAAAGTAGTCACCTTTTGCTTTGATGGCTGCTTTGCACATTCTTGGCATTCTCTTGATGAGCTTCAAGAGGTAGTCACCGCAAATGGTCTTACAACAATTTTGAAGGAGTTCCCAGAGATGCTTAGCACTTGTTGGCCCTTTTGTCTTCACTCTGTGGTCCAGCTCACCCCCAACCATCTCGATTGGGTACAGGTCTGGTGATTGTGGAGGCCAGGTCATCTGGCGTAGCACCCCATCACTCTCCGTCTTGGTCAAATAGCCCTTACACAGCCTGGAGGTCATTGTCCTCTTGAAAAATAAATGATTGTCCAACTAAACGCAAACCAGATGGAATAGCATGCCACTGCAAGATACTGTGGTAGCCATGCTGTTTCATTATGCCTTCAATTTTGAATAAATCCCCAACAGTGTCACCAGCAAAGCACCCCCACACCATCACACCTCCTCCTCCATGCTTCACGGTGGGAACCAGGCATGTAGAGTCCATCCATTCACTTTTTCTGCGTCGCACAAAGACACGGTGGTTGGAACCAAAGATCTCAAATTTGGACTCATCTGACCAAAGCACAGATTTCCACTGGTCTAAAGTCCATTCCTTGTGTTCATTAGCCCAAACAAGTCTCTTCTGCTTGTTGCCTGTCCTTAGCAGTGGTTTCCTAGAAACTATTTTACCATGAAGGCCTGCTGCACAAAGTCTCCTCTTAACAATTTTTGAAGAGATGTGTCTGCTGCTAGAACTCTGTGTGGCATTGACCTGGTCTCTAATCTGAGCTGCTGTTAACCTGCGATTTCTGAGGCTGGTGACTTGGATAAACTTATCCTCAGAAGCAGATGCAACTCTTGGTCTTCCTTTCCTGGGGCGGTCCTCATGTGAGCCAGTTTCTTTCTAGCGCTTGATGGTTTTTGGAACTGCACTTGGGGACACTTTCAAAGTTTTCCCAATTTTTCGGACTGACTGACCTTCATTTCTTAAAGTTATGATGGCCACTCGTTTTTCTTTACTTAGCTGCTTTTTTTTTTGCCATAATACAAATTCTAACAGTCTATTTAGTAGGACTATCAGCTGTGTATCCCCCGGACTTCTGCACAACACAACTCATGGTCCCAACCCCATTTATAAGGCAAGAAATCCCACTTATTAAACCTGACAGGGCACACCTGTGAAGTGAAAACCATTTCCGGTGACTACCTCTTGAAGCTCATCAAGAGAATGCCAAGAGTGTGCAAAGCAGTCATCAAAGCAAAAGGTGGCTACTTTGAAGAACCTAGAATATAAGACATATTTTCATTTGTTTCACACTTTTTTGTTAAGTATATAATTCCACATGTGTTAATTCATAGTTTTGATGCCTTCAGTGTGAATGTACAATTTTTATAGTCATGAAAATACATAAAAATCCTTAAATGAGGTGTGTCCAAACTTTTGGTCTGTACTGTATATATATCTATATATCTATATATATATATATATATATATATATACAGTGAAGGAAATAATTATTTGATCACTTTACTTACTGTTTTTATAAGTTTGCACACTGAAAAAGACATGAACTGCCTATTATTTTAAGGGGAGGTAAATTTTAACATTGAGAGATAGAATATCCCAAAAAAATCAAGAAAATCACATTGTATAAATTAGAGTCCAGAGTAAGGCCGGTTTCACACGCTCCTGATATTTCCAGTACTGGAAAAACCAGCACCGGAGATGTCCGTGTGTCCGTGTGCATCTGTGTGGTATATGTGTGGCAACCGTGTGCCGCCCGTGTGCTACATCAGGAGCACACGTATCAGCACCTGGGAATCAGCAGTACAGTTAGGGCTGTTACCAAGCGCCAGGTGCTGAACGCTGCCCTCATCATTGTCCCCATACAGCACTGCGATCAGCGCAAGCAAGGGACAATGTTGAGATTAGTATTCTTCTCCCGCTGTGCCCTGGTTTAATAATAAGAATAAAATAAAATAATCCTTATACTCACCTGTCCAAAGATGTCCCTTGCTGTAATCCATCTGACCAACCACGTCGAGGAGCCAGGGAGAATGACTCGCTCCAGTGAGTGAGCCTGAGAGCTGCATGCGGTGTCCTGTCACTCATTGAGCTCAGGGCAGCTCCGGTGCTCGGTCACTGGAGCAAGCCATTCTCCCCAGCTCCTCTGTGTGAACAGTCAGGTGGATTATAACGGGGGACATTTTCGGACAAGTATGAAGATTTTTTTATTTTATACTTATTTTTAAACCAGGACACAGCGGGAGCAGAATACTACTCTCATCATTGTCCCTTGCTCGCGCTGATTGCATAGCAAGCAAGGGACAATGATGAGGGCAGTGTTCAGCACCCGCCACTTGGGAACAGCACTAACTGTTCACTGATTCCTAGGAGCCGGTACTTGTCACACTGATGACATACGGAAGTCATCCGTGTGTCATCAGTGTGGGACGTTTTGCGGTCGATGCAGCACAAAAAATGGACATGTCAATGTATTTTTCCCATGGACACATGGTCCGTGGAAACACACTGACATATGCACAGACCTATTCATTTGAATGGGTCTGCATGTGTATGTGTCTCCAGTACATGTGGAAACTGTCACCACAAGTACCGGACACACTGATGTGCGAAAGAGGCCTAACTCTGCTGCTTCATTATAGTGAATGGATCCCTCAGGGGTTCATCTGAATGGCATAGGAGCTGTGTATATGGAGTCTGCATACTATTCTAGGAAAATCTGCGTTCCAGAAGATAGATAGCCCTTCGCCCTTCCCGAGTCTCACCGTGTGGCTAAGCAATACTGTACATATGGGGTATTTCTACATTCAGCAAAAATTGTGTGACAAATTTTGGTGCCATTTTACCCATTTCTCAGGGTGAAAAATGTAAAATCTGGGGCTAAAACAAAACTTTGGTGGTAAAAATGTAATTATTCTTTCATCGCCCAATGGTGTAAAATTCTGGGAGGCACATGTGGTTTCAACATGCTCACTGTAGTTTTCGAACACATATGGAGTGCTCAGGAAAAATTGCACATCAAATTTTGGGGTCTAATTTCTCCTGTTACCCTTGTGAAAATAAAAAATTTGGGGCTAAAAGATCTTTTTTTATTTTTTTTAAAAAAGTGATTTTTTTTTCACAAGTCAACGTTATCATTTTCTGTGAAGCACCTGGAGGTTCAAGGTGCTCACCACACATCTAGATAAATTCATTGGGGGGGGTCTAGTTTCCAGAAAAGGTGCACTTGTTGGGCATTTCCACTGTTTAATCACAACAGGGGCTCTGCAAACACAACATGATGCCTGCAAACCATTCCATCAAAGTCTGCATTCTAAAACGTCACTCCTTCCCTTCCGGGCCCTGACGTGTGCCAAAACAGTGGATTTCTCCCACATATGGTGCATCTGCGTACTCAGGTCCAATTTCTTCTGTTACCCTTGAGAAAATAAAAAAATTGGGGCTAAAAGATAATTTTTGTGGAAAAAAAGTGATTTTTTTATTTTCACAGCTCTACATTATAAACTTTTGTGAAACACTTGGGGGTTCAAAGTGCTCACCACACATCTAGATAGGTTCCTTAAGGGGTCTAGTTTCCAAAATGGTGTCACTTGTGGGGGGTTTCCACTGTTTAGGCACATCAGGGGCTCCCCAAATGCGACATGGCGTCTGCTAATTATTCAAGCAAATTTTACATTGAAAAAGTGAAAAGGCACTCCTTCCCTTCCGAGCCCTACTGTGCGCCCAAACAGTAGTTTTGCCCCACATATGGGGTATTGGCATACACAGGAGAAATTGCACAACAAATGTTTGGTCCACTTTTTCCTGTTACCCCTGCGAAAATAAAAAAATTTGAGTCTAAATAAACATTTTTGCGAAAAAAAGATAAATGTTCATTGTTTTCTTCCACAGTCCAAAAATTCCTGTGAAGCACCTGAAGGGTTAATAAACTTCATGAATGTGGTTTTGAGCACCATGAGGGGTGCAGTTTTTAGAATAGTGTCACTTTTGGCTATTTTTCATCATAAAGGCCCCTCAAAGTCACTTCAAATCTGATGTGGTCCCTAAAAAAGGGTTTTGCAAATTTTGTGGGAAAAATTAGAAATCGCTGGTCAACTTTTAACCCTAATAACGTCCTAACAAAAAATAATTTTGCTCCAAAATTGTGCTGATGAAAAGTAGACATGTGGTAAATGTTTTGTATTAACTATTTTGTGTGACATATCCCTCTGATTTAAGGGCATGAAAATTCAAATTTTAAAAATTGCAAAATTTTCAACATTTTCTCCAAATTTCAGATTTTTTCACAAATAAACACCAGTCATATCAAATAGATTTTACCATTATCATGAAGTACAATATGATATGTAAAACTGTCTAACAATCAGTGGGATCTGTTGAAGCGTTCCAGAGTTATTACCTCAAAAAGTGACAGAGGTCAGAATTGTAAAAATTGGCCTGGTCATTAACGTGCAAACAGCATTGGGGGGTAAAGGGGTTAATATTTATTTTCCTCATAACTTATTGGCACCTGTCCGATAACAACTAATGACATTGGCACAATCATTATGCTCACCTTCTTATGTAAGTACCAACAGCGTAACATGTTCCTTTGTAACAAAAGTTTACTGAGTCTTTTTTTTACACCACTATGAAAAAACTAAGGTTTTGGTATCAGAGGGATAAATCGTGACTTTTGGATTTACAAAATAGCCTGACAAATTTCCTATGATCCTGCCATAAACCTTAGGATCAAAGATTTGGAACTAAAGGCTTAGCTATGTTGGGGAGAGGAGAAAGGAGGAGGTTGAAAATAAAAGGTGAGAACTGATCCAGATTACTGATATAAAAAGAGATATACAAATTCTGTTTTTTTCTTTTGTATTGAATTTAACATTTTGTAAGAGAGATGTCAAATGAAGTAGAGGCCTAAAATGAAAAAGAGTAAAAATCAATCACTACAGTTTATATAAGCAACAAAGACTAATTATATATCAGTGGCTTGCGAAAGTATTCACCCCCACTACCACGCCCATCTCGTTTGGCATTTTTAGTGTTTTGCTACATCACAACCTGGAGTTTGTTTTGTTTTTTTTGAGGATTTGCATCAAACTTCACACGCTGAGGAGCAGAGGAGAATGACTCGATGCAGAGAGCAGGCCCCGGGACTGCGCTGAGTTTAGCGAGTGACAGGACACCCCTCTGTGAGCTCAGCGCACTTCTGGGGCCCACTCGCTGCAGCGAGTTATCATCCTCTGCTCCTCAGCGTGTGTGGTCACCTCAAGCCACCGCATAAGCTGATAAAGAAATGTTTGTCAGTTGGATTACAGAGTGAGACACTGGATTATTTCAAATTTGGACAGGTGAGGGATATTTTTTTTCTGTTTTTAGTTTGTTTACAGGAGACAACGACTTCAGGATATTAGGTATAAAGGTGAGTATAATGTTTTTTTTATTTTATTCTTATTTTTACACTTGATGTAGACAGTGGGAGCAGAATACTGCTCTCAACATTGTCCCTTGCTCACACTGATCACAGCGCAAGCAGGGGACAATGATGAGAGATTCCTTCAGCACCCGCAGCTTGGAAACAGCACAAAATGTACTGCTGATTCCCAGGCACCGATACGTGTGATTCTGATGCCGCACACGGGAGGCACACGGTTGCCACATGTATGCCACAGAGGTACACATGGACACACTGACACGCATATCTCCAGTACTTTTTTTTCCAGGACTGGAAATATCAGGACATGTGAAACAGTCCTAACACTGTGCTCCTTTGATAGGAGAGGTAGAACAGAGTGAGCAAGACAAACAACAGCTAGAGGCTGTGTGTGGTACTGGCATCTATGTTAGAAGCAGCATAGCCAGCTATGTAAAGGAGTAGCACATACATCAGCAAAATGGTAGGATATTTTTAAAAAGTCTATTACAAAAGTAGCTTGTTTTTGTATTTGATTTAGCAACTAAGAATTAAAACTATGCAACAGTAAGATAGGTCATTCACTTTTGTTTTATTTAAAGGGCGAAAAACATAATCAAATAATACATTTTCTAAAATAAATTTTATATTTATTTATAGCCTAGATTATTCATTGTTTTGATAATATCCTCTCTTTAAAAGTCTGATTGTTTCATTACAATAACCTCTTTCTATTCCCTTATTTAGTGAAATATGTTTCAATACCAGACACAGCCTACCAAGAAGAGTGGCACTGTCTGAAGAGAAAACAGTTCATTTTTTCTAATCCTGGCAAATCCCTTCAAACTGGTGGTAGCTTAAGAGTTTGGAGGTCAACCCAAATGCATTTCAGAACTATCACATTTATTCCCCAATGCAAATACCCTTTAAGGAAATCACTTATTTGATTGCAACAGTCACATATATTTTTTTGGGTTGGGGCACTCACATGGCTTCAAATACAATAGTAACTGGCAACAGCTAACACTTTCAGATTAATGGTGTGGGAATAATGCCAAATTAGAGACGAGAGACTCGATTAGGAGGACTCTGATTCATCGGACAGGTCAGTAATCTATGACCACTGGATTGGAGACCTGAGCATCTCCTTACCTTGACAACTCTTTTGATTAGCGTGATCTCTTCATAGCGACTTTGCGCCAGCTCTGTTAATTAAAACAACAGCCAGGAAATACCGGAAGGTAAGGGAGTTTCTCAGGATGTCTCGACAAGTGGTCATAGACTACTGAGCTGGCTAATGGACTGATCTCTTGAGATTCGATTCTCCCTTCTCACCACGATTGGTGCTAGGTCATTTAAAGCCCAGGCAAAAAATATATGAAACAGGTCCTAATTATTCAGCAACAACCAGAGGAAAAAAAGACCTCTAAAAACTAACTTTTATTAATTAAATCTAAAAAGGACTGAAAAAATCCATACATGAACAACAATGATACTCATAATAATGGGACATCAGATTCAGGTCTTATACCGATAGGAAGGAATACAGACTAATACTGTCCCTATTTTCCACCTAATTCCTCTCCCTTCCTGACAGCTGAGGTTGGCACCCTAATTTGTACTTCGAGCCGCCCCGGCTCCACATCGGTATCCCTTATGTCCCTACAAGGACCCTTTTCTTAATATTAAAAAACCACAATGGTGAGAAAAAGGTAGAAAATGAAGTGAACGTATAGGTTTAGAAGCCGATATATAATAATAAAAATGACCAAATCTGTTCTGTGGGACATAGACCAGCACCTGGAGACTAGAGATGAGCGTTGTTCGACTCGAACTGTTCGCCAATCTCAAATTCGAGCTGTTTTGGGCGGTGTTCGAGCCGTTCGGCGAACACGAACGATTTGAGAAAAATTCGGCTGTTCGAGGTTATGTTCGATAACTGTTCATGCACCAAAATCATAACTGGATTTTTTCTCAGTAATGATGAAAATTAATGTTAATATGCAGTTTGAGTGTACAGCGGGGTGGGGGGAGGGGCAGGGGATGGATCTCTGCAGGAATAATGAAGATCTCCATTTTTTTTTCTCTTTCCCGCATTTACAGTGGGGAGGTGCAATCTGTCAGCCTATCAGCAGCGCACACAAGGAACGAAGTGCTTTTTTTCACACAAGCAAGGGCATGTGTCATTGGCAGTGTATGTCACATGTCCTTGCCCTATAAGACCAAGCCATTTTCCCCGTCGCCACCATTTTCTCACTGCTGCAGCTGCGTGTTAGACGGCACCGCTGTTGCTGTGTGCGCTATACCTTGTTAATTCCAAGCCAATTTTCGCACAAATCTACGGATAGCTTGGGAGTAGGGAATAGTTGTGATTGCAGTCCTTTTAAGGACTAGGTTACAGCATTTCCTATGACTTTTATCAGGCAGGTCTGTGCTCTTAAATAGATAGATTGTGGGAGTAAAGACTAGTGTTGAGCCACCCCCGTAGTGTTCGAGTTCGGTTCGGTTCGTCGAACACCCGTGTGTTCGCCGAACTGTTCGTCGAACTGTTCGTCGAACACCTTCGAACACCGTTAAAACCAAAGGCAGGCAAACAAAAACACATAGAAACACATAGAAAACACCTTCAAAGGTGTCCAAAAGCTGACAAACTGCTCAGAAGACATAACTAACACATGGAAAAGTGACAAGTACATATAGTCATGCGAAAATAAAAGAGGTGGAGGAGTAAAAGGAGGGGGAGACACAGATATAGGCATGTCATGCTCTTCTAAAATCCAAAAAGTGAAAAGCCGACACGGCCAGTCCGCTCCTGCCCGTGCCACCTCCGTGTCGCCGGGTTTGTGCCAGAGCCGCGGTGAACCCTGACGGCCAGCCCCCCTCTCCCAATACTGGTGCCTGTCCGCTGGTGGGTCGAGCGAGCCCCCCTGTGGTGGAGGCAGCTCTAAGCTTTTTAATTTAAATTGTCTCTCTAATTTGAATGAATACACTTTAAATCCATTTACAAGGATCTATTGGAGGGCAAGTCTCATGCCAGCAGCCGCGGTAATTCCAGCTCCAGTAGCGTCCACTAAAGCTGCTGCAGTTAAAAAGCTTTTATAAGGATCGAGCTCGGCTGTCCACCGCAAGGCATCCTACTGCCAGTCCCAGCCCCTATGCCTTGGGGTGCCTCCTGATGCTCTTCACTAAGTATCCCATGGTCCCGAAGCATTTCCTTTGAAAAAATAAAGTGTCTAAACTACAGGTGGTGCAGCTTGCTTAACAGCCGGGATAATCCGCTCACTAGCAGACACTGCTACTAGGCACAAAGTATTTCCTGGGCTAGATGCAGTTAAAAATTTGTAATTAGATACTCTCGTTGGATGCTGAGAAAGCATTCCATAGAGTCTCCTGGCACGCCATATATGATTCTCTTAAAAAGCTTGGGGTAGGGGTCTAGGGGACCCTTTTATAGCCAAAATCACGGCCCTGTATCGCAATACGTCACCTAGGCTGAAGATAAATGGAACTGTAGCACCCTGAGGGCTCGGTTGCTACAGACGTATTGCACCTCACCCAGAGGTGTGATATCTCACTCTCAGGTAAGGATGGAGTGTGGATCAGGACCCGACACCTGCATGCATTACGCCACATTGCCGTGGGGCAGGGCGACCAATATGCCCCTGAGATGGGCACGACAGTCCCTGTCCCTGGCTGGAGTGGGGGGAGGGAACACTGAGGAAGGGGAACCCTGTAGTGCAGGAGCAGGGAGGAAGCAGTTCCTGGGTGCATTGAGAAGGGAGTATAAAAGGTGGGCACCATCTTAGTTCAGTGCAGAGAAGTCTGAGCAGAAGTGGCAGGGAGCAGGGGCTCTGCATGAGCTCTGCTCCCGAGGCGGGCCTAGTAACAGAGGCCCAGGCCTGGAAGAGGGAGAAGGAAGGAAGAGGAGCGGAGAAGGCTCCAGGAACGAGGAATGAAGGGATCCCAGGGGTGCGGACGGGCGAGTCGCCACCGCACGCCCGAATCCACCTGCGTGGAGGGGTCAGGCCAAAGGGGGAGACCGGTCCCCGAACTAGTGGAGGCAGGAAACGACCCTCAGCTAGAAACCGGAGGCTCTGACATTTTATGTGGCGCAGCCCCTCGCTACACCCGCTAGGAAGGCACCACATAGGGTCAGGGAAACTGGCGCCAAGTTTACCAAGAGGAGGCCCGAGGCAGCCGGAGAGAAGTGTTGGTAAGAAAGGCCAGACAAAGGACACACAAAGGGGGTCCTGTGAAGTGCTCCAAAGTTATCTGGGAGTTGTCTGAGCCCCTCACCTGGTGAGCACAGTACGACGTGGGCAGCCGTTACCTGCAGACGTGGTCTGGATAATAAGAACTGTGAGTAAAGGCCCTGAACTGCATCACTGACTCCGTGTCATTACTGCTGCTGCCCTGCACCATCACCCCCATCCTCCGCATACACTGCCCTGAGGCTATACTCCTCCCGTGGGGAGTTATGCTACGCTCTGCTGCACCCACAACACCAGCCTCAGTGGTCTGCCCTGTAGCGGCGGTTCACTCTGACCGCAATCCACGGGTGGCGTAGTCGGACATTTAAACATGAAAACCACATAAATAGTTCCGCCACTGGTTTGACCGCCCTGAGCCACGGAACTGGGTCGCCGCCACGAAGACTACAACCACCAGCATCCACCAAAAATGGTCCGGCTCCGGGTGTCCCAAGGCCCAGGGGGTGCGTCAGAACATTTTCATCACCTTTCACAATCACCAATGGGACAAGGCAGTGATGTCCTCTGTCCCCTCTCTTATACATCCTAGTGACGGAGCACCTGCTCTCATCAATTCGCCATAACCCCAATATTAGGTGGATTGAGGTGGGAGGCACCGAGTACAAGTGCTCTCTATTTGCTGATGATGTCCTAGTATATATCACTCAATCACATATATCCATCCATGCTGTTATGGCTGAAATAGATCACTTTGTTACATGGTAAAATTTTAAAATCAATGCAGCGAAGTCTGAGGCCCTCGATGTCTCCCTCCCCAAATCCATATAGGATTCCATCCAGTCCAACTTTCCCTTTGCCTGGCCCTCACAGGGTATCAAATACTTAGGAATTCCTATTCATAGAGACCTCTCCCATCTATGTTATCTTAATTTTGGGCCCTTTATTGAACAACTCCATACAGACCACGGTTGGCAAGTTAGAACTGTAAGATTCACTACGTGAACCACTGGTGTTTTGTGGAAAAGCACATGTACACTGCGTTCCAAATTATTATTCAAAAAGTGTTTAGGAGTGATAAGGGAAGAATTTGTTTGTTTGTCAGTTAAACTCATTGATGGTGATGTGTGTCAGGGCTCTTTATATCACTGTAAGCAATTGCAGACACCTGTGCTAATTAGTTTGGCAGGTGTGTCCAATGAAAGGCAAGACTACTTAAGAAGGCTCTCTCACATTATTAAGCAGCCTACATTTTCTGCCAAAATGGGAAAGAAAAAGGATGTGTCGGCTGCTGAGAAGCAACAAATTGTGGAGTGTTTAGGTCAAGGCATGACTACAATCAACATTGTGCGATGATCAGGATGAAGTGTCTTGGCAATCAAGAAGTATGTAGCTGATTCACAGTACACACGTGTGCGTGCTGATAAGGGCAAATTGAGGACTCTTTGCTACAGGCAATTACGTCAGGTTGAAAGAGCAGCGGCAAAAAAGCCTTATCATAGCAGAAGACAAGTTTTTGAAGCTGCTTGTGCCTCCAACGTCCCCCGAACAACAAGATGCAGGGTCCTTCAGAGGTTTGCAGCTGTGCATGCGCCATCCTGTCGACCTCCTCTATCCACTTCACACAAGCAGAAACGGCTCCAGTGGGCCAAACATTACATGAAGACTGATTTCAAAACTGTTTTGTTCACGGATGAGTGCCGTGCAGCGCTCGATGGTCCAGATGGATGGAGTGGAGGATGGCTGGTTGATGGACACCCCACGCAAACACGGCTACAGCGCCAACAAGGAGGAGGTGGAGTAATGTTTTGGGCTGGAATCATGGGGAGAGAGATTGTCGGCCCCTTTAGGATCCCTGAAGGCGCTAAAGATGAACTCCATAATGTATGTGGATTTTCTCAAACAGCACTTCCTGCCATGGTTCAAGAAGAAGAACCGTGTATTTCACAGCAAGATCATTTTTCTGCATGATAATGCACCATCTCATGCTGCACATAAAACATCTGCATCTCTGGCTGATATGGGCATAAAAGGGGACAAACTTATGGTGTGACCCCCATGCTCCCCTGACCTCTACCCCATTCAGAACCTTTGGAGCATCATTAAAAGGAGTGTCTATGATGGCGGGAGGCAGTTCACATCTAAGTAACAGCTCTCGGAGGGTATTCTGTCCTCATGCAAAACAATTGAAGCAGAAACCATCCAAAACCTGACAAATTCAATGGACGAGAGAGTTCAGAAGCTCCTTTCGAACAAGGGGTCCTATGTGAAAATGTAACATCACCTAGAATAAAGTTTTGAGTTGAAAACTGTTTGATTTCAGTTTCTAACAACCTGCTAATGCTTATAATTTCAAAAATGACCATTTTTTTGGTCTTTATTAAAATGAAAAGGTTGATCGAAAAGTTTGGGGGATCTAAGAGTGTGGCAACCCAGTAGTCATGATTACTTCGAATTCTGACAATATGAGGGTCATGCTGCAGGTAGTGCAGCAAGAAGGCACTTATGTGTCTTGCGCATCTCGGAGCCCCAAAATTATTTTCCGGGCTAGATGCAGCTAAAAATTATTTTTAATTTTAAATCTGGTGAAGCTTATTATAGATGGCCTAATAGGATCAGTGCTCCACACTGCTACAAAGCCCAAATTATTTTCCAGTCAAGATACAGATAAACATGATTAGTAATTTGAAAGCTTAAAACGGTTGGTAGGGTGATTTTAACCAATCATCAAGCTTTTACTCTCCCCAGGATGACACAGGGGTAGAAAAGTCGTTTCGGATCCATGATTTGTTCATCTTTATGAACGTGAGTCTGTCTACATTATCAGTGGAGAGCCGCGTGCGCTTATCTGTCAGCACACCACCAGCAGCGCTGAACACACGTTCAGACAGAACGCTGGCTGCGGGGCATGACAAGATCTCCAAGGCGTAAGTGGCTAGCTCCGGCCATTTATCCAGATTGGAAGCCCAAAAAGAGCAAGGGTCCAGTGACACAGTCATGGCTTCAATGTTTACTTGGAGATACTCCTATACCATCGTCTCTAGGCGTTGACTATGTGTCAGACTTCTTGTCTCCTGTGGCCTTGCAAAGGATGGGCTAAAAAAGTGGTGAAATGATTCCGCAAAATTGATGTTACTGGCAGATACTGTGGTTCTGTTACGGTTTGAGTGCTGAACACTTGACGGTCCCACGGTTGGCAAGTTGGAACTGTGAGATTCACTACGTGCACCACTGGTATTTTGTGGAAAAGCACATGTAAGATTCTGCAACAGTCTCTGCTGATACTCCTGCATGCGTGCATCCCTTTCTATGGCAGGAATAATTTCTGCAAATTTACTTTTGTACCGGGGATCTAACAGTGTGGCAAC
The DNA here is from genome assembly GCF_046119375.1 of Phyllobates terribilis. Lineage (NCBI taxonomy): Eukaryota > Metazoa > Chordata > Amphibia > Anura > Dendrobatidae > Phyllobates > Phyllobates terribilis. The sequence goes on from NW_027362770.1 coordinate 117,647,587, forward strand.
CCAGTAGTCAGGATTATTTCTAATTCTCACAATTCGAGGGTCATGTTGCAGGTAGTGCAGCAAGAAGGCACTCATGTGTGTTGCGCATCCAGGAGCACCAAGTCCCTGTTGTGTTGGTGGCGAGGTAACAATCATGCTTCCTTCCTCTGTCCTCTCCCCCCAACCTCGCACAACAGAAATGTGATCAAGGTCTCCCTCATCTGATGAGTCTTCCATCAGTTCGTCCTCCACTTCTTCCTGGGCTCCTGCACCTTCCTCACTAGTTTGGCTGCTACCATGCGCCCTGGTAAAACCATCTCTCCCACCCTCACATGCCTGCCGCCTTGGTGCTGCCGACCGTCTGGACCTTGCAGATGTTAGCCCTTCCGCATACAACTCCTCCTCCTCTACTTCCTCCACCTCCTCTTGTGCCACCACCTGACTCCGAATTCTGTTTAACATGTGCTCCAGCATGTAAATCACCGGAATAGTCATGCTGATAATGGCATCGTCAGCACTAAACATCTTCGTCGCCATTTCAAAACTGTGCAGAAGGGTGCATAGGTCCCTGATCTGAGACCACTCCTCCAGCGTGATTTGCCCCACCTCTGAATCTCGTTGGCCCAGGCTATACGTCAGAACGTATTGCACCAGGGCTTGTCGGTGCTGCCACAGTCGCTGCAACATGTGCAGAGTTGAATTCCACCGGGTAGGCACATCGCATTTTAGCCTGTGAAGTGGCAGGCCCAACGACTTCTGTAGAGATGTAAGTCGCTGAGCTGCGGGATGCGAACGGCGGAAGTGAGCACACAGCGACCGTGCCCTCTGCAGAAGGCCATCTAGTCTGGGATAGTGGGCTAAAAATTGCTGGACAACCAGGTTCAACACGTGAGCCATACAAGGCACGTGTGTGACATTGCCCCGGCGAAGGGCCGCACCCAGGTTTGCAGTATTGTCGCACACGGCCTTCCCTGGTTTCAGGTCCAGTGGAGACAACCATTCATGAAATTGGTTCTCCAGAGCTGACCACAACTCCTCAGCTGTGTGACTCACATTTCCCAGACATTTCAATGTAAAAACCGCCTGATGACGTTGAGCCCTACTGCCAGCATAGTAAGGAGGTGTGCAGGATCCCTTCTGCGCAGTTAGAAAGCTTGTGGCATGACCAGACAGGATTTGGGTGCAGGTGGAAGACCGAGAGGAGGTTGAGGAGGCAGAAGCAGTGGAGGAACTTTGACATAAAGAGGATTGACGCACAACTCGTGGGGACGGCAAGACTTGGACAGCAGCCCCTTGTCCTGCTGTCACCATAGTTACCCAGTGCCCAGTCAGCGACATGTAACGCCCCTGTCCATGCCTACTCGTCCAAGTGTCTGTGGTGAAATGCACCCTGTCACACACAGAGTTTCTCAAAGAAGCGGTGATGTTGTGTGCGACATGCTGGTGGAGCGCAGGCACACCTTTCTTTGAGAAGTAGTGCCGACTGGGCATCTGGTACTGGGGCACTGCGACGGACATAAGGTCTCGAAAATCCTCTGTGTCCACCAGGCGGAAAGGCAGCATTTCTGTAGCCAAGAGCTTGCAGATGGTGAAATTCAACCTCTTAGCTTTCTCATGGCTAGGAGGAAATGGTCTTTTACTTGTCCACATCTGAGGGACCGAGGGCTGGCTATTGTGCTTAGACGGGGTTGATAAGGGTGTCCCCGGCAAACTGCCGGTCTGTGAGGAAGATGCAGGCGGACATGTTAGGTTGCCTTGATCCAAAGGTGGTGCTATCGATGTCGGACAGCGCTCAACACCAGCTGGTGTTACCACCTCCAAAGAAAATGATGACCTGCCAATCACGCTGGCTGTTGCGGGTAAAGAGTTGGCAGGTCTGCGCCCCAAAACAGGTGTGACTGCTGTCCCCCCAGTCACAGAGGATGAAGAGGCCGCGGATGCACAAGATATGGCAGACGGTGATTGGCCCGGCCGGCTAGGCCGCATTGTAGCACACTGAGCTTCCCACTGCAACTTATGCTTCATGTCCATGTGCCGGTTCATGCATGAAGTACTCAAACTATGGATTTTTTGGCCTCTACTTAGCTTTTGCTGACAAATGTTACAGATAACCAACCTGTTCCTGCCCTGACAAAAAACTAAAGTTGTCGCTCCAATCAGGTATTTGAGTCTTATCATCGTCTTCCTCATTGTCTCCACCAACAGGAGTTACAGTTTGGGAATGAGGGTCTACATTATGGTCAGAACCTTCTGCGTCTGGTCCTGGATCCGACTCATAAAGATTCTGGGCATCAGTGCAGATCATTTCCTCGTCTGGATTCACAGAATCGCTGGAGTCGACCTCTGATTCCCAGGCTATAGTATGAATAAACAGCTCTGCAGACTCAACCATCTGTTCTACCTCATACTCAGACGGGCAGCTGGAGATTTGGGAGCTGTGAGGAAGCAAGTGCGATTTGGGTGACACCTTTGAGGACTGGAGTATTTGTGATGTTGAAGTTGATGTGGAGGAGAGCCCACTTAAAGGAGCACTTGATATCCGTTGAAGCACCTGCTGTTTTTGTGCCTCATCTGGAATTTGTAGCGATTGGCGTGGCCGTAAGAAAGGGATCTTATCACATTGTCCGCTAAAAGAAGTAGACATTTTAGTTTGGCTGGAAGATGGTCTTTCTTCTGCAGATGTTACTGTTGCTTTAACACCTACCCCACGGACACAACCTTTTTTCCCCTTCCCAACACGCCTATTCCCCTTTCCACCAGCAGCAGGCCTTTTTCCACTCATTTTGGTGGTTAACTAATTCACAACTCTGGAGTTGTTTGCACAAAAAAACAATGGATGGTAACCGAGCAGAGCTGAGTGGCCAAACTGTGGTATTAGGCCAAAACTATTGGCTGGGTTAGATGCAGAAAAAAATTATTTTGAATTTGCAACCTGATGGAGGTCAGTATAGTGGGACAGTGTGTGGGACTTGTTCTATTAGTCCTTCTATACTGACCTCCAGCAGGTTGCAAATTGAATATAATTTTTTTCTGCATCTAGCTCTGAAAAAATATTTGGGCTTCTAGCAGTGTGTGGGACTTGTTCTATTAGTCCATCTATACTGACCTCCATCACGCTGCAAATTCAAAATAATTTTTTGTCTGCATCTAGCTCTGAAAAAATATTTGGCCTTCTAGCAGTGTGTGGGACTTTCTCTATTAGTCCATCTATACTGACCTCCATCAGGTTGCAAAATAAAAATAATTTTTATCTGCATCTACCTCTGAAAAAATATTTGGGCTTCTAGCTGTGTGTGGGACTTGATCTATTAGTCCATCTATACTGACCTCCATCAGGTTGCAAATTAAAAATAATCTTTATCTGCATCTAGCGCTGAAAAAATATTTGGGCTTCTAGCAGTGTGTGGGACTTTCTCTATTAGTCCATCTATACTGACCTCCATCAGGTTGCAAATCAAAAATATTTTTTGTCTGCATCTAGCTCTGAAAAAATATTTGGCCTTCTAGCAGTGTGTGTGACTTTCTCTATTAGTCCATCTATACTGACCTCCATCAGGTTGCAAATTCAAAATAATTTTTTGTCTGCATCTAGCTCTGAAAAAATATTTGGCCTTCTAGCAGTGTGTGGGACTTTCTCTATTAGTCCATCTATACTGACCTCCATCAGGCTGCAAATTCAAAATAATTTTTTTCTGCATCTAGCTCTGAAAAAATATTTGGCCTTTTAGCTGTGTGTGGGACTTGTTCTATTAGTCCATCTATACTGACCTCCATCAGGTTGCAAACTGAATATAATTTTTTTCTGCATCTAGCTCTGAAAAAATATTTGGCCTTCTAGCAGTGTGTGGGACTTTCTCTATTAGTCCATCTATACTGACCTCCATCAGGTTGCAAATTAAAAATAATTTATATCTGCATCTAGCTCTGAAAAAATATTTGGCCTTCTAGCAGTGTGTGGTACTTTCTCTATTAGTCCAACTATACTGACCTCCATCAGGTTGCAAATTAAAAATATTTTTTTGTCTGCATCTAGCTCTGAAAAAATATTTGGCCTTCTAGGAGTGTGTGGGACTTTCTCTATTAGTCCATCTATACTGACCTCCATCAGGTTGCAAACTGAATATATTTTTTTTCTGCATCTACCTCTGAAAAAATATTGGGCTTCTAGCTGTGTGTGGGACTTGTTCTATTAATCCATCTATACAGACCTCCATCAGGTTGCAAACTGAATATAATTTTTTTCTGCATCTACCTCTGAAAAAATATTTGGGCTTCTAGCTGTGTGTGGGACTTGTTCTATTAGTCCATCTATACTGACCTCCATTAGGTTGCAAACTGAATATAATTTTTTTCTGCATCTAGCTCTGAAAAAACATTTGGCCTTCTAGCAGTGTGTGGGACTTTCTCTATTAGTCCATCTATACTGACCTCCATCAGGTTGCAAATTAAAAATAATTTATATCTGCATCTAGCTCTGAAAAAATATTTGGCCTTCTAGCAGTGTGTGGGACTTTCTCTATTAGTCCATCTATACTGACCTCCATCAGGTTGCAAATTAAAAATAATTTTTTGTCTGCATCTAGCTCTGAAAAAATATTTGGCCTTCTAGCAGTGTGTGGGACTTTCTCTATTAGTCCATCTATACTGACCTCCATCAGGTTGCAAACTGAATATATTTTTTTTCTGCATCTACCTCTGAAAAAATATTGGGCTTCTAGCTGTGTGTGGGACTTGTTCTATTAATCTATCTATACAGACCTTCATCAGGTTGCAAACTGAATATAATTTTTTTCTGCATCTACCTCTGAAAAAATATTTGGGCTTCTAGCTGTGTGTGGGACTTGTTCTATTAATCCATCTATACAGACCTCTATCAGGTTGCAAACTGAATATAATTTTTTTCTGCATCTACCTCTGAAAAAATATTTGGGCTTCTAGCTGTGTGTGGGACTTGTTCTATTAGTCCATCTATACTGACCTCCATCAGGTTGCAAACTGAATATAATTTTTTTCTGCATCTAGCTCTGAAAAAATATTTGGCCTTCTAGCAGTGTGTGGCACTTTCTCTATTAGTCCATCTATACTGACCTCCATCAGGTTGCAAACTGAATATATTTTTTTTCTGCATCTACCTCTGAAAAAATATTTGGGCTTCTAGCTGTGTGTAGGACTTGTTCTATTAGTCCATCTATACTGACCTCCATCAGGTTGCAAACTGAATACAATTTTTTTCTGCATCTACCTCTGAAAAAATATTTGGGCTTCTAGCTGTGTGTGGGATTTGTTCTATTAGTCCATCTATACTGACCTCCATCAGGTTGCAAATTGAATATAATTTTTTTCTGCATCTAACCCAGCCAATAGTTTTGGCCTAATACCACAGTTTGGCCACTCAGCTCTGCTCGGTTCCCATCCATTGTTTTTTTGTGCAAACAACTCCAGAGTTGTGAATTAGTTAACCACTAAAATGAGTGGAAAAAGGCCTGCTGCTGGTGTAAAGGGGAATAGGCGTGTTGGGAAGGGGAAAAAAGGTTGTGTCCGTGGGGTAGGTGTTAAAGCAACAGTAACATCTGCAAAAGAAAGACCATCTTCCAGCCAAACTAAAATGTCTACTTCTTTTAGCGGACAATGTGATAAGATCCCTTTCTTACGGCCACGCCAATCGCTACAAATTCCAGATGAGGCACAAAAAGAGCAGGTGCTTCAACGGATATCAAGTGCTCCTTTAAGTGGGCTCTCCTCCACATCAACTTCAACATCACAAATACTCCAGTCCTCAAAGGTGTCACCCCAATCGCACTTGCTTCCTCACAGCTCCCAAATCTCCAGCTGCCCGTCTGAGTATGAGGTAGAACAGATGGTTGAGTCTGCAGAGCTGTTTACTCATACTATAGCCTGGGAATCAGAGGTCGACTCCAGCGCTTCTTTGAATCCAGACGAGGAAATGATCTGCACTGATGCCCAGAATCTTTATGAGTCGGATCCAGGACCAGACGCAGAAGGTTCTGACCATAATGTAGACCCTCATTCCCAAACTGTAACTCCTGTTGGTGGAGACAATGAGGAAGACGATGATGAGACTCAAATACCTGATTGGAGCGACATCTTTAGTTTTTTGTCAGGGCAGGAACAGGTTGGCTCTGAGGACGACGGGTGTGATAACGCACAGGGTGATGATGATGAGGTTGGAGATCCCACTTACTGTCAACCCACAGTCAGCCAAGAGATGAGGTCAGCAGAGGAGGTGGAGGAAGATGCTAGTGACGACGAGGTCAGGTTGCGCTTTCCTGGACAGAGACGTAGTACTGGAAGCACGTCAACGACTGCATCCTCAAACACAACTCTGCCTCTCACCACAAGTCGTGGTGGCTCTTCAGGTCGCATGGGTGCTAAGCTTTGCATAGCCTGGGCATTTTTTCAGATCGATAAAGATGACCCAACTCGTGTTATCTGTAACATTTGTCAGCAAAAGCTAAGTAGAGGCCAAAAAATACATAGTTTGAGCACTTCATGCATGAACCGACACATGGACATGAAGCATAAGTTGCAGTGGGAAGCTCAGTGTGCTACAATGCCGCCTAGCCGGCCCGGCCAACCACCGTCTGCCATATCTTGTACATCCGCGGCCTCTTCATCCTCTGTGACTGGGGGGACAGCAGTCACACCTGTTTTGGGTGCAGACCTGGCACCTCTTTACCCGCAACAGCCAGCGTGATTGGCAGGTCATCATTTTCTTTGGAGGTGGTAACACCAGCTGGTGTTGAGCGCTGTCCGACATCGATAGCACCACCTTTGGATCAAGGCAACCTAACATGTCCGCCTGCATCTTCCTCACAGACCGGCAGTTTGCCGGGGACACCCTTATCAACCCCGTCTAAGCACAATAGCCAGCCCTTGGTCCCTCAGATGTGGACAAGTAAAAGACCATTTCCTCCTAGCCATGAGAAAGCTAAGAGGTTGAATTTCACCATCTGAAAGCTCTTGGCTACAGACATGCTGCCTTTCCGCCTGGTGGACACAGAGGATTTTCGAGACCTTATGTCCGTCGCAGTGCCCCAATACCAGATGCCCAGTCAGCACTACTTCTCAAAGAAAGGTGTGCCTGCGCTCCACCAGCATGTCGCACACAACATCACCGCTTCTTTGAGAAACTCTGTGTGTGACAGGGTGCATTTCACCACAGACACTTGGACGAGTAGGCATGGACAGGGGCGTTATATGTCGCTGACTGGGCACTGGGTAACTATGGTGACAGCAGGACAAGGGGCTGCTGTCCAAGTCTTGCCGTCCCCACGAGTTGTGCGTCAATCCTCTTTATGTCAAAGTTCCTCCACTGCTTCTGCCTCCTCAACCTTCTCTCGGTCTTCCACCTGCACCCAAAGCCTGTCTGGTCATGCCACAAGCTTTCTAACTGCGCAGAAGGGATCCTGCACACCTCCTTACTATGCTGGCAGTAGGGCTCAACGTCATCAGGCGGTTTTTACTTTGAAATGTCTGGGAAATGTGAGTCACACAGCTGAGGAGTTGTGGTCAGCTCTGGAGAACCAATTTCATGAATGGTTGTCTCCACTGGACCTGAAACCAGGGAAGGCCGTGTGCGACAATGCTGCAAACCTGGGTGCGGCCCTTTGCCGGGGCAATGTCACACACGTGCCTTGTATGGCTCACGTGTTGAACCTGGTTGTCCAGCAATTTTTAGCCCACTATCCCAGACTAGATGGCCTTCTGCAGAGGGCACGGTCGCTGTGTGCTCACTTCCGCCGTTCGCATCCCGCAGCTCAGCGACTTACATCTCTACAGAAGTCGTTGGGCCTGCCACTTCACCGGCTAAAATGCGATGTGCCTACCCGGTGGAATTCAACTCTGCACATGTTGCAGCGACTGTGGCAGCACCGACAAGCCCTGGTGCAATACGTTCTGACGTATAGCCTGGGCCAATGAGATCCAGAGGTGGGGCAAATCACGCTTGAGGAGTGGTCTCAGTTCAGGGACCTATGCACCCTTCTGCACAGTTTTGAAATGGCGACGAAGATGTTTAGTGCTGACGATGCCATTATCAGCATGACTATTCCGGTGATTTACATGCTGGAGCACATGTTAAACAGAATTCGGAGTCAGGTGGTGGCACAAGAGGAGGTGGAGGAAGTAGAGGAGGAGGAGTTGTATGCGGAAGGGCTAACATCTGCAAGGTCCAGACGGTCGGCAGCACCAAGGCGGCAGGCATGTTAGGGTGGGGGAGATGGTTTTACCAGGGCGCATGGTAGCAGCCAAACTAGTGAGGAAGGTGCAGGAGCCCAGGAAGAAGTGGAGGACGAACTGATGGAAGACTCATCAGATGAGGGAGACCTTGATCACATTTCTGTTGTGCGAGGTTGTGGGGAGAGGACAGAGGAAGGAAGCATGATTGTTACCTCGCCACCAACACAACAGGGACTTGGTGCTCCTGGATGCGCAACACTCATGAGTGCCTTCTTGCTGCACTACCTGCAACATGACCCTCGAATTGTGAGAATTAGAAATAATCCTGACTACTGGGTTGCCACACTGTTAGATCCCCGGTACAAAAGTAAATTTGCAGAAATTATTCCTGCCATAGAAAGGGATGCACGCATGCAGGAGTATCAGCAGAGACTGTTGCAGAATCTTACATGTGCTTTTCCACAAAACACCAGTGGTGCACGTAGTGAATCTCACAGTTCCAACTTGCCAACCGTGGGACCGTCAAGTGTTCAGGACTCAAACCGTAACAGAACCACAGTATCTGCTGGTAACATCAATTTTGCGGATTCATTTCACCACTTTTTTAGCCCATCCTTTGCAAGGCCACAGGACACAAGAAGTCTGACACATAGTCAACGCCTAGAGACGATGGTACAGGAGTATCTCCAAGTAAACATTGAAGCCATGACTGTGTCACTGGACCCTTGCTCTTTTTGGGCTTCCAATCTGGATAAATGGCCGGAGCTAGCCACTTACGCCTTGGAGATCTTGTCATGCCCCGCAGCCAGCGTTCTGTCTGAACATGTGTTCAGCGCTGCTGGTGGTGTGCTGACAGATAAGCGCACGCGGCTCTCCACTGATAATGTAGACAGACTCACGTTCATAAAGATGAACAAATCATGGATCCGAAACGACTTTTCTACCCCTGTGTCATCCTGGGGAGAGTAAAAGCTTGATGATTGGTTAAAATCACCCTACCAACCGTTTTAAGCTTTAAAATTACTAATCATGTTTATCTGTATCTTGGCTGGAAAATAATTTGGGCTTTGTAGCAGTGTGCAGCACTGATTCTATTAGGCCATCTATAATAAGCTCCACCAGATTTAAAATTACTAATCATGTTTATCTGTATCTTGACTGGAAAATAATTTGGGCTTTGTAGCAGTGTGCAGCACTGATCCTATTAGGCCATCTATACTAAGCTCCACCAGATTTAAAATTAGTAATAATTTTTAGCTGCATCTAGCCCGGAAAATAATTTTGGGGCTCCGAGATGCGCAAGACACATAAGTGCCTTCTTGCTGCACTACCTGCAACATGACCCTCATATTGTCAGAATTCGAAGTAATCATGACTACTGGGTTGCCACACTCTTAGATCTCCCAAACTTTTCGATCAACCTTTTCATTTTAATAAAGACCAAAAAAATGGTCATTTTTGAAATTATAAGCATTAGCAGGTTATTAGAAACTGAAATCAAACAGTTTTCAACTCAAAACTTTATTCTAGGTGATGTTACATTTTCACATAGGACCCCTTGTTCGAAAGGAGCTTCTGAACTCTCTCGTCCATTGAATTTGTCAGGTTTTGGATGATTTCTGCTTCAATTGTTTTGCATGAGGACAGAATACCCTCCCAGAGCTGTTGCTTAGATGTGAACTGCCTCCCGCCATCATAGACACTCCTTTTGATGATGCTCCAGAGGTTCTGAATGGGGTAGAGGTCAGGGGAGCATGGGGGTCACACCATAAGTTTGTCCCCTTTTATGCCCATATCAGCCAGAGATGCAGATGTCTTATGTGCAGCATGAGATGGTGCATTATCATGCAAAAAAATGATCTTGCTGTGAAATACACGGTTCTTCTTCTTGAACCATGGCAGGAAGTGCTGTTTGAGAAAATCCACATACATTATGGAGTTCATCTTTAGCGCCTTCAGGGATCCTAAAGGGGCTGACAATCTCTCTCCCCATGATTCCAGCCCAAAACATTACTCCACCTCCTCCTTGTTGGCGCTGTAGCCGTGTTTGCGTGGGGTGTCCATCAACCAGCCATCCTCCACTCCATCCATCTGGACCATCGAGCGCTGCATGGCACTCATCCGTGAACAAAACAGTTTTGAAATCAGTCTTCATGTAATGTTTGGCCCACTGGAGCCGTTTCTGTTTGTGTGAAGTGGATAGAGGAGGTCGACAGGATGGCGTATGCACAGCTGCAAACCTCTGAAGGACCCTGCATCTTGTTGTTCGGGGGACGTTAGAGGCACCAGCAGCTTCAAAAACTTGTCTGCTGCTATGACAAGGCTTTTTTGCCGCTGCTCTTTTAACCTGACGTAATTGCCTGTAGGAAAGAGTCCTCAATTTGCCCTTATCAGCACGCACACGTGTGTACTGTGAATCAGCTGCATACTTCTTGATTGCCAAGACACTTCATCCTGATCATCGCACAATGTTGATTGTAGTCATGCCTTGACCTAAACACTCTACAATTTGTTGCTTCTCAGCAGCCGACACATCCTTTTTCTTTCCCATTTTGGCAGAAAATGTAGGCTGCTTAATAATGTGAGACAGCCTTCTTAAGTAGTCTTGCCTTTCATTGGACACACCTGCCAAACTAATTAGCACAGGTGTCTGCAATTGCTTACAGTGATATAAAGAGCCCTGACACACATCACCATCAATGAGTTTAACTGACAAACAAACAAATTCTTCCCTTATCACTCCTAAACACTTTTTGCATAATAATTTGGAACACAGTGTACATGTGCTTTTCCACAAAACACCAGTGGTTCACGTAGTGAATCTTACAGTTCTAACTTGCCAACCGTGGTCTGTATGGAGTTGTTCAATAAAGGGCCCAAAATTAAGATAACATAGATGGGAGAGGTCTCTATGAATAGGAATTCCTAAGTATTTGATACCCTGTGAGGGCCAGGCAAAGGGAAATTTGGACTGGATGGAATCCTATATGGATTTGGGGAGGGAGACATCGAGGGCCTCAGACTTCGCTGCATTGATTTTAAAATTTGACCATGTAACAAAGTGATCTATTTCAGCCATAACAGCATGGATGGATATATGTGATTGAGTGATATATACTAGGACATCATCAGCAAATAGAGAGCACTTGTACTCGGTGCCTCCCACCTCAATCCACCTAATATTGGGGTTATGGCGAATTGATGAGAGCAGGCGCTCCGTCACTAGGATGTATAAGAGAGGGGACAGAGGACATCCCTGCCTTGTCCCATTGGTGATTGTGAAAGGTGATGAAAATGTTCTGATGCACCCCCTGGGCCTTGGGACACCCGGAGCCAGACCCTTTTTGGTGGATGCTGGTGGTTGTAGTCTTCGTGGCGGCGACCCGGTTCCGTGGCTCAGGGTGGTCAAACCAGTGGCGGAACTATTTATGTGGTTTTGATGTTTAAATGTCCGACTACGCCACCCGTGGATTGCGGTCAGAGTGAACCGACGCTGCAGGGCAGACCGCTGTGGCTGGTGTTGTGGGTGCAGCAGAGCATAGCATAACTCCCCACGGGAGGAGTATAGCCTCAGGGCAGTGTATGCGGAGGATGGGGGTGATGGTGCAGGGCAGCAGCAGTAACGACATGGAGTCAGTGATGCAGTCCAGGGCCTTTACTCACAGTTCTTATTATCCAGACCACGTCTGCAGGTAACGGCTGCCCACGTCGTACTGTGCTCACCAGGTGAGGGGCTCAGACAACTCCCAGATAACTTTGGAGCGCTTCACAGGACCCCCTTTGTGTGTACTTTGTCTGGCCTTTCTTACCAACCCTTCTATCCGGCTGCCTCGGGCCTCCTCTTGGTAAACTTGGCGCCAGTTTCCCTGACCCTATGTGGTGCCTTCCTAGCGGGTGTAGCGAGGGGCTGCGCCACATAAAATGTCACAGCCTCCGGTTTCTAGCTGAGGGTCGTTTCCTGCCTCCACTAGTTTCGGGGACCGGTCTCCCCCTTTGGCCTGACCCCTCCACGCAGGTGGATTCGGGCGTGCGGTGGCGACTCGCCCGTCCGCACCCCTAGGATCCCTTCATTCCTCGTTCCTGGAGCCTTCTCCGCTCCTCTTCCTTCCTTCTCCCTCTTCCAGGCCTGGGCCTCTGTTACTAGGCCCGCCTCCGGAGCAGAGCTCATGCAGAGCCCCTGCTCCCTGCCACTTCTGCTCAGACTTCTCTGCACTGAACTAAGATGGTGCCCACCTTTTATACTCCCTTCTCAATGCACCCAGGAACTGCTTCCTCCCTGCTCCTGCACTACAGGGTTCCCCTTCCTCAGTGTTCCCTCCCCCCACTCCAGCTAGGGACAGGGACTGTCGTGCCCATCTCAGAGGCATATTGGTCGCCCTGCCCCACGGCAATGTGGTGTAATGCATGCAGGTGTCGGGTCCTGATCCATACTCCATCCTTACCTGAGAGTGAGATATCACACCTCTGGGTGAGGTGCAATACCTCTGTAGCAACCGAGCCCTCAGGGTGCTACAGTTCCACTTATCTTCAGCCTAGGTGACGTATTGTGATACAGGGCCGTGATTTTGGCTATAAAAGGTTCCCCTAGACCCCTACCCCAAGCTTTTTAAGAGAATCATATATGGTGTGCCAGGAGACTCTATGGAATGCTTTCTCAGCATCCAACGAGAGTATCTAATTACAAATTTTTAACTGCATCTAGCCCAGGAAATACTTTGTGCCTAGTAGCAGTGTCTGCTAGTCAGCGGATTATCCCGGCTGTTAAGCAAGCTACACCACCTGTAGTTTGGACACTTAAATTTTTCAAAGGAAATGCTTCGGGACCACGGGATACTCAGTGAAGAACATCAGGAGGCACCCCAAGGCATAGGGGCTGGGACTGGCAGTAGGATGCCTTGCGGTGGACAGCCGAGCTCGATCCTTATAAAAGCTTTTTAGCTGCAGCAGCTTTAGTGGACGCTACTGGAGCTGGAATTACGCGGCTGCTGGCATGAGACTTGCCCTTCAATAGATCCTTGTAAATGGATTTAAAGTGTATTCATTCAAATTAGAGAGACAATTTAAATTAAAAAGCTTAGAGCTTCCTCCACCACAGGGGGGCTCACTCGACCCACCAGCGGACAGGCACCAGTATTGGGAGAGGGGGGCTGGCCGTCAGGGTTCACCGCGGCTCTGGCACAAACCCGGCGACACGGAGGTGGCATGGGCAGGAGCGGACTGAACGTGTCGGCTTCTCACTTTTTGGATTTTAGAAGGGCATGACATGCCTATATCTGTGTCTCCCCCTCCTTTTACTCCTCTTTTCTTTTCGCATGACTATATGTACTTGTCACTTTTCCATGTGTTAGTTGTGTCTTCTGAGCAGTTTGTCAGCTTTTGGACACCTTTGAAGGTGTTTTCTTTGTGTTTCTATGTGTTTTTGTTTGCCTGCCATTGGTTTTAATGGTGTTCGAAGGTGTTCGACGAACAGTTCGGCGAACACACGGGTGTTCGACGAACCGAACCGAACTCGAACACTACGGGGGTGGCTCAACACTACTGGAGACTTGAAAGCACGATCTTAGTATTACTTAAATAAATCAATTCATAGATAGTTGTACTTTAGTAACTAGTATCCATTGTAATGATCCAGTGCACAACTATCTTGATCAATCTCTCTTATCTTAGCTATACAACAATAAATCTCCAGTGTGGGTTCCACACAGATGGGTATCACATATACAGCATAATGTTAGATCAAAATTATTCATCAGCGCAAAAGATTATATATAGAGTGCTGCTTCACGCAAATGTCTATAGGTCTTCAGTCCACAATTTGAACAAACAGTCTGACAATTCATACAGACAGAGAATGGCACTTCAAACTTAATAGTCCCATATATATAGTCCCAAATGGAAATGACACTAGTAGAGATCTGAGGCTGTGGGTTGTAAGTAATCACCTAGGCAGGTTAACGATGCAACAATATTTTATTGATCACAGCCATGGTAATAAAGATAATTCCAGGTAAATGGCCAAAATACAGTTCTCTCAGTCCTCAAGTTCCCAATCTGAGTTCAGAAGTTCAACTGGCTTTGTATAAGGCCATGTCTCCCAACTCCCAACTTTTGGTTGGCCCACAGATTTCGTATCTCCAGCCAGTATAGTCTGTAGCCACAGTCCATGATCCTCTAGACGGCAGATAAAACGATGAAAGTACATGTATCCAGTAGCAACAGTCCTTTTAAGAAAGTTTAAATCCAACCAACATAATCATTAATGGTAACATGTTTATCCAACCATCCTTCCAAGTCCACGGTCTCCATCCTCTTCCTTTAATCCTTCCACACAACTTTGACTAAAACATGTCTCTCCTTTCTTTCACTGGGATCAGTCCCCTCCCAGGTCAGAAGTGATCACACACTCCCCCTTAAACATTTACTGTTAGCTAAAACAATGAAGAATAATTTAGGACCTTCATCTGAGACTGCATGTAAGACCCCCTGTAGTGTCGGCTTCACTGTGTATACAATCTACATACACATAATGAGATTATTGGCTGTTGGAATAATGGTTAGATACTTCTGAGATACAGATATCTTGAGATACAGATTAGTGGAATGCTTGACGTTTTACAAGTGAATCTAGTGCACATACTGACAAGTTAGCAGAACTATATAAAACATTACAAGTAAATCAATAATAAAACACTATAATAATATTGACAAAAATGGAGGTCCGTTGCTGGAAAAGTATCATAGTCTTCAGTAAGTGAGCAGCTCCTCACAACACTTATCATTAGTAGTCCCTTAGTCCCCCTGGTTTCCACCAGGGTTCATCAGAGGACCTGAGGAGGACATCAATCTCTCTCCTCAGATAACCAGTCAATGCTGCGTACACGGAAAGAAACATCCACATCCCATATACTGTATATATATAAGAAAAGAACCCCCACCCAAGTTTAATTAACATACCCCTTTTATGACTCCCATTGAGCACATGTCTCACGTTTGCAGCCGGATAACAAGTCTTTGGAACGCACAGTGCTCATGTTGAATGCACACCGGCGGAAATGACAACTCACTGATGACGAAAACCGAAAGTGAGATCACTGGAACGCATCTAGGGAGCGCACAGATGCAAAGTAAACAAGGCGGACAGCCTGACATCTAGTGGTACCTGCCAAAATGACAGAGGAGATGCCAATAACCACCCAGGAAGCCAATACTTTACAATAGACTGTCCTGCAATCTGCAACTAACAGTCTTCTTGAGTGGGGGAGTTTCCATCCTCCCCCTTTGAAGAGGGATATCCCTAAGAGACAGTTCCTCCGGGTTCGGAGGAACTGTTCCTCGTGGAATGATTTCCAATCTTAATCACACAATCTGGGTAATAGGTTTCGTGTGAGGGGATACCCTGAAGGGGTAATAGATAAGGCCTATCAACAAGCAAGGGCAGTAGATAGATCAGAGCCCATCACATGGTTGATAGGTACTTACAATGATCAGTCAAGAAGAGTCATGGAAATCCTTAAAAGACACTGGGATATCCTACAGGCAGATTCGGATGTGATGGGTCTGATTTCAAAGACACCCGCAGTCACTTATAGGAGGGGGAAGTCTGTGAAGGACATAGTTGTGCATAGCCATTTCGCTCCCTAGAGGAAGGAGGGTACATGGCTGCAGAACAGGTCCAAGGGTAATTTCAGGTGTGGCCACTGTTCTTTTTGTAAATTCATCACCCCATCAAAAAGTTTTGCGAGTACAGTGACTAAACGGGTGTATGACATGAGAGATTTTGCCAACTGTAGGACATCGCAGGTGGTGTATCTCTGCACGTGCACATGTCCGATGGACTATATCGGGAAAACAAAACGTGAATTACGTGTTCGGATTGGCAAACACCTTGGAGATGTGACATAGCAGAGATACACCACTCTCCAGACATGTAATCTCTAAACACGGGGGTGATGTTGGATGTATTTCATTTAGGGTCCTCGAGGTTGTGAAACAATCCATCAGAAAAGGAGATTGGAATAAGAAAATACTCCAACGGGAAGCCCGTTGGATCTTCTCGATGGAATCGATGGCCCCGTGGGGCCTGAATGAGCAGCTGAGTTTTTGAGCTTCATCTGATTTAAGAGTGTGCTATAAAGGGCCAAATAGAACCAACCTTAATGTGATACTGGCCTCTGGCCATTACTTATATGTACCTATTAGGGTTACTTCTACATCTATATTTTGGGACTATTCTACATATCCATTCTCTAACAACCTTGAATTTTTTGAAGGGCAAATGAGAGGATAAATGTGGACAACAATTACATTTTAATATAGGGAGATATCTGCATTCCTTTCTCTATTTTGTGATATGTTGACTTCTTTATTTCCCCTTATATTTATTATTCTCCTCCTTTGGGGAGAAATGTGAATACACTATTTGGGATGACTCTGAAATTGTGCCACCTGTATCGCTTCCAATGCACGGTCTTTAGGACAGTCTATTGTAAAGTATTGGCTTCCTGGGTGGTTATTGGCGTCTCCTCTGTCATTTTGGCAAGTACCACTAGTTGTCAGGCTGTCCGCAATGGGAGTCATAACAGGGGTATGTTAATTAGAGATGAGCGTTGTTCTACTCGAACTGTTCGCCAATCTCAAATTCGAGCTGTTTTGGGCGGTGTTCGAGCCGTTCGGCGAACACGAACGATTTGAGAAAAATTCGGCTGTTCGAGGTTATGTTCGATAACTGTTCGTGCACCAAAATCATAACTGGATTTTTTCTCAGTAATGATGAAAATTAATGTTAATACGCAGTTTGAGTGTACAGCGGGGTGGGGGGAGGGGCAGGGGATGGATCTCTGCAGGAATAATGAAGATCTCCATTTTTTTTTCTCTTTCCCGCATTTGCAGTGGGGAGGTGCAGTCTGTCAGCCTATCAGCAGCGCACACACGGAGTGAACTGCTGTTTTTCACACAAGCAAGGGCATGTGTCATCTAGCTCTGAAAAAATATTTGGGCTTCTAGCAGTGTGTGGGACTTTCTCTATTAGTCCATCTATACTGACCTCCATCAGGTTGCAAACTGAATATATTTTTTTTCTGCATCTACCTCTGAAAAAATATTGGGCTTCTAGCTGTGTGTGGGACTTGTTCTATTAATCCATCTATACAAACCTCCATCAGGTTGCAAACTGAATATAATTTTTTTCTGCATCTACCTCTGAAAAAATATTTGGGCTTCTAGCTGTGTGTGGGACTTGTTCTATTAGTTCATCTATACTGACCTCCATCAGGTTGCAAACTGAATATAATTTTTTTCTGCATCTAGCTCTGAAAAAATATTTGGCCTTCTAGCAGTGTGTGGGACTTTCTCTATTAGTCCATCTATACTGACCTCCATCAGGTTGCAAATTGAATATAATTTTTTTCTGCATCTAACCCAGCCAATAGTTTTGGCCTAATACCACAGTTTGGCCACTCAGCTCTGCTCGGTTCCCATCCATTGTTTTTTTGTGCAAACAACTCCAGAGTTGTGAATTAGTTAACCACCAAAATGAGTGGAAAAAAGGCCTGCTGCTGGTGGAAAGGGGAATAGGCGTGTTGGGAAGGGGAAAAAAGGTTGTGTCCGTGGGATAGGTGTTAAAGCAACAGTAACATCTGCAGAAGAAAGACCATCTTCCAGCCAAACTAAAATGTCTACTTCTTTTAGCGGACAATGTGATAAGATCCCTTTCTTACGGCCACGCCAATCGCTACAAATTCCAGATGAGGCACAAAAACAGCAGGTGCTTCAACGGATATCAAGTGCTCCTTTAAGTGGGCTCTCCTCCACATCAACTTCAACATCACAAATACTCCAGTCCTCAAAGGTGTCACCCCAATCGCACTTGCTTCCTCACAGCTCCCAAATCTCCAGCTGCCCGTCTGAGTATGAGGTAGAACAGATGGTTGAGTCTGCAGAGCTGTTTACTCATACTATAGCCTGGGAATCAGAGGTCAACTCCAGCGCTTCTGTGAATCCAGACGAGGAAATGATCTGCACTGATGCCCAGAATCTTTATGAGTCGGATCCAGGACCAGACGCAGAAGGTTCTGACCATAATGTAGACCCTCATTCCCAAACTGTAGCTCCTGTTGGTGGAGACAATGAGGAAGACGATGATGAGACTCAAATACCTGATTGGAGCGACAACTTTAGTTTTTTGTCAGGGCAGGAACAGGTTGGCTCTGAGGACGACGGGTGTGATAATGCACAGGGTGATGATGATGAGGTTGGAGATCCCACTTACTGTCAACCCACAGTCAGCCAAGAGATGAGGTCAGCAGAGGAGGTGGAGGAAGATGCTAGTGACGACGAGGTCAGGTTGCGCCTTCCTGGACAGAGACGTAGTACTGGAAGCACGTCAACAACTGCATCCTCAAACACAACTCTGCCTCTCACCACAAGTCGTGGTGGCTCTTCAGGTCGCATGGGTGCTAAGCCTTGCATAGCCTGGGCATTTTTTCAGATCGATAAAGATGACCCAACTCGTGTTATCTGTAACATTTGTCAGCAAAAGCTAAGTAGAGGCCAAAAAATACATAGTTTGAGTACTTCATGCATGAACCGGCACATGGACATGAAGCATAAGTTGCAGTGGGAAGCTCAGTGTGCTACAATGCGGCCTAGCCGGCCGGGCCAACCACCGTCTGCCATATCTTGTGCATCCGCGGCATATTCATCCTCTGTGACTGGGGGGACATCAGTCACACCTGTTTTGGGGCGCAGACCTGCCACCTCTTTACCTGCAACAGCCAGCGTGATTGGCAGGTCATCATTTTCTTTGGAGGTGTTGAGCGCTGTCCGACATCGATAGCACCACCTTTGGATCAAGGCAACCTAACATGTCTGCCTGCATCTTCCTCACAGACCGGCAGTTTGCCGGGGACACCCTTATCAACCCCGTCTAAGCACAATAGCCAGCCCTCGGTCCCTCAGATGTGGACAAGTAAAAGACCATTTCCTCCTAGCCATGAGAAAGCTAAGAGGTTGAATTTCACCATCTGCAAGCTCTTGGCTACAGAAATGCTGCCTTTCCGCCTGGTGGACACAGAGGATTTTCGAGACCTTATGTCCGTCGCAGTGCCCCAGTACCAGATGCCCAGTCGGCACTACTTCTCAAAGAAAGGTGTGCCTGCACTCCACCAGCATGTCGCACACAACATCACCGCTTCTTTGAGAAACTCTGTGTGTGACAGGGTGCATTTCACCACAGACACTTGGACGAGTAGGTATGGACAGGGGCGTTACATGTCGCTGACTGGGCACTGGGTAACTATGGTGACAGCAGGACAAGGGGCTGCTGTCCAAGTCTTGCCGTCCCCACGAGTCAATCCTCTTTATGTCAAAGTTCCTCCACTGCTTCTGCCTCCTCAACCTCCTCTCGGTCTTCCACCTGCACCCAAAGCCTGTCTGGTCATGCCACAAGCTTTCTAACTGCGCAGAAGGGATCCTGCACACCTCCTTACTATGCTGGCAGTAGGGCTCAACGTCATCAGGCGGTTTTTACTTTGAAATGTCTGGGAAATGTGAGTCACACAGCTGAGGAGTTGTGGTCAGCTCTGGAGAACCAATTTTATGATTGGTTGTCTCCACAGGACCTGAAACCAGGGAAGGCCGTGTGCGACAATGCTGCAAACCTGGGTGCGGCCCTTCGCCGGGGCAATGTCACACACGTGCCTTGTATGGCTCACGTGTTGAACCTGGTTGTCCAGCAATTTTTAGCCCACTATCCCAGACTAGATGGCCTTCTGCAGAGGGCACGGTCGCTGTGTGCTCACTTCCGCCGTTCGCATCCCGCAGCTCAGCGACTTACATCTCTACAGAAGTCGTTGGGCCTGCCACTTCACCGGCTAAAATGCGATGTGCCTACCCGGTGGAATTCAACTCTGCACATGTTGCAGCGACTGTGGCAGCACCGACAAGCCCTGGTGCAATACGTTCTGACGTATAGCCTGGGCCAACGAGATCCAGAGGTGGGGCAAATCACGCTTGAGGAGTGGTCTCAGATCAGGGACCTATGCACCCTTCTGCACAGTTTTGAAATGGCGACGAAGATGTTTAGTGCTGACGATGCCATTATCAGCATGACTATTCCGGTGATTTACATGCTGGAGCACATGTTAAACAGAATTCGGAGTCAGGTGGTGGCACAAGAGGAGGTGGAGGAAGTAGAGGAGGAGGAGTTGTATGCGGAAGGGCTAACATCTGAAAGGTCCAGACGGTCGGCAGCACCAAGGCGGCAGGCATGTGAGGGTGGGGGAGATGGTTTTACCAGGGCGTATGGTAGCAGCCAAACTAGTGAGGAAGGTGCAGGAGCCCAGGAAGAAGTGGAGGACGAACTGATGGAAGACTCATCAGATGAGGGAGACCTTGATCACATTTCTGT
The DNA here is from genome assembly GCF_046119375.1 of Phyllobates terribilis. NCBI lineage: Eukaryota > Metazoa > Chordata > Amphibia > Anura > Dendrobatidae > Phyllobates > Phyllobates terribilis. The sequence continues at coordinate 117,668,171 of NW_027362770.1, forward strand.
TGTGCGAGGATGGGGGGAGAGGACAGAGGAAGGAAGCATGATTGTTACCTCGCCACCAACACAACAGGGACTTGGTGCTCCTGGATGCGCAACACACATGAGTGCCTTCTTGCTGCACTACCTGCAACATGACCCTCGAATTGTGAGAATTAGAAATAATCCTGACTACTGGGTTGCCACACTGTTAGATCCCCGGTACAAAAGTAAATTTGCAGAAATTATTCCTGCCATAGAAAGGGATGCACGCATGCAGGAGTATCAGCAGAGACTGTTGCAGAATCTTACATGTGCTTTTCCACAAAACACCAGTGGTGCACGTAGTGAATCTCACAGTTCCAACTTGCCAACCGTGGGACCGTTAAGTGTTCAGCACTCAAACCGTAACAGAACCACAGTATCTGCTGGTAACATCAATTTTGCGAATCATTTCACCACTTTTTTAGCCCATCCTTTGCAAGGCCACAGGAGACAAGAAGTCTGACACATAGTCAACGCCTAGAGACGATGGTAGAGGAGTATCTCCAAGTAAACATTGAAGCCATGACTGTGTCACTCGACCCTTGCTCTTTTTGGGCTTCCAATCAGGATAAATGGCCGGAGCTAGCCACTTACGCCTTGGAGATCTTGTCATGCCCCGCAGCCAGCGTTCTGTCTGAACGTGTGTTCAGCGCTGCTGGTGGTGTGCTGACAGATAAGCGCACGCGGCTCTCCACTGATAATGTAGACAGATTCAAGTTCATAAAGATGAACAAATCATGGATCCGAAACGACTTTTCTACCCCTGTGTCATCCTGGGGAGAGTAAAAGCTTGATGATTGGTTAAAATCACCCTACCAACCATTTTAAGCTTTCAAATTACTAATCATGTTTATCTGTATCTTGGCTGGAAAATAATTTGGGCTTTGTAGCAGTGTGCAGCACTGATTCTATTAGGCCATCTATAATAAGCTCCACCAGATTTAAAATTACTAATCATGTTTATCTGTATCTTGACTGGAAAATAATTTGGGCTTTGTAGCAGTGTGCAGCACTGATCCTATTAGGCCATCTATACTAATCTCCACCAGATTTAAAATTAGTAATAATTTTTAGCTGCATCTAGCCCGGAAAATAATTTTGGGGCTCCGAGATGCGCAAGACACATAAGTGCCTTCTTGCTGCACTACCTGCAACATGACCCTCATATTGTCAGAATTCGAAGTAATCATAACTACTGGGTTGCCACACTCTTAGATCCCCCAAACTTTTCGATCAACCTTTTCATTTTAATAAAGACCAAAAAAATGGTCATTTTTGAAATTATAAGCATTAGCAGGTTATTAGAAACTGAAATCAAACAGTTTTCAACTCAAAACTTTATTCTAGGTGATGTTACATTTTCACATAGGACCCCTTGTTCGAAAGGAGCTTCTGAACTCTCTCGTCCATTGAATTTGTCAGGTTTTGGATGGTTTCTGCTTCAATTGTTTTGCATGAGGACAGAATACCCTCCCAGAGCTGTTGCTTAGATGTGAACTGCCTCCCGCCATCATAGACACTCCTTTTGATGATGCTCCAGAGGTTCTGAATGGGGTAGAGGTCAGGGGAGCATGGGGGTCACACCATAAGTTTGTCCCCTTTTATGCCCATATCAGCCAGAGATGCAGATGTTTTATGTGCAGCATGAGATGGTGCATTATCATGCAAAAAAATGATCTTGCTGTGAAATACACGGTTCTTCTTCTTGAACCATGGCAGGAAGTGCTGTTTGAGAAAATCCACATACATTATGGAGTTCATCTTTAGCGCCTTCAGGGATCCTAAAGGGGCCGACAATCTCTCTCCCCATGATTCCAGCCCAAAACATTACTCCACCTCCTCCTTGTTGGCGCTGTAGCCGTATTTGCGTGGGGTGTCCATCAACCAGCCATCCTCCACTCCATCCATCTGGACCATCGAGCGCTGCACGGCACTCATCCGTGAACAAAACAGTTTTGAAATCAGTCTTCATGTAATGTTTGGCCCACTGGAGCCATTTCTGCTTGTGTGAAGTGGATAGAGGAGGTCGACAGGATGGCCCGTGTTACTAGGCCCGTCTCTGGAGCAGAGCTCATGCAGAGCCCCTGCTCCCTGTCACTTCTGCTCAGACTTCTCTGCACTCAACTAATATGGTGCCCACCTTTTATACTCCCTTATCAATGCACCCAGGAACTGCTTCCTCCCTGCTCCTGCACTACAGGGTTCCCCTTCCTCAGTGTTCCCTCCCCCCACTCCAGCCAGGGTCAGTGACTGTCGTGCCCATCTCAGGGGCATATTGGTCGCCCTGCCCCACGGCAATGTGGTGTAATGCATGCAGGTGTCGGGGTCCTGATCCACACTCCATCCTTACCTGAGAGTGAGATATCACACCTCTGGGTGAGGTGCAATACCTCTGTAGCAACCGAGCCCTCAGGGTGCTACAGTTCCATTAATCTTCAGCCTAGGTGACGTATTGTGATATAGGGCCGTGATTTTGGCTATAAAAGGGTCCCCTAGACCCCTACCCCAAGCTTTTTAAGAGAATCATATATGGCGTGCCAGGAGACTCTATGGAATGCTTTCTCAGCATCCAATGAGAGTATCTAATTACAAATTTTAAACTGCATCTAGCCCAGGAAATACTTTGTGCCTAGTAGCAGTGTCTGCTAGTCAGCGGATTATCCCGGCTGTTAAGCAAGCTACACCACCTGTAGTTTGGACACTTAATTTTTTCAAAGGAAATGCTTCGGGACCACGGGATACTCAGTGAAGAGCATCAGGAGGCACCCCAAGGCATAGGGGCTGGGACTGGCAGTAGGATGCCTTGCGGTGGACAGCCGAGCTCGATCCTTATAAAAGCTTTTTAACTGCAGCAGCTTTAGTGGACGCTACTGGAGCTGGAATTACGCCGCTGCTGGCATGAGACTTGCCCTCCAGTAGATCCTTGTAAATGGATTTAAAGTGTATTCATTCAAATTAGAGAGACAATTTAAATTAAAAAGCTTAGAGCTGCCTACACCACAGGGGGGCTCGCTCGACCCACCAGCGGACAGGCACCAGTATTGGAAGAGGGGGGCTGGCCGTCAGGGTTCACCGTGGCTCTGGCACAAACCCGGCGACACGGAGGTGGCACGGGCAGGAGCGGACTGAACGTGACGGCTTCTCACTTTTTGGATTTTAGAAGGGCATGACATGCCTATATCTGTGTCTCCCCCTCCTTTTACTCCTCCACCTCTTTTCTTTTCGCATGACTATATGTACTTGTCACTTTTCCATGTGTTAGTTGTGTCTTCTGAGCAGTTTGTCAGCTTTTGGACACCTTTGAAGGTGTTTTCTATGTGTTTCTATGTGTTTTTTTTTGCCTGCAATTGGTTTTAACGGTGTTCGAAGGTGTTCGACGAACCGAACCGAACTCGAACACTACGGGGGTGGCTCAACACTAATGTTAATTAAACTTTGGTGGGGGTTCTTTTCTTATATACAGTACAGACCAAAAGTTTGGACACACCTTCTCATTTAAAGATTTTTCTGTATTTTCATGACTATGAAAATTGTACATTCACACTGAAGGCATCAAAACTATGAATTAACACATGTGGAATTATATACTTAACAAAAAAGTGTGAAACAACTGAAAATATGTCTTATATTCAAGAGAATGCCAAGAGTGTGCAAAGCAGTCATCAAAGCAAAAGGTGGCTACTTTGAAGAGCCTAGAATATAAGACATATTTTCAATTGTTTCACACTTTTTTGTTAAGTATATAATTCCACATGTGTTAATTCATAGTTTTGATGGCTTCAGTGTGAATGTACAATTTTCATAGTCATGAAAATACAGAAAAATCTTTAAATGAGAAGGGGTGTCCAAACTTTTGGTCTGTACTGTATATATATATGGGATGTGGATGTTTCTTTCCGTGTACTCATCATTGACAGGTTATCTGAGGAGAGAGATTGATGTCCTCCTCAGGTCTCCTGATGAACCCTGGTGGAAACCAGGGGGAAATGCGTTGGGGCTACTAATGATTAGTGTCATTTTCATTTGGGACTATATATATGGGACCATTAAGTTTTAAGTGCCATTCTCTGTCTGACTGTTGGTTCAAATTGTGGGCTGAAGACCTATAGACATTTGTGTGAAACAGCCCTCTATATATAATCTTTTGCTCTGATGAATAATTTTGATCTAACATTATGCTGTATATGTGATACCCATCTGTGTGGAACCCACACTGGAGATTTATTGTTATATAGCTAAGATAAGAGAGATTGATCAAGATAGTTGTGCACTGGATCGTTATAATGGATCATGATACTAGTTACTAAAGTACAGCTATCTATGAATTGATTTATTTAAGTAATACTAAGATTAATCGTGCTTTCAAGTCTCCAGATGCTGGTGTATGTCCCATTGAACAGATTTGTTCATTTTTATTATTATATATTGGCTTCTAAACCTATACGTTCACTTGTTTTTCTACCTTTTTCTCACCATTGTGTTTTTTTAATATTAGGAAAAGGGTCCTTGTAGGGACATAAGGGATACCGATGTGGAGCGAGGGTGCAACGAAGTATAAACTAGGGTGCCATCCTCCGCTGTCAGGAAGGGAGAGGAATTAGGGACAAAATAGAGACAGTATTAGTCTGTATTCCTTCCTATCGGTATAAGACCTGAATCTGATGTCCCATTATTATGAGTATCATTGTTGTTCGTGTATGGATTTTTTCAGCCCTTTTTAGATTTAATTAATAAAAGATATTTTTTAGGGGTCTTTTTTTTCCTCTGGTTGTTGCTGCTAGGTCATTTAAGGGTCTATTAGGCCTGCTGTCAGTGTAAAACTCACAAGTTCTGTAAAATTTAAAAGACAAAAAACAAATAAAATACAGAAAAGCATTTTGCCATTAAAAATGCAGCTTTTATATAAAATAAACAAAAACACCTACACATAATTTCTATCGGCATGTCCAGAATGACACCAGCTATACAATTGTGATATTAATTAGCCCCGATGTTGAGCACTGTAAAAAATTTAATTATACTATGTTTTTTCATTATACTGTCACACAAAACATGGTCTAAAAAGTCATCAAAGTTACATGTAACAAAAAAAATTATCACTGAAAATGTCAACTCATCCTACAAAAAAAAAGCGTGTTCTAGAACTTCCCAGGGCTTTGCATCTTGTACCTGCAAACTATGCCAGGAAAAGAAGGCTCATACTCTTCCAGTTCCTGCTATGTGTCCAAACGGTAATTTCCGACCAGATAATGAATATTATAAAATTTTGTGAAGAATTTGTGGGTTCAAAATTCTCTCTATACACCAAAATGAATTATTTTAAGGGAACCTGTCATGTAAAAAAATGGAATTAATCTGCAGGTATGGGGTTAACCTGCAAGTTAATAGCGTTCTGAAACCTCGGGCTCTCAGCTATAGGGATGCAGCCCGCGTGGCTTCAGTCACGCCTGTCAGTCAGTAGTGGGCGCGATTACAGTTGCCACTCACTATGTATTGAGTGATGACTGAAGCTGCACCGACCGCACCCCTATGACTGAAAGCCCAAGGAATAAAGTTCATTTCCTCCTGCCAATGGGGCTCTTAGTGTGGGGGCGCAGAGTAGCTTCAGAATTCTATTAACCTGCAGATTAACCTCATGTCAGTAGGTTAATAGCGTTTTTCACATGACAGGTTTCCTTTAAAGGGTGTAGTTTCTAAAATGGGGTCATTTGCCAGCAACATTTTAGTAGAAAAAAATGAAATTTTTCATTCCATTCATTCCAAAGTGCATCAATTCCTGTGAAGCACCTGAAGGATTGAAGAACTTCCTGACAGCAGTTCGGGAGAGTGGACTTTTTTTAAAATGATGTCATTTTAGTGTCTTTTACACCGATGGGTAGAGAGAATGACATGCCCCCATGCCGACCTGTGCGAAATGTCGCTGTCAGAGATTGACAATGGCATTTAACAGATTAACATTTGCAGCAGGTCCTGGCTGTAATACACAGCCATCACCTGCCGGGTATTGTGCAGGCTCACTGCGTGAGCCCGCTCCATACGCCCGCTTCAGACTTGCACCATACATGGACGGCGGATGTCGTAAAGGGGTTAAACCTAAATAGGTCCATAAAAAAGGTTTTGAAAATTTACTTGAAGTAAATGAAAATTTCAGATATTTTCATAAGTAAGCGCATAACATTTCCACCTAAATTTAGATCTATCATAAAGTACAATGTGTCACGAAAAATGAAGAATCACTGTGATTTGTGGAAGCGTCCGAGAGCTATATCCACATAAAGTGATTAAAGTGACACATGGCAAATATGAAAAATGAGACTTGGTCACCGAGAACAATATTGGCTGTTATTAAGGAGTTAAAAGACATTCAGTCAATATTCCTCAATGCCAAGACTAGAGATGAGCGGTGTTCGACTAGAACTGTTCGCCAATCTCAAATTCGAGCTGTTTTGGGCGGTGTTCGAGTTGTTCGACGAACCCGAACGATTTGCAAAAAATTCGGCTGTTCGAGGTTATGTTCGATAACTGTTCGTGCACCAAAAGCGTGTCCTGCATGTCTGGCGCTATTTAGAGCACCAATCATGCAGGGATTGTCTGCCTCTCACTGTAATGCCACAGCCATGGTGGTTGTGGCATTACAGTGATTGCCCAAATCGATGGGAACAGTGCCAACAGTGAAACATGAAAAGCCGGCAATTCAGCAGCGGCATACACCTGTACCCGACAATTTAGAACCGAAAGAATAGAGCTTCACACATAGATTAGATAGATAGAAACATGTCAGCCACATATATACGAAGTACAGTGAAAGTGCTGCTTACTGTACTTGTCATTTAGCGTAAAGGATTTATCAAAAAAAATAATAGTGTTTTCATGCACCGTCTCTTTAAAAAAGCTGGCCGGCAATTCAGCAGCGGTACCCGACAATTTATAACAGACAGAATAGAGCTTCACACATAGATTAGATAGATAGAAACATGTCAGTCACATATATATGAAGTACAGTGATAGTGTTGGTTACTGTACTTGTCATTTAGTATTAAAATAAAGGATTTATTATTAAAAAAATTGGCGTGGGGTTCCCCTTAATTTTAGGCTCTAGCGGAGGTTAAGCAGACGGCTGGGGCAGATGTTTGAAGCCTGGGAAGGGGGTAATACCCACGGAGCTTCCCAGGCTACTAATATCAGCCCCCAGCTGAATACATAGCCTTTACTAGCTATTAAAATGGGGGACCCCCCAAAAAAAATGACGTGGGGTCCCCCCTAATTTAATAGCTAGCAAAGGCTAGGCAGACAGCTGGGGGCTGATATTAATAGCCCAGGAAGGGAGCCATGAATATTGGCCCCCTCCCAGGCTAGAAACACCAGCCGTCAGCCGCCCCAGAAATGGCGCATTCATAGGATGCGCCAATTCTGGCACTTAGCCTCGCTCTTCCACGCTGCCCTGGTGCGGTGGCAGGGGGTAATAGGGTTGGGGTTGATGTCAGCTTATAATGCCAGCTGACATCAAGCCCAGGTTAGTAATGGAGAGGCGTCTATAAGACACCCCCATTACTAACCCCATAGTCAAAGTTAAAAAAAACACAAACACCCAGAATAAAGTCCTTTAATTGAAATAAAGACACAATCCTTTATTGTTCTAAATTAATCCATACTTACCGTGACGCCCATTCCAGCTGAAGCCAACGATCTCCTGCAATAAAAGAAAAATAATAAAGCAACCTCATCCTTACCTTTCCATGGTTCCCACGACAGCTTCAGCTCTGCTACATCGAGATGACAGGCTGGACCGCATCAGAACGCTGCCATCCAGCCTCTCATCCCGCAGACACTGAGAAGCGCAGGCTTGCTTGCGCTGCTCAGCGTCTCTCTGTGACGACATACAGATGAGCCGAGTTCATGTCCAATGAACTCGGCTCACCTCATGCACATCACTGACAGCGTGGGAAAATTCTCACGCTGAAGCAGTGAGTGCAGGAGAATTCTCCCACGCTGTCAGTGACGTGCATAAGGTGAGCTCATGTCCAATGAACTCAGCTCACCTCCTGCACGTCACTGACAGCGTGGGAGAATTCTCCTGCACTCAGCGCTTCAGCGTGAGAATTCTCCCACGCTGAAGCGCTGAGTGCAGGAGAATTTTCCCACGCTGTCAGTGTCGTGCATAAGGTGAGCTCATGTCCAATGAACTCAGCTCACCTCCTGCACGTCACTGACAGCGTGGGAGAATTCTCCTGCACTCAGCGCTTCAGTGTGAGAATTCTCCCACGCTGAAGCGCTGAGTGCAGGAGAATTTTCCCACGCTGTCAGTGACGTGCATGAGGTGAGCCGAGTTCATTGGACATTAACTCGGCTCATCTGGATGCCCTCACAGAGAGACACTGTGGAGCGCAAGCAAGCCTGCGCTTCTCAGTGTCTGCGGGATGACAGGCTGGATGGCAGCGTTCTGCTGCGGTCCAGCCTGTCATCTCGATGTAGCAGAGCTGAAGCTGTCATGGGAACCATGGAAAGGTAAGGATGATGTTGCTTTATTATTTTTCTTTTATTTCAGGAGATCGTTGGCTTCAGCTGGAATGGGCGTGATGGTAAGTATGGTTTAATTTAGAACAATAAAGAATTGTGTGTTTATTTCAATTAAAGGACTTTTTTCTGGGTGTTGTGTTTTTTTTAAATACTTTACTAGAAATTCATGGTGGTCATGTCTAATATTGGCGTGACCCCATGAATTTCGGGCTTAGGGCCAGCTGATAATGCCAAGCTGGCCCTAACCCCTTTATTACCCAGTGAGCCACCGCATCAGGGCCCTGGTTGAGTTGGGTACAGCGCCAGAAGATGGCGCTTCTATGAACGCGCCATTTTCCGGGGTGGCTGCGGACTGCAATTTGCAGCGGGGGTGGCCCAGAAAGCTTGGGCCTCCCTGCGCTGCGGATTCCAGCCCCCAGCTGCCTAGTTGTACCTGGCTGGACACAAAAACAGGGCGAAGCCCCACGTCAATTTTCTTTAAATTATTTCATGAAATAATTAAGAAAAAAAGGGCTTCCCTATATTGTTGTGTCCGGCCAGGTACAAATAGGCAGCTGGTGGTTGGGGGCAGCCCGTTCCTGCCTGCTGTACCTGGCTGGACACAAATATAGTGCGAAGCCCCACGTCAATTTTTTTTAAATTATTTCATGAATTTCCTGAAATAATTTAAAAAAAATTGAAGTGGGGCTTCGCACTATATTTGTGTCCAGCCAGGTACAGCAGGCAGGAACGGGCTGCCCCCATCCACCAGCTGCCTATTTGTACCTGGCCGGACACAACAATATAGGGAAGCCCTTTTTTTCTTAATTATTTCATGAATTTCATGAAATAATTAAAAAAAATTGAAGTGGGGCTTCGCACTATATTTGTGTCCAGCCAGGTACAGCAGGCAGGAACGGGCTGCCCCCAACCACCAGCTGCCTATTTGTACCTGGCCGGACACAACAATATAGGGAAGGCCTTTTTTTCTTAATTATTTCATGAATTTCATTAAATAATTAAAAAAAAAGTATGTGGGGCTTCGCCCTATTTTTGTGTCCAGCCAGGTACAACTAGGCAGCTGGGGGCTGGAATCTGCAGCGCAGGGAGGCCCAAGCTTTCTGGGCCCCCGCCGCTACAAATTGCAGTCCGCAGCCACCCCGGAAAATGGCGCGTTCATAGAAGCGCCATCTTCTGGCGCTGTACCCAACTCATCCAGGGCCCTGGTGCGGTGGCTCACTGGGTAATAAAGGGGTTAGGGCCAGCTTGGTATTATCAGCTGGCCCCAAGCCCAAAATTCATGGGGTCACGCCAGTATTAGACATGACCGCCATGAATTTCTAGTAAAGTATTTAAAAAAAACACAACACCCAGAATAAAGTCCTTTAATTGAAATAAAGACACAATTCTTTATTGTTCTAAATTAAACCATACTTACCATCACACCCATTCCAGCTGAAGCCAAGGATCTCCTGCAATAAAAGAAAAATAATAAACCAACCTCATCCTTACCTTTCCATGGTTCCCACGACAGCTTCAGCTCTGCTACATCGAGATGACAGGCTGGACCGCAGCAGAACGCTGCCATCCAGTCTGTCATCCCGCAGACACTGAGAAGCACAGGCATGCTTGCGCTCCTCACTGTCTCGCTGTGACGGCATCCAGATGAGCCGAGGTCATGTCCAATGAACTCGGCTCACCTCATGCACGTCACTGACAGCGTGGGAAAATTCTCACGCTGAAGTGCTGAGTGCAGGAGAATTCTCCCACGCTGTCAGTGATGTGCATGAGGTGAGCTCATGTCCAATGAACTCAGCTCACCTCCTGCACGTCACTGACAGCGTGGGAAAATTCTCCTGCAATCAGCGCTTCAGCGTGAGAATTTTCCCACGCTGTCAGTGACGTGCATGAGGTGAGCCGAGTTCATTGGACATGAACTCGGCTCATCTGGATGTCGTCACAGAGAGACGCTGAGCAGCGCAAGCAAGCCTGCGCTTCTCAGTGTCTGCGGGATGACAGGCTGGATGGCAGCGTTCTGCTGCGGTCCAGCCTGTCATCTCGATGTAGCAGAGCTGAAGCTGTCGTGGGAACCATGGAAAGGTAAGGATGAGGTTGCTTTATTATTTTTCTTTTATTGCAGGAGATCGTTGGCTTCAGCTGGAATGGGCGTGATGGTAAGTATGGTTTAATTTAGAACAATAAAGGATTGTATCTTTATTTCAATTAAAGGACTTTATTCTGGGTGTTTGTGTTTTTTTTAACTTTGACTATGGGGTTAGTAATGGGGGTGTCTTATAGACGCCTCTCCATTACTAACCTGGGCTTGATGTCAGCTGGCATTATAAGCTGACATCAACCCCAACCCTATTACCCCCAGCCACTGCACCAGGGCAGCGTGGAAGAGCGAGGCTAAGTGCCAGAATTGGCGCATCCTATGAATGCGCCATTTCTGGGGCGGCTGACGGCAGGTGTTTCTAGCCTGGGAGGGGGCCAATATTCATGGCTCCCTTCCTGGGCTATTAATATCAGCCCCCAGCTGTCTGCCTAGCCTTTGCTAGCTATTAAATTAGGGGGGACCCCACGTCATTTTTTTTGGGGGGTCCCCCATTTTAATAGCTAGTAAAGGCTATGTATTCAGCTGGGGGCTGATATTAGTAGCCTGGGAAGCTCCGTGGGTATTACCCCCTTCCCAGGCTTCAAACATCTGCCCCAGCCGTCTGCTTAACCTCCGCTAGAGCCTAAAATTAAGGGGAACCCCACGCCAATTTTTTTAATAATAAATCCTTTATTTTAATACTAAATGACAAGTACAGTAACCAACACTATCACTGTACTTCATATATATGTGACTGACATGTGTTATGCACACGCCCGGGCTAAGCGGCGTGTGCGTGTGATTGTAGTGATTCCACTGGACCGTGCCGGAGAGTGAATGCCTGGAGGGGCGTGACTAAGTATTCACCTGATCCGACCAGGGTCGCACGACGGCATACGACGCCAGTGCACCAAGGAGGAACCGAGCAGAGGGACCAGGTGCTACTCCAGGACAGACCCCGGACACGGCTGTTGACCCACACAGGGGAATACAGGAACAGGCTGGTAGGCTGGCACACCGACTGGTGGGTATAGGCAGGCACGACTGGTATGCAGGCAGGCGGGTATGCAGGCAGGGGGGTAAAGACAAGCACAGCTAGAGTGCAGACAGGGAGGCACTAGCAGGTAGGAACACAGGCGGGATAGGACCCAGTACACACCGGGACTCAGGAACAATACAGGCAGAGGGTTACAGGCAAGCACAGCTAGAGTGCAGACAAGGCTGAGCAGGGAGGACAGGGCTCTGTTCACACGGAACAGACAGGAAGGGAAAGACAGAGCCAGATACTCACACAGTACTTGCAGAGACAACAAGCAGGAGTTAGGTACGAGTTCAGACTCTGCAGAAAAAGGAAGGGAACGGACATAGAGGCAAAACAGGTAAAGGACAGGAGAGAGTTCAGACTGGAACTGAGTGTACGGAGGAGACCGACACTGCAGAGGGATACAGGAGCGGGTCTGGGAATACGGCCCCCAGAGAGGCGGGACGAACAGGCAAGGAGCGTGTTCAGACAGGACAGACCAGACACAGGAGCGGGTCTAGGAAATCGGCCACTAGAAGGCGGAACGAACAGGCAAGGAGCGTGTTCAGACAGGACAGACCAGACACAGGAGCGGGTCTAGGAAATCGGCCACTAAAAGGCGGAACGAACAGGCAAGGAGCGTGTTCAGACAGGACAGACCAGACACAGGAGCGGGTCTAGGAAATCGGCCACTAAAAGGCGGAACGAACAGGCAAGGAGCGTGTTCAGACAGGACAGACCAGACAACACAGAAAGGACTCAGTTCAGACACGGGAGCTGATACCGCAAAGCAGGAGACATACAGGACTCAGTTCAGACACGGGAACTGATACAAAAAGCAGGAGACAAGAGACGGGACCTGGCACCTTCAGAGTGCAAGCACACACTGAAGGAAACACTATGCTCAGGCAGGGATAGAAGGGAGCTGCTGAGCTATATACCAAGTGACAGACAGCAATAGGCTGAGGACGCACAAGGGGTGTGACCCACAGCAGGTACAAAAGGCAGGAAGTGATCGGGCGCCGCCCTTAAGCAGCAGAAACAGACACAAACAGACAGCATGGAGGGAAGCCAGAGAGACATTCTGGACAGGAGATCAAGTGCGCCCTCTTGCACAGTGGGAGATGGACCACCATGCAAGGACGCCGCCAGGTATGTTACAACATGTTTCTATCTATCTAATCTATGTGTGATGCTCTATCTTTCTGTTCTAAATTGTCGGGTACCGCTGCTGAATTGCCGGCCGGCTTTTTTAAAGAGACAGTGCATGAAAACACTATTATTTTTTTAAATAAATCCTTTACACTAAATGACAAGTACAGTAAGCAACACTATCACTGTACTTATTATATATGTGACTGACATGTTTCTATCTATCTAATCTATGTGTGAAGCTCTATTCTTTCTGTTCTAAATTGTCGGGTACAGATGCTGAATTGCCGGCCGGCTTTTTTAAAGAGACGGTGCATGAAAACACTAATATTTTTTTTAATAAATCCTTTACACTAAATGACAAGTGCAGTAACCAACACTGTCACTGTGCTTCTTATATGTGTGACTGACATGTTTCTATCTATCTAATCTATGTGTGATGCTCTATTCCTTCTTGTCTAAATTGTCGGGTACCGGTGTATGCCGCTGCTGAATTTGCCGGCCGGCTTTTTTAAAGAGAGTGTCTTCTGAGCAGTTTGTCAGCTTTTGGACACCTTTGCAGGTGTTTTCTATGTGTTTCTATGTGTTTTTGTTTGCCTGCCATTGGTTTTAACGGTGTTTGACGGTGTTCTAAGGTGTTCGACGAACAGTTCGACGAACAGTTCCTGGAACATCCCAGTGTTCGACGAACCGAACCGAACCCGAACACTACGGGGGTGGCTCAACACTAGCCAAGACACATTTTGATATTTCTTACACGAATAAACTCCAGTGGTATTTTTGGTTGATCAGTTTCTCTTTTTTAACATTTACAATTAGTGTTGGTGTTTTCACAATGTTTTTATAGCTGCAGGCTATCAATATAAAACCAGTTTTGTGCGTTATAATATAATTTATATGACTAGCGGGTGAAATCTGTTTAATATTATGAAAATTTGTTAATGATGCTGCTTGTTTAATTGAAGTGTGAAGTTGTAAAAAGGCTTTAAAGCCTCTTGTAAATCATCATCTACAATGTTCTCTTAAAAATTTATGTTCACCTGCTGAAAAAAAAAGACCTGTGGTTATTTGTTAGGGATACAAATTGAATCAGATGGCTTTATAATAACTAAAATGCATTTAGCCTGTTTACCATTTTACTTTGTTATCTCCCTTTGATATTTAAATGATGGTTAATTACAAAACAAACTTTCCTGCTACAGTCCGTAGAATATAATATAGGAAAATTTGTGATATCCCTACAACAAAACACTGATCAGATGTGAAATTAATGCTAGCAATAGGTGAGATGAATAATACTGATGATCTTGTGACAATACAATGGTGTGAAAAATGTTTGCCCCCTTCCGCATTTCTTATTATCATGCATGTTTGTCACACTTAAATGTTTCAGATCACAAAACAAATTTAAATATTAGACAAAGATAACACAAGTAAACACAACTGTTCTCGGAATTGCCGGGGTGCACAAAGGTCGTAGAGCATGAAGTTCCGACGGAGCCACATGTGCGCGTAAACGTGAAGCCCTATGGAATTCCAGAGGCCCGACAAAAATTGATCTCAAGGAGGTGGAGCGTATGTTGAAACTTGGGGTCATTGAGGAATCCAAGAGAGGTTTGTCGAGCCCCATTGTCCTGGACCCAAAGCCCTATGGTGAATGGAGGTTCTGCAACGACTATCGGAAGTTGAATGAGGTCTCCAAGTACGACACCCATCCCATGCGTCGATGAGCTGATTGAGAGACTTGGGCCAGCAAGGTACATAACCACCTTGGATTTGGCGAAGGGATATTGGCAGATCCCCATGGCACAGGGAGCGAAGGAGAAGACTGTGTTTTCTACTCCAGACAGATGCTTCCAGTATTTCCGGATGCCTCTTGGATTGAAGGGGCCCCTGCAACCTTCCAGAGAGCTATGGATCGAATGCTTCCACCCCATAAGCTATACGCCGCGGCATACCTGGACAATATTGCTATGTTCAGCCCGGACTGGGAGAGTCATCTGGAAAAGGTTAAGGCGGTGTTTGATGCTCTAAGGAAGGCAGGGTTTTCAATAAACCTAAAGAAATGTGCTATGGGGAAAGAAGAAGCCAAATACCTAGGTTATGTTGTGTGTAGAAGCGAGATCAAACCCCAAATCAGTAAAGTGGAGGCAATCCAAACCTGGCTGAGACTGATGTCAAAAAAGCAAGTTATAGCCTTCCAAGGGATCGTGGGATACTACAGGAGGTTCATCCCAAACTTCACCATGAAGGCCGCACCCCTGACTGATCTCCTTAAGGGGACGAAATCGGCAATGGCCAAATGTTCTGAAGAAGCAGAGACGACCTTTGAAAAAATGAAAGGGGCTCTGTGTAAACAACCGGTTCTGGTGGCCCCCGACTTTAAGAAAGAGTTTATATTCCAAACGGATGCCTCAGATGTCGGTTTATGAGCAGTACTTTCTCAGTAGATACATTATTATTATTATTTCGACAACTCAGGACATCATATATAAAAAGAAAAAATCACCCATACAATTTCAGGGAAAAGAAAATAAAGAACATCTAAAGGTAATTAATTTATCTAAATATGATTTATCTAAGTCACAAATTGAGGTGTTATATAAGGGCCTCTCTTTTTCACCAGTAGAGGGGTATGATTACTTTACTACTATTAAAGATCTGGAGCTATTTGCCCATAAGCTCATTTTTAAAAAATACTTTAGCCCCTTATCACATAGGCCAGACACGCTCTCTTCGGCTGCCGAAATCCAGGCCCTACAGGACCTTGAATCACTGGCAGCAGAAAAGAACAATGATGATGCAGTGGAATTTCCTACACACCTGTATAAACATTCATGTGTGTTCCCGCCCCTGTCCGCCTGTTCCCAGGTTGATATTTTTGTTGAACTTGTAAAAAAGGACCTCCTTAAATTGAAGGAAGGTGTTGCTGGTGATAATTTATCTCGATCACATAGACAAGCCATTTATGAACTTAAAAATCTTAGAGATATCATAATTAAAAGGGCGGACAAGGGCGGGAACGTCATACTATGGCCTGTTCAAGCATAAGAACTAGAGGCTTTCAAACAGCTTAATAATGCTGGATGCTACAGGAGGCTGGAAGTCATCCCCATCGTAGCCTTTATGAGAGAACTCTCACATCTGTTTGATGATGCTGTGGAATATTCAGTTATCTCGCCAAAAATGAAAGAGGCCTTGCTACCAGAATACCCAATTGTACCGACTTTCTATCTGCTGCCAAATGTTCATAAAGACCCCCTCTGCCCGCCCGGTAGACCTATCATGTCGGGCATCGGGGGTCTTTGTGAACCTGTGTGTAAATTTGTGGATTTCTATCTACAGAGATGTGTGGAGACTCTTCCATCCTTTCTAAAAGACACCACTGATGTCCTGAGACGTTTAGATGGGATTACCCTTGAGGAGGACATGTGGCTTGTCACCAGCGACGTGGAGTCCCTATACACCTCAATACGTCACGACCAGGGCATGACGGCTGTGAAATTTTTTCTGACCATGACTAAGTTAGACCCAGATCTTGTATCCTTCATTCTCCCTCTTCTGGATTTCATTCTCAGACATAATTATTTTGTGTTTAAGGACTGCCCCTTCCTACAGCTCCAGGGCACGGAGATGGGGACATCTTGTGCGCCATCATACGCCAATTGGTTCCGGGGGCTGTGGGAGAGGGAAACGGTCCTTAACACATCGGGTCATGAAGCTGTTGTGTCCTGGTCGAGATATATTGACGATGTATTTTTTATCTGGCAGGGCTCTACGTCGTGACTAGATGCATTCCTTAATAGTCTGAATAACAACGCTTTAAACATTCGTCTTACATGGAAATACAGTCAGACATCAGTTGACTTCTTAGACCTACTCATTACTAAATCTAGAGACAACAAGATCGAGACTGATATTTTTCAGAAAGAGACTTCTACTAATGCTCTGTTACACTATTCATCTTCACATCCACCCAAACTCAAGAGTTCCATTCCCGTAGGTCAATTCCTACGAGCGCGACGTATTTGCTCTAGTAATGATAAATTTCACAAACAAGCATATGATTTATATCGTAGGTTCCATGATAGGGGCTATCCAAACCAGGACATTAAACGTGGCTTCTTGAGAGCCAAAACTACTAACAGACAACATTTATTATCTGGCCCTAAAAATAAATTAAGTACTACTGATCTTAAACCAATATTTATTACAACATTTAATGCTAATTGGATCAACATCAAAAAAATTCTTTCTAAACATTGGCCTATCTTGCTCTCGGATCGTGACCTACGTCACCAACTTACCAAACAACCACTGGTAACGTGGCATAAAGCCAAAACCTTAGGAAACATGGTCTCCAGCAGCCATTATGTCCCCCCTAAGAATCAATTTCTTTTTGGTAGCAGGGGTCCACCATGGGGCTGTTTCCCCTGTGGTAGATGCTCAATATGTAAATACATCACTAAAACAGCGGAATTTTCAAGTTCTGATAAAGAAAAAAAATTTAAAATTCTGCATCACATCACTTGTCAAACAGAAGCGGTCATTTACCACATTAGATGTCCTTGTGGTCTTGTCTATGTAGGCATGACCACAAGACTCCTAAAAATCCGCATTCAAGAGCATATTAGGGACATAAAAAAATGCTACTACCTGTCTGGAACCCCAACAACTTAAAACTATCCCCAGACACTTTTTCGATGTCCACAACTGTAGCCCTAAGGGTCTTTCAGTTTGTGGCATCGACAGAGTGTATATGGGGATAAGGGGAGGTAATGTTAAACAAAAACTTCTCCAAAAAGAGACATGCTGGATTATTGTGTTGGATACGGTTACGCCCTCTGGTTTGAATGAGTCTGTTAGCTTCAAGTCTTTCTTATAATCTTTTAATATCAACGCTGTTTTTATGATGCGATCATGGATGTGTGTTTTTATCATTTTTTGTTTTCTGTATTGTTAATTGATTATTAATCACTAATGATGTGCCTTTTGATATCTCTAGCACCTTGTTATATCACGGCTGCTGCCATATTGTTACGACTCCCCATCTCTTTATGGAGATCTGACGTCTCATCAAGTCTTAGAGAATGTGTCACACATTATTTGAGGGAACAATATCCGCATGATCTCCTCTATCAAGATCTATATCTGATGAAGATACTTATTTCTATGTTATTGTAATTATTACATTGTGATCCTGTTTGGAGCTGTTATTTATGTAGTCATTATATTATACCTGATGATTTCAAACTCTTTGCCATTTTATGGCCTATTATTTATAACTAGATGGTGGCCCGATTCTAATGCATCGGGTATTCTAGAATAGGTATGCGGCCAACCGGGCGCAATCAGCAGAGCGGTATTTAAATTTGGCGCCAAAATCGCTGATTGGTCGAGGCCGGCAACCGCGGCCAATTAGCAAAGCGGTGTGAAAATTTGGCGCCTATATCGCAGATTGGTCACGGCCGGCGGTCGCGACTGATCAGCAGAGCGGGGTTTAAATTTGGCGCCAATAATGCTGATTGCTCGCGGCCAGCGAACGCGACCAATCAGCAGAGCGTTATTTAAATTTAGCGTCAATAATGGTGATTGGTCACGGCCGCGACTAATCAGCAGAGCGGTGTTTAAATTTGTCTCCAATAATGCTGGTTATTCGTGACTGGTAACCGCGACCAATGAGCAGAGCGGTGTTTAAATATGGCGCCAATATCGCTGATTGGTCGCGGCCGCCCACAACAACCAATCAGCAAAGCGGTGTTTAAATTTGGCGCCAGTATCGCTGATTGGTCACGGCCGGTGGTTGCGACTAATCAGCAGAGCGAGGTTTAAATTTGGTGCCAATATTGCTGATTGGTCGCGGCCGGAGACCGCGACTAATCAGCAGAGCGGGGTTTAAATTTGGCGCCAATACTGCTTATTGGTCGCGGCTGGCAGCTGCGTCCAATCAGCAGAGCGTTGTTTAAATTTGGCGCCAATCTGGCTGATTGGTCGCGTCTGCTGTCCGAGACAAATCAGCAGAGCGTTGTTTAAATTTGGCGCCAATCTCGCTGATTGGTCGCGTCTGGCGTCCGCGACCAATCAGCAGAGCGTTGTTTCAATTTGGCGCCAATCTGGCTGATTGGTCACGTCTGGCGTCCGCGACCAATCAGCAGAGCGTTGTTTAAATTTGCAGGCCATCTCGCTGATTGGTCGTGGTGGCCGGCTGCGACCAATCAGCAGAGCGTTGTTTAAATTTGCCGCCCATCTCGCTGATTGGTCGCGGCCGGCTACCGCGACCAATCAGCAGAGCGGCGTTTAAATTTGCCGCCCATCTCGCTGATTGGTCACGGCCGGCCACCGCGACCAATCAGCACAGCGGCGTTTAAATTTCCCGCCCATCTCGCTGATTGGTCACGGCCGGCCACCGTGACAAATCAGCACAGCAGCGTTTACATTTGCTGCCCATCTCGCTGATTGGTCGCTGTCGTCCTCCGCGACCAATCAGCACAGCGGCATTTAAATTTGCCGCCCATCTCGCTGATTGGTCACGGCCGGCCACCGCGACCAATCAGCAGAGCGGCGTTTAAATTTGCCGCCCATCTCGCTGATTGGTCGCGGCCGGCCACCGCGACCAATCAGCACAGCGGCGTTTAAATTGCCGCCCATCTCGCTGATTGGTCGCGGCCGGCTACCGCGACCAATCAGCAGAGCGGCGTTTAAATTTGCCGCCCATCTCGCTGATTGGTCAAGGCCGGCCACCGCGACCAATCAGCACAGCGGCGTTTAAATTTCCCGCACATCTCACTGATTGGTCACGGCCGGCCACCGCGACCAATCAGCACAGCGGCATTTAAATTGCCGCCCATCTCGCTGATTGGTCGCGGCCGGCCACCGCGACCAATCAGCAGAGCGGTGTTTAAATTTGCCGCCCATCTCGCTGATTGGTCGCGGTCGGCCGGCCACCGCGACCAATCAGCACAGCGGCATTTAAATTTGCCGCCCATGTCCCTGATTGGTCGCGGCCGGCCACCGCGACCAATCAGCGTCGTATTAGTGTGGGCCCGGGAGCGGCGCTGCTTGTGCGGCTCCGTATTAGCGAGGACCGGGGAGCGACGCTGCCTCTGCTGCTCCTTCTGCTGCGAGAAGCCGGGAGATGAGCGGCTGCTCGCAGCAGAAGCATCCCGACCGGCGGCGCCGCTCCCCGGTCCTCCGTTCACACTTGCTGTCGGGAGATCAGCGGGCCAAGCCGCTGATCTTCCAACGTTAGCCGCATGGAGGTCAGCCAAATGAGCCGCTAACGGTCGCCATCTTTTTTCAGAAATCCCGCGGCGCTGATTGGCCGCTGCCGGACCAATGAGCGACGTGGGATTTCCAGGACAGACAGACAGACAGAAAGACAGACAGACAGACAGACAGACGGGATAAGACAATTATATAGTAGATGCGATGTACTTATGATTACTACTTGATGATGAATTATAATTGTTTTGTATCCCCCTCTTTCCTCTTTTCTCCCCCCTCTCTTCCCTCCCAACCTTCATATGGAGAGGGTATACCCTTTAGGGTGGTAATTAGGATATGTTAGATCCAATGAGCATTTATATATTCCCAACACCCTTATCAAACAGCTATATGGGATGTCCTCCTCTACTATGTTATACTTACCTAATATTCTATCTTGACTTGTCCTCGTTGATGACGGGGGACTGGCCACCCCCCGTCCGCAATGATGCCATGTAAGAAATGGGGCAAATCCTTCTCGTAGCCTTTAATCTTTTACACATGGACGCGCTTTCACTCGTGCACTGTGGCGCCCCAGTGGCATCGTGGTCCGTGCGTCGCTGCCGGGGTGATGGGGGGGTGACGTTGTTCCTCCTCCTCATCTCGCTGGCTGCATGCCGGGCCATGGTGTCACGGGGGCGTGGCATCGTGACTGACTACGCGCCGATTGGTGACCTATACACCTGCTCCACATAAATGGGACCCACCTTTTATTCTAACCACGCCTCCTGACGAAGCTGAGGCAAAACGCGCGTTGAGACGTTTGGTCTAAAGCTCTCACAAGTCCCAGGCTCTTCATCATGACTCAAGGTATTCATATCTAGCTTACATCTACTCTATTGCTTAGCATGCCAGAACATCACCACTAGATGGCCACATGGCACGCCAGCCATTATTTCACATGTACTACAAACAGCTCCATATATATGATGGATCGAGCTGAATTATCATGTGACATTTGTTGATCCCTTATATCTATAGCTGTTACGCGATATTTATGTATTGACATTTACTGAATCATATTTGAACTTGTTGGTCTTTCTGGTATCAGCTGTAATTGATATGCCTATAGAGTGTTTGCAATGACCTGGGACTGTCAGTGCAGTGCTTTTTGTCACTTACTGGGATTCTGAACCCTGTATCCCCCTACTGTTTTAGCTGTCCTTCTCCCAACACTTACTATGTGATGTTTTTTATATATAAAAATATTTGTATCTAAAAAAATGATGGCATATTTCTCATATCTCTGATGTGTCTGAGGTATTCCTTATATAGTTATCACTGACATAATCACCTTTGTAATACCTATTAGACTTTTAGTTAGGCTTTTGATTATTATTATTATTTATTATTATAGTGCCATTTATTCCATGGCGCTTTACATGTGAAAAAGGGGTATACATACACGAACTACGCTGCTCAAAAAAATAAAGGGAACACTCAAATAACACATCCTAGATCTGAATGAATGAAATATTCTCATTGAATACTTGTGCTGACAACAAAGTCACACAAAAATTATCAATGGAAATCAAATTTATTAACCAATGGAGGCCTGGATTTGGAGTCACCCCCAAAATTATAGTGGAAAAACACACTACAGGCTGATCCAACTTTGATGTAATGTCCTTAAAACAAGTCAAAATGAGGCTCAGTATTGTGTGTGGCCTCCACGTGCCTGTATGACCTCCCTACAATGCCTGGGCATGCTCCTGATGAGGTTGTGGATGGTCTCCTGTGGGATCTCCTCCCAGACCTGGACTAAAGCAACTGCCAACTCCTGGACAGTCTGTGGTGCAACGTGACATTGGTGGATGGAGCGAGACATGAGGTCCCAGATGTGCTCAATCGGATTTAGGTCTGGGGAACGGGCGGGCCAGTCCATAGCTTCAATGCCTTCATCTTGCAGGAACTGCTGACACACTCCAGCCACATGAGGAATGGCATTGTCCTGCATTAGGAGGAACCCAGGGCCAACCGCACCAGCATATGGTCTCACAAGGGGTCTGAGGATCTCATCTCGGTACCTAATGGCAGTCAGGCTACCTCTGGCGAGCACATGGAGGGCTGTGCGTCCCTCCAAAGAAATGCCACCTCACACCATTACTGACCCACTGCCAAACCGGTCATGCTGAAGGATGTTGCAGGCAGCAGATCACTCTCCACGGCGTCTCCAGAGTCTGTCACATGTGCTCAGTGTGAACTT
This sequence comes from Phyllobates terribilis, assembly GCF_046119375.1. NCBI lineage: Eukaryota > Metazoa > Chordata > Amphibia > Anura > Dendrobatidae > Phyllobates > Phyllobates terribilis. The sequence continues at coordinate 117,690,422 of NW_027362770.1, forward strand.
GCTTTCATTTGTGAAGAGCCCAGGGCGCCAGTGGCGACTTTGCCAATCCTGGTGATCTGTGACAAATGCCAAGCGTCCTGCACGGTGTTGGGCTGTGAGCACAACCCCCATCTGTGGACGTCAGGCCCTCATACCACCCTCATGGAGTCAGTTTCTAACCATTTGTGCAGACATATGCACATTTGTGGCCTCCTAGAGGTCATTTTGCAGGGCTCTGGCAGTGCTCCTCCTGTTCCTCCTTGCTCCTTGCTGGGTTGTTGCTCTCCTTTGACTCCCTCCACATCTCCTGGTATCTACTCCATGCTCTGGACACTGTGGTGACACACACAGCTACCCTTCTTGCCACAGCTTGCACTGATGTGCCATCCTGGATGAACTGCACTACCTGAGCAACTTCTGTGGGTTGTACTGTAAACATCGCCTCATGCTTCTGTACCTCAAAGGTGAGAGCAATGGCAAAATGAAAAAGTGACCAAAACAACAGCCAAAAAGGATGAGAACAGAGAAATGGTCTGTGGTCACCACCTGCAGAACCACTCCTTTATAGGGGGTATCTTGCTAATTGCCTATCATTTCTACCAGCTGTCTGTTCCATTTGCTCAACAGCAGGAGAAATTGATTCACAATCAGTGTTGCTTCATAACTGGATAGGTAGATTTCACAGAAGTGTTATTGACTTGGAGTTACATTGAGTTGCTTAAGTGTTCCCTTTATTTTTTTGAGCAGTGTGTTACAAAGATCTATAACAAAACGTGATGATGACTGGTACAGGAGGAGAGAGGACCCTGGCCGCAAGGGCTCACAATCTACAAGGGATAGGTGATGATACAGTAGGTGAGGGTAGAGCTGGTCGTGCAGCAGTATGGTGGAGCAATGGTTACTGCAGGTTGTAGGCTTGTCAGAAGAGGTTAGTCTTCAGGTTCTTTTGAAGGTTTCCATGGTAGGCGAGAGTCTGATATGTTGGGGTAGAGAATTCCAGAGTAGGGGGGATGCACGGGAGAAATCTTGTATGCAATTTTGGGAAGAGGAGATAAGAGGGGAGTAGAGAAGGAGATCTTGTGAGGATCGGAGGTTGCGAGTAGGTATGTACCGGGAGACTAGGTCAGAGATATAAGGTTGTGGATGGCTTTGTATGCCAGAGTTAGGGTTTTGAACTGGATTCTCTGGGCAATGGGGAGCCAGTGAAGGGATTGACAGAGGGGAGAGGCTGGGGAATAGCATGGGGACAGGTGGATTAGTCGGGCAGTAGAGTTTAGGATAGATTAGAGGGGTGCGAGAGTGTTTGAGGGGAGGCCACAGAGCAGGAGGTTGCAATAGTCGAGGCAGGAGATGGGGAGGAGCACCCTGGTCTCTACCTGAGTGGGAAGCTGTCCTCATGTGAGAGGAATTATTTGGTCATAGAGAAGGAGTCCTTGGCCATAAAGTGGGAGGTGGACACATTACGATACTATCTTGTAGGATATAAGTTTGGATTGTTATCCGATCATGCCCCACTCAGATGGTTGAGGGAAACAAAGGGTAAAAATGCTAGGGTCACCCGCTGGTTCTTAGCCCTGCAAGATTTCAACTTCCAAGTAGAGCATAGAGCAGGAAAGCTACATGGTAATGCCGATGCCCTATCGAGAACCCCCTGTCTGGTAGTGGAAAGTGCCAAGCCCCACGGCTTTAGGCAGAGGGGGGTGGTATGTGAGGTGGTTATTGGTTGCATAGTCGATGGGAGGTATGTGTCTCAGAGATGGTGATGTAACCCGGAGTGTTTCTCTAGTGCACGTAAGCGCTAAGAGGTTCATTTCGTGCACCTGGGAGTCGGGTTATGGGTAGTTTAGAGAGTTGGGCGGGTCTAGCTACCCACATACCTCACCTCTGTGTGTGGTTAACAGCCTATACAATGTAGGCTGTAGTATGGCACATGGTCTGTGTGTCTGGAGGGAGAAGGACTCCTGTGTGTGGTCGTCTCCAGTTTGGGCTGTGTGCTGGATGCCTGCCAGCCTGTGTAACCACAGGGCTGGCTAACGAGAGTATTTGTTAAGCGGACTGTTTTCTTTGTTTTTGCCTGAACTAAAGGCTGTTTGTTTGCATTTTGCTTTTGATCGGTTTATGAAGCCAATAAACCATTATGGACACTTACAGGAACATGCCTCCAGTTTGCCTCCTATCGCACCCAAGTGAGAACGATCCCTACAGTGATTATATTCACATTTTAAAGTAGTTGAATGAAAATGGATCACACACTGAAGTAAAAAAAAACAGACACATAGATGGCACATGGATTAAAACCTGATGTAAAAAATCGTCCAAGTTTTCTGGTTGAAATTCAGGTGATTTCTCATACATTTGTCTGAAGGCGCCCTTAGACTGTCAGCCGAACCTAGTGATACTGGCGAGTTTTTGAGACATTAGTCAGGTATGCATGGGGGACTTTAACTACTATCTAAAGGGTATGGGAACTTTTTGTCTGACTTATCAGTAGGGGGTGTCACAACTTAGAGTGCCTAGGGCAGCATGAACACCAAATATGGCCCTGACCCTCGGTGCTGTCTCTCCCAATATATTAAACAAGAAAGCTATTTTAGAATAGTACAAGTACAAAAATCCAATCGTTTTTTATGTCTTTTTTCACTTTGTAAGTCAAATAACCTTCATATATACTTTTTCTGATATTTTACAAACACTCATAAACAAATACCAAAATGCATTGTTGCCTTGTAAATTACAGCATTTAGGACGCTGAGAACTAGTTCTCACTGTTTAAAAATCTTCTCTTTAATCCATTGAAGTCTGTTGTTCATTGCAGCTTTTCCAGAATCCCACTGTTCATAAATTACTGCTCTGAAAACCCTTATTAATGGGTTTTTATCTGATTAAGACAATATTTACCAAAATTACATTGGAAATTAATACACTGCAAGATCGTGTAAGACAGGTCTCTGTCTCATATCTCATTATCTCCGGCTGAGTCAGCACCAGCAATGGAGAAGGAGAAATCTTGGTTGTAATTTGCCGGCAGAAACATTCTCCCGCTGTCTTAATGACTATTGCGAACTAGTCCATTTTAAACAACAGATTAAGAGCACCCATGTCGCCTAGTAGGGTAATTACCTGTGAGTCTTCATTTTAGAAATCAAATCCTTTTTGTTTATTTATACAGGGAAGGCTGTAATTGGAACAGTGGAGGGCAATTAATGTTATCGTTTTTAATTTGCATTCTTCCTACTGTATATCGTCTGCATCAGTGTTCCCAAATGGTATCTCAGAAGCTACAAGTGAATCTTGCCTCCTTGCAGGTGGCTATCTTGGTCAGTCCTATAGACAATGAATTAAGTTGTGGTACTTTTATTGGTATTAGTGAGGGTTGCATTAGTTGAATAAGTTATAAATTTGCACTATTTAATATTGTTGAGGAAACCCCTTTAATGGAGCATAGTTTTTCAAACCACATGATTGTCCATTAACACTAATGCCAAAGACACAATCCCTTGGCGAACCTCCGGTTTCTTTCCTGAGAGCGGAGCGACATCGCCCCAACCTCCATCCGTTCTCTGCCGTCTGAGCAGAATTTCTGGGGACTAGTACCTGGCATTAGAGGAGTCTTTATCTCATTCTGCCTAGATCTCAGCCTCCAATCCACACGAACAGCTAATTGCATGGCATCCTGCAGAGTCTCAGGTGCGGGGAATGCAATTAGCAAATCCTTAACCCTTTCACTCAGACCAGAAAGAAATAAATATTTCAGAGCAGAATCATTCCATTTGACTTCTGAAGCCCATCTTCTAAAGTGTGTGCAATAATTTCCATCATCTCCTGACCCCTGATTCAAAGGCCTGAGTTCTGCCTCAGCAGATGAGATTCGATCAGGATCGTCTTATAATAGACCCATAGCAGAAAAAAATTCTTCTACCGACCTTAAGCATGGATCATTAGGTTGGAGAGAAAAGGCCCACCCTTGTGGTTCATTGCGCAAAAGTGACATAATAAAACCAATGCGCTGTGATTCATTCCAAGAGGACCTTGGCTTCAAACGAAAATATAACAAACAAGCAAAAACAAGAAAAAAAAAATCTTGCTGTTCACCATAAAAAACATCAGGCAGTCCTACCTTGGGTTCCACAAAATGCGCTCCAGTACAGCTACTCACGTGTTGCTGGAGCTCGGCCACCTCCAGAGACAATTCCTGCTGGCATTGAGCCAAATCCTGGACGGAAGCCATACTGATCCCCGAATTTCTTTCCTTTTAGTTTTTTTGGGCTGGACTTACTGTTATGATCTGCAATAAGTACTAAGGAAAGAAAGGGGAAACCTATTACTACAGTAAGACTAAGTTGAATCCCTGCAATGTAGCGGGCTGCCTGTTCCTTGCGAACAGACCCGCCTTAGTCCTCGGCTAGTCTGAACGAAGACCTATAGCATAAAGGAAGGGGTCCCTAAAAGAACTAAGGACTGGAACAAAAACGGGACACCTCCTGAACAGAGAAGGTTGTTGCAGAACACAAAAAGATAAACTAACAAAAAGGTACTAGAGGTCCCAGAAGGACCAAGCAAACTGACAGAGATAGGCACAGAAGCACCTGGCTAGCAAAACAGTCAAACAACACTGAAGTCCAGCACTGTCAAAAGGGCAGAGCTGGAATATATAGGCAGATGGTCACGTGACCGCAACACAAGATGGAAAAAACAAACAGGATGGTTCTAACAATATGGGGGCCAGTATTCTGTATGGAGCATTATATGGTGGCCAGAATCCTGTATGGAGTGCTATAAGGGGGTCAGTATTCTGTATGGAGCATTTTATGGGGGCCAGTTGTTAGAACCCTCCTGTTAGTTTTTTCTATCTTGTGTTTTGCGGTCACGTAACCATCTGCCTTTATGTTCCAGCTCCGCCCTTCTGGCTGTGCTGGACTTCAGTGTTCTACTGTCTCTCTAGCCTGGTGCTTCTCTGCCTTTCTCTGTCAAGTTCGCTTGGTCCTCTGGGACCTCTAGTATTTTTTGTCAGTTTGTCTTTTTGTGTTCTGCAATAACTTCTGTTTAGGAGGTGTCCCTTTTGTCCCAGTCCTTAGTTCTTTTAGGGACTCCTCCCCTTAATTCTACAGGCCATCGTTCAGACTAGCCGAGGACTAAGGCGGGTCGGTTCACTAGGAACAGGCAGCCCGCTACATTGTAGGGATTCAGCTTAGTCTTACTGTAGGGACAGCTTTCCCCTGTCTTTCCTTAGTACATGTTGCAGATCATAACACCAGCATTCTGTATGGAGCGATTCGCCGATTTCTGAGCTATTGTGGAATTTACAATAGATATCGCTCATGTAATGTAAGAAGTAAAAACTTTGGCCTTGTACTACATATATATTTCTCTGCGGTATCTGTGCATCATGAATCGTGGCATGTGTTAAAGGGGCCCACTGAGACTCTTTCGCCAAGGACACAAAAACCTGGAGCCGGCCTGCCCCATGCCTCCATACATAAAAAAAAAAAAATCAAATACTCACCTCATTTCTCACCTGCTGCCGCTGCTCTGGACTCCAGCGTCGCCGGTGTCCTCCCGCTCTGAGCTGTGACAGCTCTGGAGAGAGCTCGGTGTAAAGACGTCACCGCACCCTCTGACCTGAGAAGTCACAGTCCGAGGACACAGAAGACGCAGGGGAGGCACGGGGAGAGGTGAGTATTGTGCCGGCTGCTGGGGCCCTGAGCAAGTGGGGGGTAGCGGGCGCTGACACCGCTTTCCTCCGCTCACGGTTCCCATAGTGCGGTGAGCTGCTCAGGGCCCCGGCACTTGCCCGGGTGCATCGAGTCCTGACGCCGGTCCTGCTCTTGAGTTTTATTAAGCGTTGTGGAAGTTCTGAAAACAGATAAGCCTAGAATACCTCTCCAGAAGTGTCATATTGATGCCACAGTGCTGCACCAAGTACCAACCAAATAGTGTCACATGTCACAGCGTAGTGCAAAATACCTCACCCAGCAGCACCAAGTACCGCAATGCAGCATTAAACACTTCCCCAGAAGAGGCCAATACCACAGTGCAGCACAAAATACCTCCTCGGAAGAGGTAAAAAAATCACAATGAAGCACTAAATATCTTTGCAACAGTTCCACGTACCATTGTGCAGCACTAAATACCTCCCCAGAAGATCCAAACAAATACCATAATGCAACACTAAGTAACGCCCCAGAAGATCCAAACAAATACCATAGAGCAACACTAAATACCACCCCAGAAGATCAAAACAAATACCATATTGCAACACTAAATACCACCCCAGAAGATCCAAGCAAATACCATTGAGCAACACTAAGTACCACCCCAGAAGCACCAAATACCACAGTGCTGCACCAATATCTTTCAAGCAGAAGCAAATACCACAGTGCAACATTATATACTTTCCCAGCATCACCAGATGCTAAATAGAGCCAAATACCACAACAAAGCACAAGGTACATCCCATTAGCATAAAAATACTACAGTGCATCACAATATATTACCCTGGCAGAGCTAAATATCTTCCCAGAAGGGATGAATGTGACAATGCAGCAATAAATACCTTCCAAAAAGAGGCAAATAGCATTGTGCATGACTAAATACCTTACCAGCAGTGTCAAAAAATTGACAACAGCCCTTGCACAAGTCCCCTTCCTCCTCCCAGCAGGGGCACTTACCCATCCGCGCTCCCTCGGCATCTGTTTCCTCCTAGGACATGCGCACAGAATGCACGTCTCCTGGAATTGTGCTTAAGGCTCACACGCTCTTTGCCTCTTAAAAGGGCAGCACGTGCTTCCGAAAACATCCCCAGACAATAGTTGTGAGACATCTGATATTTATGGCACCCTCCTCTAATGGTAGCTGCCTTTGCAACTTTAGTATTCAGTGAGTTTCCTGCTATCTAGTTGTAAGGTTCCTGCACCTCTCCTCTCTGAACCTGATCCTGTCCGTCCTGTCTGCACCTGATCCTGTCCGCCCTGTTGTAACCTATTCCTGAGCCCTTCCTGCCTCTACCAAGTTCAGAACCTGATCCGTCTTTTCTGCACCTATTCCGCTACCCTCACTAGTCCAGTCTGAACCTGCATCTGTGATCCTGTACCTAGTCTGTCCTGTGTTCCTGAACTTATCCTGTCCATTCCTGACTCAGTACTTGTTCTGTCTACCAGCCATATGTCTTCCTATTAATCCATTTCTTGCCGGTCTTGCTACTCTGCCCTTTGGGGGTCAGATGCCATAGCTCCGGGGTCTGACCTGGAGTAGCACCTGTCATCCAACTTGGTTCAAATCTAACCACTCCATCAGGGACCCTAGTGAAGAACCAGGTGGTCACTCAGTTATGCCTCACCAGGCTTTCACCGGACCGCAGCACATTGGTCCCACAACCCCGTGTGTAGCACTAATGAAACAGCATGGATGGATCAAACAGCTAATACTACACATATGTGATCCTAATTCCTACTGTGTTTCTAAGAACTAAGCATTAGGCGTAGACAGAAGAGATTTTATGAATCTTGACAGGCCTGACGCGTTTTGCAGCATTTGATTATAAAATTTTCCTGTTTGTTTCCATTGGTTTAATTATTCTGAGCTTCCGATGCATGGAATTTATTCTCTAAGCTTTGGAACTTAGATTCTAAGCCCGTGGACAAATGCACTAAACATTATACAATTATATAATGGCTGTGTCTATTATGTGTTTTATTGTTTGGGGGCCTTAGAGCAGCTGTATAAAGGAGGACATATTGTCTTACTGACTCACTCTTCAGGCCAATAGAATATTATACAGTAGAATGTAATTAAAACAAATCTCTTAAGCACACAAAGAACTATTACATTAGAATTGGAAATATATGCATATCCTGTAGAATAGCATTATGTAGCAGTATTTCCATATGAAATTGCAGCCTGATGATTCTCGATAGGAAGTCCTTGCAGCCATTATTTGTCATATGCCTATCTGACCTTGCTCCAGCGCCGATCCTCTCTATGAACTACTTCCAAGCACTCTGGGTGGTATATGTGCAATGTGTGTGGGCATCTGACTCGCCCCCTGGTCCATGGGGCACGCGGATCCGGGCGATAGGGGAACGATGGGGGTAGTAGTAGTGGCGGCCCGGTCCCGTGGCTCAGGGTGGTCAGGCCAATGGTAGTCTGCTATGCGCTCCAAATAATGTCCGACTACGCCACCCGTGGATTGCGGTTATTAGGAACCGCCGCTGCAAGGCAGTCCGCTGGGGCTGATGATGGGTGCAGCTGAGGTGATGTGACTCCCCACGGGAAGAGTGCAGCCCCAGGGCAGTGTAGTGGATGTTGGGAGTGATGGTAGTGCGGGTCCCTGTGCTGATAGTGCTGGAGGCGCGAAGGAGCACACAGACAACAAGTTACAGTCCATGGTCTTTACTCACAGTTCGTTTGTTCCAGGTCACTTCGGCCAGCAGTGACCGCCCGAGCCGTGCTGCGCCCACCAGGTGAGGGGCTCGGTCAACTCCCAGGCAGTTCAGGAGCATGGCACAGGACCCCCTTTTATCCTTTCTCTGGCCTGCCTCACCAGTGACCCACTTTTGTCCAGCTGCCGCGGACCTGTGCGGTTAAACGTGGGCCCCGTCCTCCGCTGTCCTATATGGTGCCTTCCTAGCAGGTTTGATGAGGTGTCGCACCAATATATGATCACGACGACCGGTCTTTGGCTGATTGTTGTTTCTCCTCCACCAACTTGGGATCCGGTACCCTTAATCTGCCTGACCCTGCACCCTGGATTCTCGTGGGTTCTTAGGGTCCCTTCCACCTTCTTGTTCCTGAGCCCTTCTGTTTCTCTGTCTCTCCTTCTTTGCAGTTCCTTTCTGTTTCTGTTCCTTTCTCTTGGAGCTGAGATGAGCCAGAATCTCAGCTCCCCTTCACCTCCTCCTTGGCCTCTTCTCCAGGCTCACTTCTCCTTCTCCTCTCAGGCCCCGGCCTCTTCCCTAGGCCTGCCTCTGGAGCAGAACTCAGCCTGAGCTGCTGCTCCCTGTCTTCTCCTCTCCACAGAACGAACCTAGATCTAAGATGGTGCCCACCTTTTATACCTCCCTCTAGCCATGAGCCCAGGTGACCAGCAACCAATGGGCTCCTTCCTACGCTCAGGAACCGCCCCCTATCTGCCCCTACAGCACTGGGTGTTCCACCCCTCCCTCCCCACTCCAGCAGGGACATGGTCGGTCGTGCCTGCACTTATGTCTAGTGGGAGCACCGTTGAGGTGTCCCTCGGAAATGGGGTGTGTGTGCTGTATGCAGCTAACTGAGCCTTGGTCCATACTCCATCCTTACCCGGGAGTGGAATATCACACCTCCGGTCTGAGGTGCAATACCCCTGTAGCGGCCGAACCCTCTGGGCGCTACCTTCCCCCCTGGTAAAGCACAGCACGTCCTCGGGCTGGAAGAGAGCAAAAACAGTTGATTACAGGACATGCAAAGACTTTTTCAATAACTTTTTACATTAGAAACAGACATTACGGTTCAACTCCCTTTATGGGACACACTTTTCTTTTCACTAGACATTATAGAAAACTTTTCCAATACTTCCGGAACTCTTTTGTATGAAACATTATAGAAAACTTTCACATGACTATTTAGCAGCATATAAAACCTTTTCACATAAAACATTTTTTTAAGTAAAGCACATTCTTGGATTCTTGGATCTCGACCAGGTAAAGGTGCAACAGTCCAGTAAATCTTGAGGTAGACGTTGCGGTTTTTGTATAAAACCAGTAGGGGGCTCTTTAAGAAGCGCAACTATATACATGGAATTGGCCGTTCCCAGTCCTCGGCCGGTGGGGATAGGGGAATGGCTGCTCACAGTCCTCAGCCTGTTAGGGGAAGAGGGATGGCTGTTCTCAGTCCTCAGCCAGGTTACTTAGGGGATAGGGCATAACGTTCACACAGTCCTATATCAGTCCCAACGGGGACCACACGCAATTTGAAACAGTCCCACACAGTTCCTTTGCACCCTTACGGGTAACTATTTACAATGCCACTTGACCGTTCACTGGTAACGGTGTCTTCGTGACACTCCTTCTTCCTCCTCATACGGATCTTCAGGCCCGTCCGGGCCCTCCTGGTACTCAACGTCCGAGTAGTGCTGTTCCTCCTCCTCTACTACTCGGCGGACGTGTAGGGCGTACCACCCCTTCACGCCTTGGTGTCGGGTGTAAGACACCACGTCGCCTGGGAATAGATCCCGCCCACGATGGCCTTCCGGTAGGTGACTCTCCACATCTCTCCTTGTCACAAACACGTCACTGATGGTCTCGGGGTCTCGGATGAAGCCCCAGCCGCGCTCCATCTGGAACTTCACCACAGTCCCGGTGACTCGGGGTCTGCGGGCAGTTCGGGGATCTCGTCGCGCCTTAATTTTCTGCTCCGCGCTCTGGACCTGCAGCTTCTCTTGCTTCACCCGCCGCTCTCGCTGCTCCTTCTCGAACATCTCCAGCTGTTGGCGGCAGGCCTCCCGCCGCTCAGCTGCGCCCGCTCGCGTTTCTTTCGTGAACCCCATCAGGGCCTCCCCTGTGGGGTCCCATTCAAACTGGGCATCTTCCAATGGCAGCTGGGGGATTTCCTGAGGCGCCGGAGCAGGTATGAGGGGCTCAGAGGGTACTTCGACCTCCGCGGATGGGCTCCTCCGGAAGCGGGGGTTGACAAACTCGGGGGGCCAGATGAAAGGCAGCCCATCCGGAGTGGTGTATTGGGCGAAGAGATCTGCGCCCAGTGGTGGTACTGCAGCAGCAGGGGGCGCAGGTGGGTTGGCGGCGCCCGGGGGCACGTGACCTTGCGACCAGGCCCGCGCTGGTTGTTTCCTGGTTGCTCCCAAGGGCGGTACAGCAGGTGCAGGGGGTTCCGTCGGGGCAGCGGCGCCCGGGGGCGCAGGGCCTTGCGGCCGGGCCTGCGATGGTGGTTGGCTGAGCACGCCTGGGGTCAGAGGGCACAGCGTGGGGCGGGGCTCACCGGCAGCGTCGATGGCCTGGGGGCCGGTTGATGGCAGCAGGGGCACGGTGTCGACGGCGGGTCCCGGTGCGTTGGGCTCCGTGACGGGGTGCAGGGGCAGGTCGGCGGCCTCAGGATTCAGTGCAGGGGCGTCTCTGTTACCTGCCTCTGCTGTCGCGGCCTCCTCCGCGGCGTCGTCCTCGGCCTCCGCTCGGCCTTCACTGCCCTCGGTGGCTGGTGCGCTGCTCGTCGATGGTGCCTTCGGCTGCAGGATCACAGCCCGCCGGGCCACTTTCTTCTTCCATCCGGCGATCACGTCCTTCTGCCCCCGGACCATCCTCCGGTCCAGCTCTTCCAACGCCGCCCGTGTATATTCGGGGTCCTCCTTGGGGAGATGGGCTAACAGCTCGGTGAGGCTGCATGGTGGTGTAGCTTGCAGCAGGCCCTTTGCCAGGGTACCGGAACTGGTTTCTCCCTCCATCTCTGGGTGCGGCCTGGCCAGACTGATCCAGACTGCGCCCTGCCCCACAGTTTTCTTCTCTCTCCGTCCCCAGAGGGGGTGGTCCTGGGGCATTCTGCTGACAATCACTTTCAGGGGCAGCCCCCCCATGTTGATGGACATCTCCACTTCTGCATTCATGGCTGGTGGGGGCGGGCTCCTTCTTTGGCGCCATTCTGGGACCTGGCCCACGATGGGAGGTGGCTTCCTGCTGTCTTTTGGTGCGCACATAATGGCGTCCGCTCTGCCAGGGCGGGAAAGACGGATGAAGATGGCGGGAAACGGTCCAAGATGGCGTCTGATGGCGGGAATCGGCTCCGGATGGCGGGAAACGACTCCGGACAGTGGGAAACTTCTTTTTAAGGTACATGTGCAATTTTCTTCAGGCACGCAATACCCGCTTGTGGCGGGTTGGTAATGATCCTGCCGACTGCACCAAAGCTGACTCGCCCCCTGGTCTATGGGGCACGCGGATCCGGGCGATAGGGGAACGATGGGGGTAGTAGTAGTGGCGGCCCGGTCCCGCAGCTCAGGGTGGTCAGGCCAATGGTAGTCTGCTATGCGCTCCAAATAATGTCCGACTACGCCACCCGTGGATTGCGGTTATTAGGAACCGCCGCTGCAAGGCAGTCCGCTGGGGCTGATGATGGGTGCAGCTGAGGTGATGTGACTCCCCACGGGAAGAGTGCAGCCCCAGGGCAGTGTAGTGGATGTTGTGAGTGATGGTAGTGCGAGTCCCGGTGCTGATAGTGCTGGAGGCGCGAAGGAGCACACAGACAACAAGTTACAGTCCAGGGTCTTTACTCACAGTTCGTTTGTTCCAGGTCACTTCGGCCAGCAATGACCGCCCGAGCCGTGCTGCGTCCACCAGGTGAGGGGCTCGGTCAACTCCCAGGCAGTTCAGGAGCATGTCACAGGACCCCCTTTTATCCTTTCTCTGGCCTGCCTCACCAGTGACCCACTTTTGTCCAGCTGCCGCGGACCTGTGCGGTTAAACGTGGGCCCCGTCCTCCGCTGTCCTATATGGTGCCTTCCTAGCAGGTTTGATGAGGTGTCGCACCAATATATGATCACGACGACCGGTCTTTGGCTGATTGTTGTTTCTCCTCCACCAACTTGGGATCCGGTACCCTTAATCTGCTTGACCCTGCACCCTGGATTCTCGTGGGTTCTTAGGGTCCCTTCCACCTTCTTGTTCCTGAGCCCTTCTGTTTCTCTGTCTCTCCTTTTTTGCAGTTCCTTTCTGTTTCTGTTCCTTTCTCTTGGAGCTGAGATGAGCCAGAATCTCAGCTCCCCTTCACCTCCTCCTTGGCCTCTTCTCCAGGCTCACTTCTCCTTCTCCTCTCAGGCCCCGGCCTCTTCCCTAGGCCTGCCTCTGGAGCAGCACTCAGCCTGAGCTGCTGCTCCCTGTCTTCTCCTCTCCACAGAACGAATCTAGATCTAAGATGGTGCCCACCTTTTATACCTCCCTCTAGCCATGAGCCCAGGTGACCAGCAACCAATGGGCTCCTTCCTACGCTCAGGAACCGCCCCCTATCTGCCCCTACAGCACTGGGTGTTCCACTCCTCCCTCCCCACTCCAGCAGGGACATGGTCGGTCGTGCCTGCACTTATGTCTAGTGGGAGCACCGTTGAGCTGTCCCTCGGAAATGGGGTGTGTGTGCTGTATGCAGCTAACTGAGCCCTGGTCCATACTCCATCCTTACCCGGGAGTGGAATATCACACCTCCGGTCTGAGGTGCAATACCCCTGTAGCGGCCGAACCCTCGGGGCGCTACACATCCAGCCAGAATTACTACCCCCTGGCTAATGACAGCATCGAGTCAGAGGAACTTGTCAACTGAGCAATAACAGGGCAGTTTGGGCAGCCAATCAGGGTTTTGGGTAAACTAAGTAGCTTCTCCAAGCTAAAATACTACACTGGTTTTCTTATTGTCTTGATATTCAAGCATTCTCAATGGGCTCTCTGTCTATTTTTCTGGAGTGATCCCTGAATGCCCATTGTGTTATAACCTAAGAGTGTCTGAGTCGTATCTTGGACTACATTTTTGGATGTGATTTGGTCCTTTTCATTCTCTAGTCAGAAGTTGGCTTGTTTGCTCCACTGGTTGGTGGCTTCTCTGCAGACGCAGCCTAGGGGCCCCTTTCAGAAAGTGAGAAATCCAGGGTACTTCTGACTCTGACAATGTTAAGCTTAACTGTGAACGTTTGCTGTGAATTGACAGATTTGTTACTAAAAGTAAATATTGACCCTTTAATGAGCTTTTCCACTGGAATATTTGTTTTGCAGACACATGTTTTGCAGTGTTGCCCCTCGTCAGTGGAAAGCATGAGATCTGATTTGGCAGATTTTCTCCTTATCCCTTAGACTAAAGAGGAGAGAGAAATGCCCACCTGATACCTCCGTCGTCCCCTGGATCTCCTGATCCATCCCCCACCCCGCTGTCATCTTCCTTGGGAAAAAAATTGTGAGCGCATGCACATGCGTCTGATGAGATCTTCCGGCTGGTGCTCGGCAACAATAGGGAATTTTTCCTATTGGTTCCTTTTGATGACTGTGATAGACCCAATCAATTCCCCTTTTGTCATCCTCTTAGTTAGATAAAATAAAAAATATATATTTTTTCCATACCATGCCATTAGAGTTAGGGTTGGGGTTAGGGTTAGGATTAGGACTGTGTCAGGGTTAGGATTAGGGTTGCGTTAGGGTTAGGGCTGTGTTAGAGTTACAGTTGTGTTAGGGTTGGGGTTGGGGTTAGGGTTGGGGTTGAGTTAGGGTTGTGTTAGGGTTTGGGTTAGGGTTGTGTTAGGGCTGGAGTTAGCGCTGTGTTAGGGTTGGGATTTTTTCAAAAGTGAAGAAGAAATAATTGATCACAATATGACGACTAGTGTTGATCGCAAGTGCTCGCTACTTGAATTTGCATCGGGTGCTCGGGTATACACCGAGTATTGAGTGACATGCCCGAGTCCCCGTCCCACATGTTTCGCAGCTGTTATACAGCCAAAATAAACACGTGGGGATTACCTGCCATACTCAAGCAATCCCAGCATGATTTTTTAGGGTGTCTAACAGCCACAAAACATGCAGGGCGGAGACTCAAGCATCTAACTCGAGCGCCCGTGATACTCAGTGCTTTCCCAAGCACCTTATGCAAACTGAAGTAGAGAGCAGTTGCGCTCAACACTAATGATAACATATTCAATATGACGACCTAATGTTATAAACTTCTGTGTCGTATCTCTGGGTTCAAAATGCTCACTATACACCTTGATAAAATCCTTGACGGTTGTAGTTTCCAAACTGGGGTCACTTGTGGGGGTTTCCACTGTTTAGACACATCAGGGGCTCTCCAAACTCAACATGGCGTCCGCTCTCATTTTCAGCCAATTTCGTTTTCAAAAGGTCACACAGTGCTCCTTCCCTTCCTAGAACTGCCTTGCGCCCAAACTATTGTTCCCTACATATGGGGTATCAGCGTACTCTGGAGAAACTGTACAATAATTTTTGCAGTCCATTTTCTCCTCTTACCCTTGTGAAAATAAAAAAATTGGGGCTAAAAGATAATTTTTGTGGAAAAAGTTATAATTTTTTATTTTCACGGCTCTATATTAAAAACTTCTGTAACGTACCTGTGGGTGCAAGGTTCTTACGCCACATTTAGATAAGTTTCTTGAGAGGTCTACTGAAATAGCCATGTATCAATTAAAATATAACTTTTATTATTATTTATAAAATGATTAAAGTGCAAGTGCTCACAAACTAACATGAATACAAAATATAGGAGAGTGATCCACTCATACACTCCTTTTCTCCAATGTCACACCTGATATGAAGACATCAAATGTTCAAGTGACCTCTCATGTGTTACTGGTCATCCAAAATACACAAATTTCCAGTATTAACAGGAGAGTATGTATTGAATAGGATAGTCCTGCTTACAAGAGTCAATAGTCACTCAGCAAAAAGCACCTGATGATACAAAGCAATGACCATACGGAACCTTAATAACCTCAACATTAAATGAGCATAGAGGTCAGAGTCAAATATAATATGAGATGCCGATTGGACAGGAGAAATACAAAGGTAACATGAATATTTATCAGACACGCAGCAAATCATAGTGTTGGGATTTTCCCATTGTTAGCCCTCCTTCCCGGTTTGATACTCAATTTACACAAACAAACCAATAGGCAGGGAATTGACCCATACACTTCTTAATAACCCTTCAACAAATATCCCCAGTTAATTAGATATGGGAAAAATAGTAGGAAGACATAAGTTTATCTATGTAAATGGGACAATCTCACCCATATTTCTGGAAACGTCTATTGTCCAATCTCCATTCTGGTGAGCATCACCTTATACAAACCGCCTCGACGTGTTTCTTCATATTGATTCTTCAGGGGGATAGGGTTCATAAATTTCCATTCATGCAGGGGTGACAAAAAATTTTCCCCTAATCTGCGCTGCTCAGATTTGGCGCTTTAAAAAATTTTCAGTTTTTTTCACAAATGAACACAAGTCATTTCAAAGAAATTTGCCACTATCATGAAGTACATTACGTCACGAAAAACAGTCTCAGAATCCGTGGGATCCCTTGGAGCGTTCCAGAGTGACTCTGAATTGTAAAATTTGGCTTAGTCATTAATGACATAATTGGCTCCGTCACTAAGGGGTTAACTGTTCAAGCAAAGTGGATGTGATTTCATGCAAACTGTGCCCCCTGTGCGTCTAAAGACGCTGCTGAACTATGCATTTTTGGTGCTTTTTTTCTTTCGTGTCTTCTATGTGGAGCCTAAAAAAACGCATGTAAAAAACTGCAATTACTTTAAGTGCAGAATCAAAACTTTTCTGTACTATAAAAACACATTAAAAATGCGGCTTCACATCTAAAGCAAGAATGCATCAAATAAGGTGGAAAAAGCATAAAAAATTCTGCAATAAATACAGAAAATTGTTTGGTGTGGATACTGCAGAAAACAAAAAACAAAGTATTTCTGCAACATGTGAACACGGCCTACAGACATAAAAAAGCCGGATGTCGTGTAGTGAATCTACATAAAGATGAGAGCTTTTTATTCATTCACAGAGCTGTCGGCTCTGTGAATGAATAAACAAAAATTAAATCCACATGTCCCAACTAGAGATGAGCAGGACGCACAGATGACGTTCCTCCAGCCCTGGCTAATCAGAAGCCGTGCCGGGGACAATGGAAAGTTAAAGATCTGTGGCCTCCCATCAAGCTGTCAAGTAGCACTGACCTGAAACCCATGAATCGATCCTCTCATCTCTAGTCCCAACTGTCCCGGATACAGCAGACAGTCCTGGATTTGGGTCTACGCCCTGCATCTTCTGAATTGTCCTCACTACCACCGCCCCATTGACAAATCCGCCTGCCAGGGGAGAAAGAAATGGTAAATGGGTGTGGATTTGGGTGTGGCCAGGGGTGTGGCCAAAATTTGCTGCAGTGCCCTACGTGCGACACATGATCTGTCCCTCTTTCTGTTCTTCAAAAGTTAGGAGATTTGCTGAAAGTACAAACAATGGATAAATAGCAGTTATTAGGGAAACTGTATGGAGAACAATTGTTTAGTCCTTATACAGTTTGCATCAGCCAATGTAAAAGATCCTTAAACCAAGCATGATTGACTTGTTATTGTAAGTCACTTGTCCCAGTCCATTTGATTTTCTTGTGCTTCACGTCGGGCATTGCAAGTAGCCCGATGGTCTCCCATGTGTTATATTTCCTGGGCCTATATAATTCCTCCCAAGTCATATACCTTTGTCTTGATATTGCTCTAAGCTCAATTGCTCTTGCTGGTAACTTTTTTAGCTGTCTGTGCACAGTCCCAGTCCACAGTCATCAGGACGTCTCCTGGCTGTCTGTGGTTTCCAGTCCCTAATTTATTTGTCTGCGTTTTCCAGTTACCTTGCTACTTGGAGGACCTCATCCAGGGGTGGAATTCAGCCAATTCTCCCCGGTTCGATGAAACTGCTTGCTAGAAGAGCAGCCGGTTCCCCAAACCGGGGAGTTCCAGAGCCGCGATCCGGTTAAGTGACACAGTGGCGTACCACCAATAACGGCAGGCCACGCCACTGCTATGGGGCCCATGAGCCGGGGAGCTCCATAGCAGCGGGGGAGGGAGGTTGCGGCGTGGGAAGAGCGTGGCACACGCTGTAGCCGGCTTCTGCAGCTACCACGTGTGCCCGCTGCTAAAGGGAAATGAATATTCCCTCTTCTCCATGCCCATGGGCATAAAGAAAAGGGAATATTAATTTCTCTTTAGTAGCGGGCATGGAGGAGTGCTGATCAGCGGCTCCTGCTGTCAGTGCCCACTGCTAAAGAGAAAGTGTATTCACTCTTCTCCACGCCCATAGGCCTGGCATGGAGAAGAGTGAATGTGCTGGCGGCAGCTCACCTCAGCGTCTGAGAGCGCACGCTGCTCAGATGCCGACATGAGCTGCTGGCAGACAGGACACAGCAGTGCTGGAGCAGAGGTGAGGAAGAAAGGTGAGTATAAGTGTTTTTATTTTTATGTGTGCAGTGAGGGGACCATACTATGGGGGATGAAGAGGCCATACATACCAGGATTGGGGGATGAGGGGGCCCATACATACCAGGATTGGGGGATGAGGGGGCCCACACATACAAGGATTGGGGGATGAGGAGGCCATACATACTAGGATTGGGGGATGAGCGGTGCCATACATGCCAGGATTGGGGGATAAGGGGGGTATACGTACCAGGATTTGGGGATGAGGGGGCCACATGTACCAGGATTGGGGGATGAGGGGGGCCACACATACCAAGATTGAGGGATGAGGGGGCCATGCATACCAGGATTGGGGGATGAGGGGGCCATACATACCAGGATTGGGGGATGAGGGGCTCATACATACCATGATTGGGGGATGAGGGGGTCCACACATACCAGGATTGAGGGATAAGGGGGTCCACACATACCAGGAATGAAGGATGAGGGGGTCCACACATACCAGGATTGCGGGATGAGGGGTCCCACACATACCAGGATTGAGGGATGAGGGGGTCCACACATACCAGGATTGGGTGATGAGGGGGCCCACACATACCAGGATTGGGGGATGAGGCGGCCCACACATACCAGGATTGGGAGATGAGGGGGCTATACATACCAGGATTGGAGGGATGAGAGGGCCCACACATACCAGGATTGGGGGATGAGGGGACCCACACATACCAGGATTGGGGAATGAGGGGGCCCACACATACCAGGATTGGCGGATGTGGGGGACCACACATATTAGGATGGAGGATGAGGGGGTCCACATATACCAGGATTGGGAGATGAGGGGGCCCACACATACCAGGATTGGGGGATGAGGGGGCCCACACGTACCAGGATTGGAGGATGAGGGGTGCCATACATACCAGGATTGGGGCATGAGTGGTGCTATACACACCAGGATGGGGAAATTTACCAGTAGGTGCTGCATTTCCCACCCTAGGCTTATACTCGAGTCAATACGTTTTCCCAGTTTTTTGTGGTAATATTAGGTACCTCGGCTTACAGTTTGACTGCGCCCCTACTTGTATATGTTTGAGGAAAGGGTGTGTGTAAATGGGTGTGGCTTAAAAAGGGTGTGGCTTTAAAATGGGTGTGGTTTTCCTACACACAAACACAGAACCTGTTGTTATAAATTTGAATCCCACCCCTGACCTCACCTACTTCTCCACCTGTCAGTGGAGGACCTCACCTACTTGTCTGTGGTTTCCAGTAACCTTGCTACCTGTTAGTGGTCTTCAGGACTATACCTACCTGCTTGCGGTTTCCAATATTGCTACCTACTTGCCTGTGATTTCCTGCATCACAACCTGCCTGCAAATTCCAGGATGTCTTCCTAGCTGTCTGTGGCTTCCAAGGTATTCAGACTTTCTAGTTTCTCTGGAGTTCTGTCTGCTATCTGTCCCTGGTCTTCTATGGCCCTTCTACGTGTCCGCCTGTGGTTTTAAAGATGCTTTCCTGGCAGTGTGTGGCTTTCATGGCATTAGACTTTCTAAATACTCCAGAGTTTTGTCTGCTACCTGTGTCTCCATGATGCCTCCTGTCTATTCGAGGTTTTCAGTAACTCTACAGTCTGTCTGAGGTCTTTAATGACTCTGCAATCTATCGAAGGTCTCCAGTAACTCTACTATCTGCCCGATGTCTTCAGTAATTCTGCTATCTGTCCAAGGTCTTCAGTAACTCAGCTATCTGTCTGAATTCATCAATAACTCTGCTATTTGTCCAAGGTCTTCAGTAAGGCTATGTGCCCACGATGCAAAAATGCTCCGGAATGCTCCTGAGCGTTTCTGCATCTCCCTAGCGAAAAAAACGCATGCGGATTGTACATGCGGATTGTACATGCGGATTGTACATGCGTTTTTCCTGCCAGGGACAAGCGGAAGTGAAGCGTTTTTCACATGCATTTCTGCATGCGGGTTGTCAAACGCTTTCCAAGCGATTTTAGCATCACTTGGAAAGTGCTTGACAACTTGGTCACACTATATAAATCCATGCAACCGGCATGCATTTATATAGTTTGACCGAAAGAATGGTAAAAAATAAAAAATAAATATTATACTTACCTTCTGATGGCCCCAGTGTCCTTGTCTGGACTTGCCGACGTCAGCGGTTGCGTGACCCGTCACATGACTAAATGACATCACCGCAGGTCCTTTTAGTCCACCGCGTGCTGCCGGCAAGCCAGGACGCATCACTATGGAGACCGGGGGCCATCAGAAGGTAAGTATAATGTATATTTTTTATTTTATTCTTTTGGTACCCGGGTCTGGAGGAGAGTCTCCTCTCCTCCACATCCAGGTACCATCCGCACATTGAACCGCATGTTATCCGCATGTACAGATGCAGTGATGCAGATGATATGCGGTCCAATGCAAGTCAATGGCGGCGAAAACGCCGCGATTCCGCAAAATAATTGCTAGTGCTGCGGATTTTTCCGCAATGATAATACGCAGCGGAAATTTCTGCAGCATGTACACAGCACATGCGGATTATCATTGGGGAACATGGCAGGCCTTCTACCAATAATTTTTTAAGCGTTTCTGCAGCGGAATTGCCGTTGCGGAAAAGCTTAAAAAACGCATAGTGGGCACACAGCCTAACTCTGCTTTCTGCCCATGGTCTTCAGTAACTCTGCTATCTGTCTGAATTCATCAATAACTCTGCTGTTTGTCCGAGGTCTTCAGTAACTGTTATCTGGCCGAGGTCTTTAGTAACTCTGCAATCTGCCTGTGGTCTCCTGTGTGTCTCCCGCCTGCCTGATGAGAAGCCTAGCAGTCAAAATCCCACCAATGAGAAAGCTTAGAGACATGCCACTAAAGATTTTTTTATTTCGTTAATAACTTTAGGTATATGAACGTCTTCATTGTGAATAATGCTCTCTGACCTGCAGTTAGGCTGTTTAGTCCCTAAATGCACTACTACTTCTAAGTGTGCAATCTGTCAGCACTCAGCTTTTTTTTTTACCTAAGGCACCACACCTACTTACCTAAGGCAATCCGAACCTGTCAATCTAAGTTTTTAAAAAGAACAGACATATGTAGGAACAGGGAGTAGTGTATGCTTTTCCATCCATAACCAATAAAACTCTCTGTATGACTTGTCCTCCGGTGTCTTCCCTTCCTTTAAATATTTTAAATTTGGAGCACAGCAGACAAAGTTTACAACAGCGATAACATAGCGAGTAGTAAATCATATACGTTAACAATAAAACCCAAGCAAACAGTAACTCTTGGAACCAAATGAATAAAGAATGCCAGCTGGTGGTCTCTCCCTGACAAAAGCAATAACCGTAACAAAACATGTGTTAGAAATATTCTTCCAATGTAAATTGATATTTTCAATGTTGATCTATTGTTTGTTTGTTTTTTTGTGTCATTTCCAGGTGATTTTTTTTTTTAATGTTTCAAATTGAAATTTACTTGAAATGCTTAAAGCGTAACATAGTTGCAAAAAATGTGAATATACTTGTAAAAATCTTCCGCACCTACTTATAGTATGAATTTGCATATATGCTCCTTGTAAATGTTAAATAGCAATTAAACTTTATTTTATTCAGTAATTTAGTCCGGCATAGAAAGTTAGGACATTTTGCAAATTACTTTATTAAGAAAGTTCTCATTTGGAGTACAGATGATGGCAGTGAAAGGGCCATATCAGAACCTGTGTCTCACTAACCCTGGAAATGAGATGCTATAGGAGATTGTACTGTTAAGCACAGCACTTTGAGGAGAAGACAGATGCTGACCATTTCACTGCCATCATCTGTACTCCAAATAAGAATGTTCTAATATCAATGTAGTGAATACAGGCAAACAGAAGAAAAACAAGGGTTTGGAAGCCACTTACATGCATTTTTTTAACAGGAATGGAGACAAATTTACAATAAAGTGATTTGCAAAGTTTCAAATCTTCCCATGCTGGACTAAATTATTTAAAAAAATTGAAAGTTTAGATCATTTTTAAGAAATCTTCTCAGTCATCCAAAATAACCCATCTTGTGTGAACTCATGCTTTTTATCTGCCTCTGACTTTATCCTACTTGAAGAACAGATGCCTATATGTGAATTTCTGAGCGCGCATTTACTTATGTTTTAAAATTTCCACCTATTCTGACCTCAGCTTTCATACTGTTAGTTATGTATTTGCCTGTTGTCCTGATACAGGGCTTAGGCATATGTTCCAATATTTGAAACTCTATTTGCAGGAATACAGTGCTGATCACCATTATTGGCACCCCTTCATTTTTTTCATAGACTGTACAATATCTTCAGAAATAAATGGAAATGTACCAAAGTTTTATCCTCAGGATTTTTTAATTAGTGGTCCAAAGTAATACAACAATAAAGCATTGTTTTTCAACTTCCATGTTGCAATTTCAAAGAAGAAATAGAATAAACAGCATGTGCAGCAATAAATGCCCCCCTAATTAATACTTGGTTGCACACCCTTTGGCATTGCTGACAACCTCCAAATGTTTCTTGTAGCCATCTATAAGCTTCTTGCACTTCTCACCTGTAATTTTCTCCCACTCTTCCTTTGCAGTTTGTTCAAGCTCTTGAATGTTCGCAGGGTTCTTTTTCCCAGTGGCAGATTTCAGCACACCCCAAAGATTTTTAATGGGATTGTGGTTAGGACTAGTGTTGAGCCACCCCCGTAGTGTTCGAGTTCGGTTCGGTTCGTCGAACACCCGTGTGTTCGCCGAACTGTTCGTCGAACTGTTCGTCGAACACCTTCGAACACCGTTAAAACCAATGGCAGGCAAACAAAAACACATAGAGACACATAGAAAACACCTTCAAAGGTGTCCAAAAGCTGACAAACTGCTCAGAAGACATAACTAACACATGGAAAAGTGACAAGTACATATAGTCATGCGAAAATAAAAGAGGTGGAGGAGTAAAAGGAGGGGGAGACACAGATATAGGCATGTCATGCCCTTCTAAAATCCAAAAAGTGAGAAGCCGACACGGCCAGTCCGCTCCTGCCCGTGCCACCTCCGTGTCGCCGGGTTTGTGCCAGAGCCGCGGTGAACCCTGACGGCAAGCCCCCCTCTCCCAATACTGGTGCCTGTCCGCTGGTGGGTCGAGCGAGCCCCCCTGTGGTGGAGGCAGCTCTAAGCTTTTTAATTTAAATTGTCTCTCTAATTTGAATGAATACACTTTAAATCCATTTACAAGGATCTATTGGAGGGCAAGTCTCATGCCAGCAGCCGCGGTAATTCCAGCTCCAGTAGCGTCCACTAAAGCTGCTGCAGTTAAAAAGCTTTTATAAGGATCGAGCTCGGCTGTCCACCGCAAGGCATCCTACTGCCAGTCCCAGTCCCTATGCCTTGGGGTGCCTCCTGATGCTCTTCACTAAGTATCCCATGGTCCCGAAGCATTTCCTTTGAAAAAATTAAGTGTCTAAACTACAGGTGGTGCAGCTTGCTTAACAGCCGGGATAATCCGCTGACTAGCAGACACTGCTACTAGGCACAAAGTATTTCCTGGGCTAGATGCAGTTAAAAATTTGTAATTAGATACTCTCGTTGGATGCTGAGAAAGCATTCCATAGAGTCTCCTGGCACGCCATATATGATTCTCTTAAAAAGCTTGAGGTAGGGGTCTAGGGGACCCTTTTATAGCCAAAATCACGGCCCTGTATCGCAATACGTCACCTAGGCTGAAGATAAATGGAACTGTAGCACCCTGAGGGCTCGGTTGCTACAGACGTATTGCACCTCACCCAGAGGTGTGATATCTCACTCTCAGGTAAGGATGGAGTGTGGATCAGGACCCGACACCTGCATGCATTACACCACATTGCCGTGGGGCACGGCGACCAATATGCCCCTGAGATGGGCACGACAGTCCCTGTCCCTGGCTGGAGTGGTGGGAGGGAACACTGAGGAAGGGGAACCCTGTAGTGCAGGAGCAGGGAGGAAGCAGTTCCTGGGTGCATTGAGAAGGGAGTATAAAAGGTGGGCACCATCTTAGTTCAGTGCAGAGAAGTCTGAGCAGAAGTGGCAGGGAGCAGGGGCTCTGCATGAGCTCTGCTCCGGAGGCGGGCCTAGTAACAGAGGCCCAGGCCTGGAAGAGGGAGAAGGAAGGAGGAGGAGCGGAGAAGGCTCCAGGAACGAGGAATGAAGGGAACCCAGGGGTGCGGACGGGCGAGTCGCCACCGCACGCCCGAATCCACCTGCGTGGAGGGGTCAGGCCAAAGGGGGAGACCGGTCCCCGAACTAGTGGAGGCAGGAAACGACCCTCAGCTAGAAACCGGAGGCTCTGACATTTTATGTGGCGCAGCCCCTCGCTACACCCGCTAGGAAGGCACCACATAGGGTCAGGGAAACTGGCGCCAAGTTTACCAAGAGGAGGCCCGAGGCAGCCGGACAGAAGTGTTGGTAAGAAAGGCCAGACAAAGGACACACAAAGGGGGTCCTGTGAAGTGCTCCAAAGTTATCTGGGAGTTGTCTGAGCCCCTCACCTGGTGAGCACAGTACGACGTGGGCAGCCGTTACCTGCAGACGTGGTCTGGATAATAAGAACTGTGAGTAAAGGCCCTGAACTGCATCACTGACTCCGTGTCGTTACTGCTGCTGCCCTGCACCATCACCCCCATCCTCCGCATACACTGCCCTGAGGCTATACTCCTCCCGTGGGGAGTTATGCTACGCTCTGCTGCACCCACAACACCAGCCTCAGCGGTCTGCCCTGTAGCGGCGGTTCACTCTGACCGCAATCCACGGGTGGCGTAGTCGGACATTTAAACATCAAAACCACATAAATAGTTCCGCCACTGGTTTGACCGCCCTGAGCCACGGAACCGGGTCGCCGCCACGAAGACTACAACCACCAGCATCCACCAAAAAGGGTCCGGCTCCGGGTGTCCCAAGGCCCAGGGGGTGAGTCAGAACATTTTCATCACCTTTCACAATCACCAATGGGACAAGGCAGTGATGTCCTCTGTCCCCTCTCTTATACATCCTAGTGACGGAGCACCTGCTCTCATCAATTCGCCATAACCCCAATATTAGGTGGATTGAGGTGGGAGGCACAGAGTACAAGTGCTCTCTATTTGCTGATGATGTCCTAGTATATATCACTCAATCACATATATCCATCCATGCTGTTATGGCTGAAATAGATCACTTTGTTACATGGTAAAATTTTAAAATCAATGCAGCGAAGTCTGAGGCCCTCGATGTCTCCCTCCCCAAATCCATATAGGATTCCATCCAGTCCAACTTTCCCTTTGCCTGGCCCTCACAGGGTATCAAATACTTAGGAATTCCTATTCATAGAGACCTCTCCCATCTATGTTATCTTAATTTTGGGCCCTTTATTGAACAACTCCATACAGACCACGGTTGGCAAGTTAGAACTGTAAGATTCAGTACGTGAACCGCTGGTGTTTTGTGGAAAAGCACATGTACACTGCGTTCCAAATTATTATGCAAAAAGTGTTTAGGAGTGATAAGGGAAGAATTTGTTTGTTTGTCAGTTAAACTCATTGATGGTGATGTGTGTCAGGGCTCTTTATATCACTGTAAGCAATTGCAGACACCTGTGCTAATTAGTTTGGCAGGTGTGTCCAATGAAAGGCAAGACTACTTAAGAAGGCTCTCTCACATTATTAAGCAGCCTACATTTTCTGCCAAAATGGGAAAGAAAAAGGATGTGTCGGCTGCTGAGAAGCAACAAATTGTGGAGTGTTTAGGTCAAGGCATGACTACAATCAACATTGTGCGATGATCAGGATGAAGTGTCTTGGCAATCAAGAAGTATGTAGCTGATTCACAGTACACACGTGTGCGTGCTGATAAGGGCAAATTGAGGACTCTTTCCTACAGGCAATTACGTCAGGTTGAAAGAGCAGCGGCAAAAAAGCCTTGTCATAGCAGCAGACAAGTTTTTGAAGCTGCTTGTGCCTCCAACGTCCCCCGAACAACAAGATGCAGGGTCCTTCAGAGGTTTGCAGCTGTGCATGCGCCATCCTGTCGACCTCCTCTATCCACTTCACACAAGCAGAAATGGCTCCAGTGGGCCAAACATTACATGAAGACTGATTTCAAAACTGTTTTGTTCACGGATGAGTGCCGTGCAGCGCTCGATGGTCCAGATGGATGGAGTGGAGGATGGCTGGTTGATGGACACCCCACGCAAACACGGCTACAGCGCCAACAAGGAGGAGGTGGAGTAATGTTTTGGGCTGGAATCATGGGGAGAGAGATTGTCGGCCCCTTTAGGATCCCTGAAGGCGCTAAAGATGAACTCCATAATGTATGTGGATTTTCTCAAACAGCACTTCCTGCCATGGTTCAAGAAGAAGAACCGTGTATTTCACAGCAAGATCATTTTTCTGCATGATAATGCACCATCTCATGCTGCACATAAAACATCTGCATCTCTGGCTGATATGGGCATAAAAGGGGACAAACTTATGGTGTGACCCCCATGCTCCCCTGACCTCTACCCCATTCAGAACCTTTGGAGCATCATTAAAAGGAGTGTCTATGATGGCGGGAGGCAGTTCACATCTAAGCAACAGCTCTGGGAGGGTATTCTGTCCTCATGCAAAACAATTGAAGCAGAAACCATCCAAAACCTGACAAATTCAATGGACGAGAGAGTTCAGAAGCTCCTTTCGAACAAGGGGTCCTATGTGAAAATGTAACATCACCTAGAATAAAGTTTTGAGTTGAAAACTGTTTGATTTCAGTTTCTAACAACCTGCTAATGCTTATAATTTCAAAAATGACCATTTTTTTGGTCTTTATTAAAATGAAAAGGTTGATCGAAAAGTTTGGGGGATCTAAGGGTGTGGCAACCCAGTAGTCATGATTACTTCGAATTCTGACAATATGAGGGTCATGCTGCAGGTAGTGCAGCAAGAAGGCACTTATGTGCCTTGCGCATCTCGGAGCCCCAAAATTATTTTCCGGGCTAGATGCAGCTAAAAATTATTTTTAATTTTAAATCTGGTGAAGCTTTAGTATAGATGGCCTAATAGGATCAGTGCTGCACACTGCTACAAAGCCCAAATTATTTTCCAGTCAAGATACAGATAAACATGATTAGTAATTTGAAAGCTTAAAACGGTTGGTAGGTAGTGTTGAGCATTCCGATACTGAAATATCGGGTATCGGCCGATATTCGCGGTATCGGAATTCCGATACTTAATTCCGATACTATTGCAATATCGTATACCGGAATCGGAAGTTCCCATAATGCAATGAGACATTTTCATTTTATTCAGCCAATGAGGATCCTAAGAAGTGTGGGCACATCCTGTTAGGCATGTAGGCATCTTAACTAATGGCATGGCTGTGATTGGCTGCTGAAATGATGTCATGATGCACTATAAAAGCCACCGCCGCCATTTTGAGCTCACTCTGCTGTGAATTCAGTTAGGGATAGGACGCTGTTGTTCTGAGGGACAGTTTTAGCTACCTATTTGCTCTATACTGCTTTACCCAAGCTACTTTCTAAATCACTGTGCCTTGCAGTGCTAGTGCACAGTTCCCTGTGCTGTTCACCGCTATCTGCAAGGTCTGTGTGTGTGAGTGCAGCTCACCCTGTAGTGTGTGCTTCAGCCAAGTCTGGTTGTAGTGCACTCAGTGTGTGTCACTGCCTCATACATTGTCCTTTTTTGCCAATTCATAATTTTTCCTGATATCTCCTATTAGTGTGGTGGTTCCATCTGTATTCAGCTAAATTGGTTCCAAACACACTATATAGGAGTAGATAGAGAAATTTTTTTCCGTCTTGCAGCACTAGTGCACAGTGCTCTGCATCTGTACTGTTCACCGCTGTCTGCAAGGTCTGGTGTGTGAGTGCAGCTCACCCTGTAGTGTGTGCTTCAACCCCGTCTGGTTGTAGTGCACTCAGTGTGTGTCACTGCCTCATACATTGTCCTTTATTGCCAATTCATAATTTTTCCTGATATCTCCTATTAGTGTGGTGGTTCCATCTGTATTCAGCTAAATTGGTTCCAAACACACTATATAGGAGTAGATAGAGAATTTTTTTCCGTCTTGCAGCACTAGTGCACAGTGCTCTGCATCTGTACTGTTCACCGCTGTCTGCAAGGTCTGGTGTGTGAGTGCAGCTCACCCTGTAGTGTGTGCTTCAACCCCGTCTGGTTGTAGTGCACTCAGTGTGTGTCACTGCCTCATACATTGTCCTTTATTGCCAATTCATAATTTTTCCTGATATCTCCTATTAGTGTGGTGGTTCCATCCATATTCAGCTAAATTGATTCCAAACACACTATATAGGAGTAGATAGAGGAGCCTTTCTGCAGCATTGGGCCCTGCAGCCCCAGCCAGATTAGTATTAGCCTATTTTTTGCAGCCTCATCTATTGCATTGTAGGTTACCTTCCTACATTGTAATAGCTACAAAAAGTTTGTGATACTATCGTTATTACATCTTTAGGCACATCCAGTGTCTTTTTGTGACAAAAAAAACCTAAATAAAGTTCACCAAACACTCCACTTTACAGTTGTGTAGGCCACATTAGCTCATATTAAAGTCTAGTCCACACTTTATAAAATTAGTGTTTCTTATACCTGTTAGCAGCTGTTCAGGAATAAGCACACTAAGCCCTTAGTAGTTTTCTGCCTATCTTTATCAGTCTACCAAGATGAAGAAGGCAGGGAGTAAGGCATGTGGTCGTGGTCGTGGGCGTGGGCGTGGAGTTTCTGCAGGGAGAGGACGTGAGGATTCTGTGCCTGCAGGGAGAGGACGTGGGGATTCTGTGCCTGCTGCGGGCACCAGTGACTCAGCATCCCCCAGTTTTACCAGGGAACAGTCCTTTATGCGCAGCTTTGTAGGAGCTAGCCGTACCCCACTGCTGCGCGAGGACCAAATTGAAGCCGTTGTCGGATGGATGGCAGCTAACGCATCGACTTCAATTAGTTCCAGATCCTCTCAGGTCCTGAGCACTGAAGAGCACCCATCTGTCTCTTCACCACCTGCCAAATTGCCCAGGCAGTCAGAGAGCCCTGGACAGGAGCCATCTCTACTTCTGTTCTCTGAATCTCTTGGCTTGGAAAGAGGGGGCCAGCCAAGCAGAATTCGAGAATTTGAAGAAGAGGTAGTATGCAGTGATGCGCAACCGTTTTGTCTCTCTGAATCTGAAGAGGCGGGTGGGCCAGTGCCTATGGTCAGCAGCACACCTCAGTACGCATCTGATGATGAGACTCAGGTGCCACTTTCTGGTGCGTACTGTGCTGTCGAGACTACCCAGGAGAAGCAGTTGTTTGAAGAGGGTGGTGTAGATGATGAGGTCCTTGACCCATCATGGCATGAGGGACAGGAAGGTGGTGGGAGCAGCTCTGAGGAAGAGATTCCCCGAACGGCCCAAAAAGGAGGGAGAGGGAGGGGGCAGACTTGGTTGCCTGTAGCCTCCACTTCGGCACCCATTAGGAGCATGGCTCTTCCAAAATCCAAAGCGGGCGCTCCCAAGACTTGCAGTGCCTGGTCCTTTTTTGACACAGTTGCAGATGACATTTGCTTTGTCAAATGCAAGCTGTGTAATCAGAAGGTGAAAAGAGGGAAAAGTGTCAGCAACCTCAATACCACAAATATGTGGAAACATGTGCGGACCAAGCACGTGGTGGAGTTACACAAACACACTGAAGACCTAGGCCAACCTACAGCGCCACCTACCACCTCTTCAGCTCGTGTTGTAGCCTCTTCCTCCAGCTCACACACAGCTGGTTCGGCTTCCTCACAGGATCGCCATGGAAGAATCTCTGGCACTGTTGTACAGAGACACAGTGTAATTCCACCCACAGCACCACTTTCCCAGTCATCCTCACACTCCCAGGCCAGTCTACAGCCATCGTTAGCACAGGCATGGGAGAAAAGGCGCCCATACTCGGCAAACCACCCCCGAGCACAGGCTCTGAATGCTGGCATTGCTAAACTACTGGCCCTTGAAATGCTATCATTCAGGCTGGTGGAGACTGACACATTCCGTAACTTTATGGCATTGGCAGTCCCACAATACAACGTGCCCAGCCGCTTTTATTTCAGCAGGCAAGCCGTCCCTGCCCTGCAACATCATGTGGAGGGAAAAATTAAACATGCGCTACAAAACGCCGTCAGTAGCAAGGTCCACCTGACCACTGATGCGTGGACCAGTAAGCATGGACAGGGACGATACCTTTCCCTCACTGCCCATTGGGTAAATGTTGTGGAGCCGGGTACAGATCTTGAGAGTGGCGCTGTACGTGTTCTGCCAACTCCAAGGATTGCAGGAATCCAGTCTGTACACATTGACTCCTCCTCATACTCCAGTTCCTCTGAATCAGCGCTGCAGGAGCCGTCACGGTCTACCTCCACATCGACCCGTGAACGGTTACCTGTTATGATGACCGATATGAGCACAGCCGTGGCCAAACGTCAACAGGCCGTATTAAAATTAATTTCTTTGGGGAATCGAAGCCACACAGCGCAGGAGCTCTGGAATGCCATCAAGCAGCAGAGTGACGTGTGGTTTGTGCCAGCGAATCTCCAGCCAGGCATGGTAGTGTGTGACAATGGCCGAAATCTGGTGGCAGCTCTGGGCCTAGGCAACCTCACTCACATCCCATGTCTGGCACATGTGCTCAACTTGGTCGTGCAGAGTTTTTTGAGGGACTATCCGGATCTTGATGCACTGCTTCACAAGGTCCGCATAGAGTGCGCTCACTTGCGGCGTTCCAGCAATGCAAGATCACGCATTGCAGCTCTGCAGCGCCGATTATGTCTTCCGGAACATCGCATCATATGTGACCTACCCACCAGGTGGAATTCAACGTTACATATGTTGGAGAGGTTGTGTGAGCAGCAGGCAGCAGTAATGGAGTACCAGCTGCAGCAGGCGCAAACAAGTCGCAGTGCGCGCCGTTCACACTTCACCACCACTGAGTGGGCCTCTATGAAGGACATTTGCCACGTTTTGCGTGCCTTCGATTATTCCACGCGGATGGCGAGTGCAGATGATGCACTAGTCAGCATGACTATCCCCCTTATCTGCCTGCTTGAAAAAACACTGCAAGCACTAAGGGACGAGGTTTTGGAAGAGGTGGAGGATGAGGAGTCACAAATGCCATCTGCTTCTCTACAGTCTGCGCAACGTGGTTCCTCACAAAGGCCTAGGCAGGGGACACTTTGTGAGGAGGATGAGGAGGAGTCAATGGATGAGGAAGACATCTGTCCAGAGGAGGGAGGTACACAATGCTCTAGTAGTCAGTATCTAGAGCGAGGGTGGGGTGATGCAGAGCAGGCAGAGATCACGCCTCAAGCAGGGGACAGCGTTTCTTGGCCAGTTGGCAGTCTGCAGCACATGGTTGATTTCATGCTGCAGTGCCTCAGAAACGACCGCCGCATCGCCCACATTCTCAACACGGCTGATTATTGGGTGTCCACCCTCCTAGATCCTCGCTACCGGGACAACTTACAAAGCCTCATAACACCATTGAACCGGGAGCGTAAAATGCGGGAGTACCAAGACGCACTGGTGCATTCCATCATGTTCTCCATTCCAACCGAGAGCAGTGCTGCTAGTGCTTTACAAAGCAGCTCAGTGCGTCGAGGCAGTGGAGGAAGCTCTGCACAAAGAGGGAGCAGAAGCAGCGCCTCAGCACAAGGCAAGACCAGTATGGCCGAAATGTGGCAAAGTTTTGTGTCCCCGCCGCCACAAATGTCTACACCATCACAGACAGCTCCAGTCAGCAGGAGGCAACGTTTCCGTCAGATGGTGACAGACTACATGTCTTGCCCTCTTAGTGTACTCCCAGACGGCTCTTCTCCCTTCAAGTTTTGGGTCTGTAAGCTGGATACATGGCCAGAGCTTAGTCAGTATGCACTGGAGGTGCTAGCTTGCCCTGCTGCTAGTGTATTATCGGAACGCGTCTTTAGTGCCGCAGGTGGTGTACTAACAGACCGTCGCATGCGACTATCCTCCGATAACGTTGACCGGCTTACTTTTCTCAAAATGAACAAGGCCTGGATCTCTCATGAATTTGCCAGTCCTCTTCCAGAATAAATAATTGGTTGGCAACAGTATCCAGGTCTCCTGTTCTGTTCATGTTTCTACCACCTGAACTGTAATCCCTGAGCTCCAACACCGCCAGTTGGCGCTCGGAAGTGCCGTCTGCACAGTCAACACTTGCTGCCGTGTTATTGGGGTTCAGTAACGTCAGCTGTTCTCCTGCTGTGCGGACGGCAATTTCTCCTGATTTGTCCACATCCACTGTACTACACATTTTAAAGTTGCTCCAATTACTCCTCTGGCTCCTCTGTTTTCATTCTTATCCCTGGGCTCCAGCACCGCCAGTTGGCGCTCGGAAGTGCTGTCTGCACAGTCAACACTTGCTACCATGTTATTGGGGTTCAGTAACGTCAGCTGTTCCCCTGCTGTGCGGATGGCAATTTCTCCTGCTCTGTCCACATTCTCACTACTACAGATTTTAAAGTTGCTCCAATTACACCTCTGGCTCCTCTGTTTTCAGTATTATCCCTGAGCTCCAACACCGCCAGTTGGCGCACGGAAGTGCCGTCTGCACAGTCAACACTTGCTGCCGTGTTATTGGGGTTCAGTAACGTCAGCTGTTCTCCTGCTGTGCGGACGGCAATTTCTCCTGCTCTGTCCACATTCTCACTACTACAGATTTTAAAGTTGCTCCAATTACACCTCTGGCTCCTCTGTTTTCATTCTTATCCCTGGGCTCCAGCACCGCCAGTTGGCGCTCGGAAGTGCTGTCTGCACAGTCAACACTTGCTACCATGTTATTGGGGTTCAGTAACGTCAGCTGTTCCCCTGCTGTGCGGACGGCAATTTCTCCTGCTCTGTCCACATTCTCACTACTACAGATTTTAAAGTTGCTCCAATTACACCTCTGGCTCCTCTGTTTTCATTCTTATCCCTGGGCTCCAGCACCGCCAGTTGGCGCTCGGAAGTGCCGTCTGCACAGTCAACACTTGCTGCCGTGTTATTGGGGTTCAGTAACGTCAGCTGTTCTCCTGCTGTGCGGACGGCAATTTCTCCTGATTTGTCCACATCCACTGTACTACACATTTTAAAGTTGCTCCAATTACTCCTCTGGCTCCTCTGTTTTCATTCTTATCCCTGGGCTCCAGCACCGCCAGTTGGCGCTCGGAAGTGCTGTCTGCACAGTCAACACTTGCTACCATGTTATTGGGGTTCAGTAACGTCAGCTGTTCCCCTGCTGTGCGGACGGCAATTTCTCCTGCTCTGTCCACATTCTCACTACTACAGATTTTAAAGTTGCTCCAATTACACCTCTGGCTCCTCTGTTTTCAGTATTATCCCTGAGCTCCAACACCGCCAGTTGGCGCACGGAAGTGCCGTCTGCACAGTCAACACTTGCTGCCGTGTTATTGGGGTTCAGTAACGTCAGCTGTTCTCCTGCTGTGCGGACGGCAATTTCTCCTGCTTTGTCCAAATCCACTGTACTACACATTTTAAAGTTGCTCGAATTACACCTCTGGCTCCTCTGTTTTCATTCTTATCCCTGGGCTCCAGCACCGCCAGTTGGCGCTCGGAAGTGCCGTCTGCACAGTCAACACTTGCTGCCGTGTTATTGGGGTTCAGTAACGTCAGCTGTTCTCCTGCTGTGCGGACGGCAATTTCTCCTGCTTTGTCCACATCCACTGTACTACACATTTTAAAGTTGCTCGAATTACACCTCTGGCTCCTCTGTTTTCATTCTTATCCCTGGGCTCCAGCACTGCCAGTTGGCGCTCGGAAGTGCCGTCTGCACAGTCAACACTTGCTACCATGTTATTGGGGTTCAGTAACGTCAGCTGTTCCCCTGCTGTGTTCACGGCAATTTCTCCTGCTCTGTCCATATTCACTGTGCTACTTATTTAAAACTTGCTCCAATTACACCTCTGGCTCCTCCGTTTTTAGTATTTACCCTGGGCTCCAACACCGCCAGTTGGCGCTCGGAAGTGCTGTCTGCACAGTCAACACTTGCTGCCGTGTTATTGGGGTTCAGTAACGTCAGCTGTTCCCCTGCTGTGTGGACGGCAATTTCTCCTGCTCTGTCCACATTCTCACTACTACAGATTTTAAAGTTGCTCCAATTACACCTCTGGCTCCTCTGTTTTCATTCTTATCCCTGGGCTCCAGCACCGCCAGTTGGCGCTCGGAAGTGCTGTCTGCACAGTCAACACTTGCTACCATGTTATTGGGGTTCAGTAACGTCAGCTGTTCCCCTGCTGTGCGGACGGCAATTTCTCCTGCTCTGTCCACATTCTCACTACTACAGATTTTAAAGTTGCTCCAATTACACCTCTGGCTCCTCTGTTTTCATTCTTATCCCTGGGCTCCAGCACTGCCAGTTGGCGCTCGGAAGTGCCGTCTGCACAGTCAACACTTGCTGCCGTGTTATTGGGGTTCAGTAACGTCAGCTGTTCTCCTGCTGTGCGGACGGCAATTTCTCCTGATTTGTCCAAATCCACTGTACTACACATTTTAAAGTTGCTCCAATTACTCCTCTGGCTCCTCTGTTTTCATTCTTATCCCTGGGCTCCAGCACCGCCAGTTGGCGCTCGGAAGTGCTGTCTGCACAGTCAACACTTGCTACCATGTTATTGGGGTTCAGTAACGTCAGCTGTTCCCCTGCTGTGCGGACGGCAATTTCTCCTGCTCTGTCCACATTCTCACTACTACAGATTTTAAAGTTGCTCCAATTACACCTCTGGCTCCTCTGTTTTCAGTATTATCCCTGAGCTCCAACACCGCCAGTTGGCGCACGGAAGTGCCGTCTGCACAGTCAACACTTGCTGCCGTGTTATTGGGGTTCAGTAACGTCAGCTGTTCTCCTGCTGTGCGGACGGCAATTTCTCCTGCTTTGTCCAAATCCACTGTACTACACATTTTAAAGTTGCTCGAATTACACCTCTGGCTCCTCTGTTTTCATTCTTATCCCTGGGCTCCAGCACCGCCAGTTGGCGCTCGGAAGTGCCGTCTGCACAGTCAACACTTGCTACCATGTTATTGGGGTTCAGTAACGTCAGCTGTTCCCCTGCTGTGTTCACGGCAATTTCTCCTGCTCTGTCCATATTCACTGTGCTACTTATTTAAAACTTGCTCCAATTACACCTCTGGCTCCTCCGTTTTTAGTATTTACCCTGGGCTCCAACACCGCCAGTTGGCGCTCGGAAGTGCTGTCTGCACAGTCAACACTTGCTGCCGTGTTATTGGGGTTCAGTAACGTCAGCTGTTCCCCTGCTGTGCGGACGGCAATTTCTCCTGCTCTGTCCACATTCTCACTACTACAGATTTTAAAGTTGCTCCAATTACACCTCTGGCTCCTCTGTTTTCATTCTTATCCCTGGGCTCCAGCACCGCCAGTTGGCGCTCGGAAGTGCTGTCTGCACAGTCAACACTTGCTACCATGTTATTGGGGTTCAGTAACGTCAGCTGTTCCCCTGCTGTGCGGACGGCAATTTCTCCTGCTCTGTCCACATTCTCACTACTACAGATTTTAAAGTTGCTCCAATTACACCTCTGGCTCCTCTGTTTTCATTCTTATCCCTGGGCTCCAGCACCGCCAGTTGGCGCTCGGAAGTGCCGTCTGCACAGTCAACACTTGCTGCCGTGTTATTGGGGTTCAGTAACGTCAGCTGTTCTCCTGCTGTGCGGACGGCAATTTCTCCTGATTTGTCCACATCCACTGTACTACACATTTTAAAGTTGCTCCAATTACTCCTCTGGCTCCTCTGTTTTCATTCTTATCCCTGGGCTCCAGCACCGCCAGTTGGCGCTCGGAAGTGCTGTCTGCACAGTCAACACTTGCTACCATGTTATTGGGGTTCAGTAACGTCAGCTGTTCCCCTGCTGTGCGGACGGCAATTTCTCCTGCTCTGTCCACATTCTCACTACTACAGATTTTAAAGTTGCTCCAATTACACCTCTGGCTCCTCTGTTTTCAGTATTATCCCTGAGCTCCAACACCGCCAGTTGGCGCACGGAAGTGCCGTCTGCACAGTCAACACTTGCTGCCGTGTTATTGGGGTTCAGTAACGTCAGCTGTTCTCCTGCTGTGCGGACGGCAATTTCTCCTGCTTTGTCCAAATCCACTGTACTACACATTTTAAAGTTGCTCGAATTACACCTCTGGCTCCTCTGTTTTCATTCTTATCCCTGGGCTCCAGCACCGCCAGTTGGCGCTCGGAAGTGCCGTCTGCACAGTCAACACTTGCTACCATGTTATTGGGGTTCAGTAACGTCAGCTGTTCCCCTGCTGTGTTCACGGCAATTTCTCCTGCTCTGTCCATATTCACTGTGCTACTTATTTAAAACTTGCTCCAATTACACCTCTGGCTCCTCCGTTTTTAGTATTTACCCTGGGCTCCAGCACCGCCAGTTGGCGCTCGGAAGTGCTGTCTGCACAGTCAACACTTGCTACCATGTTATTGGGGTTCAGTAACGTCAGCTGTTCCCCTGCTGTGCGGACGGCAATTTCTCCTGCTCTGTCCACATTCTCACTACTACAGATTTTAAAGTTGCTCCAATTACACCTCTGGCTCCTCTGTTTTCATTCTTATCCCTGGGCTCCAGCACCGCCAGTTGGCGCTCGGAAGTGCCGTCTGCACAGTCAACACTTGCTGCGGTGTTATTGGGGTTCGGTAACGTCAGCTGTTCCCCTGCTGTGTTCACTGCAATTTCTCCTGCTCTGTCCATATTCACTGTGCTACTTATTTAAAACTTGCTCCAATTACACCTCTGGCTCCTCCGTTTTTAGTATTTACCCTGGGCTCCAATACCGCTAGTTGCTGCTCAGAAGTGCCGTCTGCACAGTCAACGCTTGCTCCAGTGTTATTGGGATTCAGTAACGTCAGCTGATCCCCAGCTGTGTGTTCGGCAAATTCTCCTGCTTTGTCCACATCCACTGTAGTACGGATTTAAAACCTCCTCCAAATACACCTCTGGCTCTTCTGTTTTTAGTATTTACCCTGGGCTCCAGCACCGCCAGCTGGTTCTCGGCAGTTCCATTGGCTCTTGTACCTTCTGCTACCATCCGGGTTCCAGTACCGTCAGCTGGTTCTCGGCAGTGTCTTTGGCACGGGTACTCCCTCCTGCCCAGCCTGGTTCCAGCACGCCAGCTGTTTCCGGGTAGTGTCAACGTCACTTTGCCTCCAATGCGTTGTCCTGTCGTGTTGCGGTCGGGTTAGCCGACTCTATGGTGCCTGCAGTTTAGGTGACTCCTATGTGGGCTGCGGGATCTGGCAATGAAGGCTGGTTCCATAGTGCCAATAGGACAAGCACCCTCTGTAGGACTGTGGGTTTTGGTAACTGCGGCCGGCTCGCGGCCTTGAACTTTTTTTTTACATGGGTACCTTCTGCTACCCATCCGGGTTCCAGTACCGTCAGCTGGTTCTCGGCAGTGCCTTTGGATTAGGTGCCTCCTTCTCGGTATCCAAGTTCCACCAACGTCTGCTGGTCCTTGGTAGTGCTTTCTGGCACAGGTACCTCCTGCTTAGTAACCGAGTTCCAGTAACATCAGCTGGTCCTCGGTAGTTCCATTGGCTCTTGTACCTTCTGCTACCCATCCGGGTTCCAGTACCGTCAGCTGGTCCTCGGTAGTTCCATTTGCTCTTGTATCTTCTGCTACCCATCCGGGTTCCAGTACCGTCAGCTGGTTCTCGGCAGTGCCTTTGGATTAGGTGCCTCCTTCTCGGTATCCAAGTTCCACCAACGTCTGCTGGTCCTTGGTAGTGCTTTCTGGCACAGGTACCTCCTGCTTAGTAACCGAGTTCCAGTAACATCAGCTGGTCCTCGGTAGTTCCATTGGCTCTTGTACCTTCTGCTACCCATCCGGGTTCCAGTAACATCAGCTGGTCCTCGGTAGTTCCATTGGCTCTTGTACCTTCTGCTACCCATCCGGGTTCCAGTACCGTCAGCTGGTTCTCGGCAGTGCCTTTGGATTAGGTGCCTCCTTCTCGGTATCCAAGTTCCACCAACGTCTGCTGGTCCTTGGTAGTGCTTTCTGGCACAGGTACCTCCTGCTTAGTAACCGAGTTCCAGTAACATCAGCTGGTCCTCGGTAGTTCCATTGGCTCTTGTACCTTCTGCTACCCATCCGGGTTCCAGTAACATCAGCTGGTCCTCGGTAGTTCCATTGGCTCTTGTACCTTCTGCTACCCATCCGGGTTCCAGTACCGTCAGCTGGTTCTCGGCAGTGCCTTTGGATTAGGTGCCTCCTTCTCGGTATCCAAGTTCCACCAACGTCTGCTGGTCCTTGGTAGTGCTTTCTGGCACAGGTACCTCCTGCTTAGTAACCGAGTTCCAGTAACATCAGCTGGTCCTCGGTAGTTCCATTGGCTCTTGTACCTTCTGCTATCCATCCGGGTTCCAGTACCGTCAGCTGGTCCTCGGTAGTTCCTCAGCTTTCTTGTACCTTCTGCTACATTTCCAAGTTCAAGCTTTTTGAAATGGTTCTTGGTAATCACTCTGGATCTCCCTGACGAGGACCCTGAAGACGAGGACCCTGAAGACCAACCCTAAGAAGACGAGGACCCCGAAGACAAGGACCCTGAAGACCAACCCTAAGAAGACGAGGACCCCGAAGACAATGACCCTGAAGACGAGGACCCTGAAGACCACCCCGAAGAAGACGAGGACCCTGAAGACCACCCCGAAGAAGACGAGGACCCTGAAGACCACCCCGAAGAAGACGAGGACCCCGAAGACGAGGACCCAGAAGACCAACCCGAAGAAGACGAGGACCCCGAAGACGAGGACCCCCGAAGACGACGACCCTGAAGACCACCCCGAAGAAGACCAAGAAGATGACCCTGAAGAAGTTGACCAAGAAGACAAAGAAGAGAAGACAAGCACCAAGATACAGAAAAACAAGAGACAGAAAACCAAGAAGCAGAAATACAAGAAGCTGCAGAACAAAAAGCGGAAGAACATTAAGCATAAGACTAAAAATCAGAGCAAAAGATAATATCTAAATTATAAGCAGAAGATGACTAAGCAGTGTATGGGGGTGAGTCCGTTCCTCCTCGTGGTGCCCCTGGAAAAGACCTGCTGCTGCAGGCCAAACTGAACGCGGACAAATCCTGTTGTAAATCTTTTGTGACGGGCAGAACGAAAGGTGTAATGTCCAACCTTTTATAGATAACAACTACAGGAATGCCTGTCACAAATAAGAATATGATGAAGAAGAAGAATATGAAGAAGATGAAGAAGTAGAATATGAAGAATGTAAAAAAAAGAATAATACGAAGAAGGTGAAGAAGAAGAAGGTGAAGAAGAAGTGGATGAAAAAGATGCTGAGGATGATGAAGGAGAAAGTGTGGGAGAAGTAAAAAAGAAGGTGAAGAGCATGGAAGTAGTGAAACATAAATATCTGACAAAATATAAAAATACTTAACATAGTTAATATTTCCGTAACTCAGAACATAATAAAAAAATATTAATTCCTGCTATTCCATTTGACTGGGCTAAACCTCTATGCCTTTATTGTCTCCCCCACCTCCCCCAATACATTCTACATTATTCTTAGTTGTTTTCCTTCATGTAGAAATAACCTACAAGGAAAGAAAGGGTTTATTTTAATTCCGATATTTATGTCCCATTGACTTGCATTGGTTTCCGGTATCGGAATCGGCGATATCCGATACTTTTTCGGTATCGGTCCGATCCAATCCGATCCGATATTTCCCGATATCGGAAGGTATCGCTCAACACTATTGGTAGGGTGATTTTAACCAATCATCAAGCTTTTACTCTCCCCAGGATGACACAGGGGTAGAAAAGTCGTTTCGGATCCATGATTTGTTCATATTTATGAACGTGAGTCTGTCTACATTATCAGTGGAGAGCCGCGTGCGCTTATCTGTCAGCACACCACCAGCAGCGCTGAACACACGTTCAGACAGAACGCTGGCTGCGGGGCATGACAAGATCTCCAAGGCGTAAGTGGCTAGCTCCGGCCATTTATCCAGATTGGAAGCCCAAAAAGAGCAAGGGTCCAGTGACACAGTCGTGGCTTCAATGTTTACTTGGAGATACTCCTGTATGTAACATACCTGGCGGCGTCCTTGCATAGTGGTCCATCTCCCACTGTGCAAGAGCGCGCACTTGATCTCCTGTCCAGAATGTCTCTCTGGCTTCCCTCCATGCTGTCTGTTTGTGTCTGTTTCTGCTGCTTAAGGGCGGCGCCCGATCACTTCCTGCTTTTTGTACCTGCTGTGGGTCACACCCCTTGTGCGTCCTCAGCCTATTGCTGTCTGTCACCTGGTATATAGCTCAGCTGCGCCCATCTATCCCTGCCTGAGCATAGTGTTTCTTTCAGTGTGTGCTTGCACTCTGAGGGTGCCAGGTCCCGTTCTGTGTTCTCTTGTCTGCCTATCCTGGAGGCTGTATTTCCAGGCCTGTCTGAACACGCTCCTAGCCTGTTCCTCCTGCCTTCTAGGGGCCGATTACCTAGACCTGTTCCTGTATCTTGTCTGACCTGTCTGAACACGCTCCTAGCCTGTTCCTCTCGCCTTCTAGGGGCTGATTACCTAGACCCGCTCCTGTATCTTGTCTGTCCTGTCTGAACACGCTCCTTGCCTGTTCGTCCTGCCTCTCTGGGGGCCGTATTCCCAGACCCGCTCCTGTATTCCGCTGCAGTGTCGGTCTCCTCCGTACACTCAGTTCCAGTCTGAACTCTCTCCTATCCTTTACCTGTTTTGCCTCTATGTCCGTTCCCTTCCTTTTTCTGCAGAGTCTGAACTCGTACCTAACTCCTGCTTGTTGTCTCTGTACTCCCGTTTGTGAGTTTGTGGTCCACTCGCTACTTCACTGCAAGTACCCTGTGGGTGTCTGGCTCTGCTTTTCCCTTCCTGTCTGTTCCGTGTGAACAGAGCCCTGTCCCCCCTACTCAGCCTAGCCTGCTCTGACTCCTTTGCTCACCGCTGCGGCGGTTCTAGCCTGCTCTGACTCCTTTGCTCACCGCTCCGGCGGTTCTAGCCTGCTCTGACTCCTTTGCTCACCGCTCCGGCGGTTCTAGTCTGCTCTGACTCCTTTGCTTACCGCTCCGGCGGTTCTAGCCTGCTCTGACTCCTTGCTCACTGCTCCGGCAGTCCTGTCCTGCCCTGCTTCTGCCCGCTGCTCCGGCAGTCCTGTCCTGCCCTGCTTCTGCCCGCTGCTCCGGCAGTCCTGTCCTGCCCTGCTTCTGCCCGCTGCTCCGGCAGTCCTGTCCTGCCCTGCTTCTGCCCGCTGCTCCGGCAGTCCTGTCCTGCCCTGCTTCTGCCCGCTGCTCCGGCAGTCCTGTCCTGCCCTGCTTCTGCCCGCTGCTCCGGCAGTCCTGTCCTGCCCTGCTTCTGCCCGCTGCTCCGGCAGTCCTGTCCTGCCCTGCTTCTGCCCGCTGCTCCGGCAGTCCTGTCCTGCCCTGCTTGTGCTCGCTGCTCCTGCAGCCCCGTCCTGCTCTGTTCTTGCCCACCGCTTCGGGCGTTCCCTCTCTGCTGTGGTTGTCTACCGCATCTGCGGTTCTGTGACCCAGTCTGTACTGGGTCTTAACCTTTCTGTGCTCCAGCCCGTCCTTTCGGCCAGTACCTCCCTGCCTGCATACTCGCCTGTATCCACCCATCTGCATACCTGCCGTGTTTGCTTATATCCACCAGTCTGTGCCAGCCTAACCTGCCTGTTCCTGAGTCCCAGTGTGTACTGGGTCCTATCCCGCCTGTGTTCCTACCTGCTAGTGCCTCCCTGTCTGCACTCTAGCTGTGCTTGCCTGTACCCCTCTGCCTGTATTGTTCCTGAGTCCCAGTGTGTACTGGGTCCTATCCCGCCTGTGTTCCTACCTGCTAGTGCCTCCCTGTCTGCACTCTAGCTGTGCTTGCCTGTACCCCCCGGCCTGCATACCCACCTGCCTGCATACCAGTCGTGCCTGCCTATACCCACCAGTCTGTGTGCCAGCCTACCAGTCTGTTCCTGTATTCCCCTGTGTGGGTCAACAGCCGTGTCCGGGGTCTGTCCTGGAGTAGCACCTGGTCCCTCTGCTCGGTTCCTCCTTGGTGCACTGGCGTCGTATGCCGTCGTGCGACCCTGGTCGGATCGGGTGAATACCTAGTTACGCCCCTCCAGGCATTCACTCTCCGGCACGGTCCAGTGGAATCACTACAATCACACGCACACGCCGCTCAGCCCGGGCGTGTGCATAACACTGTACCATCGTCTCTAGGCGTTGACTATGTGTCAGACTTCTTGTCTCGTGTGGCCTTGCAAAGGATGGGCTAAAAAAGTGGTGAAATGATTCCGCAAAATTGATGTTACCAGCAGATACTGTGGTTCTGTTACGGTTTGAGTGCTGAACACTTGACGGTCCCACGGTTGGCAAGTTGGAACTGTGAGATTCACTACGTGCACCACTGGTATTTTGTGGAAAAGCACATGTAAGATTCTGCAACAGTCTCTGCTGATACTCCTGCATGCGTGCATCCCTTTCTATGGCAGGAATAATTTCTGCAAATTTACTTTTGTACCGGGGATCTAACAGTGTGGCAACCCAGTAGTCAGGATTATTTCTAATTCTCACAATTCGAGGGTCATGTTGCAGGTAGTGCAGCAAGAAGGCACTCATGTGTGTTGCGCATCCAGGAGCACCAAGTCCCTGTTGTGTTGGTGGCGAGGTAACAATCATGCTTCCTTCCTCTGTCCTCTCCCCCCAACCTCGCACAACAGAAATGTGATCAAGGTCTCCCTCATCTGATGAGTCTTCCATCAGTTCGTCCTCCA
Source organism: Phyllobates terribilis (assembly GCF_046119375.1). Taxonomy (NCBI): domain Eukaryota; kingdom Metazoa; phylum Chordata; class Amphibia; order Anura; family Dendrobatidae; genus Phyllobates; species Phyllobates terribilis. The sequence goes on from NW_027362770.1 coordinate 117,733,127, forward strand.
CTTCTTCCTGGGCTCCTGCACCTTCCTCACTAGTTTGGCTGCTGCCATGCGCCCTGATAAAACCATCTCCCCCACCCTCACATGCCTGCTGCCTTGGTGCTGCCGACCGTCTGGACCTTGCAGATGTTAGCCCTTCCGCATACAACTCCTCCTCCTCTACTTCCTCCACCTCCTCTTGTGCCACCACCTGACTCCGAATTCTGTTTAACATGTGCTCCAGCATGTAAATCACCGGAATAGTCATGCTGATAATGGCATCGTCAGCACTAAACATCTTCGTCGCCATTTCAAAACTGTGCAGAAGGGTGCATAGGTCCCTGATCTGAGACCACTCCTCCAGCGTGATTTGCCCCACCTCTGAATCTCGTTGTCCCAGGCTATACATCAGAACGTATTGCACCAGGGCTTGTCGGTGCTGCCACAGTCGCTGCAACATGTTCAGAGTTGAATTCCACCGGGTAGGCACATCGCATTTTAGCCGGTGAAGTGGCAGGCCCAACGACTTCTGTAGAGATGTAAGTCGCTGAGCTGCGGGATGCGAACGTCGGAAGTGAGCACACAGCGACCGTGCCCTCTGCAGAAGGCCATCTAGTCTGGGATAGTGGGCTAAAAATTGCTGGATAACCAGGTTCAACACGTGAGCCATACAAGGCACGTGTGTGACATTGCCCCGGCGAAGGGCCGCACCCAGGTTTGCAGCATTGTCGCACACGGCCTTCCCTGGTTTCAGGTCCAGTAGAGACAACCATTCATGAAATTGGTTCTCCAGAGCTGACCACAACTCCTCAGCTGTGTGACTCACATTTCCCAGACATTTCAATGTAAAAACCGCCTGATGACGTTGAGCCCTACTGCCAGCATAGTAAGGAGGTGTGCAGGATCCCTTCTGCGCAGTTAGAAAGCTTGTGGCATGACCAGACAGGCTTTGGGTGCAGGTGGAAGACCGAGAGGAGGTTGAGGAGGCAGAAGCAGTGGAGGAACTTTGACATAAAGAGGATTGACGCACAACTCGTGGGGACGGCAAGACTTGGACAGCAGCCCCTTGTCCTGCTGTCACCATAGTTACCCAGTGCCCAGTCAGCGACATGTAACGCCCCTGTCCATGCCTACTCGTCCAAGTGTCTGTGGTGAAATGCACCCTGTCACACACAGAGTTTCTCAAAGAAGCGGTGATGTTATGTGCGACATGCTGGTGGAGCGCAGGCACACCTTTCTTTGAGAAGTAGTGCCGACTGGGCATCTGGTACTGGGGCACTGCGACGGACATAAGGTCTCGAAAATCCTCTGTGTCCACCAGGCGGAAAGGCAGCATTTCTGTAGCCAATAGCTTGCAGATGGTGAAATTCAACCTCTTAGCTTTCTCATGGCTAGGAGGAAATGGTCTTTTACTTGTCCACATCTGAGGGACCGAGGGCTGGCTATTGTGCTTAGACGGGGTTGATAAGAGTGTCCCCGGCAAACTGCCGGTCTGTGAGGAAGATGCAGGCGGACATGTTAGGTTGCCTTGATCCAAAGGTGGTGCTATCGATGTCGGACAGCGCTCAACACCAGCTGGTGTTACCACCTCCAAAGAAAATGATGACCTGCCAATCACGCTGGCTGTTGCGGGTAAAGAGGTGGCAGGTCTGCGCCCCAAAACAGGTGTGACTGCTGTCCCCCCAGTCACAGAGGATGAAGAGGCCGCGGATGCACAAGATATGGCAGACGGTGGTTGGCCCGGCCGGCTAGGCCGCATTGTAGCACACTGAGCTTCCCACTGCAACTTATGCTTCATGTCCATGTGCCGGTTCATGCATGAAGTACTCAAACTATGTATTTTTTGGCCTCTACTTAGCTTTTGCTGACAAATGTTACAGATAACACGAGTTGGGTCATCTTTATCGATCTGAAAAAATGCCCAGGCTATGCAAGGCTTAGCACCCATGCGACCTGAAGAGCCACCACGACTTGTGGTGAGAGGCAGAGTTGTGTTTGAGGATGCAGTTGTTGACGTGCTTCCAGTACTACGTCTCTGTCCAGGAAGGCGCAACCTGACCTCGTCGTCACTAGCATCTTCCTCCACCTCCTCTGCTGACCTCATCTCTTGGCTGACTGTGGGTTGACAGTAAGTGGGATCTCCGACCTCATCATCATCACCCTGTGCGTTATCACACCCGTCGTCCTCAGAGCCAACCTGTTCCTGCCCTGACAAAAAACTAAAGTTGTCGCTCCAATCAGGTATTTGAGTCTTATCATCGTCTTCCTCATTGTCTCCACCAACATGAGTTACAGTTTGGGAATGAGGGTCTACATTATGGTCAGAACCTTCTGCGTCTGGTCCTGGATCCGACTCATAAAGATTCTGGGCATCAGTGCAGATCATTTCCTCGTCTGGATTCACAGAAGCGCTGGAGTCGACCTCTGATTCCCAGGCTATAGTATGAGTAAACAGCTCTGCAGACTCAACCATCTGTTCTACCTCATACTCAGACGGGCAGCTGGAGATTTGGGAGCTGTGAGGAAGCAAGTGCGATTTGGGTGACACCTTTGATGACTGGAGTATTTGTGATGTTGAAGTTGATGTGGAGGAGAGCCCACTTAAAGGAGCACTTGATATCCGTTGAAGCACCTGCTGTTTTTGTGCCTCATCTGGAATTTGTAGCGATTGGCGTGGCCGTAAGAAAGGGATCTTATCACATTGTTCACTAAAAGAAGTAGACATTTTAGTTTGGCTGGAAGATGGTCTTTCTTCTGCAGATGTTACTGTTGCTTTAACACCTACCCCACGGACACAACCTTTTTTCCCCTTCCCAACATGCCTATTCCCCTTTCCACCAGCAGCAGGCCTTTTTCCACTCATTTTGGTGGTTAACTAATTCACAACACTAGAGTTGTTTGCACAAAAAAACAATGGATGGTAACCGAGCAGAGCTGAGTGGCCAAACTGTGGTATTAGGCCAAAACTATTGGCTGGGTTAGATGCAGAAAAAAATTATTTTGAATTTGCAACCTGATGGAGGTCAGTATAGATGGATTAATAGAACAAGACCCACACACAGCTAGAAGCCCAATATTTTTTCAGAGGTAGATGCAGGAAAAAAATATATTCAGTTTGCAACCTGATGGAGGTCAGTATAGATGGACTAATACAACAAGTCCCACACACAGCTAGAAGCCCAAATATATTTTCAGAGGTACTGTAGATGCAGATAAAAATTAGTTTTAATTTGCAACCTGATGGAGGTCAGTATAGATGGACTAATAGAGAAAGTCCGACACACTACTAGAAGGCCAAATATTTTTTCAGAGCTAGATGCAGAAAAAAATTATATTCAGTTTGCAACCTGATGGAGGTCAGTATAGATGGACTAATAGAGAAAGTCCGACATACTACTAGAAGGCCAAATATTTTTTCAGAGCTAGATGCAGAAAAAAATTATATTCAGTTTGCAACCTGATGGAGGTCAGTATAGATGGATTAATAGAACAAGACCCACACACAGCTAGAAGCCCAATATTTTTTTCAGAGCTAGATGCAGAAAAACATATATTCAGTTTGCAACCTGATGGAGGTCAGTATAGATGGACTAATACAACAAGTCCCACACACAGCTAGAAGCCCAATATTTTTTCAGAGGTAGAAGCAGAAAAAAATATATTCAGTTTGCAACCTGATGGAGGTCAGTATAGATGGACTAATACAACAAGTCCCACACACAGCTAGAAGCCCAAATATTTTTTCAGAGGTAGATGCAGAAAAAAATATATTCAGTTTGCAACCTGATGGAGGTCAGTATAGATGGACTAATACAACAAGTCCCACACACAGCTAGAAGCCCAAATATTTTTTCAGAGGTACTGTAGATGCAGATAAAAATTAGTTTTAATTTGCAACCTGATGGAGGTCAGTATAGATGGACTAATAGAGAAAGTCCGACACACTACTAGAAGGCCAAATATTCTTTCAGAGCTAGATGCAGAAAAAAATTATATTCAGTTTGCAACCTGATGGAGGTCAGTATAGATGGACTAATAGAGAAAGTCCGACACACTATTAGAAGGCCAAATATTTTTTCAGAGCTAGATGCAGAAAAAAATTATATTCAGTTTGCAACCTGATGGAGGTCAGTATAGATGGATTAAAAGAACAAGACCCACACACAGCTAGAAGCCCAATATTTTTTCAGAGGTAGATGCAGGAAAATAATATATTCAGTTTGCAACCTGATGGAGGTCAGTATAGATGGACTAATACAACAAGTCCCACACACAGGTAGAAGCCCAAATATTTTTTCAGAGGTACTGTAGATGCAGATAAAAATTAGTTTTAATTTGCAACCTGATGGAGGTCAGTATAGATGGACTAATAGAATGATGCTATGCCCAAAAGATTTTACTTCACTAGGTGCAGTAAAAAAATTGGTATTCTATACACAGGTGGTATATCTTGCAACACAGATAGGCTACTCCACTGACTAACACACTCTGCAATAGGCCAAAAAGGATTAGCTTTGCTAGATTCAGCCAAATGCTGTGAAAAAAACTTGCACAGCACTGGCACAGACCTGCCTGGCAAAAAATGATAGGAACTGATGTAACCTAGTCCTGAAAAGGACTCCAATTACAATTAGTCTTTACTCCCACAACCTATCTATTTAAGAGCACAGACCTCCCTGATAAAAGTCGTAGGAAATGCTGTAACCTAGTCCTTAAAAGGACTGCAATCACAACTATTCCCTACTCCCAAGCTATCTGTATATTTGTGCGAAAATTGGCTTGAAATTAACAAGGTATAGCGCACACAGCAACAGCGGTGCCGTCTAACACGCAGCTGCAGCAGTGAGAAAATGGTGGCGACGGGGAAAATGGCTTGGTCTTATAGGGCAAGGACATGTGACATACACTGCCAATGACACATGCCCTTGCTTGTGTGAAAAAAGCACTTCGCTCCGTGTGTGCGCTGCTGATAGGCTGACAGATTGCACCTCCCCACTGCAAATGCGGGAAAGAGAAAAAAAAATGGAGATCTTCATTGTTCCTGCAGAGATCCATCCCCTGCCCCTCCCCCCACCCCGCTGTACACTCAAACTGCGTATTAACATTAATTTTCATCATTACTGAGAAAAAATCCAGTTATGATTTTGGTGCACGAACAGTTATCGAACATAACCTCGAACAGCCGAATTTTTCTCAAATTGTTCGTGTTCGCCGAACGGCTCGAACACCGCCCAAAACAGCTCGAATTTGAGATTGGCGAACAGTTCGAGTAGAACAACGCTCATCTCTAGTTAGGACTCATTGCTGGCCATTTTAAAACAGTCCTTTCCCAGAAGGATTGTGATTTATCAAGGTACTCTTCGCCAAAGATCAGTCTTTTCTTTTTATGTCTTTTCTTCAGCAATGGTTTCTTCCTTGGCCTTCACCCATAAAGCTCTGCTTGGTTTAGTATGCGGCGTATGGTACCTGTTGAAACCATGACCCCAGACTGTTCCAGGTTGACCTTCAGGTCTTTGGATGTTTGACATGGTGTTTTTGTCACCATTCACATCAACCTTCAAAGACATCTCTTGTCAATTTTCCTCTTTCCCCCAAATCCAGGGAGGTTCTTGATGGTTCAATGCTTGGCAAACTTCTTAATAACATTGTGCAGTGTTGAAACTGGGATACCAAAGTCTTTGGAGATGGCCTTATACACTTTGGAAGTCTTGTGTTTGCTAATAATAGCAATTCTGATGTCCTCAGACAGCTCCTTTGTTTTCACCATTGTGACAAAGGAACAGGGCCTACCATGTGGCTTTCTAACACAGTGAAGTGATCATTCATTGGCAAATTCATGTCACATCTTTTGTGATTTACCACAGGCGAGTCATAATGTGTTTCCATAGTAAATTAATATAAAGGGTGCCGATACCAGTGACACAGCAAGCTTTAGGTTTTTCATTTTCTCCCTCTCATTGTTTTTTGTTTTAAATTATTGTTTATCATTTGTTCTTTTGTATTTAACACGATGGCTCTGTACAAAAAATCTGTTTCACTTGATTCATTTTTTTCAGGAGATATTTCACATTATGTACTTAAACTTCATGGGTGTCAATACCAATAAGCAGGACTGTATTTTGAGCCCTGGCTGAGCAGGTCTGGAATATTCCTGAAACCTCTAAGAACGTTGACTGCAAGAAAACATATAGGGGCCAATTCATCAAAAGCTTTTATGCCACAAAAGTGGCGTAAAAGCTTTGAAAACTAGCAACATTTTTTAATCACTCAAAAGTTATACGACTTTTGGCATTTCTTGCCAGTCTGAATCAGCTCTGTCAAAATTAGCAGTGATAGAGATTAGCCAATTCATTAAAAGTGGTGGCGTTTTACACGGCAGAAATCCTACTCCAGTCACTCTCTGCAGTAGCATTGCTGGGGCGGTGAACGGAGGTGCCTGCCACTCAGGAGAAGTGCTGATTTAGTTAAGTGCCATGTACCTCTTAATAATTTTGGTGCCTTTTGTACTCTATCGAGACTGGGATAGTGTTAGCCTGCCCTATGCCAGTCTTAGTGAATGAGTTCCAAAGTTTTTTCTGGCATGAAAAATTAACTGTGACATTCTAGCTGGTTACCACCCGCTTTCAAACTTTATTAATGGCCATCTATAAAGTTCGCCTTGCCGTAGGAAAGCATGAATGTCCATTTATACTCTCCAATTATAATCATGATTTACACATATTATAGGGGATGTCTGGTCTTAAACTAAAAGGATTCACAAGTCTACAGTCACATACTGTGACTGCAGACTTGTGAATTCTCACACCGTGCGCACTGCACTATTATAATATGCATATAATATGCATATAATTATGTATAATTCTGCATATTGCATATTTGTTGTCACATAACCACCATTCCCGGCACACCGAAGAATCGTCACAGCACGCGATGTAAGGATGCACAAGTCTGCAGTCACATGGAGTGACTGCAGACTTGTAGTTTTAGACCAGAAAACCCCATTTAATAATTGGTCAGAATTAAAAGGGCTTTCAATGACAGTGCAAAACTAAATAAAAAATGATTCCCAGGACAGGGACATTTCTCTAATGTCGGCGATGTGTCTCTCAGTGGTCACGTGATATTGTTTATGTCACATGACCGCTGTAGTCAATTCAATGATGACCATTAATTTACTGAAGTGGTCACACAACATACAATTTTTAAGTGATCCATCTGAGTTAGGAGTTTTCTTTTGTATTCTGGATTTGCATGTGAAAGATTATATACACTTACCATATGCTATGTAACCATTGTCCTGTCTCTATTTATATGTATGTTTATTATTAATATTTTCCTTGGCTATATTGTATTTTCTATAATCATCAAAACAAATATTTTTGTGGTTTTCACCTAGCCCAATTTACCTGTATTGTATCAGGGGGACCTTAAGATGTATTTTAATTTATTTTAATTTAACACCAATAAAATATTTTGTTTTAATATATACAGTGGGGAAAAAAAGTATTTAGTCAGCCACCAATTGTGCAAGTTCTCCCACTTAAAAAGATGAGAGAGGCCTGTAATTGACATCATAGGTAGACCTCAACTATGAGAGACAAAATGAGAAAACAAATCCTGAAAATCAAATTTGTCTGCTTTGGAAAGAATTTTTTTTCAAATTTTGGTGGAAAATAAAGTATTTGGTCAATAAGAAACAAGCAAGATTTCTGGCTCTCACAGACCTGTAACTTCTTCTTTATGAGGCTCCTCTGTCCTCCACTCATTACCTGTAGTACTGGCACCTGTTTGAACTTGTTATCAGTATAAAATATACCTGTCCTCAACCTCAAACAGTCACACTCCAAACTCCACTATGGTGAAGACCAAAGAGCTGTCGAAGGACACCAGAAACAAAATTGTAGCCCTGCACCAGGCTGGGAAGACTGAATCTGCAATAGGCAAGCAGCTTGGTGTGAAGAAATCAACTGTGGGAGCAATAATTAGAAAATGAAAGACATACAATGCCACTGATAATCTACCTTGATCTGGGGCTCCACACTTCATCTGATCCCATGGGGTCAAAATGATCTCAAGAACAGTGAGCAAAAATCCCAGAACCACATGGGGGGACCTAGTGAATGACCTGCAGAGAACTTGGAACATCGTTACACAGGCTACAGTAACACACTACGCCGCCAGGACCTCAGATCCTGCAGTGCCAGACTGTTTCCCTGCTTAAGGCATTACATGTCTGGGCCCGTCTGAAGTTTGCTAGAGAGCATTTGGATGATCCAGAAGAGTACTGGAAGAATGTCATATGGTCAGATGAAACTAAAGTAGAACTGTTTGGTAGAAAAACAGCTCGGCATGTTTGGAGGAGAAAGAATGCTGAGTTGCATCCAAAGAACACCATACCTACTGTGAGTCATGGGGGTGGCAACATCATGCTTTGGGGCTGTTTCTCTGCTAAGGGACCAGGATGACTGATCCGTGTACATGAGAGAATGAATGGGGCCATGTATCGTGAGATTTTGAGTGCAAACCTCCTTCCATCAGCACTTGCATTGAAGATGAAACGTGGCTGGGTCTTTCAGCATGACAATGATCTCAAGCACACCACCAGGGCAATGAAGGAGTGGCTTTCTCTGGTATGTCCCCGCCCACACCAGTGATTGGCAGCTTTCTGTGCGCACTGTATATTTACAGCAAGCTGCTAATCAGTGCTGGGGTCTTAGTTGGGCAAGGAGGCATGAGACACCTAATCCTCTTATATTAATCTCCTGCTGATAAAACACTGAATTTAACAAAACAGGAAAACCCAGCTCAGTAAGTGACACAGTGCTGGAGTCAGAGTCTTAGCTCCTACATGATGCTGTTCTCAGGTTACATAGCAAAAACCTGCTTACATATTCCCTTAAACAACTCATTTAGATATTAATAAAAACATGGATTTATCTGGAATAAGACATTGGATTGCATATGGCAAGGCTTGTCAAAGGGTCGATATTGACTTTTAGGATTGCTGCTTCCAACAGGTGGCATTAGAGTTCAAGTCCTCTTCCGCTCTGAAGAGGCAATTTACATATTTAATTTCTCAGAGGAGCATGCATGGCATATATGTCTCCTCACTCTTACATGCCAGGCCTGGCTTGTCACTCTACACAAGGAGAAACGTTACCCCTTAGATCCCAGATGTTAAAGTATAATTTTATTCAGCTGCCTATGACCTGCACGCCCATATAAACGGCTTCGGAGGGTTGATCCTGCTGACAGATTCCCTTTAAGAATAGCACTGTTATAGTGATAGACTATTATAATATACACTAGATGGTGGCCCGATTCTAACGCATCGGGTATTCTAGAATATGTATGCGGCCAACCGGGTGCAATCAGCAGAGCGGCGTTTAAATTTGGCGCCAAAATCGCTGATTGGTCGAGGCCGGCAACCGTGACCAATCAGCAAAGCGGTGTTAAAATTTGGCGCCTATATCAGATTGGTCACGGCCGGCGGTCGCGACTAATCAGCAGAGCGGGGTTTAAATTTGGCGTCAATAATGCTAATTGGTCGCGGCCAGCGAACACGACCAATCAGCAGAGCGGGGTTTAAATTTGGCGCCAATAATGCTGATTGGTTGCGGCCGCGACCAATCAGCAGAGCGGTTTTTAAATTTGGCGCCAATAATGGTGATTGGTCACGGCCGCGACCAATCAGCAGAGCGGTTTTTAAATTTGGCGCCAATAATGCTGATTATTCGCGACCGGTAATCGCGACCAATCAGCAGAGCGTTGTTTAAATTTGGCACCAAAATCACTGATTGGTCGCCCACCGCGACCAATCAGCACAGCAGGGTTTTAAATTTGCCGCCCATATCGCTGATTGGTCGCGGCCGGCGGCCACAACCAATCAGCATCGTATTAGTGAGGACCGGGGAGCGGCGCTGCCTGTGCGGGTACTTCCCGACGGTCGCGACCAATCAGCAGAGCGGGGTTTAAAAGTGGCGCCAATACTGCTAATTGGTCGCGGCCGGCGACCGCGACCAATCAGCAGAGCGGTGTTTCAATTTGGCACCAAAATCGCTGATTGGTCGTGGCCGGCCACCGCGACCAATCAGCAGAGCGGGGTTTTAAATTTGCCGCCCATATCGCTGATTGGTCGTGGCTGGCGGCCGCAACCAATCAGCTTCGTATTAGTGAGGACCGGGGAGTGGCGCTGCCTGTGCGGTGACTTCCCGACCGGCGGCGACGCTCCTCGGTCCTCCTTTCACACTTGCAGTCGGGAGATCAGAGCGTTGTTTAAATTTGGCGTCAATCTCGCTGATTGTTTGCGGTCGGCTGGCGGCAGATGGCTCCGGCGGTCGAGGTCCTTCTGCTGCTACCGGCCGGGAGATGAGCGCCTCGCTCCGGCCATGTCCCTGCTGCATCTCCATCCCGCAGATGGCGCCGGCGGTCAAGGTCCTTCTGCTGCTACCGAACGGGAGATGAGCGCCTCGCGCCGGTCATGTCCCGGTTGCATCTCCGTCCCGCAGATGGCTCCGGCGGTCGAGGTCCTTCTGTTGCTACCGGCCGGGAGATGAGCGGCCGCTCGTAGCAGAAGTATCCCGACCCGCAGCGCCGCTCCCCGGTCCTCCCTTGACACCCTAGACGCATGGAGGTCAGCGGCACCGGCGGTCGAGGTCCTTCTGCTGCTACCGGCCGGGAGATGAGCGCCTCGCGCCGGTCATCTCCCGGCTGCATCTCCGTCCCGCAGATGAGCCGCTAACGGCCGCCATGTTTTTTCAGAAATCCCGCAGCGCTGATTGGCCGCTGCCGGACCAATGAGCGACGTGGGATTTCCAGGACAGACAGACAGACAGACAGGCGGGATAAGACGATTATATATATAGATAGTAAAATACGATGTACTTATCAATATTAGAAAGAAAAAAACATCAGGAACGTCATATATGAACAATGCTCTATAATTGGTATGTAACGAGTCACGACCATGTGGAAAGACAATGAAAGGAATTCCTGAAAGAATTCCACTAAAAATATCACTACCTTATAATTAGTAAATAATATTAGTATTTATACTCTATTTACGGTATTGAAATTAGGACAGTACACCCATTATGTAAAATTATATAACTTAGTATGGGTTTTATTGCATAAAGTGTAATTGATTAAAAAAATATCTACCACACATCATGATTTTTTTTTCCTTTATACTATTTTTTATTTACAAATGGATTTAATATTTTTTCTTTAAATATTTTTAAACTTTCTTGACTTCCACTGTACATGAAATACTATATATATATATATATATATATATATATATATATATATGTAATATATATAAGGGAATGGCTGTATATTGTGTCTTGCTTAAAATATCTACCTGTTATAACATACCACAGTGTCGAGTAACGATCATTTATAAAGGACATCTCGGGGGACCTTTGTCAGTTCCAAGGCTGCATTCATGGTGAGATTTTCTTTGACCTTTGCATTTGTAAAGGTGCCCATATGTCAAGGTGCCCAAAGTACCTCCGGCCCTTGATGTAGCATTATAATCAAAAGATAGATCAGATCTGAACGCAAGAAAGCAGGAGAACATTCCCTAAGGAAATGTTAAGGAATGTTTTCGTTCTCCCTTATGTTAAGACCCGACCGCCCTTCTGATAGGAGAACAGAGTTCCAGAATGTGATGCGAAAGTCGCCTTATTTGCTCAAAATAACAAAATAGAAAAAAAAATTAAATCTGTTATCCACCCTACGATTAGATTGCAGTGAAATTCAGAATAAAAAAAATTGGAAACATTTTACGTTCCATTATTGCAGTACATGGCTGCGGAGCTGACAGTTTTCTAAAAATTAGACATTGTTGATGTGTGCCTCACACGACCATCTCATAAATGACCATCATCAGGAGTAAATATACAGATTTGGCACAGCTGAGAGGGAACGTAATTGCAATTTAACCCATTAGATAAATCATGGCTTGGGTTTTGACTTCATCCTTTAAGTAACTTCACTTTTAATGTTTTTCAATAAAATATTCCCTTTAATCTAACTGTGAAAAAGATTAAAACAGCAGAGAGAGAAGAAAAGTAAAAGGTGAGAGGACTTGAAAGCACCGGATAATGTCACATCCCAAGGAGCTTAGAAGCAGAAAAACATTGATCTGATGGACCCATTTCACACCTTTCCCTGCAGAGACTAACGACGTTGGCTTTCATAGAAAAAGTAAATGTAACTTGATAGGATTTGACATCGTTCATTAACCAACTTAAAGGGAATGCATCATCAAAAAAAATTAAAAAAAAATTAAAAAATTAAAAAAATATAAAAAAAAAATACTTTACATTTTTTTAATGACGTAGAATATGAAAAATGATCTAAAAAGTTTTGAGACTTTTAACTTTTAAACTCTAGGGGGAGCAGCTGCTGACATTTGTCATAAAAACCAGGTGTAATCTTAGCTCGCTTTACAACTGCAGAAAATGTGGGCGGGATTTTCTCATATGTGTCTGATGTCACTCTTCCTCTCCTCCTCTAAAGTTTAGGATTGCAGTGCAGTGCCATATTGTTGGTATTGACGTGTTGACAGTGTCACTGAGAACCACTAACAGGGCCAATTCTAGCTTTCCTGCTAACTGAGGTGAAAATTAAAATGGCGATCCTTCACATGATGAAATAAAAACATGCGGTGAATAAACACAATTTTTCAATTTTGGGGAGGGGGTTGTTTATAATGACCATTGTGTTGTAAAAATGACCAAGTAACATGATTGTCCAGGTCAGAATAATTAAAATGGTGACAAATTTTACTTATTTAAAAAAAATAATTTTAATGTTGAGAAAAAATTTCTAAATTAAAATAAAATTGTATTGTGTCACCATTTTCCGAAACCCATAACATTTTTATGTTTTCATTGATGGAGAATTGTGTTAGGTCATATTGTTTGTGTAGTGAGCTGACACTTCCACTGGAACCCTTTTTGGGGTATCTACAATGTTTTGATCATTTTTGTTACAATTTTTAGGGAGATTTGGTGACCCAAAAGCCACAATTCTGGCATTTCAGTATTTCTAAGTTTAGGACATTTACCCTAGTAGTTAATTCATTATATATAATATAAATGAGGGGTCGCTTACTGCTTAAAAAACAAGGAAAGGGTGCTCTGAAGGAAAAAATTCAATATGTAGAGAGAAAACTTCGGCACTCCAATTTGAAAATCAAATAGAACAGTTTATTCTTATACAGATCCTTGACGGCAAAAAATCATTGAATATGCATGTGCAAAAAGATTCTTAATTGTCATGAACCATAAACCAAACGTTTTTGACGTATATATGTTCTTTGTCAAGGTTTCTCTAAGAGAAAAAAAGCAAGTATCAAAGTCAAGATAAATCTACAAACTTCAGTAATATATGAATATTTTGCAGAGAGAATACATATTATACACAATTGATCATATGAAAATATTCGATTGTTATAGGAAGAGAACAATAACAGCATAAATATATTGCATAGACTGTAACAATAGGAATCGTATATAATGGGTATAAGACTCACTTGCTAGGAGACTTGGATTCAGTATAGGTAAGTATCAGACGTTTAAGTAAATCAATGGGATTCTCTAAAAGGTAAAGAAAAAGAAAAGAAAAAGCCAAAGGAAAAAAGAGGGAAACCCTCAATAAAAATCCAATAATAAATCCATGTGGCTGATGTACATACCTGGTTCATGGAAAAAGTGCCCCTAGGTGAAAGTGCCGACAACGGAGGGTCTGTGCGAGGTAGTGGGGAGAAATCTGCCCCTTTTATATGCCCCCTATGCTGCATAATCAATTTGAGTAGCGCGTGTTTATCTGCATAGTCCCGGACATGCGCAGTAGGCGAAACGCATCATGTCAGTGCTATGTACCGCATGTGACTTCCGGGTGCGTACTTCCTGTTGAGAGCTAGTGCGTATAATGAAGCATGAGAAACTACCGGACATGTGCATTACACAATCTCAATGGAACGCATATGTGGAACGCAAGGTATATCCGGTCATGCGCAAAGTTGATCAACAGCATGGAAAAAATAGATATTAGAAGAGTAATATATCCAATCTGCCTAGGTAATGTAAAAATAGAATAATCACTCCAGAGGTATCATAAATTAAACATCACATCAGAAGAAAAGAAAAGGGAAAAAAAGGGGGGGGGGAAGGAAAAGGGAATATATAGTCCCCTAGAATCCCTGGAACTTTACGGAGGTATTAATTGCTGACCTATGAAAGACAGGGAAGAAAACAATCAGAACACAACAAAATCAGCTTTACATTGTCAAAAATACATAGAAAAAGATTTTTTTAAACATCTTTCGTATACCATATATTTAAAAGGGTTATCAAATCCATGAACAATACTACAGTAAACATTGCAGTTCATACTCCTTATTAAGACCCCTAGGTGTCAAAGTTTGTAATGTGTGAATCCAATACGCTTCACGTTTTTTTAGTCTCAATATTCGACTCCCCCCCCTCTCCTACTAGGGGGAACATAGACCTTAAAACGTAACTGAGAGACCGAGAGGTACTTTTCCCTGTTTGGGATGTTTACAATGTTCCCATATCATCAAAGGTGACTCTTTCACACATCCTCAATCAGGAAGAAGATATCCCATTAAAGGTTATTACACACTAGATGGTGGCCCGATTCGAATGCATCGGGTAATCTAGAATATGCATGCGGCTGACCGGGCGCCACTAAGCAGCGAAGCAGTGTTTAAATGGGTTGTGCACTACTTTTAATTAACTTCACAATGTATCCTCTCGGTGCCCCTAATGAATTTTGTCATTACGTCATGTTGTCAATCCTGCTTGTGACAACATCGCTGACGACGCACAGCCAGCACGTAATTCTCCCGCCTGCAGCCGGATCTTGCTTCCGTTTACATCACGACTATTTGCGTCTGCAGCCAGGGGTCTGCTGTTCTGCGCACCACAGTGAATGACGGGCTGTGGGCGGGGTTATCCCCCATCGTGTCACATCCAGCATCCACAGCGCAGTCTGTCAATGTGGTTTCTATGGCTCCGTCATTCCTATAATCCTGGTTTGTATGGCTGACTTATTTTGGATTGTATGGCTTCCTCATCTTACCTTGTATGGCCCCCTTATCCTGGTTTTGTATGACCTACTCATTCCCCCATCTCCACAGCACAGTTAAAAAAACTAAACCCTAATACTCACCTTGTTTCCTTTTTTCTGCTCCAGCGCTGTCTGTCCTGTTTTCAGCAGCTCCTCGCAGGATCGGAGGCACAGCACGCGCTCTCAGATACTGCTGTGATTAGCTGCTGTCTGTAGATTCGCTGCTTTCCACGCCGGGACTAAGTGTGTGGAGAGGCACAAATCTGCATTCACTTTAGTAGCAGATGCTGCAGATGTCGCTATGAAGATTTAAGAATAATACAATGAATACACAGAATTTTCTGTGTAAAATAATACATTATTATTAAATATTATTGGTTATACAACTTAATAGAACTGAACAAAATTATTAAACAGATGATCAAAATATATAAACTATTCCATGGATATCTAACAATATTTTAAAATAAATCATCGGACAAAAGAAGTACGACCCTAGAATATATTTCTTAACAATATCAACCTAAAATATTTTTGTACACGACATTTTTGGTGAATACTTTTGGACTATCTGTAAGCAACTTTCCTTGTAAATGTGTATCCAAAACTTGCACCTTGACATTGGATCTCATTTTAACTCTTGAAAACGCAACATAGAGTTGTCCATGACCAAAAACGGGCTCCGGTAAATATATGCCAACACGTTGTAGAGTTTGACCTTGTGACTTGTTTATTGTCATGGCAAATGCTGGTTTGACTGGAAACTGTCGACGTCGAGGCCTAAATGGAAGACCGGTGTCTGAAGGACATAAATCAATGCGTGGAATGAACACTTCCTCTCCTTTTGCAGATCCAGTGATCACTCTTGATTGAATTATGTGGGAGTGGAGTCCAGCAACAATAAGGCGAGTTCCATTACATAGACCAATTCTTGTATTTAGATTCTGCAGCAACATTACGATTGCTCCAACTTTAAGTTGTAGTCTGTGGGATGGCATTCCTGATGGCGCAACACCATTTAAAAATTCAACTGGATAATGCTCTCGTTCATCTTCATTGTCGACATCCACCGAATCATCACTTTTGCACAATTTATACTCTCCAGGCATTCTATCCATCACATGGGAATTTAGCAGAGCTACGTCATCGTTCTTGGGACAGAGAATTTCATAGGAAGAGGCCCTCTCAACACTGCTTTGGTCGTTCACATCTATTTCAACGCGTTGTCCAAAAACATCACTTACGATGCAGTCAGTGCACAACATGTCTTCTAGTATTTCAATAATATCTTCTCCAAGGTTATATTCATTACTAAGTTCACCATTACCAAGTTTAAGAAGCCAGTTGCTGTACTCTGGGTCAGAAGATCGCATGTTGTTAATTAGTTGGAGTTTATTAAACTCTTTCCAAAGGTCTGACATTTTTAAGGTGGACTCGATAATATTTGTTCTTGTTCCATTTGGTACAACTGGAAGGCATTGCCTAAAATCTCCGCCAACGACAAAAACTTTACCTCCAAAAGAAATTTCATATTTTTCTGCAATATTTGTAGTCATAACTTCACGCAGAAGTCTGTCAATTAAGCTCAAAGCATATTTGGGTGCCATGGTGCACTCATCAAGTATGGAAAGATTTGCACTGTTTAACTGTTTTCCTGCAAATGTGTCTTGTTTGATTCTGGAAACGGAGATTTCATTGACTGGATCTGGTATCCCAAAGAGTGAATGCATAGTGCGATCTCCTCGTAAAAGGTTTGCTGCAATACCTGTTGTAGCCGATGGCAATACGACTTTTCCCAACCTTCTAACGTGATGCATTAAAACTTCATAGAGGTATGTTTTACCGCTGCCTCCAGGACTGTCAATAAAGAAACATTTTGGCGTTGGATCGGCTTGGTTTTCTACAGCGCTCACAATAGTGTTATATGCAATCCGTTGTTGTTGATTTAAGGACTTTTTCTTCTCTGTTGCCAACAATAATTCATAAGTAGTGTTGAGCCACCCCCGTAGTGTTCGGGTTCGGTTCGTCGAACACCGGGATGTTCGAGGAACTGTTCGTCGAACTGTTCGTCGAACACCTTAGAACACCGTCGAACACCGTTAAAACCAATGGCAGGCAAACAAAAACACATAGAAACACATAGAAAACACCTTCAAAGGTGTCCAAAAGCTGACAAACTGCTCAGAAGACGCTTTCTTTAAAAAAGCCGGCCGGCAATTCAGCAGCGGCATACACCGGTACCCGACAATTTAGACAAAAAGGAATAGAGCCTCACACATAGATTAGATAGATAGAAACATGTCAGTCACATATATATGAAGTACAGTGACAGTGTTGCTTACTGTACTTGTCATTTAGTGTAAAGGATTTATTAAAAAATATAATAGTGTTTTCATGCACTGTCTCTTTAAAAAAGCTGGCCGGCAATTCAGCAGCGGTATCCGACAATTTATTACAGACAGAATAGAGCTTCACACATAGATTAGATAGATAGAAACATGTCAGTCACATATATATGAAGTACAGTGACAATGTTGCTTACTGTACTTGTCATTTAGTGTAAAGGATTTATTAAAAAAAGTAATAGTGTTTTCATGCACCGTCTCTTTAAAAAAGCCGGCCGGCAATTCAGCATCTGTACCCGACAATTTATAACAGACAGAATAGAGCTTCACACATAGATTAGATAGATAGAAACATGTCAGTCACATATATATGAAGTACAGTGATAGTGTTGGTTACTGTACTTGTCATTTAGTATTAAAATAAAGGATTTATTATTAAAAAAAATTGGCGTGGGGTTCCCCTTAATTTTAGGCTCTAGCGGAGGTTAAGCAGACAGCTGGGGCAGATGTTTGAAGCCTGGGAAGGGGGTAATACCCACGGAGCTTCCCAGGCTACTAATATGAGCCCCCAGCTGAATACATAGCCTTTACTAGCTTTAAAAATGGGGGACCCCCCCAAAAAAAATGACGTGGGGTCCCCCCTAATTTAATAGCTAGCAAAGGCTAGGCAGACAGCTGGGGGCTGATATTAATAGCCCAGGAAGGGTGCCATGAATATTGGCCCCCTCCCAGGCTAGAAACACCAGCCGTCAGCCGCCCCAGAAATGGCGCATTCATAGGATGCGCCAATTCTGGCACTTAGCCTCGCTCTTCCACGCTGCCCTGGTGCGGTGGCAGGGGGTAATAGGGCTGGGGTTGATGTCAGCTTATAATGCCAGCTGACATCAAGCCCAGGTTAGTAATGGAGAGGCGTCTATATGACACCCCCATTACTAACCCCATAGTCAAAGTTAAAAGAAAACACAAACACCCAGAATAAAGTCCTTTAATTGAAATAAAGACACAATCCTTTATTGTTCTAAATTAAACCATACTTACCATCACGCCCATTCCAGCTGAAGCCAACGATCTCCTGCAATAAAAGAAAAATAATAAAGCAACATCATCCTTACCTTTCCATGGTTCCCACGACTGCTTCAGCTCTGCTACATCGAGATGACAGGCTGGACCGCAGCAGAACGCCGCCATCCAGCCTGTCATCCCGCAGACACTGAGAAGCGCAGGCTTGCTTGCGCTCTGCAGTGTCTGGCTGTGACGGCATAAAGATGAGACAAGTTCATGTCCAATGAACTCGGCGCACCTCATGCACGTCACTGACAGCGTGGGAAAATTCTCACGCTGAAGTGCTGAGTGCAGGAGAATTCTCCCACGCTGTCAGTGACGTGCATAAGGTGAGCTCATGTCCAATGAACTCAGCTCACCTCCTGCACGTCACTGACAGCGTGGGAGAATTCTCCTGCACTCAGCGCTTCAGCGTGAGAATTCTCCCACGCTGAAGCGCTGAGTGCAGGAGAATTTTCCCACGCTGTCAGTGACGTGCATGAGGTGAGCCGAGTTCATTGGACATTAACTCGGTTCATCTGGATGCCCTCACAGAGAGACACTGTGGAGCGCAAGCAAGCCTGCGCTTCTCAGTGTCTGCGGGATGACAGGCTGGATGGCAGCGTTCTGCTGCGGTCCAGCCTGTCATCTCGATGTAGAAGAGCTGAAGCTGTCATGGGAACCACGGAAAGGTAAGGATGAGGTTGCTTTATTATTTTATTTTTATTACAGGAGATCGTTGGCTTCAGCTGGAATGGGCATGATGGTAAGTATGGTTTAATTTAGAACAATAAAGAATTGTGTCTTTATTTCAATTAAAGGACTTTATTCTGGGTGTTTGTGCTTTTTTTAACTTTGACTATGGGGTTAGTAATGGGGGTGTCTTATAGACGCCTCTCCATTACTAACCTGGGCTTGATGTCAGCTGGCATTATAAGCTGACATCAACCCCAGCCCTATTACCCCCTGCCACCGCACCAGGGCAGCGTGGAAGAGCGAGGCTAAGTGCCAGAATTGGCGCATCCTATGAATGCGCCATTTCTGGGGCGGCTGACGGCTGGTGTTTCTAGCCTGGGAGGGGGCCAATATTCATGGCTCCCTTCCTGGGCTATTAATATCAGCCCCCAGCTGTCTGCCTAGCCTTTGCTAGCTATTAAATTAGGGGGGACCCCACGTCATTTTTTTTGGGGGGGTCCCCCATTTTTAAAGCTAGTAAAGGCTATGTATTCAGCTGGGGGCTCATATTAGTAGCCTGGGAAGCTCCGTGGGTATTACCCCCTTCCCAGGCTTCAAACATCTGCCCCAGCTGTCTGCTTAACCTCCGCTAGAGCCTAAAATTAAGGGGAACCCCACGCCAATTTTTTTAATAATAAATCCTTTATTTTAATACTAAATGACAAGTACAGTAACCAACACTGTCACTGTACTTCATATATATGTGACTGACATGTTTCTATCTATCTAATCTATGTGTGAAGCTCTATTCTGTCTGTTATAAATTGTCGGGTACAGATGCTGAATTGCCGGCCGGCTTTCTTAAAGAGACGGTGCATGAAAACACTATTATTTTTTTTAATAAATCCTTTACACTAAATGACAAGTACAGTAAGCAACACTGTCACTGTACTTCATATATATGTGACTGACATGTTTCTATCTATCTAATCTATGTGTGATTCTCTATTCCTTCTATTCTAAATTGTTGGGTACAGATGCTGAATTGCCGGCCGGCTTTTTTAAAGAGACGGTGCATGAAAACACTATTATTTTTTTTGATAAATCCTTTACACTAAATGACAAGTACAGTAATCAACACTGTCACTGTACTTCATATATATGTGACTGACATGTTTCTATCTATCTAATCTATGTGTAATTCTCTATTCCTTCTATTCTAAATTGTCGGGTACCGCTGCTGAATTGCCGGCCGGCTTTTTTAAAGAGACGGTGCATGAAAACACTATTATTTTTTTTGATAAATCCTTTACGCTAAATGACAAGTACAGTAAGCAGCACTTTCACTGTACTTCGTATATATGTGGCTGACATGTTTATATCTATCTAATCTATGTGTGAAGCTCTATTCTTTCGGTTCTAAATTGTCGGGTACCGGTGTATGCCGCTGCTGAATTGCCGGCTTTTCATGTTTCACTGTTGGCACTGTTCCCATCGATTTGGGCAATCACTGTAATGCCACAACCACCATGGCTGTGGCATTACAGTGAGTGGCAGACAATCCCTGCATGATTGGTGCTCTAAATAGCACCAGACATGCAGGACACGCTTTTGGTGCACGAACAGTTATCGAACATAACCTCGAACAGCCGAATTTTTTGCAAATCGTTCGGGTTCGTCGAACAACTCGAACACCGTCCAAAACAGCTCGAATTTGAGATTGGCGAACAGTTCTAGTCGAACACCGCTCATCTCTATTCATAAGCTTCGTCATACTCTTGAATTTGTGCAACTTGACTTGCAGGCTGTGGCAAATTAATGTCTGAAGACGTTTTTCCATGCAGTAGTAGGACATTTTGGACATCTTGTATGGCATAAGCTTCGCAATTTTGACAATTTCCACTTTTGTTGTGAAGACGTAAGCAGTAATCTTCAATTATATGTTCTTTGAAATTTGTCCAAAGTTGAGCCAGATTTGTAGGTGGTCCAAAGACACACTTCGGCACTCCAATTTGAAAATCAAATAGAACAGTTTATTCTTATACAGATCCTTGACGGCAAAAATTCATTGAATATGCATGTGCAAAAAAATTCCTGTCCAAATAAGGAAAATATCGTCTATAAATCGTTTCCAATACAATACATTTGTTTGAAAAGAAACGTAGGGGTAGACGTAAACATTCTCAAAGTCCGCCATGAAAATGTTTGCATGGGGGGGGCACATTAGACCCCATAGCAGTTCCCCTTTTTTGTAAGTAAAATTGATCCTCAAAGAGAAAAAATTTTTTGTTAAGATAACAGTGAGTAAATCGACATTTCTTTTCAAACAAATGTATTTTATTGGAAAAGATTTATAGACGATATTTTCCTTATTTGGACAGGATCAGAAATTGAACTCACAGCGTTTTTTGATTACTGGAATACAAGGGTACCTAATTTGACTTTCACTAAACACTGTGACCAGCATTCTATACATTTCTTAGATACAATGATAAAGGTGTCCAATACAGGAATACTTGTAAGCGACCAGTACATAAAATCGACTGACAAAAATAGCCTTCTTATGTACACTAGTTGTCATCCACGACACATTAAAAAATCTCTTCCTAAATCCCAGCATTGTAGGGTGGACAGGATTGTATCAGACGATATAGTGAGACGTATGAGACACATTGAGATGAATGAGAAATTCCGATTGAGAGGTTATCCCAATAAGACATTTGAGAAACAGAATAGTTCGACCCAGGCTATTGATAAAATCCCCCGATTGGATTTTATTAATACATACCACCCCTTCAGTGGGTTAATTTACAAGTGCATCCAATGCAACTGGTCTCTCCTGACACGCTCTTACCCTAAGATACCAGAATTTACAGTTACACCGTTACATTGTCATAAAAGGACACAAAATATTCAGGATTTTCTTGTTAAGGCTGATGTGGGTTCCATGAGGACTGGACCTATTCAACGTACCTTGATTACTCCCCGCAGAGGTACTTTTCCCTGTTTGGGATGTTTACAATGTTCCCATATCATCAAAGGTGACTCTTTCACACATCCTCAATCAGGAAGAAGATATCCCATTAAAGGTTATTGCACACTAGATGGTGGCCCGATTTTAATGCATCGGGTATTCTAGAATATGCATGTGGCTGACCGGGCGCGACTAAGCAGCGAAGCAGTGTTTAAATGGGTTGCGCACTACTTTTAATTAACTTCACAATGTATCCTCTCGGTGCCCCTAATGAATTTTGTCATTACGTTATGTTGTCAATCCTGCTTGTGACAACATCGCTGGCGACGCACAGCCAGCACGTAATTCTCCCGCCTGCAGCCGGATCTTGCTTCCGTTTACATCACGACTATTTGCGTCTGCAGCCAGGGGTCTGCTGTTCCGCACACCACAGTGAATGACGGGCTGTGGGCGGGGTTATCCCCCATCGTGTCACATCCAGCATTCACAGCGCGGTCTGTCAATGTGGTTTGTATGGCTCCGTCATTCCTATAATCCTGGTTTGTATGGCTGACTTATTTTGGATTGTACGGCTTCCTCATCTTACCTTGTATGGCCCCCTTATCCTGGTTTTGTATGACCTACTCATTCCCCCATCTCCACAGCACAGGTAAAAAACTAAACCCTAATACTCACCTTGTTTCCTTTCTCTGCTCCAGCGCTGTCAGTCCTGTTTTCAGCAGCTCCTCGCAGGATGTGAGGCACAGCACGCGCTCTCAGATACTGCTGAGATTTGCTGCTGTCTGTAGATTCGCTGCTTTCCACGCCGGGACTAAGTGTGTGGAGAGGCACAAATCTGCATTCACTTTAGTAGCAGATGCTGCAGTTGTCGCTATGAAGATTTAAGAATAATACAATGAATACACAGAATTTTCTGTGTAAAATAATATATTATTATTAAATATTATTGGTTATACAACTTAATAGAACTGAACAAAATTATTAAACAGATTATCAAAATATATAAACTATTCCATGAATATCTAACAATATTTTAAAATAAATCATCGGACAAAAGAAGTACGACTAGTGTTGAGCATTCCGATACTGAAATATCGGGTATCGGCCGATATTCGCGGTATCGGAATTCCGATACTTAATTCCGATACTATTGCAATATCGTATACCGGAATCGGAAGTTCCCATAATGCAATGAGACATTTTCATTTTATTCAGCCAATGAGGATCCTAAGAAGTGTGGGCACATCCTGTTAGGCATGTAGGCATCTTAACTAATGGCATGGCTGTGATTGGCTGCTGAAATGATGTCATGATGCACTATAAAAGCCACCGCCGCCATTTTGAGCTCACTCTGCTGTGAATTCAGTTAGGGATAGGACGCTGTTGTTCTGAGGGACAGTTTTAGCTACCTATTTGCTCTATACTGCTTTACCCAAGCTACTTTCTAAATCACTGTGCCTTGCAGTGCTAGTGCACAGTTCCCTGTGCTGTTCACCGCTATCTGCAAGGTCTGTGTGTGTGAGTGCAGCTCACCCTGTAGTGTGTGCTTCAGCCAAGTCTGGTTGTAGTGCACTCAGTGTGTGTCACTGCCTCATACATTGTCCTTTATTGCCAATTCATAATTTTTCCTGATATCTCCTATTAGTGTGGTGGTTCCATCTGTATTCAGCTAAATTGGTTCCAAACACACTATATAGGAGTAGATAGAGAAATTTTTTTCCGTCTTGCAGCACTAGTGCACAGTGCTCTGCATCTGTACTGTTCACCGCTGTCTGCAAGGTCTGGTGTGTGAGTGCAGCTCACCCTGTAGTGTGTGCTTCAACCCCGTCTGGTTGTAGTGCACTCAGTGTGTGTCACTGCCTCATACATTGTCCTTTATTGCCAATTCATAATTTTTCCTGATATCTCCTATTAGTGTGGTGGTTCCATCTGTATTCAGCTAAATTGGTTCCAAACACACTATATAGGAGTAGATAGAGAAATTTTTTTCCGTCTTGCAGCACTAGTGCACAGTGCTCTGCATCTGTACTGTTCACCGCTGTCTGCAAGGTCTGGTGTGTGAGTGCAGCTCACCCTGTAGTGTGTGCTTCAACCCCGTCTGGTTGTAGTGCACTCAGTGTGTGTCACTGCCTCATACATTGTCCTTTATTGACAATTCATAATTTTTCCTGATATCTCCTATTAGTGTGGTGGTTCCATCTGTATTCAGCTAAATTGGTTCCAAACACACTATATAGGAGTAGATAGAGAATTTTTTTTCCGTCTTGCAGCACTAGTGCACAGTGCTCTGCATCTGTACTGTTCACCGCTGTCTGCAAGGTCTGGTGTGTGAGTGCAGCTCACCCTGTAGTGTGTGCTTCAACCCCGTCTGGTTGTAGTGCACTCAGTGTGTGTCACTGCCTCATACATTGTCCTTTATTGCCAATTCATAATTTTTCCTGATATCTCCTATTAGTGTGGTGGTTCCATCCATATTCAGCTAAATTGATTCCAAACACACTATATAGGAGTAGATAGAGGAGCCTTTCTGCAGCATTGGGCCCTGCAGCCCCAGCCAGATTAGTATTAGCCTATTTTTTGCAGCCTCATCTATTGCATTGTAGGTTACCTTCCTACATTGTAATAGCTACAAAAAGTTTGTGATACTATCGTTATTACATCTTTAGGCACATCCAGTGTCTTTTTGTGACAAAAAAAACCTAAATAAAGTTCACCAAACACTCCACTTTACAGTTGTGTAGGCCACATTAGCTCATATTAAAGTCTAGTCCACACTTTATAAAATTAGTGTTTCTTATACCTGTTAGCAGCTGTTCAGGAATAAGCACACTAAGCCCTTAGT
Source organism: Phyllobates terribilis (assembly GCF_046119375.1). Classification (NCBI taxonomy): domain Eukaryota; kingdom Metazoa; phylum Chordata; class Amphibia; order Anura; family Dendrobatidae; genus Phyllobates; species Phyllobates terribilis. The sequence continues at coordinate 117,758,082 of NW_027362770.1, forward strand.
ACTTTTCTGCCTATCTTTATCAGTCTACCAAGATGAAGAAGGCAGGGAGTAAGGCATGTGGTCGTGGTCGTGGGCGTGGGCGTGGAGTTTCTGCAGGGAGAGGACGTGAGGATTCTGTGCCTGCAGGGAGAGGACGTGGGGATTCTGTGCCTGCTGCGGGCACCAGTGACTCAGCATCCCCCAGTTTTACCAGGGAACAGTCCTTTATGCGCAGCTTTGTAGGAGCTAGCCGTACCCCACTGCTGCGCGAGGACCAAATTGAAGCCGTTGTCGGATGGATGGCAGCTAACGCATCGACTTCAATTAGTTCCAGATCCTCTCAGGTCCTGAGCACTGAAGAGCACCCATCTGTCTCTTCACCACCTGCCAAATTGCCCAGGCAGTCAGAGAGCCCTGGACAGGAGCCATCTCTACTTCTGTTCTCTGAATCTCTTGGCTTGGAAAGAGGGGGCCAGCCAAGCAGAATTCGAGAATTTGAAGAAGAGGTAGTATGCAGTGATGCGCAACCGTTTTGTCTCTCTGAATCTGAAGAGGCGGGTGGGCCAGTGCCTATGGTCAGCAGCACACCTCAGTACGCATCTGATGATGAGACTCAGGTGCCACTTTCTGGTGCGTACTGTGCTGTCGAGACTACCCAGGAGAAGCAGTTGTTTGAAGAGGGTGGTGTAGATGATGAGGTCCTTGACCCATCATGGCGTGAGGGACAGGAAGGTGGTGGGAGCAGCTCTGAGGAAGAGATTCCCCGAACGGCCCAAAAAGGAGGGAGAGGGAGGGGGCAGACTTGGTTGCCTGTAGCCTCCACTTCGGCACCCATTAGGAGCATGGCTCTTCCAAAATCCAAAGCGGGCGCTCCCAAGACTTGCAGTGCCTGGTCCTTTTTTGACACAGTTGCAGATGACATTTGCTTTGTCAAATGCAAGCTGTGTAATCAGAAGGTGAAAAGAGGGAAAAGTGTCAGCAACCTCAATACCACAAATATGTGGAAACATGTGCGGACCAAGCACGTGGTGGAGTTACACAAACACACTGAAGACCTAGGCCAACCTACAGCGCCACCTACCACCTCTTCAGCTCGTGTTGTAGCCTCTTCCTCCAGCTCACACACAGCTGGTTCGGCTTCCTCACAGGATCGCCATGGAAGAATCTCTGGCACTGTTGTACAGAGACACAGTGTAATTCCACCCACAGCACCACTTTCCCAGTCATCCTCACACTCCCAGGCCAGTCTACAGCCATCGTTAGCACAGGCATGGGAGAAAAGGCGCCCATTCTCGGCAAACCACCCCCGAGCACAGGCTCTGAATGCTGGCATTGCTAAACTACTGGCCCTTGAAATGCTATCATTCAGGCTGGTGGAGACTGACACATTCCGTAACTTTATGGCATTGGCAGTCCCACAATACAACGTGCCCAGCCGCTTTTATTTCAGCAGGCAAGCCGTCCCTGCCCTGCAACATCATGTGGAGGGAAAAATTAAACATGCGCTACAAAACGCCGTCAGTAGCAAGGTCCACCTGACCACTGATGCGTGGACCAGTAAGCATGGACAGGGACGATACCTTTCCCTCACTGCCCATTAGGTAAATGTTGTGGAGCCGGGTACAGATCTTGAGAGTGGCGCTGTACGTGTTCTGCCAACTCCAAGGATTGCAGGAATCCAGTCTGTACACATTGACTCCTCCTCATACTCCAGTTCCTCTGAATCAGCGCTGCAGGAGCCGTCACGGTCTACCTCCACATCGACCCGTGAACGGTTACCTGTTATGATGACCGATATGAGCACAGCCGTGGCCAAACGTCAACAGGCCGTATTAAAATTAATTTCTTTGGGGAATCGAAGCCACACAGCGCAGGAGCTCTGGAATGCCATCAAGCAGCAGAGTGACGTGTGGTTTGTGCCAGCGAATCTCCAGCCAGGCATGGTAGTGTGTGACAATGGCCGAAATCTGGTGGCAGCTCTGGGCCTAGGCAACCTCACTCACATCCCATGTCTGGCACATGTGCTCAACTTGGTCGTGCAGAGTTTTTTGAGGGACTATCCGGATCTTGATGCACTGCTTCACAAGGTCCGCATAGAGTGCGCTCACTTGCGGCGTTCCAGCAATGCAAGATCACGCATTGCAGCTCTGCAGCGCCGATTATGTCTTCCGGAACATCGCATCATATGTGACCTACCCACCAGGTGGAATTCAACGTTACATATGTTGGAGAGGTTGTGTGAGCAGCAGGCAGCAGTAATGGAGTACCAGCTGCAGCAGGCGCAAACAAGTCGCAGTGCGCGCCGTTCACACTTCACCACCACTGAGTGGGCCTCTATGAAGGACATTTGCCACGTTTTGCGTGCCTTCGATTATTCCACGCAGATGGCGAGTGCAGATGATGCACTAGTCAGCATGACTATCCCCCTTATCTGCCTGCTTGAAAAAACACTGCAAGCACTAAGGGACGAGGTTTTGGAAGAGGTGGAGGATGAGGAGTCACAAATGCCATCTGCTTCTCTACAGTCTGCGCAACGTGGTTCCTCACAAAGGCCTAGGCAGGGGACACTTTGTGAGGAGGATGAGGAGGAGTCAATGGATGAGGAAGACATCTGTCCAGAGGAGGGAGGTACACAATGCTCTAGTAGTCAGTATCTAGAGCGAGGGTGGGGTGATGCAGAGCAGGCAGAGATCACGCCTCAAGCAGGGGACAGCGTTTCTTGGCCAGTTGGCAGTCTGCAGCACATGGTTGATTTCATGCTGCAGTGCCTCAGAAACGACCGCCGCATCGCCCACATTCTCAACACGGCTGATTATTGGGTGTCCACCCTCCTAGATCCTCGCTACCGGGACAACTTACAAAGCCTCATAACACCATTGAACCGGGAGCGTAAAATGCGGGAGTACCAAGACGCACTGGTGCATTCCATCATGTTCTCCATTCCAACCGAGAGCAGTGCTGCTAGTGCTTTACAAAGCAGCTCAGTGCGTCGAGGCAGTGGAGGAAGCTCTGCACAAAGAGGGAGCAGAAGCAGCGCCTCAGCACAAGGCAAGACCAGTATGGCCGAAATGTGGCAAAGTTTTGTGTCCCCGCCGCCACAAATGTCTACACCATCACAGACAGCTCCAGTCAGCAGGAGGCAACGTTTCCGTCAGATGGTGACAGACTACATGTCTTGCCCTCTTAGTGTACTCCCAGACGGCTCTTCTCCCTTCAAGTTTTGGGTCTGTAAGCTGGATACATGGCCAGAGCTTAGTCAGTATGCACTGGAGGTGCTAGCTTGCCCTGCTGCTAGTGTATTATCGGAACGCGTCTTTAGTGCCGCAGGTGGTGTACTAACAGACCGTCGCATGCGACTATCCTCCGATAACGTTGACCGGCTTACTTTTCTCAAAATGAACAAGGCCTGGATCTCTCATGAATTTGCCAGTCCTCTTCCAGAATAAATAATTGGTTGGCAACAGTATCCAGGTCTCCTGTTCTGTTCATGTTTCTACCACCTGAACTGTAATCCCTGAGCTCCAACACCGCCAGTTGGCGCTCGGAAGTGCCGTCTGCACAGTCAACACTTGCTGCCGTGTTATTGGGGTTCAGTAACGTCAGCTGTTCTCCTGCTGTGCGGACGGCAATTTCTCCTGATTTGTCCACATCCACTGTACTACACATTTTAAAGTTGCTCCAATTACTCCTCTGGCTCCTCTGTTTTCATTCTTATCCCTGGGCTCCAGCACCGCCAGTTGGCGCTCGGAAGTGCTGTCTGCACAGTCAACACTTGCTACCATGTTATTGGGGTTCAGTAACGTCAGCTGTTCCCCTGCTGTGCGGACGGCAATTTCTCCTGCTCTGTCCACATTCTCACTACTACAGATTTTAAAGTTGCTCCAATTACACCTCTGGCTCCTCTGTTTTCAGTATTATCCCTGAGCTCCAACACCGCCAGTTGGCGCACGGAAGTGCCGTCTGCACAGTCAACACTTGCTGCCGTGTTATTGGGGTTCAGTAACGTCAGCTGTTCTCCTGCTGTGCGGACGGCAATTTCTCCTGCTTTGTCCAAATCCACTGTACTACACATTTTAAAGTTGCTCGAATTACACCTCTGGCTCCTCTGTTTTCATTCTTATCCCTGGGCTCCAGCACCGCCAGTTGGCGCTCGGAAGTGCCGTCTGCACAGTCAACACTTGCTGCCGTGTTATTGGGGTTCAGTAACGTCAGCTGTTCTCCTGCTGTGCGGACGGCAATTTCTCCTGCTTTGTCCACATCCACTGTACTACACATTTTAAAGTTGCTCGAATTACACCTCTGGCTCCTCTGTTTTCATTCTTATCCCTGGGCTCCAGCACCGCCAGTTGGCGCTCGGAAGTGCCGTCTGCACAGTCAACACTTGCTACCATGTTATTGGGGTTCAGTAACGTCAGCTGTTCCCCTGCTGTGTTCACGGCAATTTCTCCTGCTCTGTCCATATTCACTGTGCTACTTATTTAAAACTTGCTCCAATTACACCTCTGGCTCCTCCGTTTTTAGTATTTACCCTGGGCTCCAACACCGCCAGTTGGCGCTCGGAAGTGCTGTCTGCACAGTCAACACTTGCTGCCGTGTTATTGGGGTTCAGTAACGTCAGCTGTTCCCCTGCTGTGCGGACGGCAATTTCTCCTGCTCTGTCCACATTCTCACTACTACAGATTTTAAAGTTGCTCCAATTACACCTCTGGCTCCTCTGTTTTCATTCTTATCCCTGGGCTCCAGCACCGCCAGTTGGCGCTCGGAAGTGCTGTCTGCACAGTCAACACTTGCTACCATGTTATTGGGGTTCAGTAACGTCAGCTGTTCCCCTGCTGTGCGGACGGCAATTTCTCCTGCTCTGTCCACATTCTCACTACTACAGATTTTAAAGTTGCTCCAATTACACCTCTGGCTCCTCTGTTTTCATTCTTATCCCTGGGCTCCAGCACCGCCAGTTGGCGCTCGGAAGTGCCGTCTGCACAGTCAACACTTGCTGCCGTGTTATTGGGGTTCAGTAACGTCAGCTGTTCTCCTGCTGTGCGGACGGCAATTTCTCCTGATTTGTCCACATCCACTGTACTACACATTTTAAAGTTGCTCCAATTACTCCTCTGGCTCCTCTGTTTTCATTCTTATCCCTGGGCTCCAGCACCGCCAGTTGGCGCTCGGAAGTGCTGTCTGCACAGTCAACACTTGCTACCATGTTATTGGGGTTCAGTAACGTCAGCTGTTCCCCTGCTGTGCGGACGGCAATTTCTCCTGCTCTGTCCACATTCTCACTACTACAGATTTTAAAGTTGCTCCAATTACACCTCTGGCTCCTCTGTTTTCAGTATTATCCCTGAGCTCCAACACCGCCAGTTGGCGCACGGAAGTGCCGTCTGCACAGTCAACACTTGCTGCCGTGTTATTGGGGTTCAGTAACGTCAGCTGTTCTCCTGCTGTGCGGACGGCAATTTCTCCTGCTTTGTCCAAATCCACTGTACTACACATTTTAAAGTTGCTCGAATTACACCTCTGGCTCCTCTGTTTTCATTCTTATCCCTGGGCTCCAGCACCGCCAGTTGGCGCTCGGAAGTGCCGTCTGCACAGTCAACACTTGCTACCATGTTATTGGGGTTCAGTAACGTCAGCTGTTCCCCTGCTGTGTTCACGGCAATTTCTCCTGCTCTGTCCATATTCACTGTGCTACTTATTTAAAACTTGCTCCAATTACACCTCTGGCTCCTCCGTTTTTAGTATTTACCCTGGGCTCCAACACCGCCAGTTGGCGCTCGGAAGTGCTGTCTGCACAGTCAACACTTGCTGCCGTGTTATTGGGGTTCAGTAACGTCAGCTGTTCCCCTGCTGTGCGGACGGCAATTTCTCCTGCTCTGTCCACATTCTCACTACTACAGATTTTAAAGTTGCTCGAATTACACCTCTGGCTCCTCTGTTTTCATTCTTATCCCTGGGCTCCAGCACCGCCAGTTGGCGCTCGGAAGTGCTGTCTGCACAGTCAACACTTGCTACCATGTTATTGGGGTTCAGTAACGTCAGCTGTTCCCCTGCTGTGCGGACGGCAATTTCTCCTGCTCTGTCCACATTCTCACTACTACAGATTTTAAAGTTGCTCCAATTACACCTCTGGCTCCTCTGTTTTCATTCTTATCCCTGGGCTCCAGCACCGCCAGTTGGCGCTCGGAAGTGCCGTCTGCACAGTCAACACTTGCTGCGGTGTTATTGGGGTTCGGTAACGTCAGCTGTTCCCCTGCTGTGTTCACGGCAATTTCTCCTGCTCTGTCCATATTCACTGTGCTACTTATTTAAAACTTGCTCCAATTACACCTCTGGCTCCTCCGTTTTTAGTATTTACCCTGGGCTCCAATACCGCTAGTTGCTGCTCAGAAGTGCCGTCTGCACAGTCAACGCTTGCTCCAGTGTTATTGGGATTCAGTAACGTCAGCTGATCCCCAGCTGTGTGTCCGGCAAATTCTCCTGCTTTGTCCACATCCACTGTAGTACGGATTTAAAACCTCCTCCAAATACACCTCTGGCTCTTCTGTTTTTAGTATTTACCCTGGGCTCCAGCACCGCCAGCTGGTTCTCGGCAGTTCCATTGGCTCTTGTACCTTCTGCTACCCATCCGGGTTCCAGTACCGTCAGCTGGTCCTCGGTAGTTCCATTTGCTCTTGTATCTTCTGCTACCCATCCGGGTTCCAGTACCGTCAGCTGGTTCTCGGCAGTGTCTTTGGCACGGGTACTCCCTCCTGCCCAGCCTGGTTCCAGCACGCCAGCTGTTTCCGGGTAGTGTCAACGTCACTTTGCCTCCAATGCGTTGTCCTGTCGTGTTGCGGTCGGGTTAGCCGACTCTATGGTGCCTGCAGTTTAGGTGACTCCTATGTGGGCTGCGGGATCTGGCAATGAAGGCTGGTTCCATAGTGCCAATAGGACAAGCACCCTCTGTAGGACTGTGGGTTTTGGTAACTGCGGCCGGCTCGCGGCCTTGAACTTTTTTTTTACATGGGTACCTTCTGCTACCCATCCGGGTTCCAGTACCGTCAGCTGGTTCTCGGCAGTGCCTTTGGATTAGGTGCCTCCTTCTCGGTATCCAAGTTCCACCAACGTCTGCTGGTCCTTGGTAGTGCTTTCTGGCACAGGTACCTCCTGCTTAGTAACCGAGTTCCAGTAACATCAGCTGGTCCTCGGTAGTTCCATTGGCTCTTGTACCTTCTGCTACCCATCCGGGTTCCAGTACCGTCAGCTGGTCCTCGGTAGTTCCATTTGCTCTTGTATCTTCTGCTACCCATCCGGGTTCCAGTACCGTCAGCTGGTTCTCGGCAGTGCCTTTGGATTAGGTGCCTCCTTCTCGGTATCCAAGTTCCACCAACGTCTGCTGGTCCTTGGTAGTGCTTTCTGGCACAGGTACC